>NW_028227266.1:93480526-94080526 GCF_978045245.1 Mus caroli
TTAGTTTCTACAAAATCTGTTCACTTCCTTCCTTCTTTTCCTTCCTCCCTCCCCCCCTTTTCTTTCCTTATTGAGGCTTTTGTTTTGTTTTGTTTTGTTTTGTTTTGTTTTGTTTTATTTTGTTGAGAGACCTGTGTCCATCTGTAGCTCAGAATGGCTACTACACAGCCTTCAAGTTCACAGCACTCCTCTTCCTAAGTTTAGGACTTTAGGCCACTACTCCCAGCCGTATGAGGATTTAATCCAGAGAAATCATAGGGCAGTGGCTTTTAGGGAAGGGGACTGGAGTAGTCGTTGGAGAAGACAGAGGGTTTAGGCTTGGCAGAGAGAGGTTAACTGTATTTGTCACGTGGACCAGGGAAAGGAGAAGAGAGAAAGGGAAGTTCTTAGGCTTTTGGCTCCACGGTTAACCTGGTTGGGCAGGCTCTTGTAGTAGAATTCAGTGTGGCACCTCTGTCTCCTCCTTGTCCCTAGCTCCAGGGTTCTTGCTTTACCCCAACCTGGAAGCCTACATTCAGAGCTGGGGGGAGTTCCAGGTACTGGGGCCAGCCTATACTCTCTCTGTCTTGCCTGTGGAGACCAAACAAAATAAGCCAGTGAGTCCATTTTCCCTTAGGACTGGTCTCTCAACCTGCAGGTCAAGAGGGGCCAATGGGCCAAAGTTTGCTGTGTCTACTGAAGAAGGGGACCTCCAGACATTTAGCCAAAAGGGAGGTGACTGCAGGAAACAAGGTGAGAATGGACAAGATGTCAATCAAGGGGTACCTGGAGGGGCCTGAAGTGGAAACTTAAGGGTTCTTTGGAAAGTCTATTGGATGGTGTTTTGCTGGGGCAAATGCATGAAGGAATGTTTAGCTGAAGCAGACAAGGTGAAAGAATGTTCTGCTAAAACAAGCGTGTGAAAGGACACGTGATGAAGGATTCTTTGTTAACAACTCACATGTATTGGTCTGACTTACATTGTGTAGTTGAGCTCCATTTGTAGGGACTCCATAGAGAGAACTACACCAAAAAAACTTCTGGTGGTGTGCTATAGTTTCTTCCTCAGACTCTGGCTGATTGGCAAAGTGATGTTAGCTGAGACAGATGCACATGCTGAGGCAAGACACTTGCTAAGGCAAGACCCATGGAGGGTATAAATAGGACTTGAGGGACAGTGATGGAGGCTGAGCTAGGCTTGCTTATAGAGTTAGCTGTGTAACTCTTGGTCTCTCGTCTTCACTGAGCTTCGCTTTACTGAGAGAGGCATAGCCTAGAACTTCTCCTGGTACCTCCTGCTAACTCCTGCCAAGGCTGAGGCCTGGCTGTCTCTGCTAGGTAGTGCCACCACTGTTGATTCGTGTGGTGCTATATATACCGACTCTACCAAATTGGACTGCTGGTGTATCCATGAAGTGTTTGCAAGTGGATGGAGCTGCTGCTGCTGACCTGTGAACTGAACTGCTGGTTTCCAGACAACACAGATGGGAGTTGCTCCAGAGAAACTTTCTAAACAGGTCCACTTCCCCATATTCTACCCACTACCTCTGGTGGGTGGTGGGCTAGAAGGGAGGTTAGAATGTTTAAAAACCATCATTAAAAATATGATTTGAAAAAAAATTGAAGTTCCAGCGGTCCCTCCTTATTCCTAAGGACTTGGGTAGAATGCTGCCGCTCCTTGGATGGCTTAGGGATAACAAGGCTAAATGGCAGGCATAATGCCAGGTTTGCCTGGATCCTTCATAGAGCCTGACATGAAATCTCTCAGTGTCTCCTCACCCGGGCAGTTTGCTTCCCCAGCCTGTACCTGCAGCCTCTTCTATCAGCAGTGACTGGAGATTCTGTAACACTGACTGGGTGACATTCCCTCCTCTGGGCAACATCTGCTCCACCCTGGGTTACCCTGACAGTACAGGTCGCTTTCTTTGACTCCTTCTCGCCGTTGGGTTTTGTGGGCAAGCTGAGACAGGGTATGATGATGGTGGTAGTAAGTCAGGCAGTTCTGTCCTTTCTCTTTCCTCTCTCACTTGCATGTGGCATTGTAGGACAAGCGCCTTCAACTCAGTTCACAACAGGTTTTGAGAAAGGGATTGGAAAGCTTCAGTAATTTCTCTCGGGTCCTTGCTTTGCGTTCCACAGTTGTGCTGGTTAGCTTTTTTGTTTTGTTTTGTTTTCTCAATTGGACTCTAGCTGGGGTCATCTGGGAAAAGGGATCTGCGTTAGGGTAAGTCTGTGTGCCATTTTCTCAATTAATGATTGATGTGGGATCACCTAGCCCTCTGCAGAGCGGCATTACTCCTGGGCACATGGTCCTAAGTGAGCCCATGGGGAGGGTTCCTCTGTGGCCTCTGCATCAATTCTTGTATCCAGGTTCCTACCCCAACTTCCTTTTATGAGAGACTATGATCTGGATGTATGAGCCAAATAAACTTTCCTCGCCAAGTTGTTTTTGATCATCACAATCCAAAGCTAATTAAAACAACCCAGGTTCATGTGAGCTTGTGGCTTGAAGGGTTATCGTCATCAGGTGCCAGCGCAGTGCCTTCATTTCCAGTTGATAATCGTCCATCTGTCAACATCTATCTCCTTAATATAGACAGCACAGCACTTAGGAATGATGGGAACCTTGGCTATTCCAGTAGTTAGTTGTCCTAGTTTTCCTAGGACCCAGAACTGTTACTGTTGGTTAGTGTCTGGGGTCAGGCAGCTCTGGTTACTAGGTTTCTTATCCAAAGAACTGAAAACACGGTTCACACAGATTCACAAAGGAAGCAAGGTAACTGGATGGGAGCAAGGCCACAGTGCAGATTGTTGAGGGAGACACCATCAACCCTGAGAGCTGGCCTCAGGACAGCACTCACTGAATCGTGAGAAGGACCAGGAGAGGGTTCGTTCTCTCCACTGAACCCACAGACCCAGGGAATCGAACTCAAGTCATCAGGTTTGGCAGCAAGTACCTTTACTCAACGGAGCCATCTCGCCAGCCCTCTCCTTTCTTTTAACAAATGAAAATTTACGGTCTTCCCAGAGACGCCTTGGATGGAATTGTAAACTGATAATATGAAAAAAACAAACAAACAAACAAAAAATGAGTTACAGAGTTGAATCAGAGAGTTAGAACCAGTCTTTTGCTTGTAAATGATGTTTTGAGATTCCTAGTTTTTGTAACTGGAAAGGTAGAGAGGCCATGTGTCCTTATGCCTCAAGACAACAGCTTTCCATTTTAATGTTCCCACTGAAGCGTCTCTATGGACGAGAAATACTGTCTTTGTTCCAAACTATCCTAGCCAACTGCTGTTGACAGTGCTGCCGTTCTCCATGCTCCAGGCAGCAGGCTTAGGCCAGGCTTCCAGGTGAGGCCTTCCTTTCTCTTACCCACAATTCCTTCATCTTCCTACACTGCCTTATTTCAACAGCAAACTTAAAGCTTTTGAAAAGCTTGTAGAGTCAGACAAACAATCTCTTGCTCCTTCTCACCCACTTCCTGGGTCTCTTCACAGGAAGAGGGAAAGAGATGTGGTAAGACAATCAAAGAACAAGTCTGCCTTAAAAGCAGCAAAACCAGGAAGTTCTCTCCTTTTGAATTTGCATTATCTTGTAAATCTAACGACTCACCTGTGGGTTTTTGAATACTGAAGGTGAGGCTGCTGGCAAATGCTTGCAAGCAATAGCTGACAGGCTTCAAGACAACTCCAGTATTAGTCATCACAGAGATGCGTGCCAAAGGGGACCATGGGTAAGAACATCTGCAGTGCACACAGATGCCCCCTGCCGAGCCAAGCACACAGAGAAAACCAACTCCAGCTCGGAGTTGCATAAGCAAAGAGGCTGAGGCACTGGAGTGGTTGATGCTCTACCAGTGTGGGAAATTAGCTTTTCGATGGGTAGTTACCTTCCAGTGAAGGTAGATGAAATATTGTAACTTGTGAGTTGTTTAGGAGCCCACTGCCCCGGCCTGGGACTGAGAACAAAGCAGAACAGCCCCCAGGCATGCCAGGTTAGGGCTGTTGTTAAGGCATTCCTAAGAACATCTTGACTGTGAAGATGAAAAGGTATGCAAGGACCAGCAAGGCTATATTATCTGAGTCAACACCACCTGGTCGGAACCTCCCCTCTGTCTATTGCCCCTTGACTCCGGGTAAAGTCATACATCAACTGGTTGCTATGTGAACAAAGATAAGCCCCCAGCCCACAGGAACATAGTCCTGATGCCCTATAATCTTTCTGTTAATGTTTAAATAAGCCAATAGTGTGTCGCTATGCTGAATTCCACACCCCTAAGCCCCTTACCCCATAAAAACCCCTAGCTTTCAAGCCTTGTGGCCGACATCCGTTATCTCCTGTGTGGGATGCATGTCGGCCCGGAGCTCTGTAATTAAACGTCCTCATGTAATTACATCAAGAGATGGTCCTTCGTGATTTTTTGGGTGCACGCCGAATCGGGAATTGGGTGGGGGTTTCCCCACTAGATCTAACACCAGTGTCTATGTAGCTCAGGGAGACCTTGAATTCACAGCAATCCTCTTGCCTCAGCTTCCTGAACGCTAGAGTTACAGGTCTGTAAGACCATGATAGTATTATGTGTTTGTCTCAAAGCCTTTAGTGACATATTTTTTTTCAGGGTGCCTTACAATACAGAAATGGAATTCTAATTCTATCAGAATAGAAACCAGGCATTAACACTCGTCCATTTTACCATGTGGTGAGATGTGGGGTCTCCACAGCAGACCTGGCTGCATGGTGACTGATTGGCAAAGACAAGGAAACCTTGATGTTTGCCTAGGAAGCAGAAGAACTGGAGGTACCAGTCTTAAACACCTCCTTCTCCCTTGTCTCCCTCCCTCCCTTCTTCCCTCCATCCTCCACCTTCTCTATCTCTCTTCCTTTTTTTCTTCAACAAATTTAAATAGCACCGTTAAAGGACTGGGGCTAGACTTTTCTTTTTGATTATTTTAGTTGAAGTTCTGCTCAGTGACCGACAATTATAAAAAGTCAGAGAATCGTGTACTGGATCTGTGCCTCTCAACTTCAGAAATAGTCCTGTGAAATCATACCTGTCAATCCTCCCCTGGGAGGCAGTGGTGGGAGGGGAGAAACCTGAGTAGGTGAAGCTAAGGGTCTAGACTTGCCCTTTTGAATCTGAAAACTATTGATGTGCCGGGTCGAACTGTCTTACTATCAATGTACAATTTGCCAGTTGCATACAGACTAAGAAATCATGCTGGAAACAGGAGCGCCACGAGTCTAGACATCAGCATCTTGCTGGCAGATTTGACCAGTGTGGAAGATCTCTTTCCAGAGTGAATCATTTAAAGACAGAATCTTTTATGATGAAACCACCCTCTGGAGTTTGAAAAGAGACGAGGCTGCTTTAAGAGAGAAACAGGAAGTTGTAACGAGAAGCCGGTCTGAATGCTAAGCCATCTGAATTGCTTGCGAAGTAGCAACAAAGTAGCAGCGTTTATTCTGAAATTCTGTGGGCGCCAGTCTGTCCTAAGCAACCCTCATCTAAGGGCTCATCCCTTGTCCAGGGATTTCTCTGAGCATCACGGTCGGTCGAGTGGAGAATGGCCGGGCAGCTTCGGTTTACGTCAGGGAAGGATGAAGATCATTTTCAACACCAGGGAGCAGTGGAGCTACTCGCGTTTAATTTTTTGCTCATCCTTACCATTTTAACAATCTGGTTATTTAAAAATCATCGATTCCGCTTCTTGCATGAGACTGGAGGGGCGATGGTGTATGGTGAGTGTGTAAATGGTGGGGTAGATGTGTAACTTGTTGCCTGGGCGTAGTAATTAGAGACTTGTGCTCAGATGGCAAAGTGCAGAAAGTGACGGGAACATGCTGATTGAAGTGTCATTAGCTCAACTAGAGGTGCCACAGTGTTAGGGATGCTAACCTCTTTCCAGAGGAGCGGCAGAAATTCCGCCTGACCACAGAGCAGCTGTCACAGTGACAGGTTCTGAGGCAGCTCAGTATGAGTCTGTTGACAGCTGCAGTCCTTTGTCATGCGGGGAGTCATGGAGAGCTAGTCACGGTAGTAGGATGTGGTGGCAATGCAGTCAGTCAGCGCAGCCTCTTCCACAGGCAGCCAGAGGAGCCAGGCAAAGTTAACCGAATGGCTTCAGACTGCATGGAGGAAATACCCTTTCAACTATTTTCAAGAAGAAATACTTGTAGAAACAGACCCCACCCTTGTAATGGGAATAATTGTGTCCAAATCCTTTTTCATCCTATGAACACTATTTTAGCTTCTGATAATAAAACTGTTAAACCAAGAATTTCCTATTTAACATTTTCCATTGCTTAGCCTGATTTAATATGGTCTTGTTTATAATACTTGTGTTCTCACACCACACCTCTCTCTCTCTCTCTCTCTCTCTCTCTCTCTCTCTCTCTCTCTCATTTTAGACAAGTCTCACTCTATAGACAAGGTTGGCCTCAGACTCACAGTGATCCTCCTACTTCAACCTCCTGGGAGTAAGAACACCCGATTCTTTAAACTACAGAGGGGAAAAAAGGTTTTAATTTAAGGTTTAACCTCCCAAAGTGATGCTCTTTCTGTGCAAGTTACCATGGCATCCATCATTTTTGGGAAGTTTAATAAAATGCGATTATGGAGTTTGTACAGACTAGCCTGTGTTATCTAGTTTATTAAGATGAGCTACAAGGCACTAGCACTGAGCTGGTACCGAGACAAATTGTCTCACTACCAACTGACTTCATGACCCTTATCCTACCAAGTAAAAAGTAACAGCTTTGAACATAATGGGAACAGTCAAGGGCTGCAAAAACAGATAGCAGAGAACATACTTTTTGACTTCTCCTTCTTTTTGGAAGTCCCTGAGGCCCTTTTATATGTCTGGGCTCCAGGGAAACAAGATGAGTGCACCTTTCATGTGCTAAGCGTGTGATGGACTGATGTTAACAAAGCATGGTCCTGAAGGGAAAGCATGAGATAGCCTACCCTTGAGACACTTGAGCTATAGGACAGACCTTTAAGGCCATGTAATGCAGCTTGCTTTCTCGAAGCCAATTCAGAGCTCCACTAAGTTCCTTTGTACTGAAAGTCCTACAGCACACAACAAAACTTTTCAGGGTGGGAGAGACAGGCCAAAAGAGAAGGGCACAGTGCTTTCAGAGGCCGAGCCCTAGACGTGAGTCATTCTCCCTTTTTCCATAATCGATTTACCAGGAGCTTTCTCTATCTTGGGTAATAAATAATCAAAAAGATGCAGGGTGTAATCTGAGAAGCCAGAAACACTGTCATCCTAAGCATCAGATCAAAGGGCTGTGCGTATTTTAGCGATGATACAACACAGAGTTAAGATTAAACCCTTATTGGAAGGGAAGATTTCTCCACGTGCTTGAATTATAACAGTTTTTATCAATTTTCTTCTCTGTGGTAGGGATATTGTTTTATAAAAGTAGTTAAACTTTGGCAAGTAATTCTTGATTAGATTTAGTTAATAATGGTTGTCCCTGCACAGAACAGTCAAGCATGGTATTCCTCCCCAAGCTGAACAGTCAAGCATGGTGGTCCTCCCCAAGCTGAACAATCAAGCATGGTGGTCCTCCCCAAATTGCACAGTCAAGCATGGTGGTCCTCCCCAAGCTGAAGAGTCAAGCATGGTAGTCCTCCCCATGTGTTTTCATACATTTCAAGCTGTTAATGAGGTTCTTGTTCATTTTCAAGGGTAAACTCTGAAAATAATTCATTAAGATGGCCTCCACAGACTTCTAGGATAAGCGCTTTTTCAAAATGCTATACTGAAGTGCTTAGTGTAGACTTTCTGTCAGGGATGTAATGAAATAGTCAAACTAAAACCCAAGAGAAAGAGGAACTCTAAGGAACAACTTTTAGTAGTAAGAGGGAGAGAATTCCAAAGGTTTAGTCTTTGTAAATGAATAAGCAGTTCATACAGTTGTAAGGAATCTTAGAGAATGAAATCCTCGTTGTGCAGAGGAAGTGGGGCTTAGATGGAGGTCATGGTAGTGGCTGGTGCTGAGCTGGGGTCCAGCACGTCTTTTAACTAGGGATGCTGAGATAGTAGTAAATAACTTCCTTCAGTGATATTTCAGGGAGTGTGTGTATGTGTGTGTGAGCAGGGGTGGGAGGATAGTGGATGTTCCAAATATATGACCCTGTTGTAAACCTTTAAGGCTTGGCCATCTAGTTTCTTCTCCAGGGGGTCTGACAAACTAAAATTCCAGGGTAAACCCTTTCTCCATCTGAGGAAGCAAGACATTGTTTCTGCAGTAGTCTGGCTAAAGGCATAATGAAAACCAATGGAGAAGAAGACAAACGTAGACCGTAGACTTTTTCTTGTTTTCTGAAGACAGACACTTTAGAGTAGCCTGGGACAGATGTCTCCATCCTGCTGTTAATCAATATGCTGACCATTAATGTCTGTTCTGGTTTTTAGTCCTGTTTAAGTGATTATTACTGTTGCTTATTCTTTCCAATCTTGCCATAAAGCACCTCAGAGAGTTTGCCTTTCCCTTTGGGCTCATCAAAGAATTAGGGGACCAGCCCCTACCTCTCTGACTGCGGCTCTTGCCTTCATCAACTGCTTACACAAACCATTTGCCCTTATACTGAGAACAGTACTTTCTTCAGGCACCACAGAACCTGTATTCCCTCAGCCCAGTCCCCAACATGCCTCCCTGAGGGCATTCTGGTGACCAGTGCCAAATGTCCCTTAGAAGATGTAATAGATGCTGATACATTTAATCAGTGTACTTAGGAATCCAATTTAAAAAATTTCTAGGGATCAGAGGCTTAGAAAATGAGCAGTTACAGGATAAACAAGGAACAAGGTGACCAAGCAGAATGCTCAACTGTTGTTTTATAATTATTGTTAGAAACAATTTTCAAGTCGTTAACCTTAAAATATCATATGCAGGGTTGTAGGGGCCAAGAAGTTTCCTCTGTACTGATTGGAAATAAAACTGAAGACCCAAATACAAGTAATTGCTTATACAAAAAATAATAAAATAAAGAGTCTTCTCTCATTATTATGGGTCATGGGTGCTTTTTATAAATTAGCAGTGTCATTGTAGAAATATTTTTGCTCTGCCAGGCACAGTAAAGGGTAATTGTCGCTCATGACTTCCTATGGCTCCAGTTATTTCAAAATGGAAGAATAAGCAACAGCCATAATCATTTAAACTGGACTAAAAGCCAGAATGAGCGTTAATGGTCAAAATATTGATTGACAGCAGCTGGGACACTTAGTGCTGCTTAATTTGGGGCCTAGATTCATCTCCAAGGTACTCATTAGAAAGCACTTGCTCCTTGGTCCCTGATAGCATCAAGGAATCCATTTTAACTCCCTAGGGGATGTCAGATCTTGTAGAACATTTGTAATGGCATACCTTTGAGGACTGGGATTTAAGATTAAGGACAGAACAATTTAAAAATCTTAAGAGTTCTACCTTTGATTTTGTTTGTTTGTTTGTTTTAACCATCATCTAATATAGAGACTGCCCTGGATTCATGCAGAAGTTTGTTCATCATTTAGTAGGGACCAAAGAAATCCCAAGCCTCTATAGTTAGACTTTTGAGCTTATCCAAAGTTCTGTCACTTTCAAATGTTTTCTGATCCTTGAAGGGTATTCTTCCCTAAGCTTTATAGAACAATTTAACTTTATAGAACAATTTAACTCCCCTCCCAGGTTTAAAGAAACTATAGTTACAAAAACATCTTTCCCCTCAGCCTTTCTCAGAGGTTCCCAGCTGAAAATGGATTGTTGGACAGGATGTGTCTCCATACATTATTGGTCCAGTTTTGCTCTGTCCCCACTCAGCCTGCATCCCTAGCTGATAGCCAGCCCTACAGGGGATGCTCATCACCACTGCCCACCTACACCTGCCTGAGCTGTCCTTCCTCACATTGTCTGTTGAAACCTGGCAAACTCTGTGGAGAAAGCCTCAATTAAGGCTGATAATTCTTTTTATTTCCCACAGTAGCAGGATGTATTGCTCTATTCCATGGCTTAATTTCTGGTCTGAGTTTTCTCATCTGTGAAATGGGCAGGAAATAAACTCCCTTACAGTTTCAACACGTCTCCAAACTTTAAGCCAAGCCAGACTTCAGTCAGACAGCTTGGAGCTACTTCCCTTAAACCCAGTAGTTTTCTACTGGGAATCAAACCAGCAACAATGAAGTCTAATAGTTTCTCCTGACATGGTTTTCCTTAACATTGGCTCGCCACTCTGAGTTCGTCTGGGCCTGTTTTGATTCTAATTGGGTGCTCAGTAACTCTTCCTGATCCTGCTGGAGGAGTGAGGTGATGAAGTGACTTCATCAGAGTGGCTGGGGAAGGCTGTGTACATCTCTCTAGGATCCTTTCTCACCAACCCAGAGTGGCTCTGCCTTAACCTGAAGGATCTCCAGGAAGGGCAGTTAGGTTCTAGAGTGCCATAGAGTCAATTTGTTCTCGATTGTGCTACGAAAAGCTTGATTTATTCGCTTTGGAGATCTGCCCAAGTTTTTTCACACTGTAGAGTGTTGCTAAATTAAATAAGTAGAATTATTGAATCAAGGGCATTTCTTCCTACCTGAGATGTTATGTTGGGGCATGCCAATACACACCTGTAATTCTAGCTCTTGGGAGGCAGAGACAGGAGGATCAACACAAAATTCATTTCACATTACCCTGATTTGCATAGTAAGTTATTGCTCAGTGAAGGCTATGCAGTGCGGCTCTGTTAAACAAAACAAAACAAAACAAAAAACAAAACAAAACAAAACAAAACAAAGCAAACAAACACACCAAAGAGGGGAAGGATTTTTTTTCTTTTTTTTTTTTTTGTAAAATCACCTTTCTATGCTAAATAAGCCTGTGTATTGTGCTGGGGTTCTAAACCTTTAGACTTGTGCAGCTTTGGCCTGGCTGCCCCGTCCCTCTTCATTGCTCCTCTCTGAATGGTCTGAAGGGTTATTGATGCACACACTAAGAGAAGGGGTTTATCACTCAAGCTATTTATGAGTTATTATCTAGAATATAATTGAATTAAATTCATATGGGTAGTGATAGGGAATATTAAGATTTGTTATCTCAAAAAGTAGATATATAATTAAAAAACTAGCTAATGCAGATAACTCATCTAATGCAAAATTAGACTTTACACATATTGACCAGTTTAATCCTTACAGCAGTCAGTTCTCAGATGAGGAAAATTGAACAACAGAGATTCAAGTAACTTTTCTAATGTCACACAAAGACTAGAGTCCAGGTTCAGGAGTCAAAGCTTGCCAGTTTGGTTCTATGTAGTTTCTTGGTAACGTAAGTGTGTGCATGTGTATGTGTGTTTCTGTATGCATGTGCACAAGTGAATAAAGAAGAGATTATTGCTTTCATGCTATAGATAAGGCATCTAATACTCAGAGACACAAAGTAACTGGTAACTGTTGGGAGCAGGGGGCTGGGGGTGGGGCGGCTATGTTTCAGACTCAGCACGCCTGTGTTATTCCACCAGCCATAAGCATTCACTCCAGAACATCTGCTATTGTTAGCAAAGGTTTATTCTGTTCCCAGCAATGGTACCTGTGCTGGATAGTTTTATGCCAAGTTGACACAAGCTAAAGTCTTCTGAGAGGAAGGAACCTCCACTTAAGATCAGGCTGTAGGCAAGCCTGCAAGGTATCACCTTAATTAGTGTCTGATGGGGAGAGCTCAGCCCATTGTGATGGTGCCATCTCTGGGCTGATTTGTCCTTGGTTCTATAAGAAAGCAGGCTGAGCAAGCCATGGTTAGAAAGCCAGTAAGCAGCCCCGCTGTAAGCCCTCTGTGTCAGCATCTGCCTCCAAGTTCCTGCCCTGTTCAAGTTCCTGTCCTGGCTTCCTTCAACAATGAACAACAATATGGAAGTGTGAGCCAAATAAACCCCAAATCCCCAAGTTACTTTGATCATGGTCTTTCATCACAGCAATAAAAACCCTAATTAAGACACTACCTTTGGAAGTTTACAAAATAAATACAAAGAGGGGATTAGAAAATGTATAAGCTGCTGCACAGAGTTGGTGGGAGCATGTTTCAAAGCTTGTGGTCGTGGATTTGGGTCACCCTTGTGCTCTTATCAGAGTGTCCCAATTAAGTTAGCTGCGGATTGCTGTTGGCAGGGGCAGTTCAGTTCCTTTCTTACCTGAAGATCCAGAAATGGTAGTATCCGGACAAAAAAAGCACAATGTAACCCAGTGGAAGCAATACTGTGACTTCCCAGTCATGCTATGTAGCTGGACCTACAGTATCCTAGGGAAGGTAGCAAGGCTGCCTGGAAACAGCCACCCATATCCTGGAGAAACTACCTTGCCAGTTGCCTCATTTGGGTTGTAAACACCCATGGATGTCAGAATGTGTGTAGCAGATACTTTATAGAGCTCGAGAAAAGAGATCGGACTTATGTAAATCATAAAAAGAAGGAGTCAAGGCTTTCTTCAAATGTGAGCTTGACTACGTTTAATTGGAATAGTCTGAAAGATGATAACTTTTATCTCTGGGGCCTCAGAACCCTGAAAGCATCCTGGTGAGTCTGACACTGTTGATCTTGATGGAGTTGGAAGGCTGTAGTTTTAATCCTATTGTCTATTGGAGGGCACTACTGTCTATACTGTTTTAGGTATAGTGCTTTTAGCAGCCTGAATAGCATCATCAGCTAAAGACCAATGATCAGAAGAGGCACGTGGCTAGGATCAAAACCACTGCCAAAAACAGCTGTGTATCTACAGCCTTCTAGTGCTTCACTAGGGAAGGAATTCAACAGACAGGTACTAGTTTTGTGTCCTACCATCTTCTCCACCCCATTAGGGTGGAAACCATCTCCCTTCTGGGGAGCCACTTTCACTATCTACATTATGCTACTACTGGGGAAATGATAGATTGTTTTGTGTAGAACTATAAAGTAAGAACCCGTTGTTTAGCCAATACATATCTAGTTAGACCCTCTTGTCTACAGTTCTGCTGATGGCCGGTAAGGATGATGACAAGCTATTAGCTATAAAAAAGCTGGTGCCGGAAGTAGTTTCCAGAGAAAAATAATCTATAATACATGCTAGAAATCTCAGAACCCAAGCTGCATAGTGGTGGTTCATGCCTTTAATTCTATCACAGAGGCAGAGGCAGGCAGATCTCTGAGAGTTTGGTGCAAGCCTGGTACACAAAGTGAGTTCCAGGATATCCAGGGCTACAAAAAGAGACTCTGTCTCACACCCCCCAAAATAAAAAAAAATCCCAGAGATGTAAGTGTTGTGTTGTAGGCATGTATGTGTATATATATGTGCATGGGATATTGAGTGTTACCTAATGTGTAACAAGGATGGATGGTAGACATGAGGTAGCTTACACTGGAGACAATATGATAGCTGGACTTCTGATATTTTCCATGAGTCTTTCACACAATGATAAATATTTTGGAGTTGTCCCCAGGTGGGCAGCTTCATGGATGGCTTCTATCTGGGTGTATGTGGGGGGCCTCTCTGACTGGCAGGTGTCTCACTCTAGTTATGACTCCATTATAAGACTGTTTTTCCACCAGGGCAAGTCCACAGTGAACAGTGTGAGGTGATACACTGTGTCCCTTTTAGAAACACCCACACTGCACTCTGCTTTCAAATTTAGAAGGTTGGTGGGAGGGCAGGGAAAGAAACAAAAGCCTTAAATAACAGAAAGCATCACACACACACACACACACACACACACACACACACACACACACACACACATTTCCTTTTGGTATCTGAATAATCTCAGGGCTAAAACTAAATTACTAAGCCAGAACTTGTTGGGAAATGCATTCAGACATCGATATCCAAATCTTTGTCATCTCTTTAAACCACAGAATGCTGATAAGTCAAAAAAAAAAAAAAACCCTATCAGATAAGAAGTTAAAAGTACCAGAGATGCAGTTCAGCTCCAGTGCTTGTAAATGTTTCCACTGTCACACTCAAACCTGCACTATTGACCTCACATGTCACCTCTGCTGCCTGATTGTCCAATCCTTACTGTGCTGCCTCTGCATGAACACACTGCTGTGTGTCTCCTGACCTCTTGCACACCCTTAAACATCTCTGAGAAGCTCCTTCCAGTGCCCTTGAGGACAGGGCTAGTGGTGTTTCCTTTAGATTCCCTGGGTCTTGTTTTTAGGGCTGGGAATGCAGGTCAGTATCAGTGCTTGCCTGGTACGTACAAAACCTGGGCTCTAGTCAACAAGTGATGGAAACCCTGACCCCTGAACCTCCCCCCGCAACACACACATACACACACAGATGCTTCTCTGTGTTCCTGTCTCTTACTTTATGAAGCTCCCTCTCAAGGATCCCTTTACGTGTCATTGGCTGAGCTAAGGTAACATAATATTCCAGAGCCAATTGTCAGCAAGGGGAAGAAAGAAGGTGCCTGGAGCTAAGGATGAAGTCAGTTTACCTGGAGCACATGGCCAAAATAGGCATAGAAATAGGCAGCCAACAACCAAAACAAAGTACTAAACTCCCAAAACCAGGGTATTGTCTATGTGGTGTGTGTGTGTGTGTGTGTGTGTATCAGCAATATCAGCTCCTGGTGAGGTGTTGGCAAGAAGACCATGAGTTTGAGACCCAGTCACAAAAGAAACAAATAGAACTTTGTTAAGTGAAGGGACACACAGAGAGAGATAGCAAAGATAATTTTAGGGGACATATCACAGGTAGAGATGCTCAGGGATTCACCTACTTGGTTTAGAGAACAGGGCAGTGTCCTCGTTCAACACACAGAGGCTCAGCTCCAGCACCCAGTTGTCCTGCAGTCTCCATGTATTAGCTGTAGGTGTGTGTGGCTTCCAAGTCCTTGCAAACTCCATGTGGCACTTGAGTAGATGCTGTACAGTATTCCATACAGGACATAAAGTATGTAGTCCATTAAGCTTACACCCGTAGTTGGGTTGGCTATGCCCCTCATCTCCAGGGAGCTACCATTCCTACAAAAGAGAGTCCAAGGGAGCTGGAGTTGTGCTTTGTCTATTGTTGTGCTATTGTGGGGCACTATGTGTGACCACGAAAGCACAGAAGAAACTGGGATAGCTCTGTATTTTAAAAACCACTTGCTATCTGCTGCCATTTATGATTTTGTTTAAATATTAAGGCCTTGTCCATATGTCTCGAACCAAAGCCCTGATAGAGAAACGTTTCTGTACCATATTGAATATCTGTCAGTAAGATTCAAGACACTTGTCTGTGAAATGAGGTTTATAGTGAGACAGCTATAGTGCCTGATTCTGAGAGGATGCTAGCATCCTAGCATTACAAGGGAGGAAAAGGCCAGTCGGCTGCTGGCACAGTCTAAGGTTTCTCGGGATAAGAACGCTTTATACTCATTTCTTTCTGGCTCACACATGCTTCAGAGCATCTTATACATCTGTGGCAGGCAAATAGAAAAGAGTGCCTAATGAGATAAGAGAGAATCCAAATGTCAGGGCTGGTGTTTCTGAATGCTCCTTGGCGGGAACACCCTCCCGAAGTTCCTTGCTCTTCCTGTTCTCTCTCCTCTCTTTGTCATAGAGTCTCATGTAGCCTAGTCTTGCCTTGAGCTCTTCATCATCTCTCAGTGCCTCCATCCTTCAAGTGCTGGGCACTACCTCTCTGCTCTTTCATGCTCCGACATGGTGTAGCTGCCTGCCAGACATCTGCTGGTAACAGTTATGTAGAAAGCCCGCAAGGACAGGAACATCACAGTATTTGTCGAGGTGCCCCTTCTCTATGACACTTTAAAATCCCTGTGATGGGTGAACTACATAGCAGACCCCTTTCCTCCTGATTTCAAGGAAGTTTGCACTTAGTTGGAAATAATCCTGCCTAAAGTGTTTGTCTTTTCTGGAGGAAAGGAGACGAATCATGGCACAGAGCCTCTGCCTTAAACGGTTCATCGTGTATCCAAGGTCTGCAAAACCACGCTGAAGGATGCGGGCTGTCATACACTGGCTCCTGATACTGTGCGGCTCACACTACGTGAGCTGCACTCAGGTGAGAGAGATCTGTGTACACGGGCTCTGATAGAGCATGTTTGCCAAGGTGAGACCCAAGGACCTTTTTCAGGTACTGGGTGCTCTTGAGAGTAAATCTCTGTCCTGGGCTTGTGTGGAGCTGAGGGAGGTCATGATTCTTCTCCCCACTCCAGGGGTTCAGACACTTAGGCTTGACAAAGCTCTCATGCTCCTTATTTGCCAATTGTCTGCGAAGGAAATGCCAATTCCTCTCAAAGAAGTGGGTTGGGTCTCAGAGACCACCTCTGAGTGAGTGCTGTGAGAGACCAAGCTGTGGGCTGTGAGTGCATGCTCTGGGAGGCGGTCCCCTTACTGAGGCAAGATAGCTCCTTTGCTTCGGATTTTCTTGTTTTTCAATGGGAATGGTGTTCTGTTGCCACGGTGTCCAGTCTTCTATCTATCTGTGATAGGGTGATAGGCACTTTCCTTGTCCAGTATCTTTGTGTGGATATGAAAGCAATCCCTTCTGCTCAGAGTTCTCTTCCTCTTGCAGTCGGCCTGTATCTCCCATCCACTCCCGTGCAGTCTTGCCAGCACAGCTTGTGTGAGAGCTCGCCACTCCATCTTTGTGTCAGCATCCGCCCAGCTCACTGAGTTTGCCTGTGAAAAACTGTGGGAGGCTGCGTGGGAGCGCCTGGCCTCTGACCAGCCAGGACTGGCCAGCTGCTGCTCCTGCAGCCTGGGTGTGCTAGCCATGATGGCTCTGCAAACCGCCAACACTTGATCCCTTCCAACACTTGGGGTTTGGAGCAAACTAGGGCCAGAACCTCTTGGCTCATATGTTAAGTTGGATCCTATAAAAAGGAAGTGCTGGAAGAGATTAACTATAGAAAATAATTTACTACAGGAAGCTTCTTTGAGAGAAAACGGGGAGGGGGATGAGAACTTCAAAATAACTGTCTGTCTTTGATGTTGGACCAACATTTATGGAGAAACAAAAGGAAGAAAGGTTGCACAGGGGGCCATTAGCATACATTATAATCCCGAGAAAGGTTTGGAAAAGTTAAGGGGAGATTATACCCACGATTGCCTTCAGAGTGGTCCCCAGCTCTTTGCCTTAGTAAACCCACTGGGCACAGACATTGGCTGGATCTATAATGCCTCTGCATGAATGTGCTGATAGATCATGGGGTGCAGGAGCTATGGCCATGCCAACTGCCCTCTTCTCAGAGCTGTGTATTCATAGCTAATGTATCTGGTTTTGTTTTTTGTTTTTGTTTTTGTTTTTTTTTTTTCTGTCTGCAAATGTATCCTCCATTCACAGTGTTTTTTATTCAAGTCTGACACCCAAGCTAGTACAGGGCCAGGCAGGACCCCTCAGTTTTTGAGACCTTATGTGACCTTAACCACACCAAGGAGCATGCATTTGCTGTTAAGGCAAGAACTTGGCTTTCCATACTTGAGAATTGGCTATGGGCAGACACTTCTTGTTCGTTTCTTCTTGCCTCTTTGACAGCATTTTTCAAAGCTAATTAGCTAATCTACTGGGAGTTGGGAATGACATTAATTTAGGTTCTATCCATTTAGATCCCTGCAGGGTCTGTCTTGTGCTTCTTTTAATTTTGTGTCCCACTTGAGTAAAGAAAACAATAATAGTGCCGTAGTTCACGGCACCAGTTGATCAGTTTTAGGAAATGAGTGGTCAGAGTGATGTCCTTCTGTGCCTAAGAGCATGAGGTGTGAGTGAGCTACCGTCTGCACTCTCCTGGGTGGTTTCATTATAAGCACTCAGCCCTATGTCTGGAAGGTTCCCACTCTTCTGTGGCAGATCATATACTCAATAAAGATCAGTGTGCCCATACATCCGGCCTTTCATGACTGCGCTGACATAGCTGAGAATACACAAAGGATTGATTAGATTTTAGAGACTTCAGCCTATGGCTGCTTGGTCTCCTCTCTGTGGTCTGAATTGATAAAGATCATGGATGTATAGGCCTACTTCCTAGAGATGCTTACGTCGAAGCAGAAACAGAGAACCAGGAAGGAGCTGGGACACTGGCATAGTTTTAGGGAATGCCCCCCAGTGACTTTGATCTAATCATGCCTCAATGATTGAACCCAGCAGCTGAGGACAAACTTTCAATGTGGACTTGTTTGGGAGACCTTTATGTGTAAAGCATAACACCTAAGTGTCTCTTCTTGTTCCTGAAGATTGAGTGCAGTTTCTTATTTATTGTGGAAGAGTAGATTAAACTGAAGCATGTGTGAGATTTCAAAGAAAATTCTCAAAGAAATTTGCTAATTCGATTTTTTCCCTATTTCTCAGTCTAATCACTTCTCTACACGTGATAATTCTTACACAAAAATCTCATGATTTTACCTTCTTGTCTACAAATTTTCATTAGTTCTCATCACCACTGAACTGAAAGATCTCAAGTTTCTTAGCACTTCAGAGGTGTCGTTCCATCCACCTCCCTCTTTCTCTCTCCTTTTCCCCCCTCCCCCTCCCCACTCTCTCTCCTTCATTTCTACCCTCCATTCTTTACCTCCTCCTCTCCTCTACTTCATATATTCTTTCTATACCACTATTGGATCTCCTAAGTTCCTTTGTATTGATACATTGTCCTAAGGAGACTTTTACTAAAGATTGTGACCACAGAAATATCAACATACTTGCAACAGAAGTTGTCACATATAGCAGTCCAATACAGGTGCTCCTGACTGGCAGGTGTCCCCCTACTCCTGGTTTTTAGGGACCCAGGCTCTGTCTGACCAGCCTATCTTTGGGGCCTTTAATTTCTTCCCATTCAGCCAATAAAGGAGCGAAAGAAGAGAGAGAATTCACTAGATTATTTTCTACTCCAACCTCAAAGTGAAACACTTCACTTTTGTTTACATGGTATTGAAGTGGTCTGGCCAGTGACAAGGCAGCAGAGAGATAGTCTTTGGCCAAGCAGCCACCTCCTGCCAGAATAGAATAGAGAGAGCTTAGATCCAGATACACTATGCACTGACTGTGATTCCCACTGCTACCCAGATGTGCAGCCCAGATTCTGCTCATTGTCTGAGCGCTCATCACGATAAAGACTCCTGTGAGCCTTCAGCTTTCCCTCCAGCTTCACACCATACAGAGCTTGTCTCTCTAACCGTGTGCTTCCCAGATGCCCTTGCACATGCCTGCTGGGTTAGAGTTCTCTGAACACGGATCTTCAACTTAAACTCAAGCTCATCCAGTCCTGAAACTATATATATATATATATACATATTCTTGGACCTATAGATATGTGGAATAAAATATTTAATGCAAAATATCTTACAAAAAAATGAAATGCTGGGTAAGGTGGTGCACCCTGTAATCTCAGCACTTAAGAGACAGAGGCAGGAGGGTCAGGAATTCTAGGCCAACCCTGGGCTACATAGTGAGGCTGAGGCCAGCCTGGACTTCATGTGACTCTGTTTCAAAAACTAAAAAATTAAACAACATAGACAAAAAGAAAAGAAGAGAAATGTTCCTAGATTATAAAATTCACAAGCAAGAGGTAAAACCTCCAAAAATAGAGGTTCAAAGAGTAAAATCAGATGATTTCTCCCAAAACACATATGTGAACCCACATTTTGAATCAAGGGCTGTTTTAGATCTCTAAATAAAGCTCTTTTCTTCCCTGCTATTAATAAATTTATATTAAGAAGGTTTATAGTGATCTTACAACCATGATTGTCTTAATAGACTTTAGAAACTTAGAAGTCAAATATTGATCCCTTATACAAAGGGACCATGTGTCAGGAGAATACATACAACTACAGGCAAGTAAAACTTTAAATGGTAATTTTGTTAAAGGTTAAGAAAATGTGCCTTGGTGCCTGGCAACAAGTATAGAATTTGGTAGCTGCAGAGGAAGCTGCTTGATCCAGTGACTCCTTGACATTACTAGGGAGCTAAAGTTCATCTTTACCTTGGACCTGCTTCCTTGGACCAAATTCCCTTCTGGTTGGTCCCCAATACTGGCCATTAAAATCAGAGAAGCTATTGCTGTGTCATGCCCTCAGGAAGAGAGCAAGACCACCTTTCTTCTTGGGTCTGAAATATAAATGAATTCTGTCAGTGTGAAGGGGCTTCCCTGCAGAGCCATCTCCTGGATAGCAGTCAATTCTATGTTGGCCACAGAACAAAGGTTCTCTTGAATACTTTGAATGGATAGGGGAGGTGGATAAGGGAGAAGGAAAAAAAAAAACACCTCTAAATTATGTTCCAAGTATTTAGTCAGTAATGTCCATGACTTATTCCAACGACACATCCCAATGAGTTAGTATCTGTGAGTAAACAATTCTCAAACCAAGAAATGGCCCTGTGTTTTCTCATGTCACTTCTATAGGTTCCAAGTCAAACGTGTGCTTCAGTCAACTATGGGAGACATAGAATGCTTTCTTCCAGTGCAATCATGTGTTCTTTATTTTAGGCCTCATAATGGGACTAATTTTGCGATATGCCACAGCGCCGACTGATATTGAAAGTGGAACTGTCTACAACTGTGGGAACTTGTTCTTCAGCCCATCAACTCTACTAGTCA
Organism: Mus caroli; assembly: GCF_978045245.1. Lineage (NCBI taxonomy): Eukaryota > Metazoa > Chordata > Mammalia > Rodentia > Muridae > Mus > Mus caroli. The sequence continues at coordinate 93,501,032 of NW_028227266.1, forward strand.
ACATCACCGACCAAGTTTATGAGTATAAGTACCAGAGAGAGATCAGCCAGCACAATATCAGCCCCCACCAAGGCAACGCCATACTGGAGAAGGTAAGGGCCCTGTCAGCCCAGGCAGCTTCGTCTTCCCTGAGCAATGGCATCATTTAGAAGCCTCTTTACATATGTATACACCTAAACACCAGTTGCTTTCACATTGTCACACTGGGGTACTTAGTTGACTATATAAACCCAGCTGTCAATATTTTTCATAACATTTGGGCAAAGATTTTAATATAATTTTCCGGCAAGCCAGGGCTGTATTTGCGTTGTATTAAAGATAAAATCTTTCATCGTTTTTCCTTTCTTGAGATGTACCCCAGTGTGCATATGTGTGCCTTTAGTGTTGCTGTACCTGCTACCTGTTGGTTATTTGCTTCAATTCTCCTTTAAGCCAAGGAGAGTTTTCCCATGCTCTAGGATGGTTTCTGGCTGCCAATAAAAGGCACTGCCTTCTGGCTGTTTATAAACACACTAACCTACAGTTCACCCGAGAGATCTTCACCATGGTGGCTTGGCTAAGGAATTTAAGTTAAAATTTGCAAATGATTCTTATTTTAAAAACTAACTTCAGGCTTGGATGTAGTTCAGTGATAGAACACTTGTCTGGGGTGTGTGAAGCTCTGGGCCCGATTCCCAGTCACACACACACACATACACACACACCCCTCTTTAAGAGATGCACATGTTTTTTCCCAGTTTTCAGAGGTTAAAAGAGGTAGGGGATGGATTTGGTTTTCTATTTCTCCTGTTTCAATATGACTGATTTACACTCTTTTTTCTTCATTGTCTTCTGCTAGTATATTTCTAGATTAATTATGTGAAAGGACTTCTTAGGGCTCAGCAAAGTCAAGTTATAATATTAAGGCAAATCACACTTAGCTAGGAGAATAGCTTTGTGCACACAGCAAGGAAGCTAAATAATACCCTTCTGTAATAAATGGAGCAACTTCCAGGTCTTATGTTTCAAATGATCTCAGTCATATGATTCTCTTTATCCATGGTGATAAATAGAAAATTATTTATCAAAAATAATTTTATATACTGTGTTAACAATACAGTATATTAAGTTTAAAACACATTTCAGTTTTATTTGCTTACTTATTTTGAGCCAAGGTCTCCCCCTGCACCCTAATGTTCCAAGATTTCTCTATGTAGCCTAGGCTACCTTGAATTCACAATCCACCTTAGCCTCCCGGGGACTAGTAGGCTCACTAGCATATAGCAGCACACCTGGGCAGTTTTACATTTGGCATTTCTGGGATATAAATTACTTCTCTCCTGTTCCCACCCAATTTTGTCTGTATTTCTACACAGCAGTACTCTAGACAGGTTGATTCTCCAAGGATGCCAGAATTATTTCTGTTGCCATAGCAATTTTGTTCTCTAACATGACTGCCTGTAAATACCTGCCCAGGAATTTTGGTAGTGTGCTCTGATATAGTAATTTCTTTATCAGCAGCCACAACCAAGTGTTTGCTGTTGAAAATTTAGAGCAACAGATGAAAATACATTTTCAGTGGTCAGAATAGGGTGGTTTTCAATATTGCATAGCTCAAACATCTCCTACATACACTTCTAAGCCATGAACCCTTGAGTCGGGGTCAGTATTTAGGATTTCTAGAGCCTAGGGTTTGTAGTCGGTGACTCTGTGCTCAGGGCAAATATTCTCCTCGCTGCTGGTGAAGAACAGGACACCTGCCAGAGTCCTTACTTTAAGAGATGACTTTAAGGGGACGGGAGCTTGCTCTTAAATAATTGGGAGTATGACTTACTTTATGTTTGTTGATCATGTGACAATATGAGCAGACCCTATTGGGTATGTAGAAATGTATAGCTGTTGGCTTCGCTTCCATTTGGGTTCGCTGCTGCATGCATATGTTTATATCAGTCGGTTACTTTGTTAGATGAAGAGAGACCCCCATAAAAGGATCCATTCATAGAAGGCTTATACAGAAGTTACACGGGTCACATGCTTTGTCATTTCTCCTAGGTCTACATAAATTACTGTAGTCCCCAGTTTTCTTTTTAAAAATAATATTCTAGAGGCATATCTATTTTATTTTCTGCATTTTGCTTTCACATATGTACGTGCACTACATGAATGCCTGGTGTTGCAGAGATCAGAAGGGGGGGTCATATCCTCTGGAACTGGAGTTACTGATAGTTGTAAGCTTCCATATAGGAGCAACAGCTGCCCTTAACTGCAGATCAATCCCCTCAGATCATTACAGTTGTTTTTTAAATGCTATATAAAAACAGAAAATTGCACATATCAGTGGGGTACCATGTGATGTTTTCATATACATGTACATTGCATAATACACTTAAATAATGCTAAATATTCCCACCATCTCAAACATTTTCTATATCTTCATGGCAGAAATAACCACAACCCTGTTTCTAGTTGATTAAACTATGCAGTAGGTATGTTACTGTTATCTGTAACTATCCCATTGAAGGAGCCAAAGCACAACAGACATTCTTTTTAAAAACCTAACTATGTGGATAGGGATGTGGATGGGGATATGTGTGTGTATGTGAGCATAAGTGCCCTTGAAAGTTAAAGGTCACAGGTGCTAGATGCCCCTAAAGCTGGAGTTACAGCTGTGAGCCACCTGACATGGGTGCTAAGAATCAAACTCAGGTCTTCCAAAAGACCAGTAATGCTCTTAACCACTGAGTCACCCCCCCCCCCCAAATCCCCCACCTCAGGAAATTCTTAATCCTGTCTTACCCGTGGTGATCAGTGTTCATTGTCAGCTTCACAGGATTTGGAATCACCTAGGATATGAGCCTCTAGGCCAGTAGTTCTCACCTTGTGGGTTCCAACCTCATTGGCAACCTTCTATCTCAAAAAATATTTATACCATGATTCTAACAGAAGCAGAATTGCAGTTCTGAAGTAGCAGCATGAAATGCTGATCAAAGTGATTTTAGGACTGGGGGGTGGAGGTTGCCACAACATGAGGAACTGTATTAAGGGGTCACATATAACCTGCATATAACCACTGCTATATGCACACCCTGAGGGATGATGTCATCCTTGGGTATGACTCTGAGGGATTGATGACATTAATTGAGGAGGGAAGATCCATCCTTCCTGGTCTTGTGTCCCAGACCATATAAAAGGAGAAAAGCAACTGAGCATCCATGCTGTCTGTTTCTTGTCTGTGGACACAATGTAACCAATTGTTCCTGCTGCCATGACCTCCCCACTATGATGGACTGTCACTTTGAACTGTAGCAGCCGGCTGCTGCTGTCCTGTCCTGCACTATAATGTTTGGTTCTCAACACCATTTGCTAAAGTTCTTCTGTGGATCCAAAGTGTCTTTAATTTTAACCTTTGGGGCCAATATTATTATGTTATATTACATTATATTATATCATATCATATCATATCATATCATATCATATTATATTATGGCTTTACAAATGTGAATTTGTTCCAGATATTTAGGACTAAACAAGCATTCTTCACGTTCATATAAATAGGAATTTTTTCTTTTGAAGAGGAAATGGAAATTTGAAAAGTAAAAACAAACAAACAACCAGTAAAAACAACAAACAAACAACCCAAACATCAGGGGTGGGGATATAGTTTGGTGATGAAGAGCTTGCCCATCATGTGAAAGCCCCAGATCTGACCCAAGCAATCACCAACAACCCTTGTCTATTGCTAATGTTTCTTTCATTTATTCTCTGTCTTCAGTGGACTGAGTCCCCACAATTACACTTCTGAAATAGACATAATTTCTAGGAGGGTACTTACTAGTAAGCCGGAGGAAAATAGTACCAGAGTAACACCGTAATGCTAAAGTGCAGGTACCAAAGGTTTGTACAAGACCCCCAGGCACTCAGAAGTGCTGCTGTCCTGTGGTGGCAGGGCTGTCAGGGAGGCTTACAAGGAAGCATCCTGATGGACTCTAGATGCAATTGTGGGAGAGGATGGGGTGAGGGTGGGAAGACATCCCAGTCAGAGGGAGGGGCATGGTATACAAGTGAGAAAAGCAATAAATATTCCAGGAAACGAAGCATCTTCTATTTTTTGGATGTATGGAAGACCAGAAAACTGAGGGCAGATTCGACTATGGGAACCACTATGGGAGCCAGGTTGGCCATGTTCACTCTAGTCAGCAGAGAAGGGGGATGTTAAAAAAGGCAAAGGCTTAGTTTGGCTGCATCAGGCAGGAAATAAAGCAAAAGCAGAGACAGCGTTTGGGTGGTAACCCAGGGGCAGGTGGAGAGGAAGGACAGGTGGGGGTCAAAAGGAGGGGAAGAGCTACTTGGTATTCCCCTGTGAGTTCATAGGAAAGGGGATGGGAAAAATGGAGAAGGAGTTGGATTATAGGGAGAACTCACAGTTTTAACACATCTCATCATGGATATGTTCATGTGTGTTATATAGCACATTATATATTTACACTGCTGAGCTGCAAGGGCGGGTAGTGCATTGAACTGGGATGTCGTGCGGATCGAATCCCGTTTCAAAAGTTGTCAGCACTGTTAAATTTATCACTTCTACCCCCCATAAGTCAGATGACCACAGTGAACAGACAAAGGAAGCTCCTCCGTGAAAATTCTGCTAAGTCTTCACTTCCTGTTTGAAAAGTGACACTATCAGTTGCTTAAGGGAAGTGGTTTGGGGTTCTGTATACTGCTGAGTAAAAAATGTGCTATTGTTTCAAAAAAGAGAATCTGATCCCCTCCCAGTAGGTCACAGAGCTACCATGTGACTATGACTCGTAAGAATGTTAAAGACAAACAAGCAAACAAGACTTACAGACACAGCTAACTATATGCCTTTAATTCAGCTCTTCCCTTTAAGGGAATCAGTTAATTAAGTCTGCTTTTCTCACTGTCCACATTTCCCTTTTGATTCTTACATGTTTATCTTTGAGCCTTCCAGTCTTTTACCGTGTGACATTCTTGCACAGAGGCCAGGGCCAGAACTCTTCTGGCAATAGGAACAGTTTGATCAGACAAAGTCAGGAGATAAATATGTGCAGTTAACAGTGGGGCACTCTTGGGAAGGATACAGGAAGGCTGGGGGACGATCTTCTCCTGTAAAGCTTTTCTAGACATGCTGGGAGGGAGAGCCCCAGGGTGATTAATCGCCATCAGGGCTTGGAGATGCTTTGGCAGGCTACTCACGGTGCAGTAGGTTTTATCTGTCCTTCACATCCTACAGAAACAAGCTGCGGTGATTCCTGTCTCTCTATCTTGACCAGTCTTGGTATAAGAGGGCCCCAGTGCAGCTCAAGCTTGCAGAGAGGGCCCTGAGGTTGCCTGGACACTAAGTGGCTTTCATTTAACCCTTAGTTAAGAGAACACTTGATATAAAGAAGGAAGTTTATTTACAAAATTTATAACTTGTAAACTGTAATAAAGAAGCAGTCCCACTGGGTTGGTCTGAGGTGAGGGCAGCAGATGGTATCACTTCACAGTGGCACAACGTTCAGGAAAAGATGGTCACATCTCAAACAGGAGCAGAGGGGTGCATTTGACCAGGCTTTCCTCTTCCTGTAACAGACGTTTCTAAAGAACTTGAGGGGGTTGCATGAGCAGCACCTCAGAACCTAGAATCCACTGTTCCACTTTCCACAGCATCCACACTCTGAGGCAGTGACCCTGGGGAACAACCTTCTCTCACAGGGTGACCAGACCCAAACCGTAACAGTAAACACAAACTCAGTAAAATGCCCCATGCACCTACTTTAATCCTATTTGTTTACAAATTCCATGCAAACAATGCCATACATTATAACACATATATAAAAGTAAAAAATTTCAAGGATTAGCCAAAAGCAAAATATGAAATCTCTTCTCCTTTCTACTCCTCTGTAGAACATGGGACACCTCACTTTAGGGATCAGCAATGTCACTTATTTTATGAGAACTGTTGTTACTTTAACCAGTTCTGTCTTGGTCCATTCCAGGCCTTGGCAATGGAACATAAGCAGATAACCAGATAAGATAACTTATAAATGGAGGTAAACTTAACTCATCGTTTTGAAGGTTGGAAACCAAAGCTCAAGGCACCCACCTAGTGCGAGCTCTTCCTACAGTGTCAGCATAAAAGCCATCAAGAGGTAGAAGCAGAAGGAAGGGATAATGGACCACAACTCATCCATCTTCCTGGAACACACTTGTTAGGGTTTGAATCTAGAACGGTCCCTCAGAGGGTCACCTTTGGAGTATATAGTCCCTAACTCCTGTCTTTATCCTGAATGCCTAGGAGACTTTATGTGGGCAGGGCCTGGCAAACTGCATCTTCATGTGCACACGCTCTGCTACATCACATCCATGCCTTCCACTCCATGATGGGGTGAAACCTCTTAGCAACCACAGTGGAACCTTCTTCTCTTAGGAGGCTATTGTGACATAGATATAGAAAACAACCAGTGCAATGCTCTATAGTAATCCACTCCTGAGAACAAAGCCAATCCATTCTTCAGGCCGAGCCCTCATGGTCCAAGGTCCCTTAAAGGCCCCACCTAGCTATGCAGTTGTATTGGGAATTAAATTTCTAACTCAAAGCTCTGGGTGGCATGGGTGACATATGAAAACCAGAGCAACTTTTTCAGAATTCTTTTGAAATCTATGGTATGGTCTGGAGTTAGAGTCAGGGGATCTTGGTCTGGTATGGGATGTTCTTAGGAGCAGATAAACCTTTAGGGAATACAAAATCAAGTTATTTTGTGTCACAAGCACACAGTCTCAGGCCCACTGTTCATTCTCCCCTTATATTCAGTAGTCTTACAAGTTTTAATCTATGATGCTTTGATTAATGTCCCTCAACCCCAAACTTGCAAAGCCTCCAGGAAGTCAGGGCCTAGGTCTGCTTTCTGTCACACCATGCTCCCAGTGTCTGTCACATGGTAGATACTCTGTAGATCTTGGCCCATGAATAGATGGTGCAGGAAGGTATCTGTCAGTTTCTGTCTGAGTGGTTATCTGTCGCTGCCACGGTGTGCTGTCTTAACTGCTGACTATTTTGTAATGAAGTGTGTCATAGGTTTATCCTCGGGGTAAACACACAAGCTCTGAAAGGGGGGTTGCTACTCAAAGGATTGGACAAGTCTCACCTCTGAACATTCTGACAGGTAAATGGGAGGCAGAGAGGTTGATGAGAAGGTGGAGAATAGGGTAGACCCTGAAGGAGCAGGGGAGGAAGGAGGCTTCCCATTACAGGCTGAGCCCCAGCAGATGAAGTTGAAAATGGATCTTTCACCAACTCTGCTTTTGTTTTGCTCCTTCAAAAGCACAAAACTGACAGAGCTGCACTGTCATCATCACTGGTCCCCAGGGAGCACTTACATAAAGCTCTGTCCCATGGCACTCTCCACTGTCCTCCACAGGCCACCTGCGAGCTCCTCAGCAGCTGGGGTAGCAGACACAGAGCCGGCCAAACTGAAGGACGCTGGCCAGGCAGCTGGCTCATCTTAAGCTGGGACAGAAGGGACGCTCTACTGCTCCTTGCATATAATTTTCTTTTCTGGGAAAATTATTATGATTATGATTATTATTACTACTATTGGTATTGGGATAGCACCCACAGGCTCATTCATGCTAAGCAAGTGTTCTGCCCCTGAGCTCCATCCTGGTGCCTCTCAGGTCATTTCTTATCACAAGGCCCACTGGGCCCTGATGGATGCAGTTCTGCCTCAGGCTGAGCTTGATCGCAAGTCAGGTTAATCTTGCCTTCCTTTCTGCCTGTTGTTATTGAGCTCCCAGAGAAGCAGAGGCCCAAGCAGAGGCAACGTTTGGTGAACAGGGCATCAGTGCCTTGGGCTTGCACTTCTGATGGCTGAGAGTAGAAGGATGTGAGAGGGGAAACAGGCTGAGGATTTGGTTTTTCTCCTTTGGAAGTTGTGATTCTGCAATGAGCAGGGACTCAGAGCCAGCCTCATCTCAACCATGCAGCCCCACCCCTAAAGGACCAAACTGTTGTGGAAAATACTTAATCCCAGTCAGGACCTTCTACCCACCTTTGATTATTCAATTTAACCCCAAACTATTACTTAGTATGCTTCATCTGAGCTGCTCTCAACTCCAACTGGCCAGCCCACGTGGTCATGCTTTCTTGACTCCTAACCCATCCTTCTTTCTCACCTTCCTCTCTCCCACCTCATTGTCTCCTCCAACCAAACCCAAGTCCAGGAACCCAAGGCTCTGAGTATCTCTATTCTGCCCAGCTATTGGCTGCAGGTATCTTTATTCACCAATCAGAGATAACTTGGGAGGTAAGGTTACATAGCATCACTTGGGTCTAACTGTGGACTCTCTCTCATCTCTGGGGCAACCAGGCCTCGGGGAGCCCACAGTTAGTATTACAATACATAGCAACAGACCAAACCTCAACACCAAACCTTATTCTGTGTCTGGATAGGAGATGTTTTGGATAGGGTGTGACCCTGGGAGAAGTGGCTCTGTCGCCTTGGCAGCCATTGAATAGACTTATCACATCCCTGGCAGCAGGAACAGCAAGGTCCTCCCTCACCAGAGAGATCTCTAATCTAGATGACACTTCACAGTGTCAGATTTTATGTCCCTAAACCACACCTGTCAGTTACTGCAGAGTGGGACTCCGGGGTCTCACTGCAATGGGAAAGCATCCGTCTCCCAGCCCCGGTGAGCTGATTGGTCAGTACATTTTTCCGGATCTGGTGAGCCAACTGTTAAATTTGACAGCATGAAATGAGCCACAAGAGAAATATTTATGCCATATATATTAGAAAATGTTTTAAACCAAGCTTATGAGATTGTATTCCCTCAGGAGAGATGATTTACCAACAGAGAAGATTTGCTTAAGCAAATGTATTTTTAGGATAATTGGAAGTATCCAAACATCTCAGTTTTTATCTCCCTGAAATGCCCATCTCCCACAATGGCTTCCGTAGAGACCCTTCGGTAGGTAGAGCTTCACACCGTCTAATATGGCAAGGGAAAGTGCGTTATGCCTTCCAGTGAGCCCAGGACTGAACCTCATTTTGCCCCTCCCAGGAGCAGGACTTTAAGCTTCATTTCTCTGAGCAAAATTTTCCTTATCTGTAATGTAGGGGTTAGTGATAGCTATGGCGGAGGTTTGCTTTTCAAAGCAAATATGAAAATACAGGTCTCGTATCAGACGTATTGTTAATATTAGTCTGCTTTCATTCCTAACATTCTGTGACATTTGCCCTTGCCGGCACTTACTTGCCCTAGACTGAGAGGTCTGAGGTGGGCTGATGGAGGAAGTTAGGTGCTCCTTGTTTCCTGCACGATGTTGAAGGCAAACACACCATTTAAATATGCATCGCCTCATTTTCATCATACTTTCTGCTGATGTCAGCGTGCACTCCTTCCCCTCCCACCCCCTCCAGCCTGCCTGCTCTGACCGTGACTTTTGCTGACTCAGTCCCTCCCAGTTCAGCTTCCCCAGGCCAGTTGCTCCCTGGTGAGATCTTATGATAGGGAAGCTGTATGCACAATTCATAGCTGAGCCTGCTAAGGATAAGGCAAACTCAAAACAGTTGCCAGGCTTACAAAGAAACCGTGGGGCTGAGATTCCCCTGTGTCTGGAGTAATAGAAGCAGTGTCATTGGCCTGAGGTATCAAGGTTGGCCAAGAGTAAGATCAACTCCAGACTAGAGAAAACACAGTCACTCTTGATGGGAGACTGTGTTGGGTTCATAGGTCCTGAGGAATGTCCCTTTGGAGAGATGGAAGAATAGGTCCTTCTCTTGTCCAGCGGCTCTTTACTCTATTGTCCATCCAGTGGCAGTCTTAGAGTTGATTTGTCCTGTCACCCCAAAACCACAGACTGTGAGGCATGGCTGGCCACCACCCCATGAAGAGATCAGAAGCAGTCTGACCAGCATAAAGTTGGTTAAAGGGTCAGAAGTCTTGGCATCTAGGGTCAGGTGGAAGCAGCTGCTGCATTTGCCTCACAGGGTGGAACTTGAGAGTGAAGGGAGAGGCTACATTTGATTAGGGGAGGACAAGAGGTTTTATGTGTAGCCAGGCCATACAGGTCTCCTTAGTAAAGAGTCACGTAGGTGTGGGAGACCAAGAAACTTAAGCAAAAAGCGGGAGCCTGTCCAGGCAGCAGGTTTGGTACTACAATGATAGTGTGGCACACCTGCTGCATGGCAGAAGATGAGAGACACATGTAGCAGCTGACTGGGTGACCTCAGTCTACCTCGGTATGCAGAAAAGACACCGTGACTGACAGGCCATTCCCTGAGCTCTATGGCTTGGTTCAAGTGTTACTTTACATCTATATGACTTTAGGAATTCTAGGTAACCTCCTTAAGTCCAATCTTCCCATTTAAAAAATCCAGATATTTCTCATTGCAGTGCAGGGCAATGTTGCAAATAAGAAAACACGTGCAAAGGACTTAAAATAACATTTGGGCCTTCGTAGGAGCTCACTGTGTTGACCTATTTATTCTTCCACCAAAGTCACTTTTGCTGTCAGTAAACTAGTTGGGAGCTAGCTGTAGCTGGAGTCTAGACCATGTTGCTTACCAGGCATGTGACTTTGGGTAAATCCCATACCAGGGCTTTTGTTCACATCTATACAAACAATGCATTTCACAATATTTAACTGCAAAGGTTGTTGGGAAGTATCTTAGCTCTATATTTACAATTTGTCAGTGCATCATAATAATTAAGAATATGACAAATTATATTTCCATGATGTTATTTAGTTTTCAGACTTCCTTTACACATAGCAACTCAGTTTTTCTCCCTGTGGTATGTTGAATAGATTTATTGCCTATCAAGGGAAACATTTAATTGGGGATGGCTTTCAGTTTCAGAGGTTTAGTCTTTTATCATCATAACAGGAAGCTTGGCAGCATGCAGGCAGATGTGGTGCTGGAGCCGAAAGTCCTGTATCTTGATCCAAAGGCAGCTGAAGGAGACTAGATTGCACACTGGGCAGAGCTCAGGCATTTATGAAACCTCAAAGCCCCATCCCCACAGTGACATACCATGACAGTGGCAATTTACTGGAGGTGGAGCAACATACTGCAAGAGGAAAAACTGAGTTTCTACATGTAAAGGAAGTTCGAAAATAAAAAATAACATCTTAGCCAGGTGTGGTGGCGCACACCTTTAATCCCAGCACTTGAGAGGCAGAGGCAGGCAGATTTCTGAGTTCAAGGCCAGCCTGATATACAAAGTGAGTTCCAGGACAGCCAAGGCTATACAGAGAAACCCTGTCTCGAAAACAACAACAACGACAACAACAACAACAAAAATCTTAGAAACATAAGTTGTCATATTTGCTAATTATTATGATGAACTGATATCTATCTATCTATCTATCTATCTATCTATCTATCTATCTATCTATCTATCTATCTATCATGTAACTTCGTCTTTGCTGTTCTAGTTTGATTGTAATGTGTATATTTTTTATTATTTATTTGTGATACAAATTTTATTACATTTTTGCTAAAACTTCCCGATAATGTCACAAAATGTCCATTTTGGATAGACTGAAAAATTTTGAAAGGAAAAAAATCCAAATTCTACAATTATAAACCACCATGGAAATGTCTAGATATCTGGACTATATTATTATGTGTATATTTCTAGGTAGTTTAGGCAGACTCTAAAACTTTGCACCTTCCTATTTTTACTTAAACTTATACCTTTTCTCAGATATTTAAAAACTCCAGTGTAGTGAACATACTTGTGTTTGATATTTATGCTCCTTTTAAACTGTTACTCATATGAGTGACATTTTAGTGAAGAGCATCTCTCTAAAACTTTCCCTACATTCTGGAGCACTAAGTGGGCCATCTTTCTGATAGCAGGCATAAAATATTTATTGAAATAAATGCCTCCTGTATCTTTGGAAAAGCATTAGACAGTAGCCACAAAGCCAACAGTAATCATTGGGGGAAAGGATGAACTACTTAAAACCTGGTCCTTCTCTGGGACAATTGCAGAAAGAAAATGAGTGAGTACCTATTTCATATCAATAACATACATATTTCATATGAATTAAAGTACTAATTGTACAATAAAAATACAAAAATGGTGAAATTGAGGAGAAAATATAGTTGCAGTATGGAAAAAATAAAACAATCACTATAACTCAAATAATATAAAAATGCACAAATTTCACATTAAAGTTATGAGACTATCAACAATGTTAAAAACACAAACCATTGAAGGGGATAATGGAACTAGAAGAATGTATTTGAAATATAACATACAAAACAGCATTGTAACCTGATTCTGGGAATTAACAAGTCAATAAGGAAAACTAAACTGGATGACCAGGAATGTCCCGTAAAAGATATGATCAAAGGCCAACAAGCAAAATAAATATACTTATTTCATTAGTAATAGGAAACAAAGCTAATAATGCGATGTTTAATATAAATCAGATTGCCAACAAATTAAGAAATTATCAATACAAAGTGTTGGCTAGAATATAAGAAAATAATCTAAGAATCTCCCGTGTACGTATAAGTGGGTGTGGCCATAGCAGCATCTGCAGAGATAGTCTGTGTCATTTACTGTTTAACATTCCACTTCTAGAAAGGCTTTTAAGACTGTACAAAGACTTCAGCACAAGGATTTCTACCTCAGTATTTTGTGTTGGTGGAAGATAGGAATCAACCCAACTATCTATCAGAGAACAAAATCCCCAAATCCTGATCCAGTCATCCAATAGGATGTTCCAAGACAGTTTCAACACTAGCCAAGATCCACATGTTCATTAATATGGATAATTGATGTCAAAATTGGTTTCAAAAGTAGACACCAGGATTCAAATGGATCTTCACTGTATTCCTACAATGTAGACAATGCACTCTACTGATAATTGTTTGCTAACACATATTTCAGAATGAAAGAATGTGTCCGAGAAGGGGAGGACACTGACTGTCCTGTCTGCCTTGCTTCCTGGTTGAGATGAAGATGGACTTCAACCAGACACACATCACTTACAATTTCCAGATGTAAGCTGGGTGGATTACATGCCTGCCAGCACTTAGTAGTTTGACATAGGTGGATTGCTACAAATTTGAGATCAACCTGGCTTACATAGCAAGTACCAAATTCTCCAGGGCTGCATAGCCCTATCTAAAAGATCACCACCCCCATAAAAAAGAATCCTGAAGAAGAATTAAGACCAGAAATAAAATAAAGAAGAATGGTTGTAGCTTAGGATTTTCCAGCCCTGTGCTGCCCCCAAGTGACCAGGACTTGACACGTATGCCTTGACTGCCCCAGGTTTTACACTCAATAAAAGTCTAAGACAGCCTCACAGAGTGTAGTACATGTGAAGGCAAGCTGCTCAGGCAGGAACGGAAGCTGATCTAGGGTAGTAAGGGAAGCAGAACCCTGGCAGGAGATGAGCAGGCACAGGGTAAACCCCCCACTCCCATTGCCTCCCATATAATGATGTAGCTCCTCTGAAGATGCCTGCCTCTGACCGTTCTGTATGTAAAGCACCTCCTTACCCTGACAAGTGACCAATACATTTAAGATTTAAGGGCTCTGCATACAAATCTGGAGAAACGTAAGAGTGTTTTCTGCAAGAATAATCATCCCTTAGTGTGGCCAAGCCACAGTCGAGATGTCCCGATGGAAAGGCAGTCATTATCACTGACATGCCCCAATGCCTGGACCACTTAATTTTCTGCTGAAGCTCTGTCAACCTCTTAACTTTGCTTCACTCCCCTGTTCAGCCTCCATTCTTCTCCCTCTTTCCTGCTTGCCATCTTTGTTCCTTTATTTTCCTCCCCTTCTCCCTTCCTTTATATCTAGTCCCTACTTGCCAGGCCCCTAAAGACACCCACTCCCAGGAGAGAGGGGCCTGGAGCCCACTGTGCCTGCTTTCTCCGCACATACTTCTTCCATAACCCCTGTCCCCACTTCTCCATGGAAGGCAAACGAAAAGGATCAGCAGTGCCTCCAAACCATGACTGTTGCTCCAGGAACCAGCATCTGGGGAGGGTGGGGCAGGTTGGTCCCTTCCCAGCCCATCTCGGGAGATCTCGAGAGATCAGTCATAAGCAAAACACAGCTCATTTTGGAGGTTTGCATTCTTGTCCCTGTCTGAAGTGATTGAATTTCACATAGACGGTGACTAACTGGGAAAAATGTGTCCCAGATGTGGTGCTAAGAAATTATTCTGAGAACAAGGTTATGTACACAAAGCCCCAGCCTCCCTGTGCATCTGTCACTGATGCTGGCACCTGCATCCAGCAGCAGCAACGTTCTGTAATTCTTTATTGGGCTCTTCTGCAGCTGAGCTCTTTGTCTGTCTGCCTCTCAGTCATCTCTGTCTCTGTGTCTGTCTGTCTCTCCCTCTATCTATATTTCCTTCGGCCTGTCTCTCTGTCTCTGTGTTTCCGTCAGTCTTTGTCTCTGCCTGTCCCTCTATGTTTCCTTCTGTCTCTCTCTTCTCTGTCTCTGTCAGTCTCTGTCTGTCTCTGTTCATCTCTCCCTGTCTGTCTCTCTCTCTCATTCTGTCTCTGTATCTCTGTCAGTCTCTGTCTCTCTCTCACCGTCTCATGTCCCCTACTAACCCCTATCCCAGCCTTACCCTCTACCTTTTTCCTCCCTCTGTCTGTCAGTCTGTCTCTCTCTCACTGTCTCACCCCACCCCCATAGCCCCCGCCTTAAGCCCCATCCCAGCCTTGTCCTCTACCCGTTTTTCCCATGACACTCACTCCCCAGAGACCCTGCTGCACGGATGATTCTGGAGTGTTTCTCCTTGGCTCTGACCTTCCCATCAAGTACACAACTCCAAGTGTTGCAGACAGCCGGGCTCAGTGAGCAGGGGCTCAGGAGGTCTGAGGGGTCCTGACCTTCCCACCCCCACCGAGTCAGCCGCTTCCCAGCCACACTGGCTGTCACTCAACCAGGTGTAAAAACATAGGTCTCTTCATTTTTTCTTTCATTTTTACCTCTCTATGTCAACCTTAAGCCCCACTAATCCTCTCTGCCATCTGCCCGGTTTATTTTAAGCAAATCCTTGTTGAGTGAAGTGCTGTCTGTCTTCTAGCGTTGGTTGTTTCTTCTCATTCTGTCAGAGCCACCTCCTTTAGCACCAACCGTCCCTTGAGCTGGCTTTAGTAACTGCAACCCGACAATGTTTTCCTTTTACCCAGCTCAACTTTGATGTCTCTGCAAACTAATCTCAAGGGACTTAGCTTTTTAAAAGTTGGGGGGGGGGGAGAATAAAACACTGTATTCTTTGAGTAGGTGAGACAGCCATATGACTCGGCATTTAAAAGATTCAAAGTATATGTTGGGATGTTGATGCTTTCATTCAATGACTTTTCTGCTGGCCTCGTTTTGTAGCTATAGAGAAGCAGATGGGAGTTCAAAAGTGTGGAGATGGAAAATAAGGTGGGTAGGGAGGTTACACTGTAGGGACTAGGGGAGAAAGGGAAGAGAGAGGTTAGCAAAGATGTAGGCGCCACGTGGAAGGAGTAGGTATCACCTCTACCTGGATTCAGCTGGAATTCAGACCTAGATCCCACCTGACAGTAAGAAAACAGTTGACATGTCTGGACAAAGAGGGATGGCATGTGTGAGTCCTGGGCAGTTTCAGTCTCATAAGCTGGGCGTGCAGCTCTGCCCCTCATCCTTTGGAGCTGATGAATGGTTAAAAGCAGCTTTATCCATTCATAGGCTGCTTCTTTAGCTTTCCCAATCGTCACCTCAAGTGTCAGCTGTGCAATATGTCACCGTGTACTAACCAGGCCATGGTCTATCCCACCATCTTCTATTGCTCTGTGGGAGCCACATGCATACAAGCCTATTTGGAAAAAACAAATTCTCAGATTAGATGCGGCCAAACAAGTGTGTATAGACAATATTTGCACAGTCATTATCAAATTATACCACTTGGAGATCATCCAAATTTCTATTCCCAGTAGCCATTTGATGTTTGGTCCTGTTTATAAAAGTATCTTGACTTTTCTTCATCTTCAAGTGAAGAGAGTTCAAAATCATTACCAGTGGATTTGAGAGTGTTTTATGTATGGGTCTCCAACCCCTGGACCACAAGCATTTTCTTTCATTTAGATTTGGATCCATAGCAGTCAGAGTTCTCCAAATTCATTACTCCTCTGAAGCCACTAGCTGGTAGACACAGAGTGCAAATGGGGAAATGAAATGAGACTCTGGGAAGCTGGAAACGAAGACGAAGCTCACTTGATTAGTGCCGTGGCATAGTCTCATTAAGTATTCCCAGTCTTCCCTTCCTCTTACTTCTGAGGTTCACACCAAAGCTAAGCATGCTAGAAGAAAGATAAGCATATCCATGAGCCATCACCGGTTGTGTCCTGTGGCTGTGTGCACAAGGTCATCTGAGTCTCCTTTAAAGTTGAAAGGTATTAAAAATGCATGCGGGTCATGGGTTCTGCTTTTTAACATATCTTCACTCATTTTGGTATTTAAAATTATTTTAAGTTACTTGCTACCAGATGTTATTGAACTCATGAAGGTGTCTTGCTTCCCTTGTGGCTTGGAACACCCTGGCCCATGGGGCCTATATCTGGTGAGTGAGCATGTCTCTGCATGGAGGGGACCAGGGATTGGTTCTCATCCATCCTGCAAATTACAGCTCGTCTGATGCTTTGATATCAAGAGTTCCCATAGGCCAGCCATTTCAGAGTGGTATCTCCGTCTTGGAGAACTCCAAATTACAGCTTGCCTCAGAGCCATGAGCCCAACTTGTGCTATTTGTTGCCTTTCTTTGTTTATAGCCTTTATATACCAATCTGTTACATGATGTATCTTCAGATTCTTTGTACCAAGAGGCCTGCTAAGTTATCAATGACTAAAACACTGAAGATGACTGAACCTGCCATTTTGCTTGCTGTTTTTACTCATCCAAAGGAATCAACTATTCCCCAAATTAACAAAAACCTAATTCTTAGTCCCACATCTTCCTTTATTATATGAACTTAGTTCCCTTGGGAACCATGCATTTAGTTGGCCCATATCTACACATTCAATTCCCAGTGATATCCCTGTCATGTTGACTGACACTGGGCATGCCATTAATTTCCTCTCCTGTCTCTGGAAAATAGGGATAATTGCATTTGCCAGCTACCACTCTGGAATGTTGTCAGATGTGATGAAATACTGTTTTTAACAGACGTCTTTGGAAGGACTAGGCTATATCTATCACAGTCTTTCACCAGTGTGGTTACTTTAGTGCTTATTTACTTAGTAGGTCAGTGGAACATTGACATGTCTTGTCCAACAAGCATGGTGACTCATTGCCTTCTCAGGCCCAAGCACAGTTTTGCATCTGTAACCTTATGAAGCCTTGGGGACTAAGCTCAGAATATTCTTTCTGTTCTTGGCAATTTTCTAGTTGGCTGTCTTTGGAAACATATGTGTGGGTCATTTTAGTCAAATACTGGTTCCTATGCAAAATAGCATTCCAAATATACTGCACCATTGTGAACAGACTAATAGTTGGCTGGCCCCATGTAGTCTTTAAGATTTAATGTCGGTTGCTTAAAAATCTATTCTCTTAAAGCATAGGTAAGGCTTGCGTCTCAGAGTCTTAGGTCTGTTGTTTTAAATCAGGCTCATGTTGAACAGTGAAATAGAATGTTTGCAAACTAAATAATGAGACTGTGGAGTCTCGCTGACTGTGCAAATATTAATGTGCTACCCAATTTCCACTAGTCACCAGTGTTAGAGATAAGAATCCAGTCCTCCAGTTCAAAAGCCCAGCATGCCACGTGGCTAGTGGCCACATGGCTAGTGGCCACGTTCCAGTTTCACTGTCATGTTCTGATGGGCAGGGTCTGAAGGTCCGATCTGTAATTTGTGTCTTGAAAGCCATGTAAATCCTTGACTGTGGCATTTTGCCTCTCTGCTCTTCTCCTTCATCCATTGCTTAGGACCCAGTATTTTAATTTAAAAAAAGAGATGGATAGTTCACTACCAGGGCCATGACCAGAGAACAAGTCTGAGGGAAATGGCATGTGGAATTTCCAATGGAGGCTGACACAGCGGCAAATCCAGCCATTTCTGAGAAATCGTCTGGATTGGAGTCACTCCCAGAACTCTGATTTATGTGCAAGTAAGCCTAGAGCTAGGCTGAAAGGAACACAAATCTGTTTGTATACACAAATAAATCCTCCCGTGCTGCGGGCCACTCTCTGCCTGCCAGCTTCATCTCGCTGCTCCAGAAACTATAATACGGTGGTGAGGTAGTTAACCCGGATGCAGTGAGTGGAATATTCTGATTATTGAAAAGTTCTGCCTTGGCAGTTAGCCCGATTTCTGCAGGAAAGCAGCAGAGGCTAGGGTTTTCCTGTGAGGAGGTCTTGCCACTGAGAGTTCCCTCTTCCAGATGGTCAGGGCTGTATGCTTATCCCTCCAGCTTGAGCGACGCTCCTCTCTGCTTGGAACACTTGCAGCTGTCCTGCAGATCTAGAGCAATGTCAGTATAGCGGGGCCATCTCAGGAAGCGTTGTCCTAGAGGGAATGTTAAAATCTCTACCCACACTTTAGACAGGTCAGGAGATCCTGAAAATAGAAGAGTTTTCGTTTTGGTTGTTGTTGTCTGTTTGTTTTGTGTTTTAGTATAGAAATAATCTTCCCCAAGGAAGAACATACCTGATTATTTGATAAGAAATAATCATCCCAGAACACATGTGTGCAAGATATACAGACTCAGCAGGTTATATATATGTGTGTGTGTGTGTATATATATATATATATATATATATATATATATATATACACACACACATATATATATATATATATGCAGTAACAATGAAAAAAGAGGCCATGAATTTGAAAGCAAGTGGGAAAGTGGTATTTGGGAGGGCTTGGGTGAGAAAAAGGAAGAAATGTTGTAATTATTATAATCTTGAAAATAAAAAAAAAATGCCCTTGTACTGTGGGAAAAATAACTCTTGTTTGGAAAATGCCATAAGGAAACCTAATGCTTTGTATGTTAACAAAAATAAATGAATACATTTTAAAAGTATATTTTGAGTAAGATTTTATTACATTTATTTGTTTTTTACTGCATATAAGTGTATAAAGATGTCACAGCACACAAGTAGAGGCCAAGGGCCAACTGTGGAATGACGAGTTCAACTGTGTTCATATGTGAGATATTCTCTCTTTCTCTCTCTCTCTCCTTCTCTCTCTCTCTCTGTATTTAGAGAAGCAAACATGGGCCTAAGGCTTCCTTTGCTCCTGAAGTGCAAAGCCCTAGAAGAAGTTCTTCCTTTCCTTTCTTCTTCACCGCCTGTTTGTCAGCTGTCCATACTGTCTCCTAGCAACACCAGAAGATCCCCTCTTTTCCCCAGCACCAAGCCTGGACATTGCAGTTGTCACCCACTGTTTCTCTGAAAGCAACAGTTCTCAGCCTGTGGGTAGAACCCTTCTGGGGGTCAAATGACCTTTTCACAAGGATCTTATATCTGATATTCACATTACAATTGATAACAGTTATCAAAATTACAGTTATGAAGTAGCAATGGCCTATTTTGTGGTTGGGGGTCACCTCCGCAGGAGAAACTGTGTTAAAGGATCACAGCTTTAGGAAGGATGAGCACCACTGTTTTAAAGCATTAAGTCAGGTCCACCTCACCTGCGCTCCAGCTTTTCCCTTGGACTATGTCGACTCAGGAGTCCCCATGGGGCCTGGTGGACATCACAGTCTGGATCATTTTCTTCACAAAACTCACTGTCCCTTGGAAAGCTTGTTGGTTTGATTCACAGGGAATTGGCCAGTTAGTTATGTCTGCCTTCAAATCATCAGAGAGACACTAGATGAATGGTTCTCAACCTACCTGAAGGGTTGTGACCCACCATAGGCTGAGAATCACTGCTCTAGAGTCTAGAACTTAGCCACACTGTCTAGTACAGGAGTACACAAAGAGAGCCTTTAAGACACGTGCAGACAAATGAGTCTTCCTATTAGACAGGAGCCACTCGTTCAACAACAGTCACACTGAGAATTTTCCGAAGATCCACAGTCAGTCAACAGAACCTTTTGACAGTGTCTCCTCAGATGACATTGAGCAGAGTAAATCTAATTTATGATATCGGCCGGTAAGGTTTGTTAGCATGCACTGTGTGGAGGAATGTTAGAAACAAAAAGGCCTTGAAGATAGAAACCTACATCTAGAATTCCAGCTGCCTGACCTAGATAAGGTAAGACACCTCAAAATAGCTCGGCCTCCATGTTCTCATCTGTGAAATAGGTTTGACATTTCATCTCTAGAACCCAGTACATCTCTCAGAATGAGTGACGTAGTCGTGAGTCACAGCAATGCAAGATTGGCATCTCAGTTTTTGTGTTGGTGCTCAATGAAATGTTGCCCAGAGAACACCACCATGTCTCTGGGAATGAATAGCAAAGGCCAAGAAGACATCTCCTCCATTTTTTTAATTTGTGCTGGATTTTTATATTTCTCAGGGTTGTCTGATCACTTACAACCTGGTACTGAGTTCAGATAGCCTAGGAGGGAGGGAGTTGAGGGCTGTTTTCTTGCTGAAGGCCTCCAGGTATTCAGCGTGTCCAAAAAAAAAAAAAAAAAAATCCCTGCAAAACATGTTCAACCCTCATTGAGAATAAATTACATGTGATGTAGGGAGACAAATAAGGACATGCTCTTGCTGAAGACGTTTCCCTTTCAGTGCTGGAAACTGAAAGTATGTGAGTGAAATGGTGACTAAGACAGGACACCAGGAGGGCATGACTGAGGCTATTCCTGTGTCAGAAGCAGCTCTGTTAGTCTCCCTTCCACGCAAAACTCTCTGAAGGAAGCACATACAGCAAGCTAGGCTTAAAACCACTCATGGTCCCCATTCCTGATTGGGGGGGGGGTTACAGGGATCCAAGACCTGTAGTTGATAGGCCCTGAAATAGCCACCCATGCAAATAGCCAACCTACAACCATCTCAGATTCTCCAGTGACATCTAGGCTTGGTGTGGAAAGATAAGTTAAACTGTCACGGGTCTTAAGGGCTTGATGAATTAATGTGGAGAAAGCCAGAAGAACAGAACACCCCGAGCATAGGGCTGTGGGGTTCCAGCAGAAAACTGATGTCTGTAACAGTTTTATGTCAACTTGACACAAACCAAAGTCATCTGAAAGAAGGGAACCTCAATTAAGAAAGTAATTTCTCCCTAAGGTTATAGGCTGTAGGCAAGCCCATAGGGTATTTTTTAAACTAGTGATTTATGGGGAAGGACCCAGACCATTGTAGGTGATTCCATCCCTGGACTGGTGGTCCTGGGTTCTATAAGAAATCAGGCTGAACAAGCCATGAGGAGCAAGCCAGTAAGCAGCACCCCTTCATGGCCTCTGCATCAGCTCCAGCCTCCAGGTTCCTGCCCTGTTTGAGTTCCAGTCCTGAATTCCTTCAGTGATGGACTGTAATCTGGAAATATAAGCCAAATAAATCTTTTTCTCCCCAACTTGCTTTAGCCATGGTATTCCATCACAACAATGACAGCCCTAATTAGAAATGATGTACCATAGGGCTTTGGTGAACGTTGGGGGCAATGGTAGGTGACCTACCTAGATGCTCACTGGTACAGGAGTATGGCATCCATCAGTGCCTCATTGGGCTTGTGAGAGGGGACCAGGCTCAGTTAGTATCTTCTGCTGAATCCACCTTCTCTCCTGAAGTATTAACTAGCTGAGTAGAGTTGAATTTGGGAATGTAGAAGGGAAAATAGAAGGTCTGACAGTGGCCTCACTGTCCCATCGTGAAAGCTGAGGCTCTTCTGAATGATCCTTCACCTGTGATGAGGCCAAGCATAGTTCACTCCATTTTAAAGGTTTGATTCCCAGAAGTAATTCTCTCTTCTTTTCAGTTGAGTAAAATATATACTGAGCCACAGTCTAGACACAGGGAGGGACGGAGGTGAGGCAGACTGATGAGGCATCCCTGTAACCCTGGAAAAGATCCCAGTTTAATGGGGAAAGCAGAGCAAGCCAATCACCACTCAGAGTATGCCAGAAACCAACCATGCTACCAGGAGAGGCCAAAGGCTTCGAACACACAGAGGAGAGGCTTTCTGGATGGAGAAGTCAGATAGACCCACAGCAGAGCCACTTCTGAGATCCACTTCAGAGAGGAGAGAGGGGAATGGTACATGGATCTTAGGGATGAAATGAGTGGTAGTGGTGTGTGTATGTGTTTGTGTGTGTGTTTGTGAGTGTTTGTGTTTGTGTGTGTGTTTGTGAGTGTTTGTGTGTGTGTGTTAGAGAGACAGAGAGAGACAGAGACAGAGACACGGAGAGAGAGACACGCACAAAGTGGATAGGATTAGGATTGCTGTAGGACGGTTTTAGAAACCAAGTGAGTTCTTTGCAAATTGTCAAGTGTACAGAAGATACTGGATTCAAGAATTCTCACATCTCATTTCATTATACTTCACATCAGTTCATAGTCTTTTTTCTGGCTAAGTTTATTTTAACACAAGTATAAAGCGATGGATAAATGCTAGAAAAATGCATTTTCGTTTTCAACTCTGTTTTTCCACAGTTTTGGAAGTATATTTTAAACTTTGGAGTGGAATAAAATAGAGAAAATTAAGACCAAGTCTCTACATGTTTTTTATTTGGGAAACTTTTTAAATCTTTGTCAACAGCTAAAAACGTGAGCATTACAGCTTTCCAACTAAGAAAAAAGTGAAACATAATTAAAAACACCTGAGCCATGAAAAAGGAGCTATGCATGGTGGTGCATACCTATAATCCCAGTGCTGGAGAAGCTGAGGCTGGAGGATTGTGAATTCAAGGTCATTCTGGACTAGACAGTTAAAAACTAGAATAATAAAATAAAATTAGGAATAACTAATCAAGTAAAAAGAAAAAGTTTTCTTTCCCAGAGAAACTTCATTTAGAGTTTTGTTTTCTGTTATTGTTAGCGTAAATATTCTTCTATGTGATATCATATTTACAAATGTCTAAGTTTATATTTTCCCTTTGTTTTTGCTGTTGTTGTTTTCTTTGTTTGAGACAGGGTTTCACTGTGTAGCCCTGATTGTACTGTAAGTCACTCTGTAGCCCAAGATGGCCTCCAACTCAGAGATCTACTTGCCTCTGCCTCCTGAGTGCTGGAGTTAAAGGTGTCTACCACCACTGGCTGGATTTATTTTTTCCTCTTTCTTATTTTCTCTTTGCTAATTTGATAGTATGGCAATATAGCCTTCATACAATCTTCACAAAAGTGCTATACCTGTTGGGTAAACACATCTGACTTTACTTTTGTCTTCTTTGGCAGATGACGTTTGACCCAGAAATCTTCTTCAACGTTTTGCTGCCTCCCATCATATTTCATGCAGGATACAGTCTGAAGAAGGTAAAGCTAAGGAACGTGCCCTTCTCTTATCATGAAGTAGAAAACTTGGCCAACACTAACAAAAAGTAGTTATATTTTATGGGATTTCCTACATGGTAAGAACAGCATTGCATAGATTACACAATAAATGTTCAACCCTGACATTCTTGGAATTCTTTTAAATCTATTAGACCTGTACCCAGGGCTTAGTGGCACACAGCTAATGAACTCTGTGGCTTGTCTCAAGTGAGATGCACTGTAAATCTAAGATGTACACTAGATATTAAAGTCTAATTATTTTAAAAACAGTATGAAAATCATCTCAATAATGTCTTATACTGACCTCATAAACTATAGAATCGATAATATACTATGTCAAGCAAAACATTAACAAACTCCACATCACCTTTTAAAGTTTATTTATTGTGGCTCTCTAGGAGGTCTGTAAATGTCCAATGTGATGTGTGTTACCTGACCCTTGAACAGTGTTGTCCTAGATAACTGTGGGCCCAGAGCTACCGTTACTAGTTCACATAGGCAGACTGTAGTCCTTCACACCGAGAGCCACAGTTTTCAGCCACTGAGCTAGTTCCAGACAGTGCTCAGGCACAGGCTGACTGTCCGTGTCACAGGTCAGTAACTCACTCAGGTGGGTAGTACTGTGCCACAGAGTGAGGCGGAGGGAACACACTGCTCTTCTGCTGCCCAGGTACTTACTACCTTGGAGACTGCCAATGTGCACCTCTACCTCCCTTTGGCTCATAGAAGCCAGGCAGCTTCCTCATTACAGACCTGGAGGCTTTGGTTGTTGCTGTTTTGTTTTTTTTTTGTTGTTGTTTTTGGCTTTTTTTGTTTTGATTTGTTTTGTGGACTCCAGGCTCCCTCTTGCTGTCAGTGGTGGCTGCTCAGCTCTCCCTAAAACTCTGGAAGGGAGTAATTCCTAACTAAAGAAGCATTTGAAAGGATCTAGAAGGTTAGATTCCTGCAGGTCATCCTTCCTCATAGCCTACCTAAGTAGTACTCATCATTTCATGTTTCATGCATAAAGAATTTATTTATTTCGGGATTTTAATCTTTGATTGCATCACATTCAGAAGATGCATGAAGAAGAAAACTCAGGATACTCCATGAAAGCCAGATGCCAGTTAAATTTCTTAGAATAACATTTGAAAAGTTAAAGGTGTTATGTTTGCAAAACCCATCATGACAACTATGTCTTGATTAGTCTCAGAGCCCCAGATACTTGTTGACCATCCTATTCCCTCTAGTTGCATCTATGGGTTATCTTTCCCTTGCCTGTCATCTTCTAGAGTTTTTCATTGCTTTTTCTTCCTCCTCTTTTCTTTGGGGAGGAATCACTTACTAAGCTTCATGCCCATGTGCACCAAATTCCAGGCATGACCTCCAAAGAAGATTTGCTAAATAATGAGAGAAAGGAAGGCTCTGAGCAGCTTGGCTTATTCAGATGTACTCTATGAAATATTTTCTGTTTCTCTCCAGAGACACTTTTTTCAAAACTTGGGATCCATTTTAACGTATGCCTTCTTGGGAACAGCCATCTCCTGTGTGGTCATAGGGTAAGTGACATTCGGAACCTGGGCTACAGGTGGCTGGAGCGCAGCAATCTGAGATGGGATCTCAGACTTCTTGATGCTTACTCTTTGGACCAAGTATGTGTCTATGCATGTGTGTTATTCCTAGTACATAATGTTTAGGTTTGTTTTGCTTGATTTGTGGTATAGCTGTTCTGTTGTATTACCAACATCTAACATGTTGGGCAAGCCTTCTGCCATTGAGCACCATCCCCAGACCAGGTACATCACATTTTTATACATTTTTCCAGCCCTGATCCAACATTTCTGTATCCTATGACAAACATAAGGTACAGAGGACCTGCTCCAGCCTTTAGGGGAATGGTGGGTAGAACACAGCATCAGACGAAGGTCAAAGACTGATGATCCCTGGCCTCATAATCTTATTATTTGTGCTTTAATAAGCGCTAGTTTCTTCCTCTGTAACTCTCTCTTACTACTTTGTACTAATAAGCAATGGTTTCCTTTCTCCTCAAAGACCCAAGGCCAGGGGAGAGGCTTAGAGCTCATTAACCCTTCGTGAAACAGATAGAAAAGAAAGGTCATGCCAATAACTCAACTCATTTGTGAGCCAAAGAGAAAAGATCTTTTACACAGGCAATATGTATAGACTGACTCACACAAATTTACACACACACACACACACACACATACACACTGGTCTGGCCTGACCACCAGTCTCATCAACTCCACAAGTGTCCATGCATACTTACACACACACATACAGACACACACACACATACAGACACACACACATACATGTGTGTGTGTATGTATACATAAGTATACACATATATACAAGCACATGTACACATATGCACACACATATAAATATAGATACATACACATATATACATATACACATATACACATTTAAATTTGGTGGTTTGGCCAGAACCCCCTAAACCACATATACATACATTTGGTGGATGGATGGGGTAGAGCCCCAGATGCCACACTTTATTCCTTCTTTCTGGCCTTCTTATACCTTCTTAGGCAAAAGTTCTTCATAAAATCACCTCATAGATAAAATGTTACACAAAGGGGAGTTACAGAAGGATGTCTATAGTGAGTTCAAAGCAGTGTTTCATTCCATAAGCTCATTATAAGTTCAAAGCAACTGTTTCACGTGACCTTGCTTTATCACAGTGCACACCTATGGCCTCATTCTCGGACCTGACTTAGAATGAATGTTTTTCCTTGATCACAGGTCTGTCCTAAGCCCATTTCTCTTTTTAGTGTAGTTGTGAAAGCTCATGGTACTCCTTATTATGCAGCCATACTGTTCTATGAGGAGTGGGCACATCTTATTTTTGATTCTAACTTTATTATCTCTTTCTGGCAAAAAATTAAAATCATTCCATAAAACTTTCCTCCTAAAATTATTTGACTCAAATCAGGAGTTGTATAAAGTCATTGTCAGGAGTTATGGAGCCATCAACTTCTCTATACAACATTACTACATGATGGTACATCTTTGTTGATCTGAAGAAAATCTTCCCAATAGGATGGGCTGATGCCCAGGAATCATTAGACTAATGACAGGAAAAGGCATATCCGCTGCAAGAAACAATCCTGAGATGAAGTTTCTTAAGACCTTGCCTCTCAGAACTCACCCATCAAAGGCCATGCGATAAAAAGTGGGCTACCTCCCAAAAAGTCACCCACTAGCCTTAGCCTCTCCTACATGGCTCCCGACAATAAGGCTCCATCAAAGCAAACTGCCACTGGGTGGCTAGAATTTTCTCTGTGAGTTTGAGCTTCTGATTTAGGGTGTGTGGGTTACTTGGCCTGAGTTATGAGAAGCAGATCACATTCTTATTTATCCTGCATAATGTATATGGCCTCAATGTATTTTTCCATCATCTTTGTAGAGCTTTACCTATATTTGACAAAAATACAATATAGCTATATGGTGAGGGGTTTCTTCTAAAAGAAAGTTTGTAAGTGGAGAGTTTGAAACAGTTTCAAATATCAGCAGGATTGTATATGGCTTGGGTGGCTTTGTAGCTGATGAACTGTAGAATGTGAAGCGTTTTTTCCCCTCAATATTTTTATTGGTTATGCTGCTGGCCCAAAGATGAACTGCAGAGACTCTGGCATGCAGCTCACCATAAAGCAAAATGAGCTCCAACATGGCAAAAATTGTTCTATCTACTATGGTGTGAAAGTCACACTGCAGAAAGATGCAGCTGCTGTGGCTATCGTGACACATCTGTCTTACACTGTGCAACACAGCCAGCTCTACTTGTGATAATTCTTTAACTGCCTCAGCTATTGTCGCTCCCACCAAGAAAGTGGCACTAAGCATGTACAGCAGTCATGCCTCCAGCCCATCTCTTCTGTGCTGTTCAGTGTGTGCCAGTCAAAGCTGAGGTGATATCTGGGCTCTATACAAACCTGAAAGCAGGTAGATTTCTGCATCAAACACTTGTTTAGTTGAGGTTAAAATAATTGAGCTATAGTCAGTGAAAATACACTGCATGGTTAAGGGGGTAAAGCAGCTAAAGATTTTAGCACCTGCAAGTGAGGGCTTGAATGAGTGGAAACTCATCATAGCCTCTCGAGTGGTCAGTGAACTGTGTGTGACCTGACAAAACTCAGCATGCCTGGTCCTTCCCAAAGCTGTTTGGCGAGGCCTTCATGCTCTGTGGTGCACGTGCATGAGTGCAATATGTAAATTTTGAACCTGGCAAGGGCTTTAAAGATCTGTGTCAGTAAACCTGTGCATTCTGAAGAGGAGACATCTTGAAAGGCTAGCTAATTAGGCTAGTGTTATCATCAGTGAGAAGCAGCGCCACCCAGAACACAAAAGCTTAGCTTCTGACCCAGTAGATTATGTTCTCAAATGCCCTACATCCCCGAGTGCCATGCCACAGTCACAGAGGGTTATACAGGGCTTCTTGTCGAGCATTTGTTGGTTCATAGCAAACACCAATTTTAGCAATTTTGTACTACAAGGATCTGGATTTTATGATGGATAAAATTTCCAGACAGGTAGGCAGTACTTATTACAATAGAATTAGTATTCATTAATATCCGGTTTCCTTTGTACATCTAATTTTAAGTATATTTATATATTTATATTATACACTTTTAGTTCTTAATACTTTTTGTTCCTTAGATCTGAAATATTTGATTAAAAAGTATAGGAAACTATACATGATGTGTATGAAATAGTCTTTTCCAGAATATTTCAATTTAAGAGACATGGTTATTTTCACTGTTGTTTCTCAATTATTTTTTCCTATATGTACGTACAAATATATATATATACATCCTGCTGAGTCCACTTAATGTTCCTCATGTGTGTGTGTGTGTGTGTGTGTGTGTGTGTGTGTGTGTGTGTGTGTTTATGACTGACCACTGGTGACTGAATAACCTATCAGGGGCTTGTCCATAGAGAACTGAATGGCTGCCTTCTCTATTAATTGCTTATAGCTTTTCACCTGGAGGTGGGGCCTGTGAGACATCTCCCTTTCCTGTTGGCATGTTAGCTAGTATTGTCGTTGTGTAGGGCTTACTTAAGTGACCATATTTTTGAGACTTCATGGGTGTGGCTTCTCATCATAAGACACAGAAGATGGCCGACTCTTCTGGCTCTTACAATCTTTTTACCCCATGTTCTACAAACCTTCCTGAGCCTCAGGTGCAGACGTGTGGTAGATTTACTTGGGGGGCCTGAGCATCGCATAATCACAATCTCAGCAGATTGACCAGTTGTGGATTTCTGTAAAGGTCTCCATCTGTTATTTTATTTAAAAAAAAAAAAGCTTTTTTCTTTTTATGAAGAATGAGAGCTAAACTTACCTATGGGTGTAAGGATACACATTTATAAGTATGTAGAATGCAGTTAGAAGTCAGGCTGGCTTAGGAAAGAGGAACAGATTCTCTTTTAAGGACTATGACATCATCAGCCATGCCTAGTCAGCTAGGTTTACAGTACCTGGCCACCATTCTCTCCAACTGAGTGTGCCGTAAGTCCAATGAGAAAACAGTTGATTCCTCCCAGGATATAAGTGCCACTATTACAGGCTTGGACTCTCTTGCCATCCTGGTCACTGTTGTGGGTCAAATCTTTACAGCTATTAGAGGATATTGATTACTTTTCTCCCTTGGCATCTTTTGGTACTATGAGGGCTATTTCTTAGGAAGAAGGCTTCCGAAATGGAGTCAGCAGAATAATCCAAGTCCTGAGTCTGAGTATGTGGTGTGTGCAGCTATAGCAACTTACTTTCAATTCTGGGAGGCAGCAAGAAGACAGTATAATGCCTGTATTGTTTGTGGAGTCCCTTGACCAATAACTCAAAAGGAAGTTTCTCATGTCACACACACATACACACACACACACACACACACACACACACACACACACTGTCCTAAGTACTCATTAGTATCCCTACGATGCTTTTTAAAATCACATTTTGTTTTTTTTTTTTTTTTTGTGTGTGTGTGTGTGTGGACTCTCTTGTACCATGGTACTCATGTGGACTTTAGAGGACAATATATGATTAGCCAATTCTTTTTACCACAAATCTTCTACCACATGACTTTCAGGGGTTGAACTGAAGTAGTTAGCTTGATTTTTATTCACTGAGTCATCTTGCTGGCCCACTGGAGCAGGCTAGAAGGAAGACTGAATACTTTACTTTTTTAATATTCTTGGACCCCTGATAATTCACCCAGGAAAATCTGTATTTATAAATATGGTATTGTTTACATTATTCATGCCAACATTGCTAAGGAATGACTTCCCCAGAGGAATTCTTATTATACACAGAATATTAAGATGCTCGGCAGCCTTGTCGATGATGCATAATCCAGAGAGGGGGCTTCTTGGGTGCTTGTTACTGCCCTCTGAGTGGACATGTCTGCTCCCCTGGGGACTGTTGTATGTAGTGATATGGTGAGTTCAAGAAGCCCTCCCCAATACTGACTCCTTAACCCTAAAAAGAGGCATATTGTTCATTTAGAAGCCAAATGTGGTTGGCAGCTCAGAGGTGGACACTGAGAGTTATTCATCTCTTTAAACTCTAACCTGAGGAAGAGAGTAAAATTGAGATGAGCTCTCAACTTGGGAAACAGAGACTCTGAGGTCATGCTCAAAGACTTCAGGGAGGAATGAAGCTCTTTAAGTTAGTCGTGAATTTTTATAGGCGAGAGCCTGCACAGATTTCACCATTTCATCAGACCCTCTGGGGAGCTACAATCTGTAAGAAAGAAAGAAAAAAAGAAACTGGAATTTTTTAAAGCCTGGGCAAAACCCATCGCTGTGACAGTAAGGGTTTCATGCATCCCTGTATTTAGTAGGACTGAAGGCTCCGTTAGAATGCACTGAGAGCAGTTATAAAGTCTGGAGCTATGTGTACTGTCATTTTAGATTGTGCTGTAAGGGAGCAACAATAAAGTAGTTATTATGCATTTTGTTCCAGGACTTGATGGCCATCTGTCCTATCCACTGCAGAGTGCAAGTGCTGAGCTGTATGTAAATCAAAAATGGTCACTCAGGTTTTTGCAAAATAACACCAAAATTGCTTTTCCAATGTAACATTACCAGTTTTATTTTTGTTTTTGTTACCCCCCCTTAATGTTTAGCAATCAGTAGGTACAACATGAAAATGCATCTCTATTTGTGTCTTCCTGATTATTGAGCTGGCTGTACTTTTACAATCCCCCTTTCCATCTGAGGTGTTTGGTCCTCTTTTCACAAACTTTTAGAGTTCTTTTATGTTGCACGTGTCTATCCATATTCACTTAGCAATGTAGTTTGTAAGTGCATCTTACAAACTTACAAATCTTGGGTTGCATAGTATCTTCTTATGGGGTTAACAGTTTTGTACTCATTTAATAAATCCTTTTGTCCTAGAACCCCCCAAAGTACTTTCTCCTCAACTGCTTTAAACTTTTGCTATTTGTAGTGAATCTGTTTTAGAGACCAGTTTTGGGTTTGGTGGACAGTAGATTTCCAGTTAAATTTTTCATCTCAAATACCATTTATTACTAGCTTTGCATTTCTTCAGAAATTTCCTCTGGGTATTGTGGTTTCTATTGCTTGGCTCTCAGGTCTCTCGGAATGATCTATAATTTATGCCTATGATGACACACCTAACTACTAATTAGTCTTAGTTGCTACAGCTTCTTAAGTTTTAATGTTTTATACAGAAAGACTCAGGATTTATTATTATTTTATACAGAAAGACTCAGGAGTCATTGGTTTTTTTATTTGTTCATAGAAATTTACTATAATATATCCATGA
Organism: Mus caroli; assembly: GCF_978045245.1. Taxonomy (NCBI): domain Eukaryota; kingdom Metazoa; phylum Chordata; class Mammalia; order Rodentia; family Muridae; genus Mus; species Mus caroli. Next base: position 93,532,227 of record NW_028227266.1, read on the forward strand.
ATACAAAACATTTTATGTTTGTAAAAATCATATTTTGTACTGTTTTATAATTGTATACCTTATACTTATGATTTCCCTAGGGGTCCCCTTGGACATGAACAGGAACAGGAGGGAGCATACAAAAGGAGATTTGTTGCTTCAGTAGTCACCACAGTGGAAACTTTGACATAACCTAGAGCCCAACAATAGGAAAATAGGCAAGCAAATTTACACAATACAAAAATCCCCAGCAGGGAAGAGCAATAGCATCATCTATAACAGTGCAGATAAGTCTCAGAAATATTACATAAAATGAACATATCCATTATACTATCATTGTTCAGAATGGACCCACACTGAATACGATTAAGACACATGCATGTGGACTGTGAAGACATTTTTGCAAGTGTGTAATAAGTAAGGGGACTGAGAACACAGAATTTGGTGTTTAGAGGAAGAAGGAAAAGAGCAATACAGGAAGAATCACGGGAGAGATGCATTACAGATAATGTATTGACTCATAGGCTGGGCGTTTTTATATTTTCCTTGGAAAGAATTTCCTTAGGAGGTATATATCTAGTATATTATCATGACATATAACTTGCATATATCTTCTATATAGCCTCTTGCATGTATCAAATACATTACAAAGAACGCAAGAAGGGCAAGTGGAAGGAGCAATTTGACAGCTTTATGGAATTCTGCTTTGTTATCCTGCGGTTCATTTTTGATCCTGAAAAAATGGTCTTTCATTGTTTTTCTCTGTGTGTTTTAATGAGAACAGTTTGAGTTTACAGGCAGCAGTAGAGGAACACAGTGCCAAGGGAGGGTCTGCCAGAAGCCCCAGCCATTCTTGTAAGTCCTCAACCCCCGATGTTTTCCATTTTCCCTTCTCCAAGACCCTTTCTTCCCACCCATCTTCTTTTCCATCTTTTGAGACCACTTGGGCTGTTCTGAGTCTCTCTCCTTCTGGAATTTCAAAAGCTATAGCTCAAGGACACCTGTTGGGCCAGGCTGGAAAGCCCAGGCCTTCTGTCTGTCAGCATTCATTTACTCTGGGTTCTGAGCTGGCTGGAGTAGCTATCACTAGTATATATGTAGGGCTCAACTGGGTAGGTTTTAGTTCTCACGAAGTTATTGCTGTGACCTCGACCCTCTGAACACTTTAATTAGGGGACTGACTTAAAATGGGCTCTGGTCCATGTCTGGTGATTGATTATGACCTGGTTGTCACTCAGAGCATGAGTGTTGGTCTGGGTAGGGCTTTAAAAACATGTAGGGGACATGACTGCTGACCTGAGATCTTAAACTATTCCACAGAGAGCCAAACAGAGACCCAGAAGTGGAGCTTCTCTCAGACAAGATGATAGAGCAGAGGCCAGCAGCGAGTAAGGGCTTTCATGCTGACTGTTGTTCAAGGAGGCCAGAGGATGCCATAAGCAGTTAAAGATAAAGATGGCAGGGAGGCACTACAAGGTCTTGAAACCTGCATTCTGGAGTTTCAATGTGACTCTGTGGGGTAGTAACACTTTTAAGGAGCCACTTTTTCTCCCTTAGGCAGAAATGTGAAGATAATAAGAAAGCCAAAAAGAACATACAGGAAATAGTAGAGTTTTGATAATGGAAGCTGTGTAATAGTGCTTGCCTAGACTCTATGCGGGTGATGAAGTGGATAGGGCATGTTGATGTTTGAATGAAGGGAAATACAATTTCCCGCTTCAACTTTGCATTCACTGTGGGTTTGACTGTCAGATGCATCCCAGTCTGAACCTCTCACACTAGTCCTCTTCATCCTTACCTCAAGCTTCCTGCTAGGCTGACCTTAGTTGTTGAGCTTCTTGCTTTTCATGAGTCAATCACTAAATTGCCTAGTGAGAGCAGAAGTGGTTGAAATAGAAGAGCTATGCACCCCTTGTTGTCAAACAGGATAAGAAAAAGAAGTGACCCCAACTAGCTTTGTGTGGACCTTCCGAGTATTTAGCTTTAACTCAACTGCTTTGTATTTGTTGTCTCATTTTAAGCTCACAGTAATCAGGACAGAGAGATGTTTCTATTCTTAGCTCCCTTTTTAAACACAGGTACCTAAGGCTCCAATTGTTTAGTGACTTTTATGAAATGTCACTGGTTCCAGAGTATGCCAAGCCCACACTGACAACTGAAATGACATCCTTGGACTGCCAACACATCAGAAGCATCAGCAGTTGGTTAGGTATGCACAGTCTCAGGTGGTGCTGCAGACCTCTTGAACTCATATCTCCATCTTAACTAGAGTCCTAGATAACACCCACTGGTACTAAAATGGTCCACATTCCCAAGTTAGCTAGCAGAGAGATTTAATAATTTTTTTCTAGGATTTACCAAATGCAGACTCTAGGCATGGAAATAATTTCAACCAATATTTAATCTATATTATTTAGAATTCAACTAATTTTATGATTTATAGTCACAAGCATTATATGACAAATGAATACACCAAATACTGTATGTTTATTATACAGAAGATAATTGGTAGAACACTGTTAGCTTGCCATGGAGAAGTGTCACAGTGAAAAACCTTCAGTGTTCTGGTCCAGGGATTTTAGCACTTCAGGTGTGGGAAGTGCTCAACCTGATTTAGCAATTACATTCCGATGTCATTAAATTAAAATGGTCCCAATAAAAGGACTAGGAGTCAATCTTAACTACAGCTCTGAGAGGTTTTACTGGCCTATTTCACTCTTGCCTGCTAATCCTCACTGCATGAGAGGCAGGTAGAAAGCTCATTTTCCATGGGCACCCCACGTGATCAACAGAGTAATGACAACTGATGTCATTGCTCAGTGTTGATGAGCAAGTGCCCTCTTGGAGGTCATTGCTACGTGACAGGTATCTCAGGCCTGTGTTTCCAAATGACTTAGCCACTTTGTGTTTTGGTTGCATATTCTGCCTTTAAAATGTAAGGATGATTTTGTTCTCTTTGCAAGTTCTGGTACTTTGTGAAACAATCAATCAATTTGGTTTTGTTGGTATACTAAGGATACCATGTCATTTATTTTCTCCCAAGAAAATTCTGTAACATAAAGAGATATTAAGTATAAAACTGGGTGTGGTAGCCTGAAATCTAGAACTTATGAAGAGTGGAAGACTAGGAGCTCAAGGTCATCCTCAGTTACATATGGAGTCAAAGGCCAGCATGGTCACTTGAGACCTTGTCTCAAAAAATAAAACAAAACCCAAACAAACAAAAAGAGTTACGAAGTACAGCAATAACTGTTGCTTGCAGCATTAAGCATGTCATGTGTGCCAATCACTGTCTTTAGTAGTGAAGGATCAACTTTCCAGATCCTTCCAGATGTCCATTAAAATAAAACTGCATGTATTCACTTCAATAAAATGTTCCAAATTTGCTGTATCAAACCAGTTTTCTAATTTTTGTTATAATAGCAAGGAACTTACAACATATTTTGAGAAATCTTCTAATTCATTGTATAGACTTGTAATAATCATTTTGTTAATTTATAATAGAAACGTTAGGAATCTCAAGAAGGAATAACCACATAGAATCTATAAAGCAGATCCTAATATCAACTATGAGCTTCAGTCAGCAATAATGTATCAGTGTCATGTTAGAAGCTATAACAAGTGGACCAGACAGCACAAGATGTAAGACTAGACTAAGGGCATGTGATCATGTTTAGAATACTTCTTGCTCTACTCTTCTATAAATCTGAAAAAAAGTCTTAATTTAGAATAGAATTTCCACATTATAAATATTTTATATGATCCCATTGGTAATAGACTGTAACAGATATTTTCCATGGCACCTCCTGTCATGTCCTGGTTGAACATTGGCCCCCTTTTAGGTTCATAAACTCCCCAAAGACATTAGGCTTGTTGTAGCCAAAACAGTTGTCTAATGATCTTTTCCTACTTCTTCTGTATCTTGGCACTTGGTTTTCTGAGATGAGCACTAGAAGTGGGGCTCTAAGGCTGCTGGGAAAGTTTTGATCTGATTAGCCTCACATCTGTAATGGTCCTCTTCTTGGTCTCTTAGAATGTCTCTTATGAGTACAATGCTTGCACCATAGCCCACACTTAACTTTAGTTCCTCTATGTTAATAAGGAATGGGTATTAGCTCTCTTGAGGATTTTGCTTCTTATCTTTAAGTATCCAAACTGTCAGAGGCAAGAGATGCCTGAGACTTATCCTATTATATTGCTGACCTTTCATTAACTGTGATTCAGGCCATGCTTTTACAGGTCATATCTTTTTTTTTTAATTACGTATTTTCCTCAATTATATTTCCAATGCTATCCCAAAAGTCCCCCATACCCTCTTCCTCACTCCCCTACCCACCCATTCCCACTTTTTGGCCCTGGCATTCCCCTGTATTGGGGCATATAAAGTTTGCAAGTCCAATGGGCCTCTCTTTCCAGTGATGGCCTACTAGGCCATCTTTTGATACATATGCAGTTAGAGTCAAGAGCTCCGGGGTATTGGTTAGTTCATAATGTTGTTGCACCTACAGGGTTGCAGATCTCTTTAGCTCCTTGGATACTTTCTCTAGCTCCTCCATTGGGGGCCCTGTCATCCATCCAATAGCTGACTGTAAGCATCCACTTCTGTGTTTGCTAGGCCCTGACCTAGTCTCACAAGAGACAGCTATATCTGGGTCCTTTCAGCAAAATCTGGCTAGTGTATGCAATGGTGTCAGCGTTTGGAAGCTGATTATGGGATGGATCCCTGGATATGGCAGTCTCTAGATGGTCCATCCTTTTGTCTCAGCTCCAAACTTTGTCTCTGTAACTCCTTCCATGGGTGATTGTTTCCAATTCTAAGAAGGGGCAAAGTGTCTACACTTTGGTCTTCGTTCTTCTTTAGTTTCATGTGTTTTACAAATTGTCTCTTATATCTCGGGTATACTATGTTTTTGGGCTAATATCCACTTATCAGTGAGTACAGTCATATCTTAACTACATTTTTTTGTGTGCCATGTAACATGACAACAGTCCCTTCCTTCTACACCTCCTGTTAGTAATTGCTTCTGAGTCTCGCTGCCAGTTCTCCTTACAAGCTTACTTGTTTCTATTGATTTCTTATAACTTAGCATTCCATCACCAAATACTCTTCTTCCTAGGCAAACCTCCGGCTTCCTCCACAACAAGATAAATTGCTTACATGATTGTGAAGATGTTGCTGTTAATTTGCAGCAAAACAGTAGCCATTGTAGGCTGCAGATTTAAGGCCTCCACAGAAACCAATGACCTGATTATTTCACACTGCACTGCACAGAGCTAAATACAATTACTGCCTTATCCCAGTGGAGAGGAATTAGGAGTGCAGAAAGAGGGGAAACATTATCCTAGGAGAGAGGAATGTACGGAGAAACTCATTTGGAAGAGTGTGAGTATTTACTGTGCATGGTTCAGGCTTTAGGGAGTAATTTCACTTCTCACTTCTCTGTGTCTAAGGAAAGGCAATTCCGTAAAAGGTTAGAAATGTGGTAAAAGGTTACTGTTTTCATAACCTCCTGCCCACAGTATTTCTACGTAGTTCATTATGGTTTCATTTGAAGTGATAAGGAGACTGTCGGAGCAGCATCCATCTACCATATGGATACAAACACCAAGGTTCGATTACTTCCCCAAATGTGACTATCTGTCGAAGGATAACTCTTTGCTCAGATCTCTGGCTCTCTGCAAATGGTTTTCAAAAGTGGTTAAGGGTCTACCCTACTCTTGAAACCTGGTCTTCAAATCAGTCAATGGAAACAACAACAACAACAACAACAGAAATTGAGACATATGAGGCATGTGATAAATAACATAATCACATATGCAGTATATGCACCCATGTCACATATGCAGTATATGCACCCATGTATACCTTTACTCACCCAGCACTTTCAACCTCAATGAGATTTTAACCCATTTTTTATTTGCTTATCATGCAAGCTACGATTTAAATTTCTCCTCAAAGATGTCTGTCTATAAATGATAAAGTTGTTCAGAGCCTGGAGGTAAAATTTCATGTTACTAAATGTCTAGCACCAGTAATGGCATCGTGTTCTCAAATATTTCAAAAACAGTTTCCTCTAGAGGAAATACATATACAGAGCATGCAGGTTGGCTAGCATTAACTTGCTCAATTACAGCCCACATTACATGTTTCAGGAGCTGTGTCTCTAAGTTCTTCTTAGACTCAGCTGATCTGCTGCTTCCACTGACCTGTAGTTTAGCTTGGCCCCTTCCATTGAATTTGTAGGGAGCGAGAAATTGATATTCCTGTTGGAAAAAGTACAACTTACCCCAAATGTTTTTCTCCTATTCCTTCTAAATTTAACTACTTTTCCATCTATCATATTAGGAAAATACAACTACTTTTAAAGTATCTGCTTCTATGGTTGCCAAATAATTTCCACTCATGTCCCTCTTGCTCCCTCTAGGCTTCCAGTAGAATCAGTTGCAAGAAATATGCTTAGCTAACACACTATCCTTCCAAAACATATGCTTTGATTCCATTCTTTCCACATTGAAAATTTCCTATATTCTGGAAGAATTGAAACATTATTTTTGTTTTAAATTTCCATAAAATTAAAGAGACATAGTCTAACGTTGAGTTGCTCATAGTTATTTAAACATGTTGAAGAATTTATGAATAGTGTTAATGTTCTTCATGCGATGCAATTACGGCCATGTATGCGATGTAACTTGTCAAAGCCATGTTAGACTCATACTGGAAGAGGATGTTTTAGGATCATACTGGAAGGAGACTGGCTCTTGGCTCAGTGTCATCTGCCTGGTGGGTGAGATGAGAGCTCTCATACACAGAGGAGATGGACTCACTATAAAACTGAGCACCAGCATCAAGGAATATTCACAAGGATTTGGAAAGAATAATCCTTTGTCTGTTAAGTCTGACAAAAATTGGACCATTTTACTTAATACAAAAATGTTAACTATAGACCTAAACCTATAGTCATAGAAATGTGTGAATCTGAGGCAGGAGAATCACTACGAGTTTAAGGCCATCTGGGCTACATAGTGAGTTTAAGATCAGCTTTGTAACATAACAAGACTCTGTCTCAAAAACACCCCCTAGCAAAACGCCCTCTATTCAGCAATAGTGTATAGATAAATTAGTATAATAATTTATAGATAATATTAGCTGAATTAACTAGTTAATCCTCCCTCTCAGAGCTTGAAAAGGGCACAAGAGGGTTGACTCAAGGCTCCTTTTTGTGAGGTCATTCACGAAGGAAAAAAAATACAGAAATATTTTTAGATAATAGTTTAGAAAATTGCTTTTGGTTTTAAGCTGAATAAATGTCAAGAGATCTGATAATTAATTTCTCAAGATAAATTTTAACTTCATCAAACATCATCAAAAATCACATAAAATATTTTTTTAAAAAATAGTATTTTTCAAAATAATTAAAAAATTATTTTATTTTGTGTAATAGTATTTTCCCTATGTGTATGTCTGTGCACCACTTGCATGCCTTGTAGCCATGGAGACCAGAAGAGGGCACTGGATCCCCTAGAACTGGTGTTTTTATTCAGCCATGAGCCATAGTGTAGGTACTGGGAATTGAACCCTGGTCCTCTGTGAGAGCAGCAAACATTTAGCCATGGAGTTGCCTTTGTAGCTCTAGCTTTTTTTTTTTTTTTTTTTTTTTTCCTAAAACAGACTCTTGGATAAGTTTTTTGATTCCAATTTTCTTTTACTGGACTGAGAAAGAGAGAGGCCTTTGGACACTTAGCTGATTTTCTCCATAACATGATTTTTTTTCCCCAGTTGATTGTGTGCTTAAGGCAGCTAAATTTCAAGAAACTCTTGATTGTTTGTGTTGAAATGAAAAGGTTATTTTCCAGAAAAAGCCAGAAGGGCTATGACCTCAGTTTTGTGTATTTTACCCTGACTATGGTGAGTTCTTTGTCTCTATGAGGATAAATTCCACACTAAGAGAAGTACCCTGAAGTGAGTTTGCAGAGTCCTTACGGTGAGAAGTCTTAAATTGTACAACCTCTCTCAAATAAGAAACATGTGTTGGGATACATTCTCCTCCATTGAAACAATGTTCTTAGCTTAGTTATACAAAACCTGCATTCCTGACAGACATGAATAGACCACTGCTTGTGATATATTATAGGCTAAAAATATTCTTATCTAGAAAAAAATACTCTTTTATAAATTCTGATTTTTTTTGACATCAAATACTATTTGAGTCTTCTGTTTTGATTTATAGTTTAATCTTTTTTTTCTCTAATAAGACAGCTTCTAAAAACCATGAGCTTGTAAAGAAGTTTATTGAGAAAAGTAGCTTTTAGACTAAGATTTGACTGTATAATGCTTTAGAATTTGCCTTCAGTGCCCTCCCTTTCATTTAGATTTAATGATTTTTGTACAGTGGTCACTTCATTGTATAAGTCCACTAAATCAGAATCAAGAAAACATACTAGAGATAAATGTTTTACACACAATTTATTTCGAGGAGGTGGGTAATGATTTTACCCAAGGATGGAGAGTTATGTTAGCAATTTCCCTTCTGCAGATGTAAATGGCAGAGTATTAGAAATCCTGTCCCTAACTTAAGCCAACACACATTTGTAGAAAGCGATAGGAAATCGGTCCGGTGCCCCCAGATTTCAGATTTGAAGAACAGATATTTACATTTTGAGGGTGATGTATTTTGTTTGGAATATAGAAGAGTGTTACATTTTCTCAGCATTCCAAGGATTTGCATACAGACTAGATTCAGAGTGCAACACAAGCTGGTACATCTAGAATATACTTTTATGTCCCCAAACCTGCTCAGAGTCAGAGCTGATTTTGAATGTGCTCAGAGACATCGTCATGTGTTATTCCAAATTCAGATCTCAAAATCGTTTCAAGGTTCTCATTGCTTTGCCTGCTGAGGCGAAGAGGAAGAGGTGGCTCTTTTAAAGGCCTGTTTTAACAAGCAGGTGTGAGATGTCATTTTGGCAAAATTACTTGTGGATTTCAGAGTCAGCCAAACCCTAAACATGAAGGATAGAGTTTGGGTTACATTAAAATGGATGCTGAGGATGGATGGGACAACTGTCACCATGAAGGAAGCTGCTGATTTTCCTCTTTAAAATATACAAAATGAGACAACTGTGCAAGGTAAATGGCCCAACCTCCAGGGCTGAACAGCCATCAGCTTTTGCATCCTGCCCTCTGGTGGGAAACTTTATAAATAGCAATCTCTATAGCTCCACATTTATTTGATAAAACTTTCTGTATAATCAAGCTTCAGCTTTTGGCAAAATACATGGCAAGAATCAATTAATCCAAACACCAAATTTTATCTGCAAATGATAAATGACTCAGTGAGCTTGAAAGAAGTGAATTATTCATTATCAAGTTCTCCAGTGTTTCCGGGAAGGTATTAATTATTGACTACCTACTAAGTACTAATACTACATAAACATCATTTCATTAAATTCCATCAACTATGAGTTTAGACTGAGACATTTCTCCTTCATTATCCCTGTAGCTTTAGCATCTTCCCAGGCGAGCTGAAATCCATCTACATACACACAGCAGACAGTTGCAGTCATAGTCAATAAGTACATCTTTTCTTATCCTTCCATAAAGAGGGACCTGTGAGGAGCAGTGTCAGCAGGGTTGGGCCCCTCCTTGTTAGAACAGGGTCCTGTGATCCGGGATTCATCTCAAAGTTCTCTCTGAGAATGGAGGCAGGACTGTGAGGAGAATATTCACAATGTTTCTGTAGTCAGGCAGCAGAGAGTGGGCTTCAAAATACATGGACTACCTGTAGTGACCCACTCCTCTAAATAAGGCTTTACCACCTTCTTCTTCTTCTTCTTCTTCTTCTTCTTCTTCTTCTTCTTCTTCTTCTTCTTCTTCTTCTTCTTCTTCTTCTTCTTCTTCTTCTTCTTCTTCTTCTTCTTCTTCTTCTTCTTCTTCTTCTTCTCCTCCTCCTCCTCCTCCTCCTCCTCCTCCTCCTCCTCCTTCTTCTTCTTCTTCTTCTTCTTCTTCTTCTTCTTCTTCTTCTTCTTCTTCTTCTTCTTCCCCTTCTTCTTCTTCCCCTTCCCCTTGCCCTTCCCCTTCTCCTCCCCCTTCCTCCTCCTCCTCCTCCCCCTCCCCCTTCCTCCTCCTCCTCCTCCTCCTCCTCCTCCTCCTCCTCTTCTTCTTCTTCTTCTTCTTCTTCTTCTTCTTCTTCTTCTTCTTCTTCTTCTTCTTCTTCTTCTTCTTCTTCTTCTTCCTTGTTATTATTTTATTTATTTTCATTCCAAACGTTGCCCCCCACTCTTGGTACCCCATCACAGAGTTCTTCCCCCAACCCTGCTAATTCACCTCTGAGAGGGTACCTCCTCTGTATCTCCATACCCTTGAGCATCAAGTCTCTACAGGATTAGGCACATCCTCTCCCACAAAGACCAGACAAGGCAGCCCTCTGTTACATATGTACCAGGGGCCTCAGACTAGTCCATGTATGCTCTTTAGTTGGTAGCTCAGTCTCTGGAGTTCCCAGGGGTCCACTTTAGCTAACACTGCTGACAGATGCATATAGTACCAGCCAAGCATTAGATACAGGATGAGGACCCTTATGGAAAGGTTAGGATAAGGATTAAAGGAACTGAAGGGGATGGCAAACCCATAGGAGGCTCTACCTTCTAAAGCACAGTTCTCAACCTGTGGGTCACGACTCCCACAAAGGGTCACATATCAACTATTGTGCATATCAAATATTTACATTAGAATTCATAACAGCAGCAAAATTATAGTTATGAAGTAGCAATAAAATAATTTTATGGTTAGGGGTCTTCACAACATGAGGAACTGTGTTAAAGGGCTGTAGCATTAGGAAGGCTGAAAACCACTGTTCTAAAGGATCTATGACCTTTCCAAATAGAGCAGCTGAAGACCCAGTGTTCAAACACATGGGTCCCAACAAGTTGCTATACCAGTGAGGTACTTGAATAGCTGGTGAGGAAGCTGAGAAGTCTTAGAAGGGCAGGAAGCACACTGGAACATTTTAACCAAGCTTCTGGAATACTGTCAGATCAATCCAAAAGGCTCAGCTTGGGCATCCTGAATAGAATATGTATATGTATATGTATATGTATATGTATATGTATATGTATATGTATATGTATATGTATATGTATATGTATACATATATATGTATATAGTCACTACAATTACAGTTGAGCTTCTGGCCTTGCTTTTTAAAAAAATTACATTTTTCCTTGTTTTAATATATGTAACATGATGTACCTAATCAGAGAAGAACAAATACATGTCAATAATTATTATATATGTGATATAGCCTATCATACTTCACATATATGAATCCATTCAGTCCTCACACTCCACAAAATAGATAATACCTTGCTCTCAATTTACAATGACAAGACAGAAACCCAGAAAGAAGAGAGACCATGCTGAAGGTCACATGGCAATTGTGAAGAGCTGGGATCTATTCTATTAACAGGCTTAGCACCGTGTGTGCTCATAACTCGGACACAATGCAACTTGCAAGTCCCTGGCTCAACTACAAAAACAAACCCACCACAAGTACCAGTGAAGACTCCTCCCAAATGCCTGTTCAATGATTCCTGTAAGCATAGTCACAATTCTGGATAGCTAAACACTGGGCCACAGAGTGTTGCTGGGTCTTACCAAGTTAAATTCAGACTTCTTGTCTCAGTCAGGGTTTCTATCATTGAGAAGAGATGCAATGGCCACAGCATACCTTATAAAGGTAAACATTCAGTTTCAGACATTTAGCCTGCTATTGTCAATGGTGGTAAGCATAGCACTGTGTAGGCAGATTTGGTGCTAGAGAGGAGCTGGAAGTTCTAAATCTGGTCAGCAGGTATCAGGAGCCTGGACTGAGCTTCTGAGACCTCAAATCCATCCCTTTGTGACTTACTTCCTCCAACAAAGACATACCTATTCCACCAAGGCCACACCTCCTAATAGTGCCATGCCCCATGGACCAAACATTCAAACACATGAATCTATGGGAGCCATTCCTTTTCAAACCACCACTGTACTGTACTGACTGATTTATATTGTGACCATCCTAGAAGAAATGAAGATACATTCAAAAGATATGTGTTCCCATGCTTTTCCTAACAGACTATAGAAACAATGGATCCTGAGAACTGGAGCTATCTCATCATAAAGGGGAAAACTGGACCCTGGCACCAGCCAGATGGGACGCTTGCCTCCCAATAAGGATTTCACACAGTTCTGACTCACCAGCCACGCTGCAGGAAAGACCGTGGTGGGTGGGACCATGTCTTGATAGAGCATCTCAGCTAAGCATGCTGTGCTTCTTGCCTTCTATTTTAACTCAAACATCACATCAGAACCTTAGGACGATACTGAGCAATTCATTTGACACTCCTCCCGTTGTGGGCACATTGAATAAATCTTTCTCTGCTTTTCACCATTACTTCTCCATTTCATTGACTGGTCAGAACAGGTGCCTGAGTCTCCCTCATGAGGGAAAGGCTCTGACCCTGACAACTCCTTTAACAATGTGGCGATTACATTACAGAGCACAAGAAGAACAGAAAGTCTACTAGTTGATTAGTAATTCATTGAGGCCCAAGCCCCCAGGAGTGTTGCCTGTGTGCCTTTTGTTTTACATATTGGCTGTACCCAACATTAAGGTTTAAAGAGATGCGTTTGCATATCCAGTCAGCATGGTGTGCGCTTGTGATGGTTCCTCTTCATTATCAACTTGGCTGGATTGAGATGCACACTCAGGCTTTTGTAAAACACACTGCTGGGTGTATCTGTGTTTCCAGGGACAATTAGCCAAGGGGGAAGACCCTTGATAGTAGGATCTAAATAGACCAGTGAACCTCAACCTTCCTAATTCATGACCCTTTAATACAGTTCCTCATACTATGATGACCACCAACCATAAAACTATCTTCACCGCTCCTTCATAACTGTAATTTTGCTTCTGTTATGAATCAGATTATAAAATTCTGTGGTTTTTGATGGTCTTAAGCAACCACAGTGACAGGGTCATTTGTCCCCTTAAAGGGGTCGAGACCCACAGGTTGAGAACTGCTAGGGTAGACTCATCAGGAACACGTTCACTTGTTTTTGATTCCTGGCCTCCCTGATGTGAACTTCACTGCTCTATTCTCTGACATCTTTCCTGCCATGGTAGACTGGGAGCTCCCACGCCGTAAGCCCCAAAGTATCATCCGTATGTTGTTTGGTTTAGATGTTTGTCACAGTGGTGAACACTGACTGCTATTCTTCCTCATGGAAAACACCCAGGAGTGTCTATCATCATCCTGGAGGCATGGATTTAAGGCTAGGACCAGCTGAGATGACTGATGGCTAATGTCTCAGGCATAAAAGCACTGTAAAGATGGGCTAACAAGCATCTCCTCAGAGTTCTAAGCTTAGAGGTATCCCATGTTTAGCTTGAAATTGGGAATTCTGTAAGTATTTATTCCATGGAAATCAATAAAATGCTACAAACCAAGGCTTTTCCTCCCAAGCCACTAGTTGTTGAACATTACCACCACAGCACAGCCACAGTGGTGGTTCATAGCACCCTCTAGCAGCCTGAAAATATTTTTCTAATAGAGCCAGTGATTTGAACAATACACTTGATTTTATTTTATTTTATTTTATTTTATTTGGAAGACAGAAAGGAAATCTGGGCAGTCAATAAATCCCACTGTGGTTCTTAGCAATGATAATTTAAAATATCATTTAACCATTGATAGGAATTAACCCAATTTCCATATCCCCCAAGAAGTCAACAGCCCTTGGAATTTGCACATAGAAGTACAGCTGATGCTCTTGAAACTGGCCACAGCTGTCAGAACCACCTGGGGCGGGGGCAGTTTCCAGTTAGTGATGGATCTTTCAGAGACTGGACTTAAAGCCCTCTATGCTGGCTAAGCAGCAACTCGTGGTACAAGTCCAGTTTCTTCCCTTCGGATGAAAAGGCCTCTGCAGTGTTTAGCCAATCCTTTGCCAGTGACAACAGTGGGCACCAGCTTCCAGGGCTGGTTCTCACTTCAGACAACAGTGAAGCAGACAGATGGCTCAGAAACCCAGGCAGTAAGGGCTTAGAGGATAAGCACACATGACTTAACCTGGAATTTCAGGCCATTCTGCCTGGAACTTTCCTTCTCTGATATCAGTATTTGAACACATTTTAATTCAGACTGTTGAGATCAATAGATTTTTTTTTTAAACATCTAGTTGCCAGAGCATGAGGGAGGGGGGCGCCTCCAGTCCAGGTTGTTATCCGGGCACGCTGGATGGCATAGGCTGCTCTTTAGGGCATTCATCACACCCCTCCCCACTGCACCGTCCTTGTCCTGGCAACAGAGCCACATTGGTTGCCAGCAGTCGGGGTCATGTTGATGCCATTCTGCATCTCATGGGAGCCAGTCTGCTGCTGTCTGTTCCCCAGTGTATATGTATAACACACACACACACACACACACACACACACACACACACACACAGCTCTGGGTCTTTATTGGGCCTCCTGCCTAGACAAGCCCTAGCTGTATTTAATGTTATGACACTAATTACACCTCCTTCCAGGACCAGCCTGGAAGCTGGTGCCCACTGGTCGGTTATGCCTCCGACCATCACCCAGGCATTTCCTCTAACTTCTGCTGCCCGCCGGCTGGTGGTCTGGGGAGAAAACAACTTCTCCCTCTATATTACCTCAGGAGCAGGATGTGGTCTTCCAGCCCCTGAGAAGTGAGGAGAGCGAGGTCCTCTCTCCTAAGGGACTGAAGGAGAGGCTCCAGCACTCCCACAGCAAGGAGCATAGCAGTGAGCAGAAGCAGTTGGGAAGAATGGAGTCTTTTTGACAAGTTCTATTCTAAAGGTCAATGAAATCTCATTATACTTTAGGAGTTTCTTGAAGCCTAAATTATGTTAGGCAGGAAGGGAATGATTCAGTATAAATAATAAGCTCCTATTCAAAATTTTTTAGCTGCCTCTGAGCTTGAGATTCTAGCCTTCCTCTGACGGCATGTATTTCAAGAGATTAACGTTACAGAATAAATTGATGAAGGATTATATTATCTGTGAGGTTAAGTTCTATGGGTCAAGAAATTTGAATAAGAAACCATCAACGAGAATGAGTTTACTTGTTGGATATTTGTAATGAATGTCAAGATATCTGTGAGCAGTCATGTCTATTGTATTGACAGCCTATTTTTTTAATGGGGGCGACAGTGACTGTCAGTTTCCTAGGAACTCCACCTCCCACCTTAGCCCATCTTATCTCTGTGCTGAGGAGAATGTGTTCTACATGTGGACAGTGACCACCCTTCCAGCGCCCTGGGAGGTGTGGGAGATGGTGCTGCACAATGCTCTTGTTTATCCAGCATAGGGCGCTGTGCTTCACTGGCCTTTTCCCAGAGTGCTTTGCCTATCAGCATTCCCTAACTTGCGTCTTATATATTATTATGTTTGTAGGGAGGTTTCAATGCATTACATCACATGGAATTGCAAGTTAGTTTTGGAGCTCTGGGGCCACAGGCTGCCGCTCTCAGACGAAGCAGAAGAAGGAATTTGTAACAGAGTAGGAAAGAAACAGGCCCCGTGTTTTCATATATTTTCTGCTGATTTTCGTTTCATTTCAGAGGAATACCTTAGGGACAGAAAAATAAAACATTAAATGAGCTGGACTGGTATCCACAACAGAATTCAATATGAGCTTGTTTGCACTAATGCTAACATAGGTAAGGATTGCATGAACTAATCTAGAAGAATAAACAGAAGCAGGTCTCACGTAGGGAGAAGCTGGTACAGAGAGGGTTAGGTGTGAGGAAGCCATTCATTTATTCTCAAGATTATAAAGTGGAATTTGATTTTGACTTACCTTGTTAGCATATTATTTCACCCTAACTACTCATAATATCATTTACTACTCAAAATGTGTAGAATATTAAAGGTTCTATGATGTCTGTCTTCATCAAATCCAGATCACACTATAATGTGGTTTCTTCTTACTCAACAGTGGAGGAGTGAGCTTAGAAGTGTTAGTTAACTCAGTGGACGGTAAATGGGAAACTTGAGAAGGGACCTGGACTCTGAGCCACAGAGCCATGTAGAGTCTCTCATGATAGACCAAACGGTCTTAAAAAGCATTTTCATACATTAATTTAGTGTCTGTGTGTCTGTCTACCTGTCTCTCTGTGTGTGCATGTGTCTGTCTGTTGTGAGTCTGTGTGTTTCTGCTTGTGTCTGTCTGTGACACTCTCTGTGTATATATGTGTTTATGAGTCTGTATTATATTTGTGCACACACACGTCTGTATGTATTTATTTGTGACTCTGTGTACTCTCTGTATGTGTTTGGTGTGTGTGTGTGTACACGATGCTATAGGTCCGAAGATAACTTATCTGAGTTAATCTTTTCCTTTCACTTGTGGGTCCCAGGGATTGAACTCAGAACCTCTGTCTTGGCAGCAAATACCTTTGCCCAGAGAGCCATCAGGCTGGCCCTAAAAGATCTTATTCTTTTTAGCTCTGTATCTTAATATAAAATATTCCATCAAAATGACAAAATGCTTAGCATCTAATCTTGTCTAAACAATACAGCATCAGAATTAGAAATCTTCCTAAGAAATTCCATTTTCTTCACTGGTTCCCATATTCTGGTGAATGAAGGCAGCAGACATAGAGTAGCTCACTGACATCAGTCACTGTATATAACTCGCCAGGCAGTGCCTGTGTGCACAGGTCTACAGGTCTCAGTAGCCATTCCATACAGCATCCCCAAAGCTGGTTGTATGCATAATTAGGAACTCCTTTAACCTAAAGAAAGCCTCCCAGGATTCTAAAAGCAGTTTCTGCAATGCTTAGATGGGATACATTCCAGTGTCTTCTAATAAATATTCCATTACTGCTGCCATGTCCTCCCAGAATTGCCTTTCATTCTCTTAAAATATAAAACAACCAGCTAGGTGGGTGGCACTCAGCTTTGACCCAAGCACTTCGCAGATAGAGTGTGCTTCAGGGCAGCAAGGGTATATAGACTCTGTCTAAAAAACAAAACAAAACAACAAAACACCAGTTTATCTTGAACTTTTAAGCCAGACCTAAAACATGGTACAGGTTATTGTCAACATTAAGCAAATGAACTCTGTTAAATGACAGTTTTAAAACAAGCCCAGATACCCCGGTAAGTGTTTTCTTCTGACTGCTCATTATAATCACCACGATTGTGGTTAGGGAGTGGTGTTTCTCAGGTGTTCGCCCTGGCCAAGAATCATGGAGAGCCAGGAGCCTCTGGGAGCACTCTGGAGGTCAGCAAGTGGATGGGGCACGTAGCCGAGAGGACACACTCATGCTGAACAAGGACGGAAAGTCTAGCGAGCTGGTCACATTTCTGTGGCTGGGACGAAAATAGCAAAGGAAGCGATTGAAATGGGAGAAAGTTGGATGGGGTATGGTACACTTGGGTGGAGCATCATGATGAGGGAACATGTGTGATAAAGATTTTTACATACATTGGGCAGGAGAGGGGAAGGGGCCAGGGAGGAACCAGGGACAACCTTCCAATGCATACATCCAGTGACACATTTCCTTAGCTACCCCCATCTTCAGAAGAACACAGTTGTCTGAGAAGCAGCCTTCAACCCATGAGCCCATGGGGGACATAAAATATTCAAACCATGACAACAAGAAAGATGGGAAGGCCTAGCTGGTAGGAGAAAGGGAAGGGATGCGGCTGTCATATTTCTTTACCTTCAATTTCCTGGTCCAAAATTTACAGCATGCAGATCAGCATTAGAATTCACAGCATCCTGCTTCAATAAAACATATTTTGATCCTGAAACAAATCCCGAAGGAGCGGGAACTAGAGGGATGTAATTACTGTCTGTATTGTTAATTCTAAATCATTAGGCTCCCCTGCATAATCACCAGCTTATAAGATGGAAGGCTGTCAGAAAGACACACGAAATGATACAAACTTTTTGGAGCATGACATCCACACAACCATTTGCGTGAGGAAGTGGGCTGTTGTTTTTCCAAATGCACGGCATTTGAAAAATCCATGCTGTAATAAAGAATAGAGGAAGAGTTGCATGTACCGTTGAAGAAATTCTATTCCTTTTCACATCCATAGAAACAAGTCTATACTAAATGTTCTTTACAGCAAAGAACAGGAACAAAGCACGGGGCTGCAGAAAGCCTACAGTGTTTCTTCCAGCAGCCTGGAATGCAGAGAGAGAGAGAGAGAGAGAGAGAGAGAGAGAGAGAGAGAGAGAGAGAAAGAGAGAGAGAGAGAGAGAGAGAGAGAGAGAGAGAGAGAAAGAGAGAGAGAGAGAGAGAGAGAGAGAGAGAGAGAGAGAGAGAGAGAGAAGAGCATGAGCATTCCTGAGGTGCAGCTACTCACAAAACTACCCTCCTTCCAAATGTGAGGAACAGTTAATGTCATCCTTTAACTTCCTTTCTTTCACCCCCTCCCCACACCCCAAACCATTCACAGGCCAATGCTCTCTCTTCTGACTGTATGCCAGGGAATGGGGTAACGTGGGAAATTGACAGGAAGTGGGGTTCTCCTTGTCTTCCAAGCTCTGGTTGCTCAGCGCTACCCAAAGATACCTTGGCATCAATGACAAGAGGAAGCCAAATCTCAGTTCTTTAATGTGCTCCCTGCAGAACTGGGAGATGCTGAAAAGGGGAGGGTTGTGTGTTCTGTAAACCCTAAGCACAATCCTCTGCAGCTCAGGTACACACACCTCAAGCTGCTCTCAGTGCTATGCCTCCTGCTTCCCCGTGACTTGCAGCCATTATGCACAGACCCGACACAGACGCTAAAATCATTTTGCAAAGGAATAAATTAGTATACTGAAATAATAGAATTCCAGGACACACTGAAGGCTTTAGAACTCCTCCTGTCCATACCCTTCCTTTGCAGCAGAGGAATTAAGACCCAGCTAGGCAAGTACCCACATTTACAAGTCAATCAGCAACTTTGAACCTGTGGTGAGAGTGGTCACCACCCAGTGGCAATCCTTCCTTTACACATTCAGCCACCCAGGGTTTGATTCATTTTGGCTTGTTGTCTGACTGTTTCATTTCCAATTTTCTATAGTAAAATGTCAACTTATCCACAACGTGGTCATTTTCCCACTTCTGTGTCCTCTGGCTTTCTTTGCTCTGTGTCTAAACTACAGCTTCATGCTTGTACCGTAGTGCAACTGCCAATCAGAACTTCCTCTGCTTAACCACCAGGCCATTGTAAAACACAGTGTGCATCCTCCGTCAGTCACACATTGCTTCACCAAAATGACAAGGAAACCATGGCAAATTGTTCAAAGGTCAGTACTAGCGTATATGTCTGTCTGCTGAAAGAAGGGGAGAGGGTAGGAACCATCACTCGCCTACAGCAGTAAGAACTCAGGGACCGTGCAGGCCAAGGCTTAAAGCTGTATTCTATCAGCTGTCTAGCTTCTGTCACTTACTCTCTTATATGTGATATTTGGCTGGTGTGTAACAAGCTGTGACACTTGTGTCTGTTGTTTAGTAGATTTACCTGGACCTGTTTTTATGGTGCTGACTGGGGCCTTTCAGGAAACAGGAATGGGCAAGAATGCTTTGAAATCTTTGCTTTGACCTCTCCTACACAACCTATTGGCCAAAATAAGCCATGTGATTTAGGCCATATCCCAAATTGAGAGGACACTGTGAAGTTACACAGCAAAGCGATAGAGAGGTGGAGCCATTAATAAAATCATCTCACTATATGTCCAGAGTAAAAACCTCAACTAAAGTCTTATTGAATTTGGCTGCCAGAGCCCAGGTTGACTTGGAAGTAATGGGTTACAATCGTGATTTATATCAATGACCAGTAATTTCTGTTTATCATGATGATCAGTCATCATCAACAAACGTCAAGAACAAATGATGACTGCTGCTTCTTCCTGTGGTGAAGAACAGCTAACAGTTGAATCTATTTAATTTAGTTTAGTAACCAAGTCTTTACCAACTGTGAGGTGGTAGTCAGGGCTGAGCAGCAGCAATACAATAAGAATTCACTAGGACTCCACATGCCTACATCTTTTCTAGGCAGCCTGCTGATAGTCTCATACATCCATGGGGTTGGAGTCCCATAAAGCTGGCCTTATGGCTCCTTGTTTTAACTGGAGTGGACTTGGGGTTCTGGAAGAAAACACTAGGAAATAATGAAAAAGAGTATGAAAAATCCAGAAAAGGAATGCTCAGCCTTTCTATATCACTGAGGTGGCCACCAGAGGGAAGTGACTGTCCACCTAACAATTTTCCACACGGGCTTAAAGCTGAAGAGGAAAGATCACAACTGTCCTGGGGCAATGTTTCAAAAGGGAGCACTGAAGGATCAGAAATCTTAGTATATCTTAGCAGAGAAGACAATAGATAATAATTTTGGAGATAAATGTACCTGTTGTCTTATCACACATTTTATATGGAAAAGAGATAATTCCTCTGACTTGATGCCTCATTCCATGTTTTCCGTATTCTGGGTTTTCAATACTCCTTACCTCTAGATTTCCACTAGGTGGCGCTCCTGAGCCATAGTCTATGGTTTATGGTGCACATGAAGACATGTGAAATGCATTTTTTCTTCCCTTCAATTTTCAAGACTATTTTTTTTCCAGTTTGAAAGATTGCAGAGAGGAATTATTTATCAGTTGGTGTATTAAAGAAAATCCTGCATGTCCAAACAAGCACTTCAAAGGATTTTTTAGTAACACCTATCACAGAAGGCTGAATTGATATGAAGAAGTGGGAGGGTACATCCAGTGCTGATATTTTATTATCAAAGAGAGATGGAAGGGGTTGTGTTTGTCTCTGCGAAGCCACGGTGACCAAACCACACATCAACTGTTGGGACTGATTTGTTTATGAAGATATTTTAAATCAGATGTCTGGATTCTTGCAACTTAAAAATCTCTTTGTTCAGAGTCTAGCAAATAAACATCAATGGAAAAAAGAGAAAGATGCACATTCTAAGACGTGTGCACTAAATACTTCTTGCTTTGGTGGCCAATGTGCATCTCTGAATGCCACTGTGAGTTGTACCTTGTGAATTTCCACTTTGTCACACTGGTTAAGTCTGTTGCCACCTAAAACCCAGTGGTAATATCTTATACCAGGCATTTAAGGACATCTTGGTCAAATATGTTAAAAAAAAAAGCCTGAGACCTACTAAGTAATTCTCTTTTGTTTGTGGGAAAGGATAGATCTGGGACCAACTGCTTCCATCTGGGCTTCTGATTCTGCCGGTAGCTTCTGACTGTCCCCTTACCTGAGTTCTGGTGTCAGAACTTCACAGCTTACAGTCACGACCCTGAAAACTCAGCCTTCTCAGGTAAAATGCTAATCGTTTTTACCAGAAACCACTGACTCACAGTTCAGTGCCAACCTGCTCATGAACTGTGTAGCTTCCTTTAGACCTAAGCATTTTTATTTGTAAACGAAGGAAGGTAGCAGGACCTTCATAAACACACTCTTGAATCACTCCAGGAAGCTCAGGCCAACCTGGGGGAGATAATCACAGAAGTAGGGTTCATATGGCGAAGTCCCTTTGATGATCACCTTACAATTAATAGAAGATATTGCCAAGTTTTGTTTTGAAATATAAAAATTGTGCTTCTCTCCGATTCTGCTGTTTATTAAGGATTTCGTGTCATTTGCTTTCAATTAAATTGAAGCAACTGAAATTCAATGAAAGTATTCTATGAAGACAAACAGAGTTTGTGCTATTAGGTATGACAGTAGTAGTTAACTATCTCTATAAAGCCAGTGTTTGCTGTCTTTTCCATGTTGACAGCATGTAGCTCATCTGGACATGTTGTCTAAAGAAGGCTGTTTGGGGAAATTCAGGAAGCACATGGTGAGATTAAGGCTCTGAGTCTGTCTATTTTCTCAGCCCGTCTGCAGTATTCCACAATGCTCACAGTGCAGTGTGTGAGATCTGCACTCGGGGATCTGACCTGCAGTGACTTTGGCTGGGTAGTTTTGTTGCCAGTCTTTCCAATAGAAACCAGAGATGTGCTTCTTCCTGATGCTCTTAGAGTTCTCTAAGACTGAATCTTGCCCAGACTTAAGGAAGGATACCTTATCAGAAAGAAGACAGAAATGCATAAGGTGGTGGTGCATTAAACAGGGACAAGTAGGGACCACACAGACCCTTTGTGGGGTTTGAGTTGGGATGGTGACCTGACTGACAGTAAGGAATATGGAGCAGCTTGGATAGCTTAGCTTTCATCAAATCTGCTGCCAGCAAAGGAGATTGGTTCTCAAGAAAGTCCTGGATCTAGGTGCTAGACAGCAATTGCTCACTTTGTATCTCTGTGCATCTCTTTGTGTCTGCTCATGGGCTCTCTCTCTCTCTCTCTCTCTCTCTCTCTCTCTCTCTCTCTCTCTCTCTCTCTGTGTGTGTGTGTGTGTGTCCAGTAAAAAGGAAAGCAACTGTTAAAGTGATTGTACTGTTTCTCAGCAGAAAAAAAGACCAATCATAAAAAGGTCATTTCAATCCTAGTGCTTAGCATCCAGGAGGAGAGTTGAGTGGGTGGTTGGGCCATATGCCCATTTTGATTTGACAAGTCTGACCTCTGGTGTGGAGAACTCTCTGGGGATGACATTGGCAGTCCTCAGATAATCTGTCATCTACTGACTAGCATGACATGATTGATGTGGAAAGTTATAATGTTGCCAAATAGTTATAGACAGTGATTATGACCAGAAAGATTTCTCCAATCCTTCCTCTTCCTTACACAAAATTGGCAGCTTATTTAACTTTATCGTGGTTTCTTCAGCTGGGAAATAAGAGAACCCACAATGTTGGTAAGATAAAAAAGAGTGAATACTTGTAAAGCTGAGAACGGGATGCTTGCCATGTAACTAATAAATATTAGTTTGAGATAGTTGAGAGATAATTATTAAATGGCACAGATTTCATCTTAAGGTCTGGATTTGCTTGACTCTGACTCTGCTGTAGGTTGGAGGTCTGAAATTGTCTGCTAGCAATTCTGTCATCATCCTACCACCCCACCTCGGCTCAGGTCCTCAGCCAACAATCTTGTCTCTAAGCAGCTACAAGTCTGCCTGTGTTAGTAACGTTTCTGTTGCTGGAACCAAAATATACTCTCAAAACTAACTTCATGGAGAGAAGGCTCTTTTGGCTCCCAATTCCAGGGATATATAGTCTATTGCAGTGGGGAAGGCAGGGTAGTGATCAGGGAAGACATGGGGCAGGCTGTTCACTTTATGCCAGCATCTACTGAACAAGAGGTGGAGCTGGTATGTAAAGTCTCACAGCCTGTCCCCAACCCCACACATACCTCAGCAAGGTTCCACCTTCTAAAGGTTCTACAACCTTCCCAAACATCACCACTAAGTATGGACCAAGGATTGAAATATCTGTGGGGCTATATACATTTAAATTACCTCTGCCCCCCACAGGCCCATTGGCCAAGTCTTGATGCAAAACAAATCCCACCCAACTTTGCAAGTCCTTCTGGTATTTAATAGTCTCAACAATATTAAAAAACCCAAAGTCTAAAGTCTTTTTTGAAGCTTGAGGCAATCTCCTAATTGTGACTCTCTATAAATAAGCATTTTTAAAGTATATGCTTCTGACATACAAGGGTGCAGCGTATACACTCATATTTGAAAAAGGAGAAATGGAGCATAATAAAGAATGAGTGATCTGAAGAAATATGGCACCCAGAATGGAGGAAAAAGACCCTGTACCTCCATGACTGGCATTTGGGACTCACGGTGGAATTATCTCAGTCCAAATAGCTTAGGTAGCTTTGCTACCAGCTCTGCTCTGTAACACGCATAACCTCTCTCATAGGATAGGTCCACTCTGAGTGCAGTTTTTGTCTATGGACATCCTGCTGGCTCTGGACTGGAAGATTGGGTGTTCAAGGCCCGCCTCAACGTTATAGTGAGATCTTCCAGTTTCTCAAGTGGCCTCAGTTTCTTATGGTAGCATCTTTGCAGGTACTTTGACCCTGTCACATATTTCTTGACCTTAGTAGCTCTCTATATCCTTGTACAATGTAAGAAGACCCAAAGACCCCTTCAATCTTGTATCTTTCATATCTGTTGACTTGAGGGCATTGGGAGTCTGAAGTGATCAGGGAAATGTTAGATTCCAAATAAATGGAATGTTTGTTAGATTTCATGACAAAGGGACAACTCCTTGCCCTTCCCCTGACTCTGAACCTAAATGTTTAGGTCAACAGCATAAGACTGGGAACAGGAATAAGGACTGGGCTATAAAGGCTCAAGACCTACCCCCTATTTCTACTTCCTGCAGTAAGGTTCCACTTCCTAAATGTTCTACAACCTTCCCAAACAGTGCCACTAACTGGGGACCAGGTGTTCAAACACATAACCCCATACCAGACATTTAATATTCAAGTTGTAATATTTTCTGGGATACTATTTTAATCTCCTCAAAACTGCAACGGTTACTCACCAGCAAGGACTTTTTCTAGGACCATTGGGTCTTCGATGTGGCAAAGGTTCTCTACTCAGAAGAAGCAAACAAATGCAAGACAATACTCCGAGAACCAACACCAGATTCATTGAGAACATCACAGCATGATCATTCAAAAGTAGCTTCTAGCCAGGGACGGCTGACATGCCTGTAATCCAAGAGACTGGAAGATTGGGTGTTCAAGGCCCGCTTCAACGTTATAGTGAGATCCTATCTCAAAAATCCAAACAAACAAATCCAAAAGTCCTTTCTATTTTTCAACAGAACACTATTTAATAGATATATAAACCAGGATTGCCTTAAATAAATCGTAACTTGATACTTAGATGAATTTTTCATTTAAGGAGGCTAATTGTATACACTGCAGCACTGTGGGTGAGGGCTGTTGACCGTGAGTTGGCAATGACCTCATTATGTAGAACTGGGCATTATAAATGGTAGTCATTAAGACAGGATTCTACTTTTAGTTAAGGGCAAGACACAAAATGCAGAGTTTCTCAAATTGGGCAGTCTGGGAAAGGTCCAGGCTGATGGAAGAGGATGAAAGGAAGAAGGCTTGAAAAACCCTGCAGTTGGTGGCCATAGAGAGGACTGGCTCTGCCTTCCTGTTTGCATACTTTCCCTGCTGTTACCTCTGCCTAGTGACTGCCTTGCCTTTGATCATTTCCTCCTCCTCCTCCTCTTCCTCCTTCTCCTCCTCTCATCTTCATGTTTCCTGCCAAGCCCTCGAAGGTCCCCCTTTGAATGCAGAATGTTATGATGGAGAGGATCACCTTCGGCCATACCATCCTTAAACCAGAAAATCACAGCAGACTTGTATGCAGACAAAGGAAACATAGAATGTGAAGTTTGAAAATGTCAAGACAAGATATGGAATAAGTTAGCTTCGGGTGGAACGAGATCCGTTTGGAGTTCTGAAAGAGGGAGCATTTTAGTTGTCTGAAAGATGTCCGCTGGCTTACAGCATGCAGGAAATCCTAGAGTGAGAAATGTCTGTACATGAAAACTTTAGTGGGAGGGAGAACTGTCCTGTATGTTAAAAATGGATCTCAGAAAATAGACATTAACCAAGACTGTGACCCTTAGCTGTATCGTGTTTGCCCTGAAGTAAACATTATAAAATTTCCGTATGTGTATGGTGGGAACCATTATCCTTCGTTTCCCAGAAGGCCTGACTCCCTCTTGGTTTTCACTGAGTCACGCGTTTGTTCTACTTACCTAGAACTCAAAGGCATTTGCCTCTGTCTCATGATTTTGTGTCACTTAGGTGTCACAGATCCTATATTCTTGGAGAGTGATGCAAGCTCTAACTTTTTACTGACCTTGCTTTGATTTTCTTCCGGCTCGCATTTCTGAACTGCTTGGCCCCGCCTCCAGCCCTGTTTACCACTTAGAATCCCTGGGTCATTCAAAGAAGCCTGAAACCTGTTCCTTTGGCAGTGGACTGAAGTCAACAGAGAGGTCAAACAACTAGTCATAGTGCTGAGCATAAAAGGGACATCAGTGTCATTCCCCACCCCACCCCACCCCACCCCCACTTCCCCACCAAGGCTCAGGGAACACCTCTGAAGGGGAGGGGCAACCAATGTCAGGGCAGGAGGATGGGAAGGAGTGCAGGGAAGTGGACCTTCTCCTAGACTGGACTTGGCTATGGTGCTCATGAACTTACCGATGCAGGAGTGACCTGCACAAGATCAAGACGGTCCAAACTACAGCACAGGTTAAGTAGAAATTGATCACCAGACCCCCATCCCTTCCCGAGGAGCTTTGACACTTGGTAGTTACTAGAGGAAGGGAGAATCATTCATTGTGGAGATTTCCCATGCTCCAGCGGACTAGTGCTTATCTAACAAGAAAAAAGGCATAAAGTTGGGAGGGGCTGCAAAGAACATGGATTTTCAGGGGGAGGTAGGGAGTAGATTCAATCACATTTCATTATATAAGTTTTATAACACTTTTATATTCTATAATAAATATGTATAATATGAATAATAATTATATAAGTATGAAATTATCAGGATAAAAATCTGTAAAGAGAATAAAAGGAAATTAATAATAAAGAAAAAGTAACATTTAAAAATAAGGCTTACGGGGCTGGTTAAGACTTACGACTGCTCTTCCTGAGGACTGGGGTTCAAATCCCAGCACTCCCATGGCAGCTCACACCTGTCTGTAATTCCAAGACCTTACACCCTCACACAGAGATAATATGCACATGCAAGACATCAATGCACTACAAATACAAACATTAATAAATGACTTTCAAAATATAAACCTTAATTCTCCATCGTCTCTTGTGCTTGGATATGAATATTTTGGTTCTTCCTACAGTTCTCCTAAGCTACTACAGAAAGCACTTTCGGTTTCTACATTTGTTGGTTCATGACTTTTGGCCTGTTCTAAAAAGACTTGAGGCAGCTTGGAGTAGTAACAAGACAATTAAAAAACAGGATCAGAGACATTAAAAAAATTAATTCTAAGGATGAGAATTACTGGGGTTAATTTGTTACTTCAGTCAGACATTTAACTTAATCGCGTGTCTCCTCGGATGAGTAAAAAAAAGAAATGGCTTATAAAATTTTCATTGTTCAAATGAGAAGAGCCATGCAGATTTAGGGACACAGATCTCATATGCGGACATTGACTGAAAAAAGTATTTCATTACATGGACTCACATAACTATTCCTGTAAACATTTTCAGACTAGATGTATGTACTGCTGCAAAAGTGGATTATCTGTCTAATAAACTGTGCTGTCCTCAAGTGTTCTGGGTTCTGATGGGCAAAGTTATCAAGGACCAGTAAGTGCACTTGAAAACACATTATCCCTTATGATGCATCTGTGACAGATTGGCCTCAAGGCCCTCACATATTCCAGCATTAAGGAAGCTCAATTCTCCCACATAGTGTTACCAACTTTTTGTATGTCACTCCCACAGACCCACATGTCTTGATTCGTGGCAATACTTACTGTAATTAAAGCAGGGTATAAGTGGTTGTTATGTTTTGTTCTTTAAGGGGAAATGAACAGAAAAACTGAAAAAAAGTCTAGATGTGTTTAGAGCAGGTAGAAAAAAAAAAAAAAACCTCAAAATACTTTGGATTTGTGATTTGTGAAATCCATGGAAATAAAGCCCAGAAGATTCGAGTGCATTCAGTTTTGAAAACCCTTTGGCTGTTGATGTCTGCGTGTGTAGAGCATCAGATGAAAGTTGCAAGGTAAATAGAAGTTTAGAACAAAGGAAGCGTGCAAAGATAAGGCAGTGGAACTGCTGGTAGGAAATGTACCACCAGTCTGTGTTTTCCACGCTGAAGCCCTTGCCTGGCCACCCCAAAGCTTTAGCTCCTGTATTCCAATGACTCACCTAACCCGACTGCCATTCCCAGAGTAGGGTCTCCCTCCTCTGAATCATGGATCTATTGCAGGATTATAGTTCAAAAGGCCTCCAGGTATTTTCTCCATACGAAGGATGGCACTCCATCCGTATGAAGGATGAAATGCCATTTCTGTGACTGTTCTGCCGGTGCAGGGAGAAGCAAGATCTGGTGGGCACGAAGTGGTAATTTACCTGGCATGGTCTTCCAGAGACTTTTCTCCTCAAGCCATCACTGCATCACACAGACACACCACTAAACACGTTTCTTAGTGAACTTCTTCAAGAGTTATGAGGAATCCATCATCCCCCCCCTTTCTTTCCTAAGAAACAAGGGGGAAGTCAGAGATAGTTTTTCTCAACTTACTTTACTGGGGAAGGGCATTGAGAAAGGCTCACACTGTAGGCCAAGCTAAACTTGAACTCCTGGCAATCCTCCTGCCTTAGCCTCCCAATTCGAGGGATTTTACTTCTTGATTCTTAATGCAATATTCTTTTATTCTCCTTCCAGGTACATTCTAAAAGTCACATACATAGCAATTTGCATATATATTGCAGAATGTATTTGGGTTTAAATATATTATAGCATTATATTCTAAGTGACTTCAAATTCCTTCTGAAAGTTAGGGGCATAATATAAATGAATTAAGTAAATAAAAAGCCATTACTTTAGTTCCCTCTGTGGGTAGCATGTGTGTGTGGTGTGTGCATGCACATGTGGTGTGTGTGTGTGTGTGTGTGTGTGTGTGTGTGTGTGTGTGTGTGAGCCAAAGCTCGTAATGTTTGGAGTTTTTCTCAGGTGTTATGCACATTATTTTGGGGACTTGGTTTCTCCCTGAACCTGGAGTTGCCCAGAGTGACTAGATTGGCTGAACAACAAGGGAGTGAAGTGTCTCCACCTCTGCTGCTCTAGGTCACTGATGTGTCCATCTTTTTATGTGGGTACTGGATTCCCAAACTCAGAACCTCATGCTTGGACAGAAAGCCCTTTACCAACTGAACCTTCTCTTCAGCCTCCTTAGCTCCTTTAGCAATCATTTCTAGTTTCCTTTCTTGCACGTGGCTGTTTATCAGGAAAGTTAATTCTATGTGACCAGAATAGATTTTCAGATGGTGTGAGAGCCCCTTTGTTTCTAACAGGGCTTTAACTCATTTTGAAACTGGAGATCTTTCAATAAATTTCAATATCAAATGGCCAGGACCAGAGTTATATAATGATCTAAGGCAGTGGTTCTCAACCTTCCTGCTGTGACCCTTTAATACTTCATGCTGTGTTGACCCCCCCACCATAAAACTATTTTTGTTACCACTTCAAAACTGTAATTTTGTTACTGTTATGAATCATTAAGTATCTACTTATGTATATAGCTGTCTCCTGTGAGGCTATGCCAGTGCCTGGCAAATACAGAAGTGGATGCTCACAGTCATCTATAGGATGGAACACAGGGCTCCCAGTGGAGGAGCTAGAGAAAGTACCCAAGGAACTGAAGGTGTCTGCAACCCTAAAGGTGGAACAACAATATGAACTAACCAGTACCCCCAGAGCTCGTGTCTCTAGCTGCATATGTAGCAGAAGATGGTCTAGTCGGCCATCACTGGGAAAAGAGGCCCCTTGGTATTGTAAACTTTATATGCCCCAGTACAGAGGAATGCCAGGGCCAAGAAGTGGAAGTGGGTGGGGAGGGGAGCAGGGCAGAGGGAGGGTATAGGGAACTTTCGGGATAGCATTTGAAATGTATATAAAGAAAATATCTAATAAAAAATATAATAATAAAAAAAGAATCATTAAGTAAATATCTGTGTTTTCTGGTGGTCTTAGGCAACCCCTGTAAAAGGATCTTTTGACCCCCAAAGGATCGCCACCCACAGGCTGAGCACCACTGATCTAAGTGTTCTTCTTTCTTTGTGTCTATAGATGCACTGTATAAAATTCTCTGTTCTGAGATGGTATGAACAGATGAAACATGTGAGAATGTGCCTGCAGCCACATAAGTGTTTTGGGGAAGATATCACCAAATCTTTTATTTATATATACTAGGGGGATCTAATGTGTTCAACTTGGTAACTCATTGAGCTACAACTGTCTTCAGTGTTGTTTGGGGATGGTTTGGTGGCAGCTGGAGATAGCCTGCCTGACAATTCTCCGTGCTCTCTGAGAAGGTTGAGGCTCCTAAATCACCCATTGTGCAAACATCTATTCCCTAGTAAGTTGTGGCTGTAAGATTATACATCCATAGCAAGAGTTTGATGGTGCTGTAAACCACTCAAGCCCAGCTCTTATAATTTATTGAAACATCAGCTCCCCTCGAGGGAATTATAGACAGATAATTACCACTTGTCCAGTGCCATAAACCAAGTCAAGTGCCTCTGAATTTCTCTATGTCGAAACAAAATCCAACACTAGGGAGGGAGCAGGAAGAATTCCCAAATGAGACTAAACAGCTTAGCAGACAGGAATCATATCACAAATGTGGGACCCTTTTGATACTCATGGTTCTGGATCTCTCCTCATTGGCCACCCTGGTTAAATCACTGCAAATCCCTCTCTTGGAAAAGCTTCTGTAGTAATTGGCGTTCTTTTCCAGCATCTCTAAAACCCTTTGTTTCTATCACAGGCTTTGTCTCTTGAATTCTGGCTTCATTTCCACCCTTCTGTCCCGCCCCGCCCCCCTTGTCCTTTTCCTCTCGTGGTGTCTGTCTCTGACAGACTCATCCTTTTCAGCCAGGAAGCCCTTTCAGCAGCTTGCTCACATGAGGCAAAGTCTATTCTGCATAGGACCCTCTGGAGGCTGCCACATCAATAAAGCAGATTGACAGCAGGCTTAACACCTTTCCCAATCATTGTCTGTGGATGTTCTTCAGAGCAAGCAATCCTGGGATCCCTTCTTTTATACAAGAATACACCCTCCTGGCAGAGAGATCTTGTTGGGAGCTTCAAAAGGAAGAAGCAGAACAAATGAAGACTAGAAGACACCCTGTGGTGGGCTTCCAGGCACACACACCCCTCCCGTGTAGAGGGATAAGGCGAGGGAGCATCTTTTGGACATTGGGGGATAACTCTCCTTGAACGAGACTGGGGACAGAGCACCTCTGCTTTATCACCACAGTGGCTACTCTGCTGGCTTTGCACGCCGCCTTCCTTAGCTCTCTACTGCTCTGATTCAACAGCTTAGACAAGATGGCATTCCTTGCTCTGTGTCTTTCTCTTGGGAGTCTTTCACAATGATCTCTGTCAAAATTCTGGAGGATGGGTCAGCCTCGTACCTTTCTCCTGTCTTCTGAAAGTAGAAAGAGCTATCATGATACCCCAGACATGGTAGATTGTTCATCTGAAGGTTGTTCTGACATGTGCTGACAGACAGTCTTAGCGAGTTACTGCTGTGATGGATTCTTTCTTTCTTTCTTTCTTTCTTTCTTTCTTTCTTTCTTTCTTTCTTTCTTTCTTTCTTCTTTCTTTCTTTCTTTCTTTCTTTCTTTCTTTCTTTCTTTCTCCCTTTCTCCCTCTCTCTCTCTCTTTCTTTCTCCCTCTCTCTTTCTTTCTTTCTCCCTGTCTTTCTCTTTCTTTCTTTCTTTCTTTCTTTCTTTCTTTCTTTCTTTCTCCCTGTCTTTCTCTTTCTTTCTTTCTTTCTTTCTTTCTTTCTTTCTTTCTTTCTTTCTTTCTCCCTTTCTCCCTCTCTCTCTCTCTTTCTTTCTCCCTCTCTCTTTCTTTCTTTCTCCCTGTCTTTCTCTTTCTTTCTTTCTTTCTCCCTGTCTTTCTCTTTCTTTCTTTCTTTCTTTCTTTCTTTCTTTCTTTCTTTCTTTCTTTCTTTCTTTCTCCCCCCTCTCTCTTTCTTTCTCCCTCTCTCTCTTTCTTTCTTTCTCCCTGTCTCCCTGTCTTTCTCTTTCTTTCTTTCTTTCTTTCTTTCTTTCTTTCTTTCTTTCTTTCTCCCTGTCTTTATTTTTCTTTCTTTCTTTCTTTCTTTCTTTCTTTCTTTCTCCCTTTCTCCCTCTCTCTCTCTCTTTCTTTCTCCCTCTCTCTTTCTTTCTTTCTCCCTGTCTTTCTCTTTCTTTCTTTCTTTCTTTCTTTCTTTCTTTCTCCCTGTCTTTCTCTTTCTTTCTTTCTTTCTTTCTTTCTTTCTCCCCCCTCTCTCTTTCTTTCTCCCTCTCTCTCTTTCTTTCTTTCTCCCTGTCTCCCTGTCTTTCTCTTTCTTTCTTTCTTTCTTTCTTTCTTTCTTTCTTTCTTTCTTTCTTTCTTTCTTTCTTTCTTTCTCCCTGTCTTTATTTTTCTTTCTTTCTTTCTTTCTTTCTTTCTTTCTTTCTTTCTTTCTTTCTTTCTTTCTTTGTTTTTCTCTCTCTCTCTCTTTCTCTCTCTCTCTTTCTTTCTTAAAAGTCCATTTCTCATGTGTCTTCTTCCCCCTTCTTTACACAAAGTATTAGGAAAATTTAAAAAAATATTATTATCACATGTCCTTCTGGGCAGAGCTGGTTATACCGAGTGACCCCAGTGAGACCAGGAATGGGACAGAAACCCATGACCTCTGTCTTGTAGGAAATGTCCCACCTTGTTCCTCCAACCTCCCATAGACATGAGTAGAGCTTGGAAAGCCCTGTACATTAACAGAGGGAGGGAGGAAGATGCAGATCCCTCAGCATCGGGAGCATCTGAGGGATGCAGCTCCTCCAAGTTCTCTACCGTGCAGGCACCTGGAGAGCAGAGTGATGCATCCACGCCTTACTCCACATAAGGCGAATCTTAATTTGGCAGAAAATCCTTCCAGAGGAGGCAAAGCATGGGAAGGTATAGCTATAGCCTGCAGGCAGATGTGTGCCTTCGAAAAGCCGAGCAAAATTTCCAGTGCTACTCTGCTCCAAGGGAATGGAAAGAGAGAAGGAGCCAAGGTCTGGACTTCAAAGAAATGTAACTAAAAATGCCTCCCACTCTGATTTTAATCTTCTCATTGGCCCTTTCTGTGAGGGGGGGGGGACCTTGAGTGAGTGGATTTGCCTGCTCCTTCAGTAAATCAAAGCTTTTCAGAGAGGGTTCATCGGCAGGGACTCCTTACCCCAGGAAACTGTAATTGGAGGTAAATATTAATTCCAGAGGAAGGCCTTTAAGCTCAAGGAGCGCGGCGACAATGTGCCTCCAAAGAACCACTTCTTTTCTTTTCCGTATCCGTTGGAAGCAGATTGTGGGAGCAAAGCTTATCTCCCATTTTTATCCGTTTTTTTAACAATGCCCTGCCTACTGCTAGTTAAACTGAGCTGCCTTAAGCTCAGCACAAAAAGCTCTTTTCAGAGCATCTAGTAGATAACTTTTTTTTTTTTAAAGAAAAGAAATCTTTTCACATAGCTCTCCTGGTGCCCTTTCATGAGTTGGGACTCTGTGCAGGCAGCTGAGCCTGAGATGGCTTTTGGGGACAAAGCCACCATCAAGTATTAAGTCCACATACATTCTTTAAAGCCACCGCCATATTTGGAAACTCCTACCTTCCGCCTCCTGTGCACTGTGCTCCCATTGAGTCCAGTGTATGTGCACCAGTAAAGCACAGTAAGGCTCTCCAAGCCAAATACATGTCCCGCCCTCACTGGGTGATGATGTCCAATGTGGACGTCCTCCCCTGGAGCCTGGCTGGATTGCATGTGCCGAAAGGGATGAAAAGGGTAGTAAAGAGCCCGCAGAACGGTGGCCAGATGCCGTGAGAAGCCTGAATAGCTGGGTTCGTATCAGCAGCCCTAGTGCTCGACTGCTGCTTTCTCTGATAATGAGAGAAATTTCTGGAATCTCATTTTCCTTCAACAATAAGGGCAGGGGTGGTGCCCACTCAGCTGCAGCCGCCGATGAGATTTCTGAGGACTCTGTAGTCTATTTTCAAACCTCTGAGGCACGCTTTGAAGTAAGGCTGCTTTGAAGCAACACTGAACCGGATCCTGACGAACTTGATGAGCATCTGAGAGGTGATTAAAAGGTTCCGGGTGGAAGAGTTGACCCTGTCCTCTCAACCCTGGCTGTTCTGACTGCTCTAACCTGCCTGCAGTGCTCACGAGTCAGGCCCACTGCGGGTGCCCGGACCCTGGCCCACAAGTAGACCTAGATTTAAGGGGGAAAATGGCCTCATGCAGGCTAATCAATGATATCTGCATCTCCCTCATGCCACGTTTGCTTTCCTTAGCTTCCCTGCAATTTGCCTGCTGAGGCTGTATCCACCTCATTAACCCGAGTACCCAACCTCACAGGGCAGAGGGCTGTGGGATCAGATGGCCTGTTAGTGTTATCCTACACTGGTACAGGCTGTCTGATCCCACGGTCCTCTGTCTTTAGACTTTTATTTTTTATAGCATTGGGTGCCCGTGTGAAGAATTAACTCTTGGGAAAGGTGGCGTTCTTCAACCAATGTAAGGCCTGTGGTGACTGACAGCTACAGGCTGTCTTTACATCAGCAGGGGTGATAAGTCAGATGTTCTGAAAGGAGAAGAAATCTGTGTGACATCACCCACCACCATCCCCTAGTTATACCAGAAATATTTCTTCTGCTGGCAGCATCCTGTTCTTGATTTGAAGATGAAATCTTTAATGAAATCAATGCCTCTTAAGAGTGTGCCACTTCCCATGTGCCAAGAACCAAGTTGATAGCAGTAAGCCCAGTCCTTGCTGTGCTTGCCTCAATGCAATACCAAACCACGGCCAACTGAGAATGCCCCGAGATCTCAGAGAAGCACCATTTAAGGCATGTCCTCTTTAGCAGACTTGAGAATGGGGCCTACCATCTGGAGAAGACAGCGCCAGTTCTCAGATGCCTCAGGAAACTTGGATTTCAACAAAAGAAAAATACATAAATATTTATCTAATCACATAATTAGAGAAAAAACCTACTGGCCTCTACAGTTGCAATCTAAATAGCCCACTTCATTAAAATGCAGAAGTTCTTGTGAAACACTTTAAACTATTTTCTCCTCTGAATGGTTTTATTTGTTAAGATGAGGAAGAAACATTTGTCTTAAATATATAACATTAAAATTTAAATATATTTACATATGCTTATGTTACATATAAAGACACTTATGACTTAAATATAGCATCATACACAAAAATAGACTACCTGCACTGGCTTTATTCTGTGTCTTCTTTCCATTTCATTTGGATTGTTAGTGGTTATTGGTACTGATAGAAGGCCTTATGGAACAGCAGTGGCCTCAGCTGCACCCAACAATGGCATCTCCTTCTATGTGACCAGGACAGGACAGGACAGGACAGCAGGCAGATTTGTCTACACAGGTGAGGGAAGTGGAGAACTGAATTATTCAGTGTATTTGATTAATGTTTATGTCAGAGCAGGAACTAATGTATCAGTAATGGGGAAGTTCAATTAGTGCTTTAATTAATTAGGCTCCCATTTTTAGCCATATTGTGCAGGATAATTATTTGTTAGCTTTGCTTAGGACCTGGGTTAAGGCCTTGATTACAGGTATTTTTAAAAAATATAATACAAGGAGGCTGGGGCTCTCTGGAGTAACAAGAAGCTCCCAAGATTAGAAAATGTCAGAGAAAATGCAAACCCTTGCTATTTCCTAAAGTTTTTAAGGGCTCAGTGAAAAGCTAGAACATAGTTCAAAATAAACTGCTGGGATTGATAACATCTGAGTGGGCAGGGCCTCTGAGACATTGATTCTTCTCTTTTCTTTTTCATCTGGGCCAGTTTTCACTGTGCTGTCAGGTGCAAGTGCCTACTAGGCAAGCTGACTCTGGTGTCGTCTTCTCTCTCTCTGCTTCTGCTAGGAGCTTCCTTGACTAAGAACAACAATAAACTCACTAAGAAATATTCCAGTTCGGGAGGCTTAATCTTACAGCCAGAACAGAATGGAGCAAGGCTTTCAGGGGAGCCTGTACTCTTTTGATTTCACCCCAACTCACAGCCAGCTTTTGGTGGTGTCTGAAAGGCAGAGGGACTTGATGTGTGCACACCTGTCTGTAGACAGACTTGCCTTTTGTTTGTGTTCTTAGTGAGCCAGCTGTCTCAGACTTTAGCATGCACAAGGATTATCACACAGAAATACACTCTGGAACCCAGGATAGCCATATCCTACGGGCCAATTAAGGGGTTTCTAAGGAGGGTTTGGGTGATGAGAGTTAGAGTATAAATCAGATCAATTGTTGAGCTCCTAGGTTAGGAAATCAATCTGCGATTCTCATCAACTCTGGCTTTCCAGTATGATAAAAACATTATGATGCTAAAACTACTACAAGTACAGCTGATTATGCCTCTTTGAATGAGTTTGACAGTATTCAGTATTCATTCTATAAATTGGGGTACTTGCTCTAGAGAGCTTACTGTGTTGTTCTGAGTGGGAAAAGATAAAATTCCCAGGCCGGCTCTTTGATTCTCAGCCTTTCATTGTCCATCGTGACTTCTTTAAATGTCTGTGGTGTTTGTGGAGTGTGATTTCCTCCTAACATTAGCTGTGGACACATTTTTGTCTAGAAGGAAGACTGCCTTAGTTGTGTGTGAGAAAGTTTAATACCGCAGTTCTTTCTTTTGTAAACTACAACA
This sequence comes from Mus caroli, assembly GCF_978045245.1. NCBI lineage: Eukaryota > Metazoa > Chordata > Mammalia > Rodentia > Muridae > Mus > Mus caroli. The sequence continues at coordinate 93,568,594 of NW_028227266.1, forward strand.
GTCCCAGTGTACAGAACTGGATAGAGATGTATGCAGTTTCCAAGAATACTATTTTTAAAATAGCATGATAAAACATAAGATTATATCTTCACCTCACCATATCTAAAACAAAATGCCTTAAACTTTCTTTAGTTTCTATCTGTGCCATACTAATACCCATGAAGTTACACTGCTGTGCTTCACTGTCAGCTTTTGAAAACTGATGCCCATATTCATACGTTTATTTATCATGGTGATAGAGTCTATAATTTTGCTTGAACCTGTCTTCAGTTAATTCTAGCCTTCTATATAGCATTCTATATAATATCTCTTACCCTGCCTTTTAATGATTTGTATGTAGTTGGCATGACTCTTTCATGACTTTAAGGCATCTGTGAAGGAAATTCTTCTTTTTATGAAGGAAACATCTATAGGTAAGGATGTCAGAGGAGGAGGATGGGAGCGAACCAGCAAATGAAAAAGTGTTCTTACAAACACACAAGCACACGTGGCCCTGTGCCTTGAGTGTGAGGCTGTACCTAGTCAATGAGTGTCATCAGGAGGAAGCCTTGGTAGGGATTGTACATTCAGGACATATACAGTGAACATAAATATTTAATGTGTTTCTTATTTGCTGGCAAAAAGAAAATGATTGACAACGCATAGCCTCTGCTTTCATGGAAAAGGAAGATTATAGATCTATAGTCTGCTTTGTGTGATAAGTTCTAAAATTGCATGGGTTTAGGCCTCTAGAAAGAATAAGACCTCATGATAGAGATGCCCTCTGTCATCATGCAAGCAAACTGAAAAGTGGCCAGAGTGTGGTAAACAGGGCTTCACTAATCCCACTATGGACGAATGGAGAAGTGCTGTCTACCCAGCAGAGCTTGAACATTCCTGAAGCAAGAGGCAAAGAGGCCTGAGTGTCATGCACCACCCATATTGTCAAACAGTGGGGTCATGACCTTCACCATTTGTGAAGGGCCTCACCTTAGAGTCACAACCAACCTTTACAACTGCTGGAGCAGCATGAAGTAGGAGCTCATTCAGAAACACACCTTTGCTGGACTCTGGGGGTGGGTGGGGGGGACGGCAAGAAACTAGTCAGTAAGATCCTAGCCCACAGGACAACCTCCACCAGGAAAGATGCTCAGAAAGAAAGCAATGGCCCCAAAATTGTGCTTGATGAGATTGTGCGTGCCTGCCAGACAGACTTCGGGAATGAATGGGTAAGCTGGGATGTCCCTGGAAGCAGGAGAGGTAACAGCTGCATTGAGCTCCTGAGATATAAACGAACTCAGCATATCTAAGGAGCAAATCGGAGGAGGGAGGGGTTGGACGCAGATGAACCAGAAGGAAGAAATAGGAAGAATAAGAAATCAGAGGGGAGCCCACCTACAGAGTATGGTGGAAAGAGTGGCTTTTGTTCTAAGTACCTCAGGTTATGCTAAGAGAGTTTCCAGGGGGGAGGAATACCAAAGAGAGCCCTTTGTGTACATGGTGGCTTTATAAATAAAGATGGGTTTCAATCAGGGACTGTTGCAGGATGGGAAACCTTCTTCTAGAACTTTCTTATAGAACTCAGGTCCAGGCATAATAAGGACAAATGTGGACATGGGAGGTCAGATGGAAACCTTGACAGTTTTCTTGCTGAGAGTAAGCCAGGATAAAGAATTTGTGAAGAATTAGCAAGATGCCTGCTCTTGAAGAGACACCCAAGGTCAAGACCTCAAGGCTCCTGAGTGGAGTTTGGTCAGTCCCTCCTGGAAGAATTCTAGGAAACACCAGATGCCTTCTTCATTCCTTTGGATGTTAATCCTCTCGTTTATTGTCTTTTGTTGCTGTGGGTCAGCTAGGCTGATTGCTAGCAGAAGGACCTGCTGTATTATATGAGTAGCCAGGTATTTAATAAGGAGATTTCTATGAAAACAGAAAGCCAGGTTCTGAATCCAAACATGGTCAGTTGAGAAGATGCTGAGGTCTCATGCTTAAAGAATGGTTGCTAGATTGAGGCCAGCATTGCTAAACTGACAGACTTTCAGTTTTCACGTGGCATGTTTTTTTGTTGATAACTGGTTCTGTCAGCTTTGCTGAGTCCTGATCCAGTCCCTGACTTCTAACATTTGTGGATCACAGGATATGAGCACACTGGTATTCCAAAAACACATCTCTGGATATTTAATGCTACAAATCAAGTTACCAGACTGCTAGATAAACCCATGTCATAGTTCTGCCTTCAGTACTTCAATACTGACCTCCAAGTCTGACTTGGTTTAGAGTGCTTGACACACAAAGTTCTACTCAGTCCTACTCCTTGTTTCACTTCAGCTCCATTCTAGGCTTAGAAATAAGACCCATGGGGAGGTAGAAACAGGCTGGAGGCCAGGAGGGCAAGGAACCCTCAGGTCTCAGACAACAAAGCATGACTTAGCTAGGGGATTTGTAAGCCTACACATTAACCAGTTTGTGGAGAGCATCTATAACAGAGCCTATAAGAACAGATTCTGAAATAGTGTGTGTATGTTGCTTTTGTTGTCAGGTGTGTGTGTGTGTGTGTGTGTGTGTGTGTGTGTGTGTGTGTGTGTGAGAGAGAGAGAGAGAGAGAGAGAGAGAGAAGATATACAGAAAGCAGACCATGTCTCAGAGAATTCTAGAACAGTGTTTGAGGTGGATGGAGCATGCCTGCATAGCTTTCCTCTGGTGTGGGGAATCATTGTTGTTTCATCTTTCTGTTTCCAGTGGCTGCTGCTATTCCTTGGTATACAGCTCCATCACTCCAGTCTTTCTGTTTCTGGTGGGTGCCACTAGTCCTTGGTAAACTGTTCCATCATTCCAACCTTTGAGGATGGTCTTAGGCTTCTTTCTGCTTAGTGCTCACATCTCCTCTTGCATGTGAGGTCAATCTTTCTCTGCCTCTCAGGCATTAGGAGTCTTATGATTCTCTTTAGGGTCTATTTGAATAATCTGAGATATGTCCATGTCAATATTTGTAGTTTAAGAACATATTCAAAGCCCCTGTTTCCATTTAAGGTCACATTTACATATTCTGGGTGCTAGGGTCTGCTTTCTTAGTGGGGCTGTTATTGTTTCAATCAACTCATGTGTCAGGACTTGAATGATAGCATTTGGTGAGGAAAAAATAATAAATTCAAAAGTATCAGTTTTGATGGAGAAAGCACATAAAGTTGTTAGAAAGTTTACCACAGAAAGATAAATATTTCAATGTTGGGTGTTATAGAGACCTTTATCAGTGATGATAACATTTTTTTAAAATGTATGACTTTATTTCATGATTAGGAAGTAAAACTATAGCATGTGCTTGAAAAAAAATAAGCCTTTCCAGCCAACTGTGTTTCCAAGTTTGTTCTTATTAATTTGTTATTTTTTATTTGTGATGAGCAGGCAGCAAATCATGCCATGTAGAGAATAAATTGTTTGAGTGGTTTCAAAAAAAAAGGTGAACATACCCACATTGGCAGGTCTTGGTGACAAGCTCTTTTTCTGAGAATTGGAGATAGCAGCCTTGAATTCAATTCAACTTTTCAATTAAACTCAAAATGCATTTATTGAGAGGCCAGTAACTGCCAGGCACTGGGCTCCGTTTTGCAAATAGAAAGATAAATTATATCCCATGCATGTCCTCTGAGACCTCACAGTTTAGCTTGGGAGAGGGAATGGTCATAAACAATTAGTAAAAAGAAACAACACAGTGTGTGTTGGGAGAGGGTTGTGATAGAAGTGCCGAGACAGAGGTGCAAATGGAAAAGAGAGCCAAGCAAAGTGCCTGATATTCAGGGATCATTTAGCACATATTCAAATGAAAAGACCCACCCCCATCATCTGGAGTGTAAGCTGTTCTTACCTCCTGTCTCAAGTATTGGACAGCCTGAATGATGGTTCCCAGGTGCCACTATTATCCTCACAAATCCATTCTACAAAGAGGAGACCATGTCATCTCTGCCTACAACCTCTAGTTGCAACTGAGCTCGCTGGAAACAAGAGCTCCTTCTCAGCCAGGCCCTTCCAGACCTGCCTACCTTTTGGTCCTTGATTCAACTACACAAGTCTATACCACTCTAGAACCTCTGAGTTCTCTCCTGGCCCAGACCCTCTGTTTTACACTTTCTGTGGCTCTATCCTGTCTCCTGTCCATCCACGTTTCTACTCTGGTGTTCCTGTGGAAAGAATCCATCTTTATAAGAGGGCACTTCCAGTGATTCAGTGATTCACTTCCAAAAGGATGCCTTCTCTTTGCTTTCTTCCATACTCCATTGAGATGCAATTTCCTAGAGGCAGGGACCTTGTAATTCTTGTGCAGCATCTTATCCCTGGTGTCCTTCACATAATAGAAGATCATTCTGGCACCTGGGATGGTATGAACATTCAAAATTCCATCAGCACCTTGATGGAAGAAGTTCCAAAAATAATATAACAATAACCACCACTATACCAATGCCTAGCATCCTAGGCATGGGTGAAACTACCCTCCAAGCCTGTACGCGAACTCAGGAGTTAATGATATCCAGCTCATTGTGAACTGTTGTAAAGGTTTTATAAAGGACAATTTTAGTGTCCCATTCTCATAGGCTTGAGTTAGAATTATGACACAAGAATAAAAATGACCTTAGTGAAATGCAGCAGTATTTTAAAATAACAGCAGTCCAGAAGAGAATCCTGGTAATCTGAATTTAGCTGCATCCTTTCCTTCCTTCTCTGGATTCTATTTTCTGCACCTCAAAGACAAAATACCTGTGGTTTCTTTGCAACTAGAGAAAGTCGTGGTTAAATAAATGGGCCATGGTAGCTTAAAGATTCAGTGGTCAGTATTTGCTATTCATTGGTCTCTGGGCTCTGTTTTGTCTGAGCGCCTAGTCTCTTTTTCCTTTGAGTTATCACCCAAGCATCAAACCAGTATCTTCTGTATGCCAGTCATATTAAATTAGAGGTTAAACTGCAAAAGCTCCTGTGTGCAAAGGCTGGGCTTCTTTGAAAAAAGCTTCTGGCATTCAAAGCCGAAGCAATAAACAACAAAAGAGGTTGGTGAAGCCGAACAAATGGCCTTAATTGGCCATTAAGTGTGGACTTCGTGGAGAATAATGCCTAACCCTGCACAGGGGTATCTACCTCATTGGAGGAGGGTTCCCTTGGTGGTCGAACTTCTGATGAATGCCACCTTCTTCCTTCCTCATTAAAAACTTCCTCGGCATGTTGTCATGGTGAATACCTATATAAAGAGATGTATATGGCTTGCATCTTATTCCTCTGATTCTTCAACTCAATCAAGCTTAATTGTTATATATTTGCCTAATGGAAAAAAAAAACATTTAAACCTATTTTTCACTTAATCTTTTGACTAGGAAAAAAGCAGTAAAGATGTTTGAAGTTTGTTTAAACCATCAGAGCATAAAATAGCGGGTTATAATTATTATGTAAATAACATGGAGAGACTGAATCAGAAGTTCTTTTATGACTAGAATAAGACATGCAGGGTTCAGGCAGGTGGCTGAAGGGGTACAGGGCACTGGAAAAGAGAGCCATTTTGTTTCTACATTGTAGTTCAGCTCTGAAGGAGTCTTGAGTCAGGGATACCTGTATAAAAGCCACTATGTATGGGTGACTGTCATCATAGATTATAGCATCCTGCAGTCCTATGATCAGCTCCTCTGGAGTGAAGCAGCCATATGTTCAGGTCACTAAAGAGGACAGAGAGTCTCTGCAGATATCCAGGAGCCTTGTGGCTGTCCAAGGACACCAGAATTTATGATGACAACGGGAACACAGTTATACTTTAAACAAAATAGAAAATTGCCATTAGCCGGGCTCTATTAAGAATTCTGAAGTTCTCAGAGATAAAAATGAGGTTGAATTCTATACCTCTAGTGTCTGAGACATGCTATGAATTACACTGATCTTAACTACTGGCATTAGTATGAGCAATACTAGGGGCTCACCACTTGCATTCTTTGCATCTTAATGCCTGGGTGGTTCCATAGTCCAAACACTCACATTCAGAGGCTCAAAGATGTCAGAACTTCTTATACTAAAAGTTTTCATTTATATTCATTGCTAAAAACTTGTGCAGCAGAGAGGATAGTATTCTGACTTTCATACTCCCATTCCTGAAGCAGTCAGGAATGCCACAGAGCCCACCAGCACATCCCAGTACATTCAGCACTGGGTGCCCATGAAACACAAACAGAAAGGTGTCCCTTATACAGTCCAGCATGTATTCTGGGCCACAGATTCTGCAAGCAGAACAGGAGTTGGATTTTGGTTCTGATTAGCTCCATATATATTGCCCTCCACAACATTCCTATTGGAACAATCTGCAAAGGACCTCCTGGAGACAGAAAACAAACTGTCCCCAAGAAGTGTGATATATTTTATTTTGGAAAGCAATGGGTTCTGTACTTTGGAACAGTTTTAGGTATTGACATATTAGTTTAGAACTGACTTGTCAAAATTTTTTATTTATAACAATCAATAAACTCTGTGTGGTATGTTATTATTAAACACTATAGGTTTTGTTTTGTTTTGTTTGTTTGTTTGTTTTTAGTGTTCCTTTCCTGTTTTAAGATCCTGTCTAGTATTCTGTATTACATTTGGCTGTTAAGTCCCCTTAGACTCTTCTTCGCTGTGACAACTTTCCTTCCTTCCTTCCTTCCTTCCTTCCTTCCTTCCTTCCTTCCTTCCTTTAAGATTATTTTTTATTAATCATTCCATTCATTTACATCTCACATGATATCTCCTTCCTGGTTACCCCTCTATAAACCTCCCTCCCACACACCCCCTCCTCCCTCCCCTTTGCCTCTATGAGGGTGCTCCCCCACCCATCCACCCACTCCCGCCCCACTGTTCCAGCACCCCCCTATCCTGGGGTATCAAGCCTTTACAGGATCAATGGCCTCCCTTCCCATTGATGTCAAATAAGGCCATCCTCTGCTACATATGCATCTAGAGCCATGGATCCTTCCACATACACTCCTGGATTGGAGGTCTAGTCCCTAAGAGCACTGGGTAGTCCAGCCAGCTGACATTGTTCTTCTAATGGGGTTGCAATCCCCCTCTCTACTCCTCCAATCCTTCTACCACCTCCCCCACTCAGATCCCTGAGCTCAGTCTGATGGTTGGCTCCAAGCATCTGCCTCTGCATTGGTCAGTTGCTGGAAGAACCTTCCAAAGAACAGCCACCCTAGGTTCCTGTCAGCAAGCACCTTTTGGCAATGGCAACAGTGTCAGAGTTTGGTATCTGCAGACAGGATGAATCCCCAGGTGGGGCAGTCCCTGGATGATCCTTCCTTCAGTCTCTGCTCCATTTTTTTGTCCCTTTCTTTCTTTAGACAGGAACATTTCTGGGTTAAAAAACTTTGAGATGGGTGGGTGTCCCCATCCCTAGACTGGGCGGTGTGCCTATCTACTGGAGGTGATCTCTATAGGTTCTATCTTCCCTTCACTACATTAAGATTTATTTTTATGTTATGTATATGAGTGCTCTATCTGCAGTCAGAAGAGGGCATAAGATCACATTATAGACGGTTGTGAGGTACATAGACGTACTATGTATTTGCTGGGAATTGAACTCAGGACCTCTTGAAGAGCATCCAGTGCTCTTAACTGCTGGGCCAACTTTTCTACACGGGCTGTGATAATCTCTTAAGCTTGCATTTGTTTAAATGACTTTGACAATTTTATGGGAGTTAGGCAGATGTAGGATAGAATGTCCTTGTACTGGAATTTATTCGGTATTTGTCTTATTATAAGATGGGATTTTGGGTCTGGAAAAAAAAGACCATGGGGGTTCATCCCATTATTCACAGGCACACACGCTGAGCATATTTTATGACAACCAATGTGAACTTTGACCTCCTGCCTGAGGCTGCCATGGTCAGTTTCTCACTGCTAAAGCTGCTTCCTCCCCTGGCCCACTGCATGATTTGAAAGGTGCTCACTGCACAGAGCCCATAGGATGCAGCCTGTCATCATTTTCTCCACTTTTGGTGGAGTAGCAGCACACTTTGTAAAGAGGACTCTGGACTCTTTGCAAATGCTGCATTATTCAATCACTTGTTTATGTCAGTGTGGACCCATGGCTATTTCTATACTTTAGTTAATATTGTGAGAATCCTTCATTATGATGCTGAAATTATGTCACCTTTGGCCACTGGGATCTTTCTCAGTTGGCCTGCATGCCTGCCTGGCATATAGACACCACTCTGAACTTTCTTACATACCTGGAAGCACAAGATGCCACAGGCTAGTGTTGAATATTCTCTTTTCTCTCCTTCATGTATGGGAAAGTTTCTTTTCATTAAATAATGCCATTAGAAACTAAAATTTGTTGCTAGCACTCATAGGTAGTTTCCTTCAGATGCCCTAAGGCAACAAAGAAATACATACTTGTCTACTAACCTGTCTACATATACATATGTATATATCTACATACGTACACTTTTCCTATATATAACCTTTTGCATTTAGAGTAAGGTAGACCTGAATTATTATTTATATCTCCAATACTAGTTCATTACTAGAGTCTGGCCTCTTTCTCCTGTTTCATTCTAACAGTAGGAAACTCATTAATTGCTTGATGCTATATTTTACTTCTGCTTCCATGGAAAAGAACTTGAGTTCAAAATTACAGTCCAGTACTATTATTGGATAGCTCAGTTTGTCTTTAGTCTCATACACTCTGTTTGTTTCCATAAATATTAAGTTCAGATCCTTTCTCTGTTCCATTTTCATGAGATTTTTTCACACATTAGTGTATATATATATATATATATATATATATACACATATATATAAAATCTTGTCAGCCTGCATTTATTTCTGGCATTCCCAATGGGAAGATGTGGTTGTTTATTAGTCAAATTAATCTTATGTTCATTAAAAGATGGTTTACCACACTTAAAGAAATACAGGAGAACACTGCTAAACAGGTAGAAGACATTAAAGAGGAAGCACAAAAATCCCTTAAAGAATTGCAGGAGAACACTGCTAAACAGGTAGAAGACATTAAAGAGGAAGCACAAAAATCCCTTAAAGAATTGCAGGAAAACCAGACCAAACAGTTGATGGAATTGAATAAAACCATCCAAGACCTAAAAAGGGAAGTTGAGACAATAAAGAAAACCCAAATCGAGGCAACGCTGGAGATAGAAACCCTAGGAAAGAAATCTGGATCCATAGATACGAGCATCAGCAACAGAATACAAGAGATGTAAGAAAGAATCTCAGGTGCAGAAGACTCCATAGAGAACATCGGCACGACAATCAAAGAAAATACAAAATCCAAAAAGATCCTAACTCAAAACATCCAGGAAATCCAGGACAAAATGAGAAGACCAAACCTACGGATAATAGGAGTAGATGAGAATGAAGATTTACAACTCAAAGGACCAGCAAATATCTTCAACAAAATTATAGAAGAAAACTTCCCAAACCTAAAGAAAGAGATGCCCATGAACATACAAGAAGCTTACAGAACTCCAAATAGACTGGACCAGAAAAGAAATTCCTTCCGACACATAATAATCAGAACAACAAATGCACTAAATAAAGATAGAATACTAAAAGCAGTAAGGGAAAAAGGTCAAGTAACATATAAAGGCAAGCCTATCAGAATTACACCGGATTTTTCACCAGAGACTATGAAAGACAGAAGGGCCTGGACAGATGTTATACAGAAACTAAGAGAACACAATTTCCAGCCCAGGCTACTATACCCAGCCAAACTCTCAATTACTATATATGGAGAAACCAAAGTATTCCACGACAAAACCAAATTCACACATTATCTTTCCACGAATCCAGCCCTTCAAAGGATAATAACAGAAAAAAACCAACACAAGGACGGAAACCACGTCCTAGAAAAAGCAAGAAGGTAATCCTTCAACAAACCTAAAAGAAGACAGCCACAAAAACAGAACACCAACTCTAACAACAAAAATAAAAGGAAGCAACAATTACTTCTCCCTAATATCTCTTAATATCAATGGACTCAACTCCCCAACAAAAAGACATAGACTAACAGGCTGGCTACAGAAACAGGACCCAACATTTTGCTGCTTACAGGAAACTCATCTCAGAGAAAAAGATAGACACTACCTCAGAATGAAAGGCTGGAAAACAATTTTCCAAGCAAATGGTAGGAAGAAACAAGCTGGAGTAGCCATTATAATATCTGATAAGATTGACTTCCAACCCAAAGTCATCAAAAAAGACAAGGAAGGGCACTTCATTCTCATCAAAGGTAAAATCCTCCAAGAGGAACTATCAATTCTGAATATCTATGCTCCAAATACAAGGGCAGCCACATTCATTAAAGATACTTTAGTAAAGCTCAAAGCACACATTGCATCTCACACAATAATAGTGGGAGACTTCAACACACCACTTTCACCAATGGACAGATCATGGAAGCAGAAACTAAACAGGGACACAGTGAAACTAACAGAGGTTATGAAACAAATGGATCTGACAGATATCTACAGAACATTTTATCCTAAAACAAAAGGATATAGCTTCTTCTCAGCACCTCATGGTACCTTCTCCAAAACTGACCACATAATTGGTCACAAAACAAGCCTCAACATATACAAAAATATTGAAATTGTCCCATGCATCCTATCAGATCACCATGGACTAAGACTGATCTTCAATAGCAAAATAAATAATAGAAAGCCAACACACTCGTGGAAACTAAACAACACTCTTCTAAATGATAACTTGGTCAAGGAAGGAATAAAGAAAGAAATTAAGGACTTTTTAGTGTTCAATGAAAATGAAGCCACAACATACCCAAATTTATGGGACACATTGAGAGCATTTCTAAGAGGAAAACTCATAGCTCTGAGTGCCTCCAAAAAGAAACTAGAGAGAGCACACATTAGCAGCTTGACAACACACCTAAAAGCTCTAGAACGAAAGGAAGCAAATTCACCCAAGAGGAGTAGATGGCAAGAAATAATCAAACTCAGGGGTGAAATCAACCAAGTGGAAACAAGAAGAACAATTCAAAGAATCAACCAATCGAGGAGCTGGTTCTTTGAGAAAATCAACAAGATAGATAAACCCTTAGCCAGACTCACTAGAGGGCATAGGGAAAGTATTCTAATTAACAAAATCAGAAATGAAAAGGGAGACCTAACAACAGGCCCTGAAGAAATCCAAAACACCATCAGATCCTTCTACAAAAGGCTATACTCAACAAAACTGGAGAACCTGGATGAAATGGACAAGTTTCTAGACAGATACCAGGTACCAAAGTTAAATCAAGATCAGGTTAATGATCTAAACAGTCCCATATTCCCTAAAGCAATAGAAGCAGTCATTAATAGTCTCCCAACCAAAAAAAGCCCAGGACCAGATGGGTTTAGTGCAGAGTTCTATCAAACCTTCAAAGAAGATCTAATCCCAGTTCTTCACAAATTACTCCACAAAATAGAATCAGAAGGTACTCTACCCAACTCATTCTATGAAGCCACAATTACTCTGATACCTAAACCACATAAAGACCCAACAAAAATAGAGAACTTCAGACCAATTTCCCTTATGAATATTGATGCAAAAATCCTCAATAAAGTTCTCGCTAACCGAATTCAAGAACACATCAAAACAATCATCCATCCTGACCAATTAGGTTTCATCCCAGGGATGCAAGGATGGTTCAATATACGAAAATCCATCAATGTAATCCATTATATAAACAAACTCAAAGACAAAAACCACATGATCATCTCGTTAGATGCTGAAAAAGCATTTAAAAAATCCAACACCCATTCATGATAAAAGTCTTGGAAAGATCAGGAATTCAAGGCCCATACCTAACCATGATAAAAGCAATATAGAGCAAACCAGTAGCCAACATCAAAGTAAATGGTGAGAAGCTGGAAGCAATCCCACTAAAATTAGGGACTAGACAAGGCTGCCCACTCTCTCCCTACCTATTCAACATAGTACTTGAAGTCCTAGCCAGAGCAATTAGACAACAAAAGGAGATCAAGGGGATACAAATCAGAAAAGAAGAAGTCAAAATATCGCTTTTTGCAGATGATATGATAGTATACATAAGTGACCCTAAAAATTCCACCAGAGAACTCCTAAGCCTGATAAATAGCTTCGGTGAAGTAGCTGGATATAAAATTAACTCAAGCAAGTCAATGGCCTTTCTGTACACAAAGGATAAACAAGCAGAGAAGGAAATTAGGGAAACAACACCCTTCTCAATAGTCACAAACAATATAAAATACCTTGGCGTGACTCTAACTAAGGAAGTGAAAGATCTGTATGACAAGAACTTCAAGACCCTGAAGAAAGAAATTAAAGAAGATCTCAGAAAATGGAAAGAACTCCCATGCTCATGGATTGGCAGGATCAACATTGTAAAAATGGCTATCTTACCAAAAACAATCTACAGATTCAATGCAATCCCCATCAAATTTCCAACTCAATTCTTCAACGAATTAGAAAGGGCAATCTGCAAATTCATCTGGAACAACAAAAAACCTAGGATAGCAAAAACTCTTCTCAAGGATAAAAGAACCTCTGGTGGAATCACCATGCCTGACCTAAAGCTGTACTACAGAGCAATTGTGATAAAAAACTGCATGGTACTGGTATAACGACAGACAAGTAGACCAATGGAACAGAATTGAAGACCCTGAGATCAACCAACATACCTATGGTCACTTGATCTTTGACAAGGGAGCAAAAACCATCCAGTGGAAAAAAAGACAGCATTTTCAACAAATGGTACTGGCACAACTGGCTGTTATCATGTAGAAGAATGCGAATTGATCCATTCCTATCTCCTTGTACCAAGGTCAAATCTAAGTGGATTAAGGAACTCCACATAAAACCAGAGACACTGAAACTTATAGAGGAGAAAGTAGGGAAAAGCCTCGAAGATATGGGTACAGGGGAAAAATTCCTGAATAGAACAGCAAAGGCTTGTGCTGTAAGATCGAGAATCGATAAATGGGACCTCATAAAGTTGCAAAGCTTCTGCAAGGCAAAAGATACCGCCAATAAGACAAAAAGACCACCAACAGATTGGGAAAGGATCATTACCTATCCTAAATCAGATAGGGGACTAATATCCAATATATATAAAGAACTCAAGAAGGTGGACTCCAGAAAATCAAATAACCCCGTTAAAAAATGGGGCTCAGAACTGAACAAAGAATTCTCACCTGAGGAATACCGAATGGCAGAGAAGCACCTGAAAAAAATGTTCAACATCCTTAATCATCAGGGAAATGCAACTCAAAACAACCCTGAGATTTCACTTCACACCAGTCAGAATGGCTAAGATCAAAAATTCAGGTGACAGCAGATGCTGGCAAGGATGTGGAGAAAGAGGAACACTCCTTCATTGTTGGTGGGATTGCAAGCTGGTACAACCACTCTGGAAATCAGTTTGGCGTTTCCTCAGAAAATTGGACATAATACTACCAGAGGATCCAGCAATACCTCTCCTGGGCCTATATCCTGAAGATGTTCCAACCGGTAAGAAGGACACATGCTCCACTATGTTCATAGCAGCCTTATTTATAATAGCCAGAAGCTGGAAAGAACCCAGATGCCCCTCAACAGAGGAATGGATACAGAAAATGTGGTACATTTACACAATGGAGTACTACTCAGCTATTAAAAGGAATGAATTTATGAAATTCCTAGGCAAATGGATGGATCTGGTGGGCATCATCCTGAGTGAGGTAACATATTCACAAAGGAACTCACACAATATGTACTCACTGATAAGTGGATATTAGCCCCAAAACTTAGGATACCCAAGATATAAGATACAATTTGTTAAACGCATGAAACTCAAGAAGAACGAAGACTAAAGTGTGGACACTGTGCCCCTTCTTGGAATTGGGAACAAAACACCCATGGAAAGAGTTAAAGAGATAAAGTTTGGAGCTGTGAAGAAAGGATGGACCATCTAAAGACTGCCATACCCAGGGATCCATCCCATAATCAGCTTCCAAACGCTGACACCATTGCATACACTAGCAAGATTATACAGATATAGCTGTCCCTTGTGAGACAATGCCGGGGCCTAGCAAACACAGAAGTGGATGCTCACAGTCAGCTATTGGATGGATCACAGGGCCCGCAATGGAGGAGCTAGAGAAAATACCCAAGGAGCTAACGGGAACTGCAACCCCATAAGTGGAACATTATTATGAACTAACCAGTACCCCAGAGCTCTTGACTCTAGCTGCATTTGTATCAAAAGATGGCCTAGTCGGCCATCACTGGAAAGAGAGGCCCATTGGACTTGCCAACTTTACATGCCCCAGTACAGGGGAATGCCAGGGCCAAGGGGTGGGGGTGGGTGGGTGGGGGACTGGTGGGGGAGTGTATTGGGGACTTTTTGGATAGCATTGGAAATGTAATTGAGGAAAATACCTAATTAAAAAAAAAAAGATGGTTTACATGATGCTTCTGAATGTAGATGTTTTTATTTGCATGATTATGCATTTAATTTTACCATAAAAGCACATAATTACATATCAAGTGATAGTCTTATAAATGCTATTAATTAGGACAAAGACAGATATATGTATTTTAAAAACTAAATCAATCCAGGAAAGCCGATGGGGAATTGTGAATGGCTCCAGTTTGGGACATTTGCCCACAAGGACCATTTATACTCTGCTGTTTTTCATGCACTGTACATTCAAAGTCCAAATTTCTCTTTAGATCCCCAAAATAGGTCATCCTTGACATTTCAAAATGATAAAATGGACTCTATGTGTATGTGTGTCCTACATATATTTATATTTGTATATATGTGTGTACAGAATCTTTTGTAAATAGCAATGCTTCTGTCTCTAGTCTCATATGACTGTATTCTACACAGAGCAATAATCAATCTATAACTCAGTCAACTGCTCAACAAGGTGAAAGATTTTTTGAGAGGGCAGAGAGTAGAAAACCACAGGAGAAGCTGGATGTTGTCAGCATATTCAGCATGACAGACAGTCCTGGTGTCAACACGAGCACTTTAACTCATCCCATGGAAACCCAGATGAGAAGCAGCTTCTTGGCTGGAGCATGGGCATGGCATTGATGCACTCCTAAAGAGAAATCTTTATGTCCGTCCATTAGTACACCTCTCAATCTTCACCACAGAAGCTTCTTATTGTAATAGATTAACAGATATCTACAATTGATTAAGGTTCAGAAAATAAAAAAAAAATGGGAGATTCTCAGTCCTCAACATGATATCTATATAATACAAGGTTCAGGGATCATGGAGGAGGAGGGAAACAGAAAGGTTGTTAAGAGCTGGAAGTAGAGAATGTCTACAGTGTAGCACTGTTTTCCAGACATAAAAGAGCATGTACTGACAGTGACTGTGACACTGTGATGGTTTGGTATATGCTTGGCCCAGGGAGTGGTACTATTTGGAGGTGTGGCCTTGTTGGAGTAGGTGTGTCACTGTGAGTATGGGCTTTAAGAACCTACTCCTAGCTGCCTGGTAGCTAGTATTCTGCTAGCCGCCTTCGGATGAAGATGTAGAATTCTCAGCTCTTCCTGTACCATGCCTGCCTGGATACTGCGATGCTCCTACCTTGATGACAATGGACTGAACCTCTGAACCTGTAAGTCACGCCAAATGTTGTTTTTATAAGACTTGCCTTAGTCACAGTGTCTGTTCACATCAGTAAAACCCTAACTAAGACAGACACCATGCATGGGATCTGCACACAATCAACCAGACAAATATCCCAGCATGGAGGATGAAGGTGGTCAGGGAATTCCATTCTCAGATGGGGATTTTTTGGCAATTAAGTCAGACTTTTTGAAGTCAGGGTCCCGTTGTTGTTCAGTCTTGGTTAGTTATTTCAAATAGAATAGCTCAAAGAAGGAATCTCCTTCAAATAAAAATATTTTGTATAGTTTTAGTCCATTTGATGCATATTAATATCAGAAACTTAAAGTGAGATATTGTAGTTCAATTTTCAGGAATCTCTTTTTGATATAAAATGAAAAGTAAGGAAATATAGTCAAAATTTGAGAACAGAGACAGTCCTTTTATCATTACTTAAAAGTAAAAATTGCAACCCATCCAAAAGTCCAATATTACGAAACCATTAATATAAAATAAGCTAAATATTAGCAACAGAATATTCTTCAAGTCTTGCAAGTCAAAATTATAAATGACATTAAAAAATCTTCATACTATCATTTAAAAATAGACCATTGTAAAGTTCGGTAAGTGGTATGAGTCATAGGTTGGTAAAAATGTATAAAATGCAGATTGACACAAAGTGTTCCAAAGTGAGATACAGTTTATCAGAGAACTTGTGTTCTGCCCCAAGGTACACACCCAATGAGGATCAGCTCCAGCTTTTACCCCTTCTATCTTGGTGTCCTCAAATGACTTGTTATAAAATTTTTTCCAATCATCCATTAGGATATTGCTATTGAAGTTATGATATAATGAGAAATATCTTTGTATATGTTCACACACACACACACACACACACACACACACACACACACAATTTTCTCTAGCATTTGGTATGAAGCCTAACACCTTGGAATTTCTCTAGAGGCAGAGGTGATAGGATCACCTTACTACTGACAAGTCCGCTCCCTGGATCTGTTTATGCTGTTTAGGTGACTGGTGCTTGTCCCCTCCCATCCCTATCTAGCTGTAGGGTAGAGACTGGTCATCAAAGACAAAGGCAGGAGTATGACATTGAGCTTTTAGTCCCACCCCCTCTTCCCCCAAACAAAGGGTAAATTCAGTCATCAGTGGCCAAGAGTTTGCTCCATTATGCCTGTACAAGTGAGTCTCAAGCAAACCTGAATATCAGAAAGCTCTGGCTTGGCAAATACAGGAAGTCACTAGGAGGCCATGTGAATCCCATGCTCACCCTGGCTTCACCCTGCTCCTCTCTTATTTGACTAATTACTGAGTGGCATCCCCTGGGGTAAACCAGGACCACTAGGTAAAGTACTTTCCAGAATTCTAGAAACTGTTCTAGCAAGTAATTGACAACTTATTATAAGGAACTTTGTGGGGATCACTGATATATAACTAGTTGTTCAGAGCTATAGGTGGCCTGGCTCTCGGAACTGTCGTTTCAAGTGTGGACAGCCTTAGGGTGAGGAGACATTTAACCAGTTGGGATCTGACAGTAACTTCAGATAGCATAGTATCAGTATTGAATTAAATTTCTGGACACCCTACTGGTGACAGATGAACCAAAGAACTGGTAGTAGGGAACACTCTAGGGACAATATATTTTTGTCACAGTAAGGGCTTAATCAGGAAACAGATCCACCCTGGGTATTAAAAATGGAAAGAATTTAATTATATCTTACAGCTTATAAAACAGTAGGAAGAAAGGAAGAAGAAAGTCAAGGAAATTTACAACTATGCCCAAACCATCAGGGAATCTGAGACAAGAGTGAAGGACCATAGGAGAATTTGGCCCAACCAGCTCTGAGCTTTGAGTAGAGGACTAGAAAACAATTCAGAGACTGCCATAAAACTAACTTCTGCTAAGTACCATCTTCCACTGTAGCAGGAGAATAAATAGCCTCGGAGTATCAATTATCTACAAAGTCTAGATCCAGCATGTCAGTAGGTGGGAAAATATAAATCACAGAACCTGTGGTGATGGAGTCTAGGAAATGTAGCCCTTGGTCTTCAACCCCAAATAAAGCACAGGAACATAGGAATAGATGTGAATTGCTTACACTGGTTTTAAACTTCTATCATAGAGTCTTGTAACAGTTTTGTGAGGACTAAGTTACAGAATGCATATGTATGTACAGTGTTAACAGGACACATGGGTAATTTCATGTAATTGATGGATTTAAGCATTGTTCATTATGATGGTGGTAACAAAGCTGCTATGTTAGTGGAATAAGACTAGGTATCTGTCTTTTTGTTAACTCACATTTTCAATTTTTTTTTTACATTGAGCAATACTTTTTATTTAGAAAGTTAGCTTAACCCCCAACATAAATGCCGGGGAGTCATGTTTTCTGTGACAAATATTAGTGTCAGATATCAATCACTGGATGTAAGGTATGGATCATTTGAAACCCTCAGATTACTTCCCAGATCTGCCGTCTGGGGAAGTTTTCATATTAGCTTTAATTCTTATTATAGGCATTGAGTGAATTTGGAATCAAGTCTTTATTTTTGTGTTTCAAACTTCACTATAGTACCTGCTGCCTTTCTTAAATAAAAATGCCGCTGCCATTCATCAGAACAACTTGGCAAAAGCCGGAAATAGTAAGTGACAAGCAGAGAATGCTAATTGTAGCTGGGATAGAGCAAGTAATAAGAAAATGAAAAGATATTATTTTCAGTAAACCCAAAGAGAGAATTCCAGCTAAAGACTGATTAAAATGCCAAGAGAGAAAATGTTGTTTTCAAGAAGAAAATATATAAAAGATTTGGAGAGCACAATCCTTCCAGAACAAATCTTAAATTGTAACATACTACCAGGACATTTTCAATGTGCCATGCTGTCTACTGAGTTATTGTTGCTGGCTGTAAATCTTTAATAAATAATATGAAGCATGATAACTTGCTATTTCAATCAAGGGCTATTATTAGAATGACTCAAAAATCTGAGCTTTGTCCCACTTAGTGTATTAAAATAATTTTTTTCAAATACACCAATTATGATTGTCAGAGTAAGTGGAAAATAATTTATTTAGGAGAGAACCTCGTTCTTAATACTCTGTACCCACCGACTCACAGATGATTAATTCTTTATAAACCAGCTGCAGCCAGCCTCAGAAGAGCCGTCTCATTATTGGTCTGTTATTGTGTTAGTGCTTTTTGTAGGAACTGATTAGTGGGCCAATTAACAGCCTTCTCCTTAGAGGTCTGCAGCTCAGGTGGGGGAGGGACTGCTCCTTCCACTGAATCCTTTGGTTCGGTCTCCTATTTTGAGCTTCAGAACTAAGAATAAAGGGGAGAGAGATTTCCCAGTCTTTGGTCTTCTCAACATTGATTAAAAATATATCTGAGATTTAGACAAACTCTAAAGGAAAAAGGTAACACTCATGCATCAGTTGTTGTTGCAACAAAATGTCTTACAAAAATGACATAAGAAACGGTTTATTTTGGCTCACAGTTCAAGAGTACAGTCCATCACAAACAAGAAAACCTGCTGGCAGGGGTAACTGGTCACATTGCATGGATGGTTAAAATCAGAGTGGGGACTGGAGGCATGTGTGGGAGGGGCACACGATGGAGGAGGGAGTGTGGGGGATGGATGGCAACTGATACTCAGCTCATTTTCTCCTTTGTACTCAGTCCAGGGCCTCAGCCCAGGAAATGTTGCTGCCCACAGAGGGGATCTTCCCTCCTCAATTAACCCTATTTAGAAATTCTGACATCGAATGCCCAGGTATTGGTCCTGTGGAGGAGATAATCAATACTAATTATTATCAATACTAATATTATATCTTATTTCAACAAAGGCCTTTCGTGTGTGCTTTCTTAAAATGTAGTGTTTACCCTTGTTTTCTTCTGAATCCAAATGCCTAAAATTTTGTCTGGCATATAGTAGCTGATCAGTAAATGTTTGTTTCACAAATAAATGAAGACCTGCTAAGATGTTAGTATACAATAGTCAGAGAATGGGGTTCTTCTGTATAGGTAGCTCCCAAACTAGGAGAGAAAAAGACACAAAAGCAGATAAATCTAAGCTAGTATGTGCTGAGTTATTAAAGTGCAGACACAGGAAGAGTGCAAGACAAAGACAGTTCTCTCTCAAGTTGGCAGCTTGGGTTGGAGGAGAGCAATCTTCCTAGAGATGAGGTCACAGAAGTTTCATAGACTTGCCAGGAACTCAACAAGCCAAAAGGGAGTCTTTAGGCCAAAGCACAGCATTATGTAAAGACAACTTCTGGAAGAACATTTACTGTTAAAATATAACAATATTTATTTAAAACTCCATGCATTTTTTTTTTGAGATTTCATAATCAAGAGTCTCAAATGGAAAAATGAGAAAACCTGGGGAAGGAGAGGAGTTTTGGAAGGCGAATGTGAACGTGCAGAAATTGAAATGTTTGAAGAAACCGAGGTTTAGCAATGCCAAGTTGTTCATGGTCACATGGACAACCATGGAGTAGAGTTTGTGAGTCCCTTTCCTGAGCATACCCACTGCCACTGTGCTGTCACAGGTAGTGTGGGCTGCCTGCCTCCCACCTGTCTTTCATTGAATTAGCAGACTCAAGGAATCACTCATTTTCGAAGGCTTCTTTGGTGACCAGGAGGAAGAAATCAGAAGGATCCTGTGTGATTTGGATGATTTTCCAGAATCCTATTTTGCCTCTACTGGGTTATTGTTTGCTTGTTTTAGTTTTTATTGTTTTGTTGTTGCTGCTGGTTTTTTTTTTTATAGCTCACTGGGTTGCTTGCTCATTCGTTCATTCATTCATTTACTCATTCATTCATTCATTCCATGGTTCAAGCTTACAGATGGCAAGCTCTGTGCTACACACTAATTCATAGCCCTGTGCGTTGGCTTCATTGCAGGGACCTGAGAGAAGCCACCATCACTCACCTCATTTTCCACAGGGTCATTGAACTGGTCATTCAAATCAAATCTTACTAACAGAGTACCTCTTTAATTTAAGAATTTCCCAAGCGAACAAAGTACTACTTACTGAAGAATACTGGAGTTTCCTCAAGGCAGGAGTCCTCTTACCTGGAGACTTTCTGTGTACATTGTCTGCCTGTCTGCTTCATCTTATATATTGCAGAGCTTTCAATCACTGTTAAGATTTTTTACTTATAGATCTGGTTCTTAAAGCCTTATTCTTTGGGGAATGTGGAAAAAGAAGGGTTCACTTTAATTATTTATCAAGAGGAGATGATGATTCTCACGTGCATGGATGTTGACTTGGTCAAAGATTGCATTCTCTGTTTTTGTTGGTAAGTCCTCCTTGTACTCAAAGCAGATCTTCGATTCTGAGAATACCACTGGTTGCCATGTCATAAATAAATCTACCTCCGCTGTAGCCAGGGAGAAATGATAATCTCCCTTTTTTCCTGTCTCAGCCCCCTGTTGCTTTTAGTCAATGTTCTATCCCTGTAATTTACACATTCTGTATGTTTCTCCATTCATTTTTCCTTCAGTGTTGATGTATACATCACCACTTTCAAGATCTATATATTGTTTTCATGTATCCAAACACCACAGCCTTTTATAACTGCATAATTTCTCCCTAGTTTATGTTTACTGACCACCTACCTTTTCACAACCTCAGATTAGCTATGTTAAAAAAAACCCAAACCAAAACAAACAAACAAACAAAAAATAAAAACAAATGGCATGTGTCAAGATGTTCACAATAACAGGACAAGAGGACTCCTTGAAGACAGGGCTCAAGCAAATAGACCATCCCGGACAATCCAGCATTCTAGACATGCACACTGTAACAAAGCTACAAGGAAAATCACACATATATAGTTCATCATGGGCCGAATAAAATGTGTACTTGCTGACCCATAAGTTTCAGAAGTACCAGAAATGGCAGAAGGTGGGGCATCTGCTTCTTCTTTGTCCTTTATCCAGAGTCCATACTTGATGTAACTCCTGGGTAGTTTCTTACCTATAATCTTTTCACATTTGAATACATGTTCTCAGGGTTTGTACAGCAAGGCCTTTGGGGCTGCCCTGCTTGTCATTCCTACAAGACATGTGAGGTGAACAAGAAAGTTGCCTCTGTCTTCTGGTTGGGCTACTCACATCTGTCTCCATTCCTCCCTGGGCACCCTCCACCAGAGACCTCTTTTCCTGAAGTCTACACAGGAAACAATCCTTAAGCCTTAATGCTCTGAGATTGCCCCTGATCAATTCCGTCAACCCTAGTGGCTTCTGTCCTCACATTCCGAGTCCCAGTCTACAGAACAGCAACATGCCAATGTGTACAATCCTTACTTTCTTTCTAATCCCATCCCTTTCTAGCCTAGAAAGCTGCCTTTGATCTGGATTTAGGGGTGACGTGGGGCTTGAAAAATTGCTTCAGACTAAAGTGCGTTTTGTCCAATTCTCTTTGTTACATTCTAAGTCTTTCTAGACCTTTGATTTCAACATTTGAAACACAGGCTTTTAAGTAAACCCTCAAATCATTTTCTCTCCAACTGTTATATATCTTAAAGTATAAAATCTAAGAACTTTGAAATCAAAAGTTGAGCTCAAGTAAGATGACAAAGAAGTAATACTTCATAAAAGGTATTATTTGGGAGTGTGCTGGCTAGTTTTATGTCAAATTGACCTAATCTAGAGTCACTGGAGAGGTGGGAGCCTCAGTTGAGAAAATTCCTCAGTAAGATCAGGCTCTAGAAAGGCCTATAGGGCATTTCTTAATTAGCGACTGATAGGGGAGGGCCCAGGGCCTTGTAAGTGCAGTCATTCCTGAGCAGGTGGTCCTGGGTTCTATAAGAAATTCTGCTGAGTGAGCCATGGGGAATGAGCAGGTAAGATGGTGTGGAAGTGAAGACACATAAGCCCTTTTCTCCCTAAGTTGCTTTCCTCTCATCCTGGTGTTTCATTGCAGCCATAGTGTCCCCAACTAAGACAGGAAGGAAAGCGAAACCCATTGATACAGATGGGAAGACAAAGTCCTGTCTTTACACAACGTGTCATCTGTGTACAAATTGTCACTGGGTGCGGGACATGTCAGGCTTATGTTGTGATCAGAGGACTATTTGGGGAGGTCAGTTCTCACCCCTACCTTGTTGAGTAAAGGTCTCCACTGTTTCTGCTGCTGCCCCAGGCTAGCTCTTGTGCTTGTAGCCTTCCAGGTGATTCCCCTTTCTTTCCTCTCATCATAGGAATGCTGGAGTTACAGAATTATGGCGCTGCATCTGGCGTGTTACATGAGTTTGAGAGATCCAGCTCTGCTCATTAGGCTTGTACAAGTAACATTTAATTTTTAGTTACTTAGCCATCTCTCCAGCCCTGCATCTTTTTTTAAAAAAGAAAAGAAAAGAAAAACTTTCAGTCTACATCAAGTATAGTATTAGTCTGAGTCATCATATTCAAAGAAGAGCAGCCTTTTAGGGTTTGCTTGCTCTATTTCTTCTGTTTTTTGGTTTGTTTGTTTGTTTGTTTGTTTGTGCTGTTGCTGTGTTGTTTTTGTTTTGATTTGATTTAACCTGGAATTTGACATCCTCTTGCTCTGCTTCCTGAGTGCTGGGAATACAGGCATGTGCCTCTATATCTGGCTGAGCTTTATGTTTGAGTTTGTCCTAATGATAACCGTGATGTATTTTATTACTTTTTTATTCTGCTGCTCCAACTTTTCTTTCTCTGCAGCTCATGGGTTGGTCACCACTATTTTCTGTGAATAGACAGTGTTCCTTTAGAGAAGGCATCAGAGCAGCGCCTTGGATTCCCAGAAGGTACAGCCTGAAGGGAGGTTATTGTAGTGTTTAGTATGATTCTATTGAAGTGTGGCTTCATCTCCTGTACAATTGGACATTAAACATCTAAGTGATGGCTTTGTTAATGAGAAGTTAAAGTCAAAGCGGTCAGAGGCTGACCTTAAATCCCCATTCACAATTCTTGTGGGTCTCACTGAGACATCCACACTTGCACCAGAAGGCGACATTGTGTAGAGCTTTCTTTGAGGTTAGTGCCACAAACAGACACTTTCATTTATGAGATATGGGTCATTGATGATATTTAAGGTGTCCCTGCCCTGACATGAGGGCAATAAGAGCTGCCCTACTTTTTTCTGTAAACCCTACTTGGTCCACAAATAGATCACAGATATTACTTTAAAGGACTTGGGAGGCTAAGTCAAGGAACTTATGTATTTTTAGAAGAAAGGAATAAACTGGAACTAAGGTTCACTCAATGCAAAAATATTTTAAATTCATGGCACAGCATATTTACCTTTTGAGGTGTGAGATCTGAGCCTTCTGTTGTCGTCAAGTTTATCTTCTGAATCAGTGACACATGCTCCAATAAACATCAAGTGACAGCCCCTAGTCACTATCCAACACAGGGTTCCTGGAGCAGGTCCAATCCACAGGCACAGAAGCCGTGTAAATAAACTCTGCTGGGCAGGTCATGCACAGAAAGTGAATTAGACTAAGACATCAAGACAGTTCCTGAACACACTGCTGTAGCTGAACAGATGGCCAGCGAGAGGAGTCCTTAAAGGAGCCATTGGAGCACAATTCCAAGCGATGTCTCATATCCTTTGACAGTTGGAGAGTGTCAGAAGCAAACAGATCATGAGGGCGTGTTAACACTTAGAAAGGAATGATCACTTTCAGAGATGACACGAGCAGAGCATAAGCGCTTCTTGTTTTAAAAAGGGTAATGGGTACAAGGGATAACTGAAATATAGGCACCAGGGAAGAGGACAGTGACCTTCAGGATGGGTTCTAGGTCAGAGATAAAATGTAGCAAACCATTTGTCATGCCCTTTCTCTAAACCTAACTTGTGATTCTAACTCCAGGAGAATTATGTGTGTGCTCAAGACAAATGTGTACTCTGAGATGGTTGAGTGGAATGTTAGTCTGTCTGTGATGTCCATTTGCTCAAGTCTTATCTAAGTCTCTATACACATCTCTGTTTGTATGTCCTATCCATTATTAAAGGGGGAATAAAAGCTTATTTGCATGTTGCTATGTCTCTCTTCAATGCTGTCAACATTCAATTTGTTTTTTAAAAATTTTATTAAATTTTCATATAATATATTTGGGAGGTCCAACGACCCTTTCCCAGGGGTCACATATCAGATATCCTGCTTATCAGTAAATAGCCTACATAGCCGTAGCAAAATTACAGTTATGAAGTAGTGAACAGAAATAATTTTAGGATTGGGGATCACCAGAGCATGAGGAACTATAAGAAAGGGTCAGGAATGCTAGGAGCCACTGCTCCAAGGAAACAGTGTCTTCCAGACAAATCAGACCGACCCACATACAAACTCATAGAGCTGGTGATAGCCCATATGAGATCTGCACAGGTTCAAACAGGACAAAACCCTGCACAGACCAGGGGAAATGGATACACATTCCCACCCCTAGCTAAGAAGCTATTTGCAACTGAAACCTGCTGGAAAATGGAAAATCCATTTTGGCTAATGAATAACACTGGGTTTATCAAACACACTCCAGGGCAGGCCCCATTTTGTTTTGCTTTGTGCGTGTGCATTTTTGTTTGTTTGATTGTTTGTTTTTGGCATTTTGTCATATGTTAAGAGTCCCATGTTTCTCGTGAGGCACTGCATCTGAGATCACGTTAACGGTAAGAATACTTGAGTAGAAGGAGACAGGTGTGGTCAAGTACTTCCTACCTCAGAAGGAGGAGCAAAGGCACTTACAAATGATGAGCAGGCACAGCTGTGACCTTGAGAACCAAATAGATAACGTTCAGGAATGCTCCATCCTACATAGATCCTGCACAGGCCCAGTGAGAGGAAAAGAGCGCAATTCAAAGCTGTTCAGATGTAAATATTATGTTGAGAGCATTGGCTGGGAGCTGCAATTTTGGAAATGATAGTGTTGATCATCTACTTGACATTGCTTCTCCTTTCCTACTCGCTGTAGAGTCTCTATTTTGTTCAAGCGTCCACTTCTCACCCACAGGGCCCTTAGGAAGGTGGCTTCTTCCTTGGTCTAAGAGTAAGCTCATGTTAGTATGAGCAGGCCTCCTGCTAGAAGTTGCTGGGAATAGGCCAAACTAGGTCCAGCCAATGAGACCTCTGGACCATATATGGGAATTTTGGGGAAGCGATTCCTTTGTTGAAAAACGAAATGGTCTGTTCATCTTTAGTGGTTTTCATATCTTTATGTAATGGCTAGAAGGTAATGCTGTAGTCATCTTTTACCACAAAGAATTGAATCATCAGTTTAGCAGATAAACATGGCAGAGCTTAACAATATACATGAAGGGTTTGCCACTGGAAGCTCATGGTATCTTGACTGATGCTTTTAAAAAATGCTGGTCCAACTTTTCAGAAAATATAGTAGTGATTTGGGGGTGGATATAAGTCAGTCTATAAGGCTTCATCTTCCTGTCCATCCATCCATGCACCCACTCATCTGTGTGCCTATGCAACCATGCATGTATATTTTCAACATTAACCAAATGCCTATAATGTGCTATTCATTATGGTGAATGTTAAAAGTTATGAAAAGAAATTAGAAGCAGTCCTTGATCTTCCTACATGCATAGCCTGGATAATAGGTGACTTATAATAATATGAAAAAGTAAACCCTATAAAACATCAACCTACTGAATGCCTTGGCAGTGCAGGATGATGAGTTCTTATTTCCAGATCAGAGTTAAGTAAGGACATAAAGAAAATGAACAAAATGTGGCCACTCTATGTTCTGAGCTGGAAACCTGAAGAAGCAAGAGTAGTGGGCAGGGGGTGGGGGCATCATTGCAAACGGAGATACAAATCCATTCCAAGAGCAGGCTATTTGTAGATGTACTCTATCAGAGGTGAAGCCCAGAGAAAAGTGAACTAGAGAAGAGGTTAGTTTATTTAGCCTCTAGAAGAAAAAAAGGGTGAACTTGAGCAGAAGGGTTGGAGGTCCACTAGAAGAATAGTCCTTGCTCCTAAGTTACAATAGTCCTGTTCATGCCCCAAGAGCCTTCCAATGAAACCAAAGAAGTGACCACCTTACTGAAGTCTTCATGATTTCCTTTCTGGCTCTGATAGACAGAATCAGTTACATATTTACTTCTATCTAACTTGGTCCTACATGTACATTTGTGTTATAGAAACCTTTATTTAAATAGTTATCTGCCTCATGTATGCTTCATGTTTGGAGGATGAGATGAGGAGACTCAAGAGTTTACAAGGTATAAAGGAAAGCAGACATAACCTTGTTATAAAGAGGCATACATCCAGGTAAAATTATTGAAGGATACTGGGGGAGAGGTTGGCAGGGAGCAGATAACAGGTTATATTTCTATTGCAAGATAAGTAACAAGGGTTTTCTGTCTGGGAAAACCTTCCAAGTAGAAGGAACCTCAAAGACAGGGAACTCCAGTCAAAATAGCTAAAGTTAGAATTTCTAAGGTTAGAAGAAATCATGAAATGATGAATGGAGCTAGCAGAAAACATTGAAGCAGAGATTAGAGCAATGGGAGATGGGATGGCTTGTGAGTAAGCAAAGGTCTCACTTGCCATTCTCAGGAGCCTAAATATTATTCATCCCACATTTACTGAGATTCCACACACAATAAAATGAAGTATCATGTCTTCTCAAGACAGTGTGTGTAACAATAGAGGGGATAGACACGGACACCCATAGAAGTGCTAGCATATATAGAGCCCTACCTGGACTAACATTGTTTAAACTGTCTTATGGTCCTCACAACAATAAGGGGAATAGAAACTGTACGGTGGGATTTGCAGAGGACAGACTGAAGTATAGACATGTAAGTGTCTTTCCCAAAACCTTCTAGATTAAATGTAGCAGAGTCTGAGTTCAAATTTTGTCTTGCTGGGTTTCAAGATCACTATGACATGGAAATTTGAAACCTCAATGGAATGTTATTTAACTCAAGTTGGGGTCAACAAAGACTCCCTTAGGGATTGATGCATACAATGTTCTAAAAATGAGTACATGAGGCAATGAAAATTGGCAGAAAGAACAGTGTGAGTGGGGTGTGAAAGCTGGGAGCTAGCTGCCTAATGGCAGTACCAGGTATTGGTTTAGCCACTGCTATGAGGCAAGGGAAAGCAGAGATGAACCCGGAGCAGGAATCAGATCATGGATTCCTTTGAAAGACAAAGCTGGATATTGTCTATCCTAGCTTATTTCATGGACATCAGTATAAATTCATCATCATTACTTCACCAGTACCTTGGTTGACATTAAACACACATGTCAATCCAAAGGAAGTAAGAGATAGTTTATTCTTATCTAATATGATTGAGTATGGCCTAGGAGCATGGATCCCTGCTTCCCCAAATGACACACGCTGCCACCATGTCAATTTGTGTATAAGGTCACATAATATCACATATCATATATCAATAGTCATATATCAATGTATTCACCAAGGACATTGCTGAGGACGTTAGATAAACAGGTAAAGGCAAAGGATGAGGGAGGTAGACTCTGTAAGAGGCTTCAAATACTATCTCATGATATTCATAGCTCTGGACATGATGGAAGTGAATAATCTACTAATTTTATACATTTCAAATATTTTTTACCTGATAGTTGAAAAGATGTTTAGATCAGATACAGAATAGGTGATAACTGGCTAATAAAAGGTATCAAATATATCCCCTGAAAGATGTGATTATCTATGTGGGATACTCCAACTCACTAGAATTACAATTCCTAGCCAGCCAGTCAACCTCCAGTCCCCAGTGTAGTTGTGGCCTTTTCAGGAAACTTCAGGTCACACTCTTTATCCTCACAGTACAGCTACATGTTGACACCACCATCCTTCGAGTTGCCAGACCTTGAGGGTCATCCTTGATGCCCTCCACCTTGTTAAATGAATCAGCACTCAAAGAGAATATGTTCTGTACTGGAATACACTTTGGAAGCTCTAGCTTTCCACCCAGAAGCCATGGAAATCTCCTGGGAAGAATTCAGACTTTCTACTATGTTTTGTATTCTCAGATGCTTTGGCTTACATTTCAGAAAAACAGCCCAATAGCTTACTATGACTGGTGAGCCTCTGCCCTCCTCCTCAAGTTCTTTTCACCCTATTATCCCTGGTCCATTTGGATCCACTGTCCTCTTCTGGAAGGCTTTCAGTTCCTCCTTGCCTGGAAGCCATAGTTCATGCAGTAAGTTCCACCAGACATGATCTGTTCTAGATCTCTACAAGACTTTTTCATCCTTTAGATTGCTACTTCAATAATGTTTTTCTTGGTCCCCCCTGTCCCCCATCACCCCTTTCCAGTTTGCTCTCTATATTTAATATGATTATTTTTGTCAGTGTCCTCATGACAGTTCGTCTCCATGTCTGTCTCTTCTCTTAGTCTATTCACTCACAAGAGGCAGTAAGTACTTTGTTGCTTCTGTCCTGATTCAATCCCAAGTGACTATCCCAGAATAGCTACTGTCATTAGAAAAGTAGTTGTCTTGTGTCAGATGTCTAAGAACAGTTCCACCTACTAACAACTGAATAGCTAAGACAGCTAAGAGACTAAATGTGAACAGGAAAACCGTGTATAAGACAAGGAGAGTAGGCTTTGCCTTGGCAGGCATGGTGTATGGGGGCAACTTTGGACAGTAACTGCCAGAGAAAGGGCATTGGTAAATGTAAATGTTTGTCCAATAAGTTAATATTAGCTAACTGACTTGTGAAGTATGCAGATAAACATTCCAATAATAACAGATAAGGTAGTGTCCAGGGAAAGAACACAGATGCATGTGTCTCCAAAGCGTGCTTTTCATCTCTGAAGGGAAATCTCACTATGAGGCAATGTTTCACTTCTTTTTTCAGCCGCTTTGTACTTATTTACTATCCAAATTGAAGCCAGGATCCACTTTGTTATAGAAGATGAACCCTGCCTGCCATGACATTTTGATAGAAGAGAGACAGAAGCAGTTCCCCTTGGTAATGCATAGAGGTTGATTCAGTAAAGAGTAATCTAATAATACCAAGGAAAAGTAAGAATGTGGCCTAAAGAGCAGCCAGAGACATTTTGATCCCCATAGGATAATGCTGTATGGGAAAGGATGTGTTTAAATTCGTATGGTGGTCCAAGTAGGGGAGTGGCTGAGGCGATCAGACTTGGTGTTCTGAGGGCAGCGGTGGGTCACTCTACTGCCACAATAACATCCTTCAAGAAAATGTTTTTTTTTTATAGGATCTTCTTCATGGACAGCTGAAAGCAGTCTGTGTGCTTGCACTATGCTGATTAGCAGCAAACTTGAAGGCTTCACACTCTTGTCTCCCTACGCCAGTACTCAAAGGAATTTAGTTTCTGAATCCCTAGTTATCAGTCAACAAATATTTATTGAATACTTGCTATGTGCCAGACAGTGTTAATTAAAGTTTGCTCTCTCTTGTCATGTTAAAATGCTCAGCTTCTGTCTTTGTTTGCCTTATAATTACAGAGAGACTCCTTTTCTTAGAATTTTAGTTTTCAGTTCCTTATGACTTTCCACAGAGGGAGGGAATTCTTAGGGTCCAACTTTTGAGTAAGGGACCTTCATTCTTTAGCACCTATTAAAAGGCCCATTCTAAGGAACTATGGGCAAAGTTGTTTAAACAGCATTCTGGGTCCTTTGTAATGAAGACTTCCTTCAGACGGAAGCAAGGTCGCTACCATTAGCTTACTGTTTTCCTGATCAACCGTTACCTCCTCAAATGCAATTTATTCCCCTAAGCACTTTACAAAGTAGGTGGATTATTTCTTATCCCACATATATGAAGTTATTTAAAATCTCCAGCCAAAATGTGTGTAATTGCCTCTTGCTGCCTCATTTTGCAGACACTTTTATTAGTAGCTCGGCTTATCTCCTGGAGAGATGTGCTGGAAACTCTTCAGAATATTTGGGGCAAATGCAAATCTAACTATCTAAGAATGAACAATATATAATAATGATTCTTATATTTTTTTTAAAAAATGAAATTTATTCAGCTACACTCATACAACACAAGCACTAATTTCATGTGTCCAAACTAGATGGATGTTAACAAGTACATATCTAATTCAATGCCATCATAATAATCAGAGCATTGCAGTTTCCCCAAGAGTTTCCATGGTTCCCTGTGTAATGGGTTCCCTGACTCTAGTTCAGAACAACCATTGACTGGCACTGAGTTTCTAACTTTATGCAAATTGCTATCTAGAGTACAAGAAAAGAGACAGCTCCAGTTGTGTGACAAAGCTTTCCCTATGTGACATACACCTCAGATCCCATAACACACCAGTGTATAGATGCCACCAAAATCTAACCTGGTGAACTAGTGAGCTTTATTGGGGTAACTTACAGAGCATGGCTAAGGGGTTGCTTATAAGAGCATATATGTATCAAAGAGAGCTGTATCAACAAAGCCCACCCCAGCATGGGTGTCAGTTCACAAAAGCTGGGAACCTGGAATACACTGAACATCCTGAAAGCAGCTCAACAGATTGGAGAGTATCCTTTCCAAGTGACTTGGTTGGTCTAAACCTCTTCCATAGAGCTTATCTGGTTTCTGCTTCTTCCAGGCAGCTGGTCCGCTCTCAATAGTCTTATTTGCTGCTTGCCTCTCATCCAACTGATGGGACTCTTAGATTTTATTGTTTATTCCTACAGGGATGGTTCTAGTGAATCTAGTCAGCTTTAGGGACTTCCTGAAGCTATTTTTGTGTTGTTTACCTTCCTGTTTAAGGAGATTTCTGAAGGATGGAATTTTTCAGTTTCGGAGGAAGCTGTTACACAACACAAGTTTTAAATTTATGACATGATAATTAAAGATATAATCACAGAAGAAACTGACCAACAAGGAACTGTACACATGGATGAAGGGTATTCCCAGAGGCCTGGCATTGGTGGGTAGAAGCAGGGCTGGACTAAGCATCCTGAGCTCTGGGTATTGTCTATACATTATTTCAAATTGTGTTTTTGCTTCCCCACCCATAAAATGATTAGTGTCACTATCTGGCCTCCAGAAGCCTTTCTGACATCATAGCCTTCACTTTGCATCTGATGGTGGATTTTCTTGTGTTGAGGTTCAAGTTGTGTGAAAATTTGTACTCCAATATCTGTCTTTGCTGAAATACCTTTAAGTTAAAATTTTAATGTGAAGTGAGGAGACCTTAAAGTCTCCTCACAGAAGTAATCCCTAGAGTGTGTCATTTCAATGTATTTACATAATTTGAAATAAATTGCAGGAACTACCTTTAGTTCAGTTTTGAGAAATATGCTAATTGATGTTTTCCAAGCCAGGAAATAGCTCTAAGGTGCTCTTTGGACCGTATCAGTGGTCCTCATCCTCCATGATGGTCAGAGACCCTCACCCTTGCAGTTAGGTGTCCAGAAAGTTACACTCTTCTGCAAAGAGTGAGCTAAGCAAAAACATGGGAGAAGAGGCCTCTACAATGGCTTCAATTACAAGAAGGGCAAAATGCCATCTCCAGATAGGAATGAAGAACTGGATCCTTTTCTAAGCATCCTCCACCTCTGATTTTCAGAGCTGTTGATTTCCCTTTAATAGGCAGTACTTCTTGATCTTTAGCAAGTTAGACTTTTTCAGTAGGGCTCATGTAAAGATGCAAATCTTAGTGTGAGTTAGGACATGTGCCCAGGTAGATGAGCTGGACCAGAGAACACACCTGCAGGGGCTCAGTGCAAGGGGTGTGTGTGCTGGTTTGTGGGAGTAGGGTTGTGGGGCTGTTGGTTTGTTGGAAGTAGAGTGTGGTATAAGGGTGTGAAACTGGGACAACACAACCACTGAGTACTCGTTCAAGTTCTTTATATATCCAAGAAATCTCAAGATGCTTGGGGAACAGGCCTCCTGCGACTTAAGCCCTGTGTCAATTAGTGCTCGGACAGTACTGCAAATGAAAATACAAATGTTAAACAGGGCAAGCAACCCAGTTATCCAGCCTTCTTGCTGGAAAATCTGTTGTCCTTCAAATTAACAAGAAAAATGTGAAAAACACTCCTGCCCCAAGTCCTTGGGGATCTGTCTGGCTGCTGTCCATGTTCTACTCTGGCCTCTCAAAGGACATGAACTCATGGTAGTGTGGCCTCTGAAAGGACACAAACTCAAGGTAGTATGGCTTGGTTTCTTCCACAGGGACAGCTGGCCTTAGTGTTCAACATTCAACTTTGAGCATACAGAGGTGAGAACAAAGTTTTGTTCTGACCTTGCCTTTCAACAAGTTATTTTTTTTCAACTTTCTCCCCCATTTATTAGTTTGTTGATTTCTAAAAGCAATCTTTGTTCCATCAATCACACACCCAGGGAGACATATTATTTTTATCACCTAAGGAAGGCAGATGCTGAAACTTGGAGCAGATTTATGTGATGTTGGCTTTATTTATCTGTAGGGTATCTGAACTAAATCAGCCTGTTGGGTTGACTAGACAGGAGGGATGTGGAGAGTAGACATAGCGCTGTAGTCAGGAGGCTGAGGGGAGGAATTACAACTTGCAAGTTATGTGGAAAAGAAGGGCTAGATGGCATTAGCAATGGCTGGAACTGGTGATCTGGGATACAGATGGGATGGAAACTCATTTTAAATGAAATGGAGAGTTAGGAGACAAGGCCATCTTATGGGTGTCCTGAGCCCTATGCACTCTTGGTGAATATTAAAATTGCAATTATCTGAAATAATTGAGCCATAGGAATAGAGAGTGGGTAAATAGAAAGAACTTGGTCTTTGAAAAAGTAGTACTGAGACCAATTAGTGGCCACTGAAGCTAAAATTAGCTAAAAATAAAAAGTTGAGAATTGGAGAATGGGAAGAAAAATGTCACCAGGAAAGAGAAGCAGAAGAAAATAACCCTCCCAGCACTTAAGGCAACAAGCTTTTAGCCTTGGTAGTTTGGGAAGGAAGGCTGTAGCGTACTGAATTCTGCAGATTTGATGAGACTTTGGCAAGCCCTGTCTCGGGTACCATGGCTTGCCCCTATGGGGCCTATCCATGACTTAGTTTGAACCTGCTGGATTAAGGCACAACTAAAAAGTAATGGCCCCTCCTCTATGCCTATTAAATTCTTTACTACTTGACA
The DNA here is from genome assembly GCF_978045245.1 of Mus caroli. Classification (NCBI taxonomy): domain Eukaryota; kingdom Metazoa; phylum Chordata; class Mammalia; order Rodentia; family Muridae; genus Mus; species Mus caroli. Next base: position 93,602,253 of record NW_028227266.1, read on the forward strand.
TGATAATTAGGATGATCGAACCCAGAACTTCCCAAATTCTAGGCAAATATTCTACCACTGAGCAACATCCCAGTCCTGGTTTCTTTTTAAAGATTAGTTTACTTTATGCATGTATATGTATGTCTCTCTCAGCACCACAAGCTATTTGAGCTGTTCAGCATTGGTGCTATGAACAGGACTCTGGTTTTCTGAATGAGAAGCAAATGCTTCTAACTGCTGAGGCTCCAGCTGCAGCCTTTGATTTTTGGAGACAAACATCTCCCTACGTTATCCAGGCTAACTTCAAACTCAAGATCTCCTGCCTCTCCCGTCTGAGTGGTTAGAGTTGTTGGCCTGTGACCCACCTTCTCCCCTCCTATCTTCTTTGTTCACTTAAAGGCACTTTATTTTTTTAAAAAAGAGTTTCTTAAAGGACATCTTAAAACAGCACCTTTTATTTTATGCTCTGACTTGTCAGTCAAATTGCCCAAATGCCAAAGTACACCTTCCTTTAAAAAAATGAGACTGAGCTGAGAGTTCAGTGCCTCTTCCTGGCACTAGCCCGGCATGTGCCAAGCCCTAGGCTGGAGCCCTTCTTCTTCAAACAAAACTGACCTGTTCGGCTGAATAGTTCCTGAAGCCTGAAACATATTTCAGGAGGGAGCTCCCCATTTATCTCCTTCAGTGGGTGCTTCTCAGTTCTTCCTTTCCCCTTCCCCCTTGTCTACTCTCCACCACTGTAGAGACCTAATTGTCCATCACCACTATCTTTTGCACTACCTTGCATGTGACCACAGCTAGTGTGAGGAGTCTGAAGCCCTGGTTGCAACAGGAGGAAGGCTCTGGAGGGACAGTCCCCACCTACATGGCCCCTGTAGAATGCCTCAGGGGGTATCACATAGGCTCCCTCCCAAGGTCTGCTTCCCACTATGCTTTCTCATCAGTTACTCCAGAGCATCTTCCCCACAGCTGTTCCTGAGCCCACATCGCATGATGTGATGCTTTTTCCAGCCAGAAAGTGCTCATTTTGACCACAACAGCAAAAAGATGGAGATGAATCTTCCCAAGAGAGTTCCCTCTCTGTTCACATGAGATGGCTTTGGCTTGGCTCTTGTCTATATATCCCTCTTGTACACTGTGAGGACCTGACATTGCAAGAGGAAAGGGCCTGTAGGAAATTTAATAGGTCTTAGAGAGAGGCATAAAGTTCACAACCTGGTGGTCTGGACCTCACTTAAATAAGAGAAGGCATAAGGAAAATGCTTTCTGCTATAGGTATGAAATTTTCAGTTAGTTCTTCCTAAATCTAGAAAGCCAGGTTCCACTTCCCATCTCATCATCTTCCTAAAATGGACTGAAAAAAATAGATCTGAGAGTGAACAGCCTTTTCTGTGCTTTGCCAACTCTTTAATGAAGGATGGTTGAGTGTGGAGGTGGGTTCAGGCTGAGCTGGGGGAGATAAGTGGAGACTGCAGAAGGTAGCAGAAGAACAGTCCCTGGTAGTTACACAGGGTGTCTAGGATGCCAGGAGACCTATAGAAATTTAAGGTGTTTTATATGGGCAAGAGAGCCTTGTTTCCTGATACCTCTGTATGTTTGGGTTGAATGAAAAAATAAAACTGTACACCTGTGCATTTGTTCTTTTCTCAGCAAGCAAAGCCAGAGGCATTGGCAGCCAAATGCATCCTCCTCAGGTGGCCCCGGCCTCACAGCACTGGTCCTGACATTGAGTGCCAGTAAAGAACCAGAGAGAAAAGACCTGCGTCTATACAAAAATCTGTTTTGATTTTTTTTTCAAATTGTTGGTCACATCTATTGCCATACGTAACTTTTTAAATGTTTACCTTATACATACAATAGCTCTATTTTGCTTTATGCATGCATGTATAGTTACATATATTTATATGTTGGGTTTTCTTCTTACTTTTGTGTTAAAGTAGTGTATAGGGGGGTAGGGTTCACTATTTAGCCCAAAATAGTCTCAAATTCATCTCCTTCTGCCTCATTTTTCCAGATGCTTAAGTTATAGGCATGAGCCATTATATACTACTCATAATATATATAATATATATCCACACACATGTATTTATTTCTATGATGTTATTTGAATCTTTACAAATATCACTTAGACTTAACATAGTATGTACATTTGCAAGTCTTTAAAATAATTCTGCTGTCCACTCTGGTTAAGAATTAATCATAACCAAGTGAGAGAGAAACAGCAGGCTCACTATTGGATGGAGTGATTACTGAGTGTGGACTCTAACATAGAAGCTGTTTCCAGTGCAAAGCTTGGGGACTGGACTCCATGGGTAGAAGTCCTGGAAAGCCGACGTCTGTGCAGACAGGCAGCAAGTATACCACTGCCAGTCTGTCATGCAGATTCGTGACTTAAGGATAAGGGCTCATGTAGTCATTCAGGCTGCAAATATCCCCAGGAGGGAAAAGGAGGCATAAAGAAAGTAAGTTGTGCCATTCCATTAGCTCTGCATGTTGTTCAACAGGAATAGCATGCCCATATCTGGACATGTCCTGTATCCACGGGCCGGTATTGCTGCCCTCACAGAGCAGAAGAAACTCATGTTCCGAGTAGCCATGTCATTCTGGGTTAAACTGCCTCTAAATGGCAGTGCAGAGAGTTGAACTCAGTCTTTCTAAAAGGGTCTTCTCTTTACATTCAACCGACACGTGGAAAGCTATTTAATTTATGGTGATTAAAAATAATTTATCTTTATTGACTTGTGTGTGTGTGTGTGTGTGTGTGTGTGTGAATGCATGTATGTGAGTGCATATGTGAATGCTTGTGTGGGTGCAAGCACATATGTATGTGTGTGTGTGTGTGTGTGTGTGTGTGTGTGTGTGTGTGCTCACAAACACAAACACACTCACATGCATGCATGCGTGCATCCATTTCATGAAGGTCAGAAGAGGGGTTTGGGTTTCCTGAAGTTGGATCACAGGTGGTTGTGAGCTACCCGACATGAATACTGCCACCCAAAGTCTGGTCCTCCATAGAGCAGCAAGCACCCCTGCCTGCTGAGCCACCTCTCCAGACACTCTTGTTCATTTTTTTATTATTATTAGATATTTTCTTTATATACATTTCAAATGCTATCCCAAAAGTTCCCTATACCCTCCCCCCCGCCCTGCTCCCTTACCCACCCACTCCTGCTTCTTGGCCCTGGCATTCCCCTGTACTGGGGCATATAAAGTTTGCAAGACCAAGGGGCCTCTCTTCCCAGTGATGACCAAAGGGAAAACGAAAATACAGCTTACCTGCATTCACCTGCAGAACTCAGCCTGAGATCCTAGGGAAGGCACCATAAAGGGTTCTAGAACTAACAGAAAAATCTGCCTCCATCAGTCAGGTGGGAAGGCTCTGGAAAGTACTGGAATTCGGGAATTTTGTTTTATGAGGCAGAAGAGAGGTGTTCAGACCCGAGGGCACAGCTGTGTCTGACCTAGTCTCTCTAGGCCTGTGCCTTTAATTCACATCCTTTGCTAACACAGGTAGAAATGTTCTCTCTGTGAGGATGCTGTTGGTGTTGCAGATACTGTATCAACAAAGGCATGAAAGAATTATGCAAGGGAAACATTTTCCCCTGAGTTCTGTCTCAAAATCTTATGTGCAGGGGAGAAAAAAATCTATATGAAAGACTATGAAGGAGCGATGTAAGTAAGTAGCCAACCACACAGGTAGGAGAGCGAGTTTGCACACCCGAAGATTGCAAGAGGGCACTGGGTTCTTTCAGCCCTATGTTCTCGCTCAGTTGGTTTTCTTGCCTCTTAATGTTTTCAGATCAGAGGTTCCAAAGCTGCTAGTTCCTAAGATTTAGCTAATGTTGAGAGGGTCTTCCTCCCTCTCTCCTCCCCTCCCCCTCTCCTTCCCTCCTCCATAGCTTCAGTAGTTCTTCTTCCTCATGGACTGAATGCATTCTTCTGTTGCTCTTGGACACGATGAGATGAGCCGCTCAGTTTTTGCCATGTGAAAGTGAAATTCGCATTACAATTTGAAGCCTAGATCTACTAATCCTGCTGCTGTTGGTAATACTCTGCATTTTTCCTCCCCTTATCTGCAAGTGAACAAGGCCACCCTGCAGCAGAAAATATTTTCTTAGTGAACTCGCATCCACCCCCAGTCCCAGTGATGTAGCACTCCCAAATGGAGAGGTGAGGTGACTGCTAAACATGCCTTACTGGAAGCAAAGCACTGTTCCAATAATAAATAGTTCAAACTAATGTATCAGAATTCACAGACACAAATGTAAATGGGGCCAGGGCAGTAAGAGTAGCTTAGACCGTGGCGAGGATGGCACAGGTCCTGGGAAAGGCAGACAGACAACCCCAGTCAACCCTGGTAATTTCCAGAAAGAAACAGCAGCCCAGCATGCCTTCAGTTGTATTTTCCAACAGAAGTTCACAGTTTGACTTTTTACATATAACCTTTTTATCGTTAGTCAATGATTCTGAAAAAAATAAAATAAAATACTCTTCTGGCTCTCAGCTGCCAGTTTGCAACTTCTAATAGGGAGGGATGGAGAGAAAAGCTCTACTAAGATAGCACTATTCGGTAGGAAATGGAAAGCCCATGGGTAGTTCAGGGCTTTTCTCCTTACAGTGTGTCCCAGAGCCCAGAAGCATTGGTGTTGGTCTCTGTCAGAGTCCAGGACATCAGGCCTCACCCTATCTTTCTTTCATCATAGAACATGAATTGTCAAGAGCTCTAAGTGATCGGCCTAGGGTTATAATGATAATGATTGATTCCTGCATGAAGGTAGTGTAGGGACATGCCTAATGTCCCAGAACATGCCTACCCTGTCCTCACTCTACTGTGGTCCATCTCTTGCCTCCCTCATTTACCCTCTCCCTGTCCTCAGTAGCTGTAGTCAGTGAATGTGGAGTTGTGGTCTTGCAGCAACCAACAGTAGCCAAAGGGCAGGGCTTTGGTAATTGCTGATGCTCTCACTCCAGATGCCTCTGGTTTCCTGTGCCTGTAGTGCCTGTCTCTTCTTTAGTCACCACCTTGCTTATTTGTCTTTAGTTGTGGCTGTTCATATTCATTTGTTTTGTTTTGTTTTGCCTGTCCTTTGCCCATCATGATTGGAATTAGAGATCCCAGTCTGGGATGGTTCTCTGGCTCAGATGGTGCAACTTTTGAGGATCCTCCATCCTCTTAGCTCTCACAAACTCCTGTCTAGTCCAGTAAAATAGTTACTTTATTATGTAAGCAATAACCATGATAGGAAAATGGTATGTCCATATTCATCACACATGTGGTTTTTTTTCAGCTATTCTTCATCCCTTATTGGTTGAATATACAAATACAGACACCAGAGATATAGAGGAACAATTGTGTGTGTGTGTGTGTTTCCCTTAGATGTATTGACATTTGAGTCCAAAAGTAGAAATGTAATTTCTCTTTTGAAAATAGCTCAAGGTAACACTTCTGTCAAAACTAGCCAAGTTGCTATGGACTGTGATGTCTTTGTATTCAGTATGATAGAAAACAACCTATTTGTTTGGTATAGACCTCACATTTTGACGACCTATTTAATTGAAGATAGCCTCTTTGAAAATAATATCTCTAGAAAACGTGTCAATTTTCCTCCCTCTAGCTTTACTATGACAACGGGAGATGGGGTGGGGGTGGGGGATTCTTGTGCTTTTGCTTCTTGGTTTAGCAATGTGAGATTTCTATATTTATAATGGCCTTGTCGCTCCAGGGCACTGTCACTGCTGCCTTGATCTCCATATTTATCAGCCTTTGATTAGGTGAAAAACTACTAAGTATCTATGTGTCAGTGACCCTGAGTTCTCCTCAAAGTCCAAAAGAGTCCTGTTGATAAATGTGACAGAAAGATCACTAGACTTCATGATCAAGATCATTCAAGATCATTAGGAAAAGCTGTGTGGCTCCCAGTCTTGGGGAACTACCCTAATCTGCTTCTATTGCTATGATAAGCACCATGACCAAAAACAAAGAGGAGAAGTTTTACTTCATCTTAAAACTTACAGTCTGTCATGGAGGGAAACCACTGGAGCAGGAACTGAAGGAAGGAAGCTGGAGATAGGAACTAAAACAGAGACCACAGAGGAACACTGATTTAACAGCTTACTTTCATACTTGCTCACTTTGCTTTGTTATAAATCCCAGTATCACCTATCAAATGATGGCAGCACCCGCAGTGGGTTGAGCCCTCTCACATTAACCATTAATCAAAATAATGCCCCACAAACTTGAATACAGGTCTTTGTGATGGAGGTATTTTCTCAGTTGAGGTTCCTCTTTCCATAGGAAGCTAGCTTGTGTAATCGTCAACTAACAGAAACAAACAAAAGAGCAACCATCTCATGGAGTTAAACAAGTTGCCTCCATCTCCTGGGGAGACAGGTGTTCAGCACAGAGGAAGATAACTTCTCCATCTATCCTCATTGTACTTTTAGACTGAGCACTTGGGAAGGCTACCATGAGGTTAGAAAAAGGAATGGTGGTTAATAAAGCCTGTGTTTAGTGTTCAGTCTAATGAAGTTTCTGTTTATTTTGCTTTAATAAACAACTAAAACCTAGAAAATATTATCAATGACAGAATTTTCTGTATTCCTCTCTTGTTCCCTTCTTTTATTTTCCTTCAGACTTTTATAAAAATATAAACTTTCAGAGTTTTAAGACACATCGAAAGTCATTTATGCCACCTCCTGATTTTGCTTCCCCAAATATAAGCATACCTTCCTGTAGAATAGTCCACTTTGTAGAACAGTTAAGGGCTACTTCAGTTCATCTATGGAAAGAAGCTACTATGTTTACTTCTCTTATGTTTACTTCAATCTAATCTGACTTTCTTGAACTTTTATTGTGTGACTGACTGAATTAACTAAGCTCCTTGTCACTCCCTGGCAAGCCTGCTTTTGTCCCCTTTGCTGTTGTCCTTGCTCACTTTATTTAGGAAGAGTCAAGACTTGAGATGGTAGTGTTGGGAACCATGCTAATTTTGATAGATGTTTGTCACAAGATTACCCACTATACTCAAGAGCCAATATACAGTCAATTAAAAGAGTCATCTCTTTCCAGTTAGGTTTTGGCAATTTCAGAGTGTGAGCGTAGACACAAACACATACTTCCTCGTAGAAAACAGCTACCCATGATGTCTCTTGGCACATTCCAAAACAAAGCCCCCTTTCTTGGAGAGACAAAGCTAAGTAGTCTTTTGTGCATTCCAGAAAAAGTGGCAACTGAAAACACAAAAATAAAGGCTTGGAACATTCAATTGGGGTTCCTGATCAAACACACAGAACGGAGGATTATTATGGTGTTTGTTATATGACAAGGACATCGAGAAGAGATGAATAGCAGAAAACCAAGGTTTCCTAGTACCAGTCTGTCATTTCTGTTATCCCAGCATTGTCCATTGTCTTTCTTCCATTTTTGTGCACCTGGACACCTAGGGTTGGGCAAATAAATATTGGGCTCCAAATTTAAAATAGATTTTATGCAAACCGTGTTTTACCTTTTCTCTGAAAACTTTGGGTTCTTTGTTTATTAAGTTTTAGGGTTTTTTTTTTCCAAAGGAAAAATATCAACATTTTCTTCAGTTGTACCGTAAAGATCAGATCAGGTTTGGCAAATAACAGGCCTCTTTGTTCTTCCAAACAAAGGAGCCGTTATATAATCAAATCAACGATGAGCCTATTTATTCTTGGCCTTCATCTGCAGACAGTTCATGCAAACCCACTGTGCATTATGCCTGAATCCAAAGACTCCTCAACTCAGACAGATGAAGGCTTGTAAAATATTTCACCTCAGTGCCTAATAGTGTAAAACATATTGTCAAAATGGAGTTTGGGGAGTAGTGGGCAGGCAGTAAAGGAGTAAGGATAAGTTATGTTTATTGTATGCTGTTGTACAGCCCATAGTACATACATGAACTGGTGACATGTCAAAACATGCCCTCACTGATCAGTTAGTATTGGTTTCATGTAAGTCGAACAGTAGCCTAGTTACTTATTGACCATTTGAGAGTAACTCTAGATAGATCTTGTTTAAGAGATACTTGGGTACTTAGACTGATAGGCATAGAGAACAGGACTAGTGATGGGACAGATCAGGGAATATAAATCAGATAAATCAGGGAATCATTTCTATATGAAAGTAGGTGTTTTATATGCTGTTGTCCTTTAAAGCACCACGGCAATTTCTTTTACATTTGATTAGTGGATAAGTTTTGTTATAACAGCAAAGCCTCTGAGACATCTGTCCACTGTAAAGAGTAAATTGAATTATTACAAAAGAATTTCAGCCCACACTGTCAAAGGAATTTCAAATAACAGGTTGTGCTACACATACCACAAGCAAAACAGGCTGTTTGAAGCTTTCCAGTCTAGATTTAAAAGCTTTCCAAAGTACACTGACATGGTTGAAAATGAGTCAGGGCAAAGAAGTAATGTTTGATTTTCATCTTTCACAAGATAAATTGTTCATTCTGTCTTGTCACTAATAATGACAACATATTTTAAGGCCATCAATCAAACAGCAACCAATGTCACATTTTAATTTGAACTAAATATGTTTTAAACATCTACATTATTTATCAGCTGACTGCTTGCTGGGATATTGATCTGATTGGGGAAAAACCAGAGGGTTGCGTTTTCTTGTCATTTATATTCTGTTGCGACCAGAAGTTGTTTTCAGGGTTCCAAATAGTACAGCTGGAAGAGATAAATATGCTTTAGAGAATATGAAACGAGATGGAAACTTTCCTATGAGTGATATATTAGGCAAATTATATTCAAATCACAGGCTTTTCCCCTTTGCTGCAAATGACTTCAGGGATTGGCAGGGATGCCAGTTCAGGTAAATTTAGGAAGAATAAAAATCATATACTTGCTTCTGCTGCCAGACAGCTTCAGTATGGCTTCAGCTAAGGCAGTGACCTGACCAGGTTTTGATCTCCATAGTTTTGCAAGAGTGGATTCTGGGCCAAATTGATAGGCTGTTTCCTACAACACTCAATCCAAACAACTTGTGGATCCAAAGAGTGTTTTAGTTTCACACTAAAGAAGAATGATGGCAGGGAACAGGAAGAGGGGATAGGCAACACTTGTATATCTTGTGGTAGATCCCTTACTTGTGCCAGGGGAATAGTGGACCACAATTCTCTCCCCTTCCAGAAGAATGAAAGCAGCTGAGGTGATGGTCACACACATGCTTTCAAAGATGGAATGTCACGGGGATGGTCAGAGGTTCACTCTCAGCCTCTTTTCTTTGTTTGCCAGGGTGAATTTTGCAGTTTCCTTTTTAAACATATTTTAAAATTATTAGTATTATGTATGTGTTCATGTGTGTGTGTGTGTGTGTGTGTGTGTGTGTGTGTGATGTATATATGTGAGGACATACATGCTGCGACACATGTAGAAATCAGACACAAATGTATGTAGAACTACATAGACTTGGTTCTTTTCTCTCACTTTTATTGGGTTCTGGGGACTGAATTCATGTCACCAGGACTGTGAGGCAAGCACCTTACCCACTGAGTCATCTTGCTGACTCCCTCCCCCTTGAGGTCTTGGAAAGCTCCCCATTGTGTTATTCATCAGCGGATATGTGCCTAGTTACATGTGCATGTATATGTATCTCACACATGATACTCACATACATGCGCACATACTTCACATCAGATAATCTAAATTGATGTAACTGGGCTCAGAGCAGAAAAACCACCTACATTATTCTGTTAATTAGAATATACCTGTTCCTTCAGTAAACAGAGAAACTTATTCTGGGGTTTTTACAATATTTAAAATGAAAATCTTGAGCAGTTACTTGGGCACATTCTACAAACTTCTTTGAAGCATGCCGTGAGCAGCATCAGATATTACCTAATGCAAGAATCAACTTCTCATCTATTATTATTATTATTATTATTATTATTATTATATTCTGAGAACTATATATCCTAACTTAGAGTGTCTTACTTAATGTGGCCTGGGGCCAGCATCAATAACACCACAGGGACCATATCAGAAATGCAGAATCTTGGACCCCACCCTAGCCCTCTGGTTCCATGTGTTCGGCTGACACATTGAAGCACAAGATGTGACGATTTAGAAAAGTTGTGCTGAACCCTGACCACATCTTAAAACAATGGACAAATTTTCACCACATGATCCTGAAACCCACCTACAGAAAGTCTGTCTTATTTTGTCTGAGATATAGCCAGCATCATAGCCTTCAAATGATTCGTATTCAGCACCGTAGCCTTTCTATGACTCCAATATGCAGCAAAATTTATGGCCCAATAAATTAGGCAATCTGTTAGGGACCTTCAGTGACCTAAAACTTTGTCCACATCACATGCATTACTTCACTTATGGCAGCCATTTGTCCTTTCTATGTTGTGACTCTATTCTTCTTTCTCTCGTAATCATGTCTGATCCTGGGCAGCCTAATGCTTTCTTCCTCCTGACTGTGACTTCTCTTCTCAGGGTATGTGGCCCTTTAAGGAGAGTGACTAGACTTGTGCTTTCTTTCAGCATTGTAAAGCTTATTCTCCATCATTGACACTGAGTGGCGGATGGGCTCTGGGCTGGACACAGCTCTTTTTCACATTTTAATGGCCAGTACTCTGCTAAGCAGTGGATGTGGTAAGCCTAAAATCAGGATGCTTGGTCAGGTTCTGCCCTACGTGGGGATTATTTTTTGACCAGATTCTTTTTTTCTTCTACATTCAATATTGCAATTATGCTCATCCCGCACTCATGTTAGGGTTTGTGTTATACTCTTTCATGAACCGTAAGGCACTTCATGGAAGGGAGTCTTGATCGTGGACAGGCAACTGTGCAGTTCTCTGTAGCAGAAGGAACAAGCACAAACACACAAGGATGAGTGAAGCTTCTGGAGGATGCCAGAAAGGAAGCAGGATGGAGGGAGACCTAAGGAGAGTGGGTTCAGCTTTCTTCCCATGGTCTCAAGGTCAAAGACTGGGCTTCCATCCAGGATTAAACAAAAGTGTGTCTTATCACAACTTGCTGTCTTAAGGCTTTTCTACTCTTGAAAAATCATTGTTGATAGTGGTAGGACTATAGGAAGCTAAGTGTGGAACTGGCAGGAAGGAAATCATGGAAGACAACGGCAGTCAATACCCATCTTACAAACCGTATTTAATCCTAAAGCAGATAAGATGTTCTCCAACCGAAACAAAAGATACAGTGATGGACTTTTGCAAATGTGGAAACTAAGGCAGGTATTTTAAACTGTCTTCTTAGTACAAATAGTAAAAAAAAAAAAAAGAAATGCTTTAAAATCTAATTTATATTGTTAGTTTTACCTGAATCATGATGGCTGCCCAACTGAGTGTTCTCTCTCCTCACCCCTCTTGTCTGTCTATCTGTCTGTCTGTCTGTCTGTCACACACACACACACACACACACACACACACACACACACACGAGAGAGAGAGAGAGAGAGAGAGAGAGAGAGGTTTCAGTGAAATTACAGCATTTGTGGTGATATACTCCCCCCAAAGCCATAAGTTATCTAACAAAACCCCCAGTAGCAAGCATGAGCATCTTCTTTTGCATTATTGTCTAGAGGAGTCCAAGAGAATCCCAGAACAATATAGGACATTGCTCTGATAGGAGCTTGTGCCTTCTAGGTATGACAGGGAAGAGAAGCTGTACCCACAAATCTCAACAACATGGCCAACTAAACAAGACATGAACAATTCTAACATCAGCTGACATCCCAACATAGATGGAGGGGTAGGGGTGACACATATCCCAACCTTAGATGAAGTGTTATAAGTAGTTAACTGCTGAGAGAAGGAAATTAGTTTTTCCTAGGAATGAGTCTTCTGATTGGTTATCTAATACCAAATAGTTAGCCCTAACCCATAAACATGCTGGTAATACTAAATGAACCCAGCAGGTTTTATTAATATGGTTATTCATTTACACGTATCTATAGCAATAATGATTAAAGATGAGGCATGGGCTTGGGGAGCATGGAGGGTTAGCAGTAGAAGAAAAATATGATGTAATTATATTTTAATTAAAGAAAAATAATAAAGAGAATTTGTAAGTGGAAGTCAACACAGGACAAGCCTATCTGGTGTCCCAGTAGTAAGTGGCAGATAGTGATTGTTCTATGATTAGCGATGGTTGGGTTTTGTTTATTTGTCCATGAGAGTTTCTTTTGTTTTGGTTATTTGTTGTTGTTTTGTTTTGCTTTGTTTGTTTTTCTATGTCAAATAGAGACTGCCTTGGAAAGAAAAGGATTTACAGTTCAGAAAAGCCACCAGAAGTTGGGCAGCCCACATAGCCCAGGAGCCCTGGGAACAATATCCTTACCTGGATACACCATTTAGGTTCATAGTATGGCAGCTGTTGCTCACAGCCTGCCCAGAGCCCTCAAAGATACCTGCTTCTCTGTTAACTTGAGCTGTATTTCTCACAGACACAGCACTTCCTTTTCAGCTTTCCTGCTTCAGATGACATCTCCCTTCCTCAGGGTAGACATCATGTGTTGGGCTAGCTGTATATTTTTTCCCAGAACTCAGCAGAGACTTATAATAGTAAATGCCTACTCTCTCCATGGGGTATAAGAAGCAGAGATGAAAGGAAGGGATTGTGAGTTTGACACTCATAAGAGCCACGTGGCCCTAAGACTCTCACAGCCATCATCTATATAACTCATTGTATATACAGATACTAAAATCCTGCCATCCAGTGTCCACTGTGCCATCTTAAGCTCCTAATCAGATGAAGCAGAATTGCCATTTTTAAACCTTTCTTTGTGAGTCCCAGTAAGACATGCGCATCTTCAGAGCTTCTTACTCATTTGAAATCAATTCCAGTCCCACCCTAGCCCTCTGTCTGGAGAAGATTTGAGTTCCCTCCTAGCCAGATGCCTAAGAGCTATTTGTCTCATTTCCATTTTTCCAGGTTCTTTCCCACCCACTATGATCTAACTTTACACTTTAATGGCCCTACATTAATTGGTCCCCTTGACACTGTTCAGCTTCTCTGACCTTATTAAAACATCCTCCTTGTACTCCTGTGACACATACATCTCTGTTGACAGATTCCTGGCCTCTGTTTTCTTCATCCTCCTTTAACTTCCTTCAAGTAACCCAAGCCTCGGTCATAGGCCTTCTTCTAATATGTGTACTTTCTATATTTTTATCTATAGCCTACTAATGCACCTTAAATATTTGCTCTAACATCTGAGTCTTAAGCAAACTCCTCACTGATCTATTTCAGACACCCAGCAGTCTGTCTCACTACCCCAGACACAACATTTTTAAAACTGAACTTTGTAAGATAGAGATCCCTCAGCTTTCTCCAGGACTCAGAGTTGGGCCTGTGGGCCATCTTTATTTCTCTGTAGAGCTCTTAGCCACAATGTGAATAAAATGAGTTAATGAACTGTTACACCCAAAGTGTAGTCTCCTTGAGAGCAGGTATAATCTACTGATAATTATTTATTGAATGGAGACATTTAGTTTCCAAATTATGAATTCCTAGGTGACAAAGTGAATGAAATTGGCTAAGTGACCCAATCCCATGCAACATAGGACTACTAGATTCGTGAATTCTCTGGTGGGGCCTTAGAAAGGAAAATATACTCTAGTAAAAACAAAGGGTAAGGCTGAAACCTCTACAGCACACAGACAAATACATAGGAAAAGGTGTTTACTCAAAGGGAAACATTTAAGCACAGAATTCAGAAAGGCATGGGCTGAAGACACAGCTTAGGGGTTAAGCATGGGTGCTCGTCTTCCAGACAACCTGAGTTTGGTTTCCAACACCCACATTAAATGCCTCACAACTGTAACTCCAGATCCATGGTGCCCAACAGCTTCTCTGAGACTCAGTAGGTCCCTGTGCTCATGTGCATATATGCAAATCAAATATACACACACAATTATAAATAAATCTTTAATAAAAATTTCAAAAATTGCAGGTGCACCTTGATTCTGAGGTGTGTGAACCCTAGCTTCCCTCACTAGCAAGTGAATTCCACATAGTTCCCTACTTCTTGTGCTCAGGTACCCATGTGATCTTTAGGGGATTAATGCAAATAAGCCACACTTCCCTTCCTTAGCCATTACAAATTCAATGCAAAATCTGCCTTTCTTGGTGTTATAGACACAGCTTGCTGATGGTTATTTTCTAATAAAACGAAAAAGAGAGAGAATTTTTTTTAAGATACCAAGATGAAAAGGACGTGTTTTGAAATTATCCAAGCAACTGAATGTTCTGGAACTTTTTGTTTTGAAACCTTTTCTCAGCATGCCTTTAGGTATACAAGTTAGAGACTATGAGACAAGCTGAAGAAATTTCAAATCAGTAAATGCTTCATGAACACCCAGGAAAGTGAGAACATTGAGCATTTCCCCAAATTCTCTTGCCCAGTGCCCTCAACTCGAGTGAGTGACACACTGCCTTTTGTTTCTCTATTGAGTGCCATAGATACCCAGCCCCGTGGTCTCCGTAGCACCTATATGCCACTATCCAAAGGATAGCACTAAGTTGGCATCATGCTTCTGGTGGGAACTAAAGTTGAAATCAGCATTATCAACAGTTGTGTGTCTGATGGGGCAGCTCCTGCCATTGTCCACCACTCACCTCAGGGGTCACTAATTTCAGTGATCCCTAGGAACCTCTGTCTCAGGTTGGCCATTCTGAGCCACCTGAAAGGCATTCTGTGAAGGGCAGACGGGAATTCTGTGGAAATATGTAACTGCCAATGAGTTAACTTTTTTAGCCTCTGAGTTAACACATTCACAACTAATTGTTTTATTAATAATGTAGCAGTGACAATAATGTGCTGCCATACAAATAGCAAAGCAAGAATAACTTATTACGGTTAGTAGTGATAGTGACCATTGTTGGGTCAGTAAGAGTGAAAATGGGCAAACTGCGTACATACTGTGCTGGGATCAGTTTTTGGAGATTTTCTTTTTCCATTGTTTTAATCAATTAATTATGTTAATTCAGGGAAGTAACTATGATTTTAATTACTTTATGTCCAGTAGTTCAGCTGGAGTAAATTTATAATTTACATTGTTAAAATAAATGTGTGTGTACGCCCCCACCCACACTCAGAAGTGTTTCAAAGCCACTGAAAAGCTGTGCTGTTAGCGCCTGTCCACCCAGATTCAACTCAGTAGACGCTTGCTGTGTGACTATTTAACCTCTGTGACTCTTGATTGTCTCATTCGTGAAGGGGATAATTACAGTACCTTCCTCAGAGAACCATGAGGATTAAATAGCACAATGACTGCCTATTGTCTGTAACAGAACTCGCTAATGTCCATTATTGTTTGTTTCTACTATGGTTATTATATTAAAAGAATCGGGGAAATCCAGGAAAGCAAAAGAAAAGTTCACATTTAATTCCTTTTATGTAACTGCTATTAACAGTCATAATGGATCCTATGCTGTTCTAGTTTGCTTTCTATTGCTGTGAGATAGACCATGACCAAAAGGCAACTTTGGGAGGTTTAGGGCTGGAGCAGGATGCTAGAGGTGAATGTTCGGGTGTGAGATGGTCAGGGAGTGGGGTGTGGGTGTTTCTGTCTTACTGGGGAAGGGAGGAAATGAAGAAAAGACAGACAGATGGACGCAGGGATAGAAAGTTGGGATCAGAGGGTCTGGGCTTTCAGATAGAGAAACTGCAACCCCCAGAAGCCCAGCGTGGACCAGCGGAGTAGTGTTTAGGTTGTAAACACCCAGTACAAAACTATGGTGGGCATTTTCTGCACACACTATCAATACCCACAGCCAGACACACCCCTCTACCCAAGGAAGGCTTCATCACTTCATTCTAAGTCTTATCTGTGAAAGGCTTTGCCATTCCCATGGGGCTGTACCTATATTAACAACACACATCATACACTTCATATGTACAACAACCTCCTACCCTCAGGGCTTCCTCCTCTCCTCAGCAATAACAATAGCCAGGTCACACCTGAGACGATGAGCATCCAGCACTCTGTGCTTGAGGATAGCCACCTCAACAATTGGACAAGTCCCAGACTAGCTGTCTCTTGCTGGAGAGATGGCCAGCAGTTACCCAGTCCACAAGGTTGGGGCCTCAGTATTCCCAGTCTGGAGCTAGAAGCCTGGGACTTTCCTGAAGAGCCACTGGTCCCTCATCCAAAATGAAAGCTTGAGAGTGCACTGTTCTGTTGTCAGGGAAGGCACAAGCAGTGCTGGCAGCTGTGGGGTGGATCCCTTCAATGGCAGGAAGGAAGGGAGCCATGGCAACAGAGGATGCTCTTCCTTTTGATGTACCCTTTCTGATGAAGGTGTGAGCTGCTGTACACCAATCAAGATGATTCCTCAAGAGAGGTTCCCTATTAAGGGGATTTTAATCTGTGGCAAGTTGACATAAGAACTAATCACTGTAGAAGAAACGGGTTTATGTGGCTCATATGTCCATGTCATATTTCATTAGTGAGGGGAGTTGGAGCAGGAGCAGGGAAGCAGGAATCGACACAGAAACCGTAAAGGAATGGCGTTCACTGACTTGTTTTTCATGGCCTGCTCGGTTTGCTTTCTTATATTACCCAGAACCACATGGCCTCTAATAGTAGGCGGGGGTCCCTACATCAATTAGTAATCAAGAAAATTCTCCCACAGACTTGCTTCTAAGCCAAGATGATGGAAACATTTCTCAATTGAAGTATCTTTTTCTCAGATGAGCCTGTCTGTGTTATAACCTAGCCAGGACATATGCTTGCAGGTTTTCTGCTTGAACTCATGCCTACATTCACTCAACTTCACAATTTTAAATGTGTTATTTATTACATTTTAATAATATATTTTCTGTACCCAACATATTCTTGTATATAATTTTAATTGTCTTTAATAGTTGTTTTAATGATTAGCCATATACAGCTGTACTTTTCTTTTAATTTTTGCTATAATTAATACTTGTGATCTGAAACAGACTGAATGCATATGTTTCAGAAAAGATTTGATTAATTTATTGATGTTAGTCCTTAGGAAATTTTGATGAAATACAGGCTACCTTAACATTAGTAGTTTAAAAGTGAATTGCCATGTGCATATAAGGACATCCGTTTTGTTTATAGCAAATGTACAATCATGGCTCTTAGCTTTCTCTTGGCTTCATTAAGCCTAGGCAGCAGGTATGTGTGTAGTTTTCTTTTCTCAAATTAATCGCTTGTGAAAAGTATACAATAAGTTCATTTCAACGCTTATTTTCTGCTTCCTATAAATTAACCAGTAAATGTAGAAGTTAGGGATATGATCATAGTTTATACTATTTATCATGGTTCTGCAGCCTGCTTTTGCTCAGTGTCTGAAGTATAGTTCAAACAAGGAAAGACCTTTGTGAAGCTGGGATGTGAAAAGGGCCCAAAAGGAAGAATATTGAAGACCATTCTGCTATTGAGGTTAGAAGTGTCCAGAATGTCATAAGGCTGACAGTACTTGCAGATTCCACCCAACGGAATGATGTGGACAACAGATATAATTTACGTTTCTGATTGTTTTCACTTTTGTTCATCCTACTAACCTATATATTCAATGAGGGCCCAGGCCTTGGTTCATTAATTCTTAGTAGAGATCTTGATGTAGTAGGAGTTCAACAAAATACATATATTGAACAACAACAGCAGCAGCAACAACAACAAATAAGTTGAATGCAGCTTCCCTGTATCTGGAGAACGTTTCATAGTTTGCCCCCTGGGGAAGTTGCCTAGAACAAGACCCTTGAACTTACCTCTTTACAGCTCATATGGTCATGTGCTACTGGCACAAATTTACTAATATTGAAGACATTCAATCTAGTTAAGATTCAATTCCTACCCTGGAATCCATACTCTGCAAAGGCATGTTGAGTGTCTTAGCTCTAGATCACTATGGATCCACTCAGTTTAATCCAGAGGATGCTGTTAGCCTTGAGTTTCTAGTGACGCTCTATTACTGCCCCTTGGACTTTCTAGAGCAGTGGTTCTCAACTTGTGGGTTGTAAACAGCCCTTTCACAGGGATTCATATCAAATACTCTGCATATCAGACATACACATTATAATCCCTAACAGTAACAAATTTACAGTTATGAAGTAGCAACAAAATAATTTTATGATTGGGAATCACCCCATCATGAGGAACTCTATTAAAGAGTTGAGAACCACTACTTTAGAGCGATTATTTGATGGCTTGTCTCAGGGTCCATTGCATGAGATGGCTTATCAGTATAGTGGAAAACATTAAAGCCATTCTTCCAGTAACACATTATGGTGGCTAAAATCCCCAGTGTTGGAACCAGGCTGTCTCAACTCAAGCCTAAGCGTCCTGCTTAATTTGCCATGTTAAGCAGCTCTCTGCTTCACACTGTGGTCGCTTTTCTCAGGTGTAAATAGATAGTGTCAACCTTACAGGATCGACTGCGGATGAAGTTCATTAAAGCATGTGAAGAGGCAGAAACTGTAAACAAATGTTTCCCATCTCCACCTTCATGAGAAATAGTAAGCAGCTCCCTGAGAGTGTCAAGAGCATCGGACACCAGTCATCCTCCAAAGTCTCCATGGGCCATTGTTGTTACCCTAGCTGATGAACAATGTACTGAGGGTTAGACAGGTTTAATAAGACCTTGAAAGCATATATATATATATATATATATATATATATATATATATATATATATGTGTGTGTGTGTGTGTGTGTGTGTGTGTGTGTGTGTGTCTTGAATGAGACAGTGACTGTTTAAATGGAGCTCTCTTTGAAATGTTCCCTGAATGAGGTAGTTCTCCTAAGAGAATGAAAAGGGTCTGTATGACTGTTGAGATCCTTACATCCTAATAGCTCATATTTAGCCATTTTCCAGCCATACTCACTGCCTCAGCACGTTTTAAACACTAAACTGCAAGTGCATGTGAGAGTTTCAATAGATGTCTGGAGATTGGATGGTCTGCACTTTCTAAAGACTATTACTGATTTTTAGATTATACTGGTTTGTAGGCATGATTTGCTGTGGTACATTTGATACTCAGTTAATTTATTTATTCACTTTACATCCCAATATCACCCCACCCCTCTCCTCCCAGTACCCTCTCACACAGATCCTTCCCCATCCCCCACTTCTTCTCTAAGAAGGGGGAGCCCTCTGGGTGTCCTGTGTAGTTGTCACATTGTCCCCCCTCCATCCCCCCCCCCACTCCAGCACATCAATTCACTGCAGGACTAGGTACATCCTCCACCACTGATGCCAGACAAGGTGGTCCAGCTAGGGGAATGAGATTCACAGGCAAGCAACAGATTCAGGGACAGCCCCCTTTCAGGTTTTGGGGGATCCACATGAAGACTAAACTGCACTTTTACTATATATGTGCAGGGGTCCTAGGTCCAGCCCATGCTCATTCGTTAATTGGTGGTTCAGTCTTTGGGAGACCCCAAGGATCCAGTTTAATTGACTCTTGTTTTTTCTGTGGAATCTCTGTCCTCTTCAGGTCACTCAGTTCTTCCCCCAACTCTTCCACAAGATTCCCTGAGCTCAATCTAGTGTTTGACTATGGGTCTTTGTATCTGTTTCCATTGGCTACTGGGTGGAGCCTCTCAGAGAACAGTTATGCTAGGTTCCTTTCTGCAAGCATAACAGTATCATTAATACTGTCAGGAGTTGGTTCCTGCCCATGGGGTGGATCTCAATTTTGACTAGACATTGGTTGGTCATTCCCTCCATCTCTGTTTTATACTTATCCCAGCACATCTTGTTGGCAGGAAACATTTTGAGTGGAAAGTTTTGTGGGTAGGTTGCTGTCTTTATCCCTCCTCTGGGAGTCCTGCCTGGCTACAGGAAGTGCCCACTTCAGGATTTATTTCCCTCAATGCAAGTATCACCCTCATAGCACTCTGGGGCCTCTTCCTCTCCTGCTCCCTTCCCAAATCTTTGGGATGTTGTAGAGATGCCCTCAACCACCCACCTCTGATTTCTGTTCTCTCTTCCCTGCTCTCCCTACCCTTGGCACCCCTGGTCCCCTCCCCCTCTCCTCTGCCATCCAGTTTCCTCCCTCCATCCACTTTAAATGTCATCCTGAGTGAGGTAACCCAGATCCAAAAGGATATGCATGGTACATAGCCCCTTATAAGTGGATATTAGCTATAAAGTATAGGATAACCACACTAAAATCCACAGAACCAAGAAGCCAAATAACAAGGAGGGCCCAAGGGAGGCTGGTTGAATCTTTCTCAGAAAGGGAAATAAAATAGATATGGTTTGACAATTCTTTATACATCCTTTAAGCTTACCTTACTTTCGATAGCATATGCTAGCAAATGCTCTGTTAACCATTGGCTAGGTGAATGGATTGATATTCAGTGAAAATATTGTTCAAAGCTGAGAGATCAATAGTAGCCATGAGTAGACAGGATGGTGATGGTTTATGCATGATACATATCCTGAAGGCACAGGAGAATGTTCTCTGAGACAGCATGGATTTACACAGGATCCAGCTCCATGTTTAAAGGCCTTTCGTTTCTCTTTTACAGGTTAATTGTGTACGGCTTTGTGAAAGCCATGGTGCACGCTGGCCAGCTGAAGAGCGGAGACTTCCACTTCACTGACTGTTTATTTTTTGGTTCACTAATGTCTGCTACAGATCCAGGTAACTGTTCAAATAATGCATTTCTTTTTTTGAAGAGTCAAACATTTAAATTGATGGTTTCTCCACAGGCCGTCATTTTTGTCTCCCTGGTAATAATAATTCTTCATTCCTCATCATAGGCCGTTGACACATCTGTAAGTGAATTAAATAAAAAGTCAAGGAAGAAAAGGGAAAGAAATAGACAATATCAGACAGCTCTCGAGAAATTGGTCAGAAAGCAGTCTCCATGGTGGAAGGGACTTGTTTAAAGCCATTATTGCTTCTCTCAAACCTAGAACCGTTCCGAGCTGTTGTCCTTAATTTGTCTCTATTCAACACTTCTTCTTTCAAAAATTAATTGTTCAATTAATTAGTTTAAACATTTTTTAAAAAATTGTTTACCATGGAACTCTTAAAGTTCATCAAAGATAGGGATTGGAGAAAAGAGGACTGCCATCTACCATTTAGTGGCCCCAAATGAGCACATGTCTCCCACCTGTTCCAGTTTATTATGACTGTATTGCATTAAAGTGAATTTCAAGTACCATATTTGGTACGTAAGTACCCTGAAAGTGACTGCCATTCTATAGAACTGACAACTATTCGCGGTCATGACTTAATAATATGAAAGCTCTGGCCACTGTTTAAATATCCTTAGTTGGCTTGTTCTTACCATTACTGGTTTTAGTAGTCTATAGACATCATATCCAAAGACGACACATAATACCCTGCTCCATCTCCTGAGCTATGTTTATACTTAAGATCTCCTCCATCTGCTATGCTGTTTGTTGTTCACAGAATTGGCGATAGTGTCGCAGGTAAATTGAACATGGGTCCTTAACATGTCCCTATGTGCCCAGTGTTTCTTATGGTTAAAGTTAGAGGCTTAATCAGAATCGGGGTCAAATTTTTTAGCATAATTCCTTTACAAATGATGCTGGGAATATCCCATCAGAAGGCAAGTGGTGACTGGCAATTCTGCTGTCAGCTTAGCCATCATACCCAGGAATTGGTATTCTAGCAAAGACTACCAGAATGTACCTGAGGGGAAACGAAATGGGTTTCTGATGTGATACAATGAAAGAGAATGCTCACCGGGGGTGGGGTGAACGTGCTTGCTACCTTCATGTCAACTTGAAGTCCAACTAATAAGCTGGAGTCATTAGAGAAGAGACAGCCTCAATTGAGGGGGAAAAAAGTCAAGCTCATAGAACATTTTCTTAATTACTGATGGATGGGAGAAAGCCCAGCACATTGTTGGTGGGGGGCTGCTCCTAGGCTGGTGGTCCTGAGTTCTATAAGAAAACAGGCCAAGAAAGCCACGAGGAACTTGGCAGTAAGGAGCATTCCTCCATGGCCAGTTTGAGTTCCTTCCCTGACGTCCTTTGATGATGAACAGTGATGTGGAAACAGGAGCCGAACGAACCTTTTCCTCCTCAAGTTGCTTTGCTCCTGGTCTTTCACCAGAGCAGTAGCAGCCCTAAGACAGCAGGGAGCAATGGGTTGTCTCAGAGGGTGTGATAGGGGACAGGCTTATGATGGGACATGGGTTTCCATTTGTGATATTTAGAGAAGGGTTAAGGGGTAAGGATATAACTCTGGATTAGATATGTCAGGAAGTAAAAGTAATTCCATATAATCCACTCAGTATCTTATCTTAAAGGCAAAGACCAGACGAAGCCTAATCTATAATTGATAAAGAAGCCATTTCCCTCTTCTTGGTTAGAATAGGGGATGTTAGCATTTGGCTTGGATAATTCTCATTGTGTTTAGAGATGATGATGTAGCTGTCTTGCTTTTGTTGCAACCAGCCTGGTTACAGAGTTACCTTGCCTGAGGTTGTTCTGTGGAACTGTTTATGTTCAACTGGGGTCGGGAGCAGCCAATACCTCCTGACCAGTCGTGCTGACATCAAATGGGTTATAGCTGCATATTGTCAGGCTCAACCTCAGACCTCAGAATCTAACTTAGCTAATTCACAGGCACAGACAGTTTGACAAGCTCTATTGCAGTATAGTCTCCTCAAAAAAGTTTCCCAGTTCAACTGCACAGTGTAATAGCAACAAACAAGAGCCAAGCAAGACAAATGATTGATAATTTCCTCTAACTTCTTAAATAATGTGTTGTTTTCATGCCATCCTCTACACATTGTCACCAGGGCAGGTTTTTAAAATACATCTTTCTGAATGTGTGGATTTTAACATAATTGCTACGTTTCAATCTAGGCTGGCTAGTCTTTTTTTATGATTAAAACACTCCTTTTATTTTTTAAACAAGGAAGTTCTTCATGTTTCTCCTGTATCCTTTTGACATGACCCTAGTGATCTTTGATAAACTTTTTGCATTTGAGTAGATGTAATGTTCCAGCCTTATCATCTATGACTTCTGTCCCTCAATTTAAAAATTAGCCACCTCTCCAAGAAGACAGTTTGTTTAAGGACAAATTTTGCTACTAAGTGGTTTCATTACCATTATATAGGTCACTCTTTTTAGATCATCTGTGTTTAGGCAGTTATATCATAAATTCATTAAAGCCATACCATAAATTGATTAAAATTATACCATAAATTCATTTTAATATACTCAGCTCAGTTTTAGGATTATAGAAATTTTATTATGATGCCTTGAATTTTAATGTACATTTGCAGTTTTTCTGCTTCTTTTTTTCCTCCTGCTGAATTAATAGAATTTTTACTTACTTCAAACATACGTTCTCAAAATTATCTCACATACATTATTGCTAAAAATATAACAACTGAAAATGGCTTAAGATTTCATGTGGTTATTTTAGCCTTTGAGTATACCTCACTTGGGATGCAGTTAAAAGTTTTTCTGTTTTTAAATCACTCGAAATGATTCCAATGTGTGGTTAAGCCTCAAGTCCATCACAATCAAGTTCTTCCCGTTCACTCTGCTTTTTTTGCTTTGTTTTTTATTTTAAAATTGGATTAAATATCTCGAGGATTAAAAAGAAAGAAAAACATATTCAGATGGGAGTAGAGAGCCTAGCTGCTGTCCCTGTCTGCTCTGCTCTAACTTTTGAGACATTTTGGTAGTTTTGGGTTAAATTTCTATTCTTAAATTTAGGCTCACATGCAAACATAACCCACCCTCCAGCATACACTGTTATACTGGCTCTGTGTTTTAGTTTTGTCTAATTAACCGCATGTTTTAGACATTGGCAGCATCTGAAGATTTCTCTTGCTCCCTTTTTTAACTACAGAAAAGGCCACTCTTTAGCCAGTCTGCTATCAATGGGCATTTGAAGGTGTTTTCTTGTGCTTTAAATTGGTAATCGTGTCGCAATTAGCAGCTGTTAAATTAACAGTTTTTCATGTGTTTCCAGTGTGTCTTTGATATTGATTTCTAGAAATAGATATTCCTAGATACTAAAGTTCTCCCCTGAACTGTGTACCAGTCTGCATTCAGCTTCTGATCTGTGGAGGTTTATTGTCCTCAAAGACACTTCAAATCAAACTTAGGATTCCCCATAGGTGAGGGGATTTACATCTTCCTGTGGTCTGCCCAAGGATCTCTCTTAACTATGAGTAAGACTGGAATATTTATGCTAAGGGGATATAAGAAGGGTCTCCCCTGCCCCCAACCTCTGGTGTGGAGCCCATGGTGTAGATGAGAGAATCAGAGATCCAGGTGGTGTAAAGACTGCTCCACCCCCTGGGTGAGGGGTAACTTGGCTATTCTATCACTGCTGGGAGATTTACATTGCTTGTTTTTCAGAATGATCTCACGCTCCATCGCTCCATCGCATGCCCCTGGGGAATGCAGAGGTGGCCTGGCAACTGCTAGAAGCATGATTTGGAGCCAGTTAGGGCCATACCCTTCAGCAATATGTATATTCTGCCTTTCAGTGGTGGGTCAAATTTCAGGCCACCTTTACTTATATGCATATGTCAGAAAGCACCTCCTCCATTCTATATCAATTCTGAGTTCATTGCTACAGCCTGAGTGTGCTGAATTCTGACAGACTCAAGCATGTCCAAGTGTGGCCAAATTTGTTTCTTCTTTACTGGTGATATTCCCAAGGTTATGTTTTCACAACACAGAAAACTGGCTAAAATGGGTTTGGGGGGTTCCAGCCTAATAAATGGCTATTTCCCTGCCTTGTGTCAAGTGGCTAAGTGGATGAGTCCTTTGAAACAGAACATCAGTTTGCAGCCAGGAGGAGAACCCAGGGCACGAGTCAGTCCACCGTGTGTGTCTGGCATGCACAGCTCTGCGACTTTGTGTAGCCGCTTCAGTTCCTTAGATTTCACAGGTTCCTGCAGGTGGAAGATATGCAATCTTCTGCCTTCCTGCCTCAGATGGAGACACTGCTTCTTCATCTGTAAAACGGAAAGTTATGACTTCGGCTCTCATGCTCTTCCAGCTCTGACGGCAGCGTGTGATTCTTATTTCTGTGAGATTTCCTTTAAAATAAACTTTAGTTTTAAAGAAACCAGAAAATCAACCCAAGACCAGCTGACTGGAGAGTTTGAGGTTCTAGCCCCAGTCAGCAAATGCTGCCATGATTTCCGATAGCAGAAGCCTGTAGCATATAAGCAAGAGCCCTGGGTTCCCCTCCTTTACCGAGAACTAATTGATATATTAAAACACATTGAACCCACTCTCTGCTAAATTGGTGTAATTTAAGGTCTTCAATAACCTTAAAACACGTAGTTAATCTTACCCCACAATTATTCATGTATTGCCTAAATTCTCATGACTCACTAATTTATGAAAGAGAACCCGTGCTCTCTGGGCTTGGTGTTTCTTGGCCTTCTTTAAATGAATCCTTTCCCGGTTAGGTTAGCTGTATCAAAGCCAGGGGTCATTGCCTACCCATGTGTATCTGTTAGAGAAACGTGTTCAGACTTTACAGCTTCCTGCCATTGCAGACTATCTCCAGCTAGCTTGGTTTGCCCCAGCTAGTGAATCTCCTAGTTTAGCTAGGAGGATTTGACCATAATTTGATTAATTTCACGTCACCAATGAGATACTTGCTGCTACTGAGACAGTGAGGGTATAACTAGAATCAGACCCTGAGACAGGGCAGGCAGGACAGACAGGTCCAAGAGCATCTGTTCAATCCCTGAGTCAGCTTTCCTTCAGGTAAATTCAGAATAAATGAATCAAACAGATGGGCAAAGACATAGAAATTTAAATTCAATAGCAAAAGGCCCCAGTGTGGGAGCTTGCCTTAATAATCCCACTTTCAGGCCTGCAGGTAGTGAAGCCCATGAGGAAACCTTCTGCTAGTCTCTCTTCCTGGCTCATCCTTCACTGACTTGGGACACTTTGGTAAATTTAGAATACCCAAGATAATGATTTTGACTACGAAGACCTAAATGCCGTTACAGGCAGGTAGGTAAGATATAGGAGGGGTCTTTAAGGACTGTGAAGAGACATGGAGCCCCCAGTGGAGCCACATGCCTTGAATATGGCTGTTCCTGTGGTTATCTCATTTGTGTTGTTACTCTTCCCACTCTACCCTCTTCAAGGTCTCTGCTTTCGAGTGTCACCTCTGAGGCAGTGTTAACTGTGCCCGGCCTCTCACCCTAATCAACTCCAGATGCTGTTACCTCAATCCACTTCTGTCAACAGCACTTACCACTAACAATCAGCTCAGTCATTTTGATTGATCTACTTATTTTGGCCTGCTGCCTAAGTACGAGGGCTTCTTACCTGTCTTTTAAATCTAATACATCTAGTGTCATGGGCTTTAATACGTTAATGGATATGTTTGTAGAAGAAACTGTAAGAGCCAAGTCTGGAGCATTGAAAGGAATCTGAGTTTGAACATACAGGTCACTGTCAGTAATTAAATGTCTCATGACCCTGCAAGAGTCAGGGACATGAGGTACAGATCAAACTCAAGGTAGAACTCCTTTCTCCCTGTTCACCAGATAGGTTAATGCTTTCCTGAGAACACCACGCCATGGTTTATGGACTTGTAGAAAATGTCATAGTGATATAGGTACTTTAGGCTGGATGTTATTCAAAGTAATAGCTTCCTTTCGGAAAAGGAAGGACTCCACACATTACACCATGTATTAAATACTTGCCCAAAGAATTCTAGAAACTCTTCCCAGCTTTTGACAAGTCCGATCATTCCTGCAAGGTTCATAGAACACTGCTCATTCGAGCACGTGTGAGCTGTGCATTTTTGCACGCCATCAATTTCTCTATTTCTTTTTTTGAATTCAAATGTCTTCATTTTATAGGCTGCAGCTGTACTAAGACTCAAATACAGCTGCTACACTTTGAGCTCCAGAAGTTTTAGTTCAGGACTCAAAGCTGGAGGGTAAGTGACTTCACAGGCTTGCCTGGTTCTCCCAGGAGAAACACTTTAGGCTGTCTTGGATTTGAGTCAAATTCTCAAAGGTGGGCTCTACAGTCTTGTTTGTTATACACATGACTACTAAGCACTTAGAATGTGACACACTCAGTCAATATGTTCTACAAGCATGAATATGCCCTCTGTTCCAAAGACTTAACACAATAAAGAATCTCATTAGTAATTTTTAAAATAACAATAAAGTTGTTTCTATGGTGCTGAAGAATGAACCCAGGGCCTTAAGCATGCTAGACAGGTGTTACGCCCATGAATATACCCATGGGACATAGTTTTAAACATAATTACATGTTTAACTATTACTCATTTAATATTCAGTTAACCAAATATGCTATTAAAATTAATTTTATCTGTTTATCTTTACTTATTTTTAAAATATGACCACCCAAAAAAATGGAAAATTATGTGTGTGACTTCCATTACTCTATTGCTTCAATAGAGCAATGTCAGAGGGGAATGTGGTAAGGCAAATATATGATCCTTAATAAAAATAGCACAACAATTTAAAATTAAGTAAAAGAATAGGCATGCTTATAGGGTGCACTGGTTTGAATGAGAATGGCCTCCATAGGCTCATATATTTGAATGCTTGGTCATTAGGGAGTAGGTCTACTTGACAGAGATTAGGAGGTGTGGCCTTGTAGGAGGAAGTGTGTCACTGGGGGTGGGCTTTTGTGTTTAAAAGGTCAAGACCCAATGGCTTTCTCTCTTTCTGCTGCTTGGGAATCTGGATGTAGAACTCTTAAGCTACTTCTCTAGCTCCATGTTCGCCTGTGTGGTGCCATGCTTCCTGCAATTAGGATGCTGGACTAACCCTCTGAATGTAAGCCAGCCTCAGTTAAGAGTTGCTATGGTCATGGTGTCTCTTCACTGCAAACACACACACACACACACACACACACACACACACACACACAAACAAAAACCAAAGCCATTGACTAAGACACTGGGCACTTGGTGGATTGATTATGGCATTTGCTGAAATAAAGATGATTTACATTTTATAAAATTGAACTAGTATGTCTGAATTTTCTTTCCAGAATTCCTTTTCCAGTCTCCTTTTTTTTCCACTGGAGTTACACCCATGCTTCAGAACCAAAACAAAGAGAAAAGAGTTGATTTAAATACCATAGATGTGCCTTCTAACCTGGAAATACTGCAGCCTCTGACCTGGGGAAAGGCAGCTTCAATAATCCCCAGCCTGAGGGTCTCAACTGATCTTCTCCTTAGCAGAACATAAATAAAAGGCCTGACAGCTTCAGACCACTGTGTGTGTGTGTGTGTGTGTGTGTGTGTGTGTGTGTGTGTGTGTGTGTGAAAAACCATTACTGGTTTTAAATATACAGTTTGTCACAAAACCAGCAAATCTGACCATCTATGTTAGCCCCATTTCAAAGTGTAGTGAGACATTTGCTGCTTCTGAACTGGATAAACTCAATACCAGAAATAAGTGTTATGTAAAAGAAGTCAACAAAGACATGTAGTCAGTTGGAAAAATAGAGCCCATAACTTAGGGTTTATAGCTAGCTGATGTGCATGGTTGGCTCGGTTCTCCAATTAAGCAAGGAAACACAGAGAATTCAATATGGTTCATTATCTGTCATTGTCATTGCTAAATGACATTTAGTGACTATGTGTAAGAAAGTACCCACAGATGCCACAGAATACAAAGGGCTTGCTGCTATGGACTGCACAATACACGGGTGGCTAATAAATAGAAGAAGAAATGTGGATTCTTGTTTTAAAGCAGTCTTCTCAGTGGGAGGGGCCCATGCTGAAGTCTGCACTCAACCTGAGCTACATGAGCCTCAGTTTCTCCATTTATACAATGGGGATAAGATTTATTTAAAGGTTTGCCTTTGTGAGTAAATGAGCTGATACATGTTTTGGGTTTTTGTTGTTTTGTTCTTAAAAATTTATTATATATAAACTTATTTTTATCTATATATATTTATTGCTCTCTTCAGACACACCAGGAAAGGGCACAAGATCCCATTACAGGTGACTGTGAACCACCATGTGCTTGCTGGGAATTGAACTCAGGACCTCTGGAAGAGCAATCAGTGCTTTTAACTGCTGAACCATCTCTCCAGCCCCAGTGATACATATCTTAACAGTTGTCACTATCTTACAATGACACTGAATGGAGATGTCATGTTGCTGTCACTGTAATCAGATATTCATGTTTTTACTTGGTTTTCTGGCAACAGTTCTGACTTCTTCATCTTTAGTGGACTCTACCCTGGATAGCGGCTTTCCTTTGAGGGCTGCATGGTTAAAGTAGGAAGTGCTATGTGTAAAATGTGGTAATTCTCCTTTAAGAAACAAGTAACACTTTCACTTCTGTTTCTACCGATAGATAGAAGATAATGGTTCTTAAAACTAAATTTAAACATTGTCATTAAATTTAGATAGTATTATTTTACCCCTAAGTATCTAGAATCATCTGCAAGCATGAACAAGAGCCTTTCTCTTGCCAAAACTTGCCAAAACTTGCCAAGAGTTTGAGGATCCACTGCTATTGTCAAGTAATCTGTTCTCTTTCAGATTGTATTTTCTGTCTGTAATCAGAACCCAAGCGTGATCCACAGGTAGCATGTAGGTGCCACACCCCCACCTTCTTTCTTAGTCAGAGCCACACCCCCTGACACCACGTCTTTTGAACTGTTGAAGAAATGAGGTCACTTCTATAGGAGGAAGCCCATTCTGGACTGGACAGTGTGTGCCCTGCTGCTCCACTGTTTCTCTCAATATGCAGTTCCCTAAGTGATGGTCAGCTTCCCCCTCAGGCTTCTCTCCACAGTTCCCTACGGTCTGAGTATGTTGCCTCCATTAGGAAGGGCAAAAACGGTATATTTGTTTTTTGTAACTTTACCCTTTCCTCGAAATCTTCATCTGTAATTATTCCTGCAATGAAACTTTCCTATGTACTTATTCTAAGGTATACCTTATATATCAAAAAAGATTATACAGACATCCTCTGGACTCTTGTTCAAAGAAACAATCCATAAACAAACTTCCACTATAAACATGCATTAAATTTAACCACATAGACACCATTGCATCTAAAATACTAACAGTGATGTTTGTGGTAGGTGAAGTAATGGCCCTGCAAAGCCCTAGTCCCCAGAACCTACTAACACAATTGCATTAACTTTCTTGGCTCAAGAGACTTTGAATATGTGATTAAGTTAAGAATCCTGAGTTGAGGAAATTATCCTATCTCACCACATGGGACTTTACAAATTGAAGCCCCCTCCTTGGCTTTGATTGGAGAAGATAGTGTGAAAAGAGGCCTAGGAAGATACAATGTAGCTGCTGAAAATGGAGGAAGGGTGTGGTCATCCAAGGGATGTAGGTGGGTACTGCCAGCTGGGATGCTCAAGGAAGCTGATTGTCTCCTGAAGCCTTGTGTTACTTTTCTGTGACTCTGATGAAACACCTAGCAAAGACATCTGAAGGAAGCATGAGTTTATTTTGTTTTACAGTCTGTCCTGGCAGGGAAGCCATAGCAGCAGGGGTGTGACACAGCTGGTCACATATCATCAATCCTACGGGACTGGAAGTGGGGCCTGGCTATAAAATCTGAAGGCCGCTCCGGTTATGTGCTTCTGCCAGAAAGGCTCCATCTGCTACAGATTCTATAGTCTTCAACAACAGTGCCATGAGGTGGAGACCTAGGGGTCAAACCCCTGAGATTATGGGAGATAATTTCCATTCAAAATGGCAGCAATGACTGCAGCCCTGCTTTAATTTTATCCTACTGTGATTTATGTTGACACCTACCTATAGAATTATAAGTTGCTAGCTTTGTGTTCTTTTAGGATAGTAACGCTTTTGTTTGCTATGGTAATAATGTAATACTAATGCAATTATTAAATATCAGCAATATGTAATTAGGTTAAAATGTCCCAAACTGCCTCATAAAACTTACTATTACCGCTTTCTTTGATCAAGAGTCTAGATAATATGCATTTATTGCTTCTAGAAATAAATTAAAATAATAAAATTGTGGGATGCTTTTCTATGAAAGAGACTTTAAGGATCATGTAATCATGCATTTTAACTTACAGAGAACACACAAAGGTTTAGACATGGGTGACTTGGCTCTACAACAATCATTTGCAAAGCTAGCATTACCAACTGGAAGAGCAGCCGTGCCTATAATCCATCACTTGGAAGTCAAGAGGCAGGATGATCTGAGGATCCATGAGCAACCTGGACTCCTTAGCAAGTCCCAGTGTGGCCTAGCCTACCTAATGAGATCCTGTGTTTAAAACATTGTCCATATTTGTGAGAAAATGTAGAATCACCTTGAAAACACGTTTGTGCATACCTATGGAGTGGAGGATATTTCCAATGGGGCTGGGAAGACCTCCTTGAACGTGTGACACTCCTCTATGGATCCTGGACTGAGTGAAGAGAGAGCCAGCCAAGCGTCAGCATCTGCCTCTCTCCACTCACTGACTGTGTACAATGTCACCAGCTGCTTCATGCTCCTGCCATCACGACTTCCATGATGGACTGAGCCTTAAACTGTGAGCCAAAACAGACGCTTCATTTTGTTGGTTGTGTGAAATATTTTGTCCCAGCTAAAAGAAAAATAACTAAAACAATATTACAATTAGTTTAGAGGGTTCCTGGGGGGTAGACAGAGGATTCTGGAAGAATGGCAAGCTTAGTCTGCTTCCTCTACCTTTTGTTGCTCCATTTATTGTTTGGCTTTCCTAAACTCTTGCTTCCTAGGATGCCCCTAGCAAAATCATGAGCTGTGTTGTTCCTATCCAAGGAGCTTTCTGTATTGTGAATAGTGTGAGGCTCTCAAGATCTATAGTTGCTGTAGAAGAGGTTTCCCATGGGAACTGGAAAGTCATAAATGTAAGAAAAATGTGTGTTGTAAATCTGTACACTTTGGCCCTCCATGATAGGAAGAGGGCAGAGGTTGATATAGATCTGATGTTAGTGAACTTGACCTTCTGTAGTCTGGTGGCTTCCATCTGGTGCTTGAGAGCTAGCCATACTGCTTTCAGAGCTGCTTGCACAGAGGGGAGTCTCACACTTTGAAGTTCCAGGAAATAAGCAAAGACAACACAAACACAAGATTTCTTAGCAACCTGAGCAAAGGAAGATCATTCCAAACAAGCGAATTGCACGGCCAAACACCAATTACTTCTTGGAAGGGAGGATAAAATGACCAACTGTAGATATGACCCATGGTTTTCCAAGTAACAATTGAATGGAAGTATAATATCACCCATTATAATGAAAACTTGAATCAGTAGCAGTTTGTATAGAATAAAACTGAGAAGTTGAAAGGTTAATTAAAAAAAAAATTCTTTTGAGTGTGTGTGTGTGTGTGTGTGTGTGTGTGTGTACACCACTTGTGTGCAGACATCTGCTTCTTCCAGAAGAGAGCATCAGATCCCATGGGGCTGGATTACAGGCAGTTGTGGTGTGCCCATTATGGGTGTGAGGAAGTGCACTCAGGCCTGCTGAAAAGTGAGGCAAGCACGCTTAACCATTCAGCCATGTATCTAACCAATAAAATAACATTTTAATGTATTTGCATCAGGAAGATAAAACCAGAAACTGGGTGGCCAAGTCAAGAGATATCACATATAAAAAATATGAGAGACAGCATAGGAAAAAGTTTTTTTTTAATCCAATAATTATGCAGATTAAACATGATTTTTTCTGTGCTGATTAAAAACACTCAACCCATCATATTAAGTCCATTTGAACCCATCCAGTTTCAGGCAGGATTGATGAGAAATCCAAAAGCATATATCCAAGCAGCAATCCGAAATTATACAGAAGAAGAGGACACAAGGTAAAGCAACCACATAGAAATATAAAAGGAAAACAAAAGCCATTTGTAATGAGTACTTTTAATTGTCAACTTGACACAACCTACAATCCACCACAGGAGAGAGGCAATAAATAACTGTTCTTACTGTGTGTGTGTGGGGGGGGGGTGTACATGAGCGCACCCATGACATAACCAGCTGCCTCCAGTTCTTGCACTGTGACTTTCCCATATGATGGACTACATACCTGGAATCGTGAGCTAAAACTTATCCCCTCTCCCCGAAGGCACATTCTTGTCTGGATATTTTTATCACCTCAAGAAAAATGAAGCTAGGACACTGCTGAACTTTCTTTGTGTAACATTTGGTGTTAGAAGAAAACAACATGCAGTATGGTAGTTGCTAAATATATGTTTACAAATTCAGGAAAGCAGGAAGAATTTGATTAAAGGGTAATTATGCTGGGTGCCCTCAATAAACTCTTTTAGAATTAGCTATAATAGAGAAATAAAAAGTAATGGATTGAATAATGTAACTAATCAACATGATATATGAGATATTTAATAGGTCTTTACCTCCCTAATGAAAAACTGCTTTTTGTTAATCAACAAAAAAATTTCAAAACTTGGCTGTGTATTTTGCCACAAAGGAACATCAACAGATTCTAACAAGAATGAAGAATTTGCTAGCAACGTTCTCTCATCAAGTTGCCTAAACCACAAAAGAGACAATAGAATTCTTACACATCAGAAGAAATCAGGAGGAAAGTACTTAATGTCTAGGATACAAAGCAAAGGGGGACATTGGAGCCACACTCAATAGACACTCAGATGAAATTTTGTGGCATTAAATATATTTGTTATTGAAGAATCAACCCCAACTATAAAGAAATATAGAACTTAACATAGGAGACTAGATAAAGAAAAAATCAAATTAAGTAATTTTCAGAAAGGGGGGAATTAATAAAGACAGATGAATAATAAATAATGAAATAAGAAAATAAAAAAGTCAATAAAAAAAACAGTGATGATATCCGAGATGAACTCAATAAGCAACTGGAAGGAGAGATGTAATGTGTGTGGGCTTTACGGGAGACACAGAAGAGAAGGGTCACAAGCATCAGATAATCAGACAGCAGTGTTCCAAATAATATTCCAGGCAACGTGAACAAAAGCTTTAACCACGATCATAATTACAATAAATTTCTCTGGTAACAAATAAAAATCTGGAAGAAAAGGCTTGGAAGATGATGAAATGCCTACCATTGAAAAGATAGTTTCATAGCTGAACTACATCTCACTTTCAAAACAAAGAACTCTAACAAGACTTAACGATTGTGAGCCATGTGGAAGCGTGAAAGCCTCTTGTTTATTTAAAGATGGCATGAGGCTGAAATCAAACGGCTGAAAAAGAACCACAGCAGAAAGTTGCAGCCCACCCTATTCAGTCTTGAAAATACTAGAGCTCAAAATAAAACATTTGCAAATAGAAGCTAGAACTGTGAGTAGTAAAAATTCAGAGGCAACTACTGCATAATGTTAAGTGGACTGGATTTGGAGCTCAGAGGTAAAACACTTGCCCATCATGAGCGAAGTCCTGGGCTTAGTCTTCAGTTCCAGAAAAGCAGACCACCACCACCAACAAAACCCACTAACGATGATTAATACTCTCTGGATACAAGAGTGGCAGTTCTCATAAAATCTACCAACTTTAGTAGTAAACAAGACACAATATTGCACATATTAATGAAATAAAGGCATTTGAAACCTTACAGCAACAGCAAAGATGAATTAGAGGTTTAAAACATGAATTAAAATAATTTTAATGTAATTCAAAGCATTTACCACAATCTAATACTAGATCCAATCATCTTAACTGCTTGAAACTGGGTAATTCCAAGCTGTAGTTGCAGCCAACTTTCTTGAAAGCAACGGGAATAAAAGAAATATAAGAAACATGAAATATAAGGAAGTCTAATGCTTTGGATTATCAACAGCTCTTACTCCTGGGTCCATGGCTAGAGGAGAAAGTGACCGAGTAAGCCAAGTGGGAGGGAGCTGGTGGAGTGTCTCACTGTAGGGGAAACTTCTATCCATGATACTGTTAGATCCAAGTAACGCTGCAGTGAAAATCAAGGCATAAACATCAACATTTCCCTTTCTACCTTCCCTTTGACCTTTCCTTGGACTCCCCATTGGACAGACAATTGGAAACTAGAGCCAGGAGGCTTACAGTCGTCATCATGTGGTCAGTGTTCTCTGGCAGAGAGCAAGATGATAGATAAAGATGGATGAGGATCCGGAGAGACAGATGTAAAATACTGTCACAGTGTTCCAAGGATTGAAAAGGGGGAGAGGTATAAGGCAAACATCACATATACTAGAAATCAAGAAAAAAAGCTACCATTTTTTGCTTAACATTTTATATATAAAACAACTATTACATTAAATGTAACAGTTTGTAAGGTGCCTGGAAATAAGATAAATATGCAAAACCTGCTAGCATTAATTTTTTTTAGCTGGAACTGATGATAGAAGCCTGTCATCTCACCTACTCTGGAGGATGTAGAAGATGGATCACAAATTCAAGGCCATCTTGGCCTACAAAGTGAGCTCAAGGCCATCTTGTGAAACTTGGTGAGGCATCATCTCCAAATGAAAAATGCACAGTATTGAGGATATAACGCTTGCCTAGTGTGCATGAAGCTCTAGGTTCAAGCTCAAGAACTGCTTCCCACAATAGCCACATATATCTACAAACAATATCTACAAAATCTACAGATACTTGGAGTCAGTATTAATATTTACATTATTGTCACTGTAAACACATGATGAGGTAAATCCTACAATACAAAGCTGAAATTAGGGACTCTCTTTCACTTGCTACTAGATGTTTTAAAGACTGCTTTTAAATAGCAAGATCATTAGCAAGCTGTGTCACTGCTGATACTTTTGATGTCTCTTTCCAACCATGCCGATGTCAGTCTTTGGATAACAATCCTTTTGAAACCTTGTATGCCTGAATATATTTTACTTATCCCATCATATTATAAGACCAATTTGGTTAGATACACAATTGTGCATTCAAAGTTACTTTTTGTCCCCTATTGCTTTAAGTTGAAATATTCGAACTTTAAGTGTGTATCTCTTTCCATTCTGGGTTTAATTTGCATCTGTGACTCCCATTATCCAGATGCCATGCCCCTATTTCTTGCCTCCTGTCTCTCAATATTTTTAAATGTATTCTTGTGTCTTAAATCTTCCTTCTTCCGTCTAGTAGAGCTCCACTGCTGACTTTCCCATTTACCTGCTTTGCTTCTTCAACTGTAACCATGGATCCCCCTTCCTACGTCATCGTAGTCTTGGCTGTGTTCTTTGTTTTAACTCCTAATTTTGTTTGAGATTGATTGTTTGATGTGATGTGATGTGGTATGGTATGGTGGTGTGTGTGTATGTGTGTGCCTGCCTGTGTACCTGTGTGTGCATACCACAGTACACATATTGAGGTTAGAGGACAGCTTGCAGGAGCTGGCTTATTCTTTCTTTGTGAGTCGCATGGCTTTTGCTGAACTCTGGTGACAGACTCTGGTGACTTTACCAACTGCTCCATCTTGCCAACAGTGCAATATTTGTCCCTTACATTTCCTTTCACCTATTTTTAGCTCCCCATCTCTTAATTTAATAATTAAATAATTTAATAATAAAACTCTGACATAACTACTCTAATAATGTTTCTGCTTGTTGCTTTTCTGTGTTATAACTCTCATAGCTCTTTTGGAAATATCAACAATTAGACTGACAGTAAGTATTATAGCACGTCAACATGACTATAGTTAATCACTTTCACTTGCTCACATTTCTCTGGCCCAGTTACCTGGGGTAAATGATTCTCAGGAGCCACTAGTCACCATGATCATTTTTGTTGTTGTTGTTGTTGTTTTTTCTCATCTCAAGAGGAGTGGATAGGCATCTGACATTGAGAGGGCAGGGGCACTGCTAAGCTTTAATAACACAGAGGACAGCAGCCCATAATAGATACTTCCCTGGTATAATGGTCATCAGTCCCATGGTTGAGAGGCTGTGTGCCAGCTAACTGTCTAGAACAAGGTTTAGATCTTAGGGCAAAACAGCACTGTAATCTTCTGGCCCAGGATTTGTAAATGAAGAGTTTTCTGAGTCTGTTATTTAAACCCCAGAATTTTTTGTAATGCTCTGATCTGAGCCTCATGAACATCTGCCCAAGTGCCTAGCTAACTGTATATGCTTTAAACACAGAGTCAAGCAATCATTGTTCCAAAGAAATGCAAGTCACAAATGCGAGATTCAGTGAGCTTAGTTGTTTTCATTTCTTGATTTTTCTTTTCTCTACCCCCTTCTTCCTACCTCTAGTCACCTGCTATTTATATACAGCAATTCCAAACAGCCTTCCTTCTCCCTAAGACCTCTCGTGGCTTTTGCTGTTACTGTTATTTGTTCTTTTTCCAGTTCTCTATAGACTTCCCCATCATTGAATTTTGGGCATAAGCTTGTAGCATATTCTAATAGTTTCATAAAATGTCACATTTCCCCAAATTAATATAATATACTTCCAAGGAAAACATAGCACTTTCAGATAAAATTATCTGAAGGTTTGTGATGTCAAATAAAAGCAAAAGAGGACTTGTCTAACCAGATGTAAGGATACCATAAAAATTCATTATAATCAATCAAAATGGCAATGGCCCAGAATAGAAAAAAATAATAAAATATCCCAGAATAATGAGAATTTGAAAGAAATCAAAACATGGTAGATTAACTAAATTCTACTTGCACAACAGATTAACTATACCTTTAGAAGGTGGTATTTATAGAAATGTACTTGAATTA
Source organism: Mus caroli (assembly GCF_978045245.1). Lineage (NCBI taxonomy): Eukaryota > Metazoa > Chordata > Mammalia > Rodentia > Muridae > Mus > Mus caroli. The sequence goes on from NW_028227266.1 coordinate 93,639,867, forward strand.
AAAGATAATGACCAAGTAAGAACTTCACAGAAATTTACAAATCAATCTTGATAAACTATGAGTATAAAATGACCATCATAAAAATGGAAAGATAATTTATAAAAAATACCTATTGAAAAAGAGAAAAAAAAAACTTCAAATGGGAAAAGACATTATAAACAAAATCAATGGGCAGGCAACATATTAGGTGAAGCCATTTACATGCAAATGATGAGTCTTTGCTCTCTCTTTGCAGTGATAATCTGGCAATAAGTAACAGAGACATGGACCCAGACTAGGACCAGGCAGTCTGTAAAGGATCAAACATACTTGGCCACAGACATGAGAAGTTTGTTCAGGTTCAAGGGAAGTCATAGAAATGTACACTAAAACAATAGCCTGTCATTTCACCCTACAGTGTTTGGCAGCAGTACCGACACTAACAGTTGCTATTGGCAGGGATGCAGGGAAACTGAACTTCTACACATTACCAGTGGAAACACAAATCATTAAGAGACTTTTGGGAAGCAAATAGCATAATTTATTGCACCTTCAAACACACAGGCCCTCCTGACCCAGCTAGGTGATTTTAAGAAGTCTAATCCATACAAGTTAAAACAAACAAACAAACAAACAAAAAAACTAGCTCTTAACAGTTTGTGAACGAGGATGCTTATTGGAATATTCTTAAGAGGACAGATTGAAGAAATTGCCAGGGTTCTATAGAACTTCATGGGTCCATTAAAAGGGTAAATTAGTGCTCTTCCTGTTCAGACTTGAGGATTTCCTAAGAGGCATTTTTCCTACTGTGTAAAGATGCACAAAAGTATATATAAAATGATTCAAAAATTTTAAATCAACATCATACCCTCCTGTATGTATCTAGAGGTTTCTAGCTCCTATGCCTGTGTTTGTGTATTGTATATTCTTGACTTGGACCTTGAATGGGACTCAGGAAATATAGCCATGTACATTGCTTTTTTCCCCCCATTGCTCTCTTGAGGCTCAGGGAGTGGGGGGAGGGGGCTGGGTGGGAGTAGGGTGGAGGACTTCTTGGAGACAGGGGGAGGAGGAATGGGATGAGGAACTGTGGGAGGGCAACAACTGGATTGTGAAGAAAATAAAAGTATTAAAAACAAACAAACAATCCCAGAGGTTCCAAAGATCCCCTGACTGGCAAACAATCCTGACTGGCAAACAACCCACCGTATGTAGACTGGGTCACAAATGGTGAATGAGGCTAAATTTCAAGTTCCTCTTGAGAAACTGAATTTGGAAAACACTGTTACAATACTTAGTAGCAGAAACAAAAGACAAAAAGGTTAAAGCAAGAGATGACTTGAGTAAATGTAGAGTCAGGTAAACTATGGTGAACTGAAGGCTTGAGGGGCCACAGACTAAGGGTGGTGGAGCAAGGCAGTTGGTAGAGAGTAAGCCAGAGAGCAGCAGTACAGTTGGAGACAACCATCTGGCCCCGGAGACAGACACTAAAGCACCAGGCCCTCAAACTACCTGTGTGTTCTGCCACCCCTGGGTTTGTGCATCCCTAAAGCAGATCGCTGTCTCTTGAGCTCTCTGGACTGTGCAGTATTAAATGCTTTATATTCTGGGGAGAATTTATTCCTGAGGCTACTCCTTGCCTACTGGTAGATAAGAACCTGAGGTATTTAAGTTGCCAGCAGAGACTTGTGTCAGTAACAAGCACCTCCAATCCCATGCCATAATGCAAAATTTCAATTTGATTTAACACGTGACTTTAACCACATTCTCCCCAACTTGCTGAAGACCAGTAGCCAATCTTTGAGAAGAGGTATAGAAAGGGCCATCTTTCTCACATGCCTTATTCATCATTCACTGGATAGGTTCTGACATCTCCAAAGTGGGGAAAACAATAAGAACCCATTTTATGTGGTTGATATAAGCCCCCCTCAGAGCACCTATATAGGCTCTATATGTGAGATATTTCATGTGAGGCTCAAACCTCATTCATCAGCATCCATTCCCAAACTCCTGGGGGCATCTTATGTTGCCTGTTGGGCTACATCTGGTTCCTTTCCAAAGCTGAGATCCCCAGGCAACCCATGTGAGCAAGAGACTCACATGTGAGAGTCTCAGCCCCTTACAAATCTCAACTGCCAGGGGACGCTAAGGCCTTGGGGACCTTTCACTGGCTTAATGTGGATGAGAGGTGAGAAAGCCATGCAACTAGACCAATGGATGGCGACCACAAACCTCCCTGGAGAAGTGCTTCTGTGTTTCAAATCCTGATTTAACATCTGTTGCAAATGTGTGTGGTGATAATTACAAAGAGGACTTTAGTGCAGAGAACCTGGCGGGACATATTCTGGATTGTGAAGTTGGGAAGAGAGAGAAGATAAGACATTGGGTTAGAAGGAGATGGGAGAGGGCATCAAAATTAAAACACTGTTAAAGCAAGCAAATAAACAATGTGTTTGCTATGGAAACATTTTTGTGTGTGTATGTGTGAGTGAGTGTGTGTGTGTATGTGTGTGTGTGTGTGTGTGTGTGTGTGTGCGAATGCTTGAAAGGAAAACCACATGTAGAAATTAATCAATCATTTTCATAGTGTATTAGTAAACCACCATGAGCTGTAATGCAAAAGATCTTTAAATGCAATGTGATATTGTGCATGTCATGAAATTTAAAACAGAATCAGCAAATTCGCATATGACATGTAAGTCACACATCTTCACTTTCTTCAGAAGCTTGGATGTGCTAAGAATCCAAATTGCCCAATGGAGCCCTGAGCCCTGGGTATCTGCTCTCATCGGGCGACTACTGGCTCCCATTAATTGAATTTAGAAACCTCACAGTGGCATTATCCTGTCTAGAGACTAAATTAAATGCATGGATTATAATTCATTTACTGAAATTAGATGCCATCAGGCATTGGATCCAAAGTCAAAGTCTTTTTGCTCATGGGTAGCTAGACCAGCTCCTAGGTGACATGTGTCATAGACTGGTGCTATTTTTTTATTTTTGAGAGCTGAGAGACCCCAGGTCTCATGCAATTCCTGCTTCAAGTACATAGGACAAATTCAAGCTGGCCTCTTAACCTTCCTAGGCCTTATTTTCTTGTGTATGTCCTTAGATGACAGCTAAGATCCTTTGCAGCTAGCGTCTTTCCATTTTAAATAACCCAAGACTTCCCGGGGGTCTGTAAAATACAGATTACTGGGTCCTGCCTCCAGACACCCTGATTCTTCCGAGTTGGCCCCAATGCTCCATTTCTCACAGGTATCAGTGAAAAAATGGGGATCCTGGTCTGCAATGCTGACAAATTTAAAACTTGAGAAATGAAGTATTTGCTTTTCTGAGTAAAAATGGTTAATCAAAAAGTGAAGTAAGCTCACCATAATTATTTCCACTAAAATAAATATCTGTGCAAGACCTTGTGGGACATGTGTACAGTTTGAAGTGTGTCACGTTGTCTTGCTTACTGTCATTATAAGAAAGGTGCATTTTTTTTTCTCCTAAGATAATGTGAACTTCTATAGTCTTAGTTCCCAGGACCTCGGTGCACGTAGAAAGCAGGACAGGGTATACCTCGGTGATGGAGGATGTGCCTAGCATGTGCATGGCCCTTTTTATCCCTGGTACTGCAAACCAAATGAATAGAAATGAAGAAATTGATAAGTAAATAAAGAAGTATAGAAAGTCCTGCTGACAACGTCTAGAACTAGGTACTGTAGGTGGAGGGAGTTTACTGTGAGTGAGGGGATAGTACTGTGAGCTGAGAGGTGGTACCATGCGTGGAGGAGTGGTACTATGCATGGAGAGGTGGTACCATGCGTGGAGGGGTGTTACTATGCATGGAGGGGTGGTACTATGCATGGAGGGGTGACACTGTGTATGGAGGGATGGTACCGTGTGTGGTGGCATGGTACCGTGCGTGGAGGAGTGGTATCGTGCATGGTGGGGTTGTATCTGAGCTGAGGCAGTCCCCAGCTTGCATGGTGGAGGGAAATCGCAGCTTAGTGCCTTAAATTCTTGGAACTTATATTGTGCATCCTTGAATATGCCTGTCAAAACAAGACAAAATGAAACAAAAAGTATTTTCTATTTCTCCCCAGAGCTGTTGACAGATCAAATAAGATGCTTTGTAAAAGATTACTTATAAATTGCTAAGTTTTCTATAATAAGATCTATAATAAAACTTAACAACAATCAACTCTCCTTGGGTGTTTAACTGGCTCTTCAGATACCCCCCTATAGCACTTTAGTTATTTGTGACTACACATAAAATTGCCAGAAGTTTGTTCTCAATAAAGTAGCCACCATAAAGAACCTGCTTTCTCTCCCTCGCCTCTTGCCACTGTCCACTTCCGTGGTGTAGACGGTCAAAGGAAGGAAAGAAGGAATTAGAGCCATGCCCCGTGGAAGCTCTGCGTTTACATACCTGTTTTACACTCCAAGATTCTGAACTCATAGCAATTGCTGGGTGTGTGGGTACTGCCCTGCTGTTCCATCTATTAATTGCTCGTGGACATAGCGGTATCTATGCTGGGCTCTGTTTGGTGCTATCTAGATCATGGATGCTTTAATAGACTAATCAGCTGTAGCCACTTATGCCTTTTATCCCCCACCTGCTAATGTTTTCCCACCCATCCTACACTGACCATATATTATAAAGCCCCATTCAGATCCGTGTTTGGGTTGGCCTCTCGCTATTGTTTAAATCAGTTTCACTACTCTTCTCATTAAAGATGCTTTTCCTTTGTAATTTGACTGCCAGTCCACACCCTGAGTCATTGTCTGCAGTTCAGCCCATGGGGTGTGCGTCTACCATCCTCACCAGAGCCGGTGATGAGGCACAAAATATAGCTTCTCATCTTGAGCTCTTCAATGTGGGATTTCTCTCTGAAACAAATTCTCTGACTTGGAAACATGATTATTAATATTATTAATCGTGATTAATAACATTAATATAACATTAAAATACGATTATTGTTTCCATATCACACTCAGATGGAAGCACTAGAGAAATGTGCACATGTGAATATTCATCTTTTCGGTTACTAACACTTTGAGGAAGAGTTGTCCAAAATGAGAGGCATTTCCATACACCGCATTTGCAAGTCAAATTTTTCTCTTAACATTTAAGTAGTAGAAAAACAAGATTTAAAAGAGCCACTTTCATCCTTTAAAGTTTACCACGGCATAACTGTTTCAAAGGCACATGAACTGTTTTACCTTTGATCGCAATGATAATCTGAAGACCCTTTCTATTTGGGGTTACTATGGTTACACTGCACGGGTGATGTGTGAGCTGCACTGCTGTTTTGATAAAAATAGGTATTAACTACCAGCCACAGTGCTTCTCATTTCGTAGCACCTCTTGCAGAAAACGCAGCCGCATATTTAAAGGGGGACATGCGGGGTGCGCAGAAGCGTCTCCAAGGCAGCATGATGGAACATCTGCATAAATAATGGTGATTGGTCATGTGTATAAAAATATTTTTAATTAAATTCCTTCTAATTAAACAGGGCATCTTGCTGAATCCCTTTCTCTTATTTGCACCAAGCTTAGTCGTGAGGAAGATGGCTGATTAACAGACCCAAGAACCTATAATTAAAAGCAGAACTGTTATTTTTGGAGAAAAGCTTCTTCAATAGGGGTGACTTCATTGGGCTGTCTCTCATAATTTTTCATTTGTCACTGAACTCCTCACTTAAGTCTTCATTTTTTTTTAACATTGGAGAAATGATTACTAACATTAGCGTAATTCACAGTTTTTATTTTTGATTTGTGTTTTCCTTTGGTCTCTTTGACCATGCTCTCTGGTCACTGTTGTGTGTCACTATTTGATTGTGGTCTTCAGTTATTTGTTTTGTCAGGGAGGCTGTCATCCCTTTGTATATCATATTATATATTGATTTTTTTGTCATCTCTGGCCCTCCATGCCTCTGTATTTCCAAGTGTCAAGTAGCCAAACACTCAACTGCTCATCTTTGGTTTTAGTATCCTACCTTGAGAATTCAAAGGAAAGCTAAACAACATTCTATTCACCAAAATAAATAAATACATCATAAACAAACAAACCAGATGCAATTGACAATGGAGTTTCCTCAGTATCACAATTAACATTGGAGAACAAAGACAACATTCAATTAACATCTGCTCTCTGCTAAGTAGCACAAGAATAGACTCAGGCGGGTGTGATTCCCATAGTCTTAAGAGTTAAAACCAAAGGCATTAAGTTCATGGAGTTGAATTATCTGTGAGGTTGCAGAGGAGAAACATGGTGACTCTACTTCCAGAGTATTGTATTTGGAGGAGAACACTGTATTGAGTCTGAGGTAGAGGGCAGAAGGGAGAAAATATTCACCTGCTTTCCTTGAACTCCAAGGGGAAGATATTGCATCTCAAAGGAAGTCTGAGCATATTAGCCTACAGCATTTCCCCCTGAAGCCATCAGGCTTCGAGATAGGGCTGGCAGGCCAACCAATTTCTTTATGTGATCTGCTGCAAGCCTGCACAGTGTTATTTAACAGCACTCGAATGCATTCTCTCGCTCTATCCAATTCCATGTTAAGCATACTGTGATAGCATCAGTTTAAAAGCCTCCATATAAACCTTAGTCTATAAAACACCCTCATATAAACCCAGATTCTATTCTCGAGCAAATTTACTCAGAAATAAAAATACCAGCTTGGATTTATATTGTGTACCTCGTTCAAAGAACTCAAATAGCTTCCACACGCAGCGTTTCCGTTCATTTCACATCATTGTCTCAGGGAGAGAAGAGCCACGGTTTAGTAAAATAATTGAGGTGCAAAGGAATTTGATGATAACCTGAGATTTTACAGCCAGCCAATGAGGACTAGACCAGTGTGCCGGGCTTTGCATTGCTTAGGTTTCTGGACTGTGCTGTTGCCGGACACTAACATCTATGTGAGCAAAATGTCTTAATCAACTTCAGCCAACTTTTAGCTGCAAATCAATAATGCTTTTACTCTACCCATCCAAACAGCACCCCTGCAGGAGTCAGCATGCAGAAGAAGCACCCCAAAGCTGATAAACACAAACATAGGGGTTCCATCTGAATTCTCCTACACACAGAATCTGTCATCTACTGATAACAGTCTGTAACGGTGTGCCCAAATATCTGACTTGACACATTTGCTACAACTGATTCGATCACCACCATGATCAGGCGATTTTATCCATTCTAAGAAACAGAGGTTCTAAATACTTCATTGTTTACGTCTATAAAGCTCACAAACAGCAGTGTTGAAGACGGCGCTTCCAAAATTCTTTGACCCACAACCACTGCTATTTCTCAAGACAAAACAGCACCGTGTCAGTCAAGTGTTTTTTTTTTTTTTTTTTTAAGACAGTAGTCAAGAGTCCGGTTCTCACTTTCCTATTGATTGCATTCAATGGATATTTAATGAGTGACTACTGGGTAGCAGATTCCAAGAGTGAGTCTGCTTGCAATAAGGCAGATCGGTTAGGCCTCAGGATTCTCCAGCCTACAGAGAAATGTATATACAGGGTATACCTCGGTGATGGAGGACGTGCCTCCACTAGCAATGAGTTTAAGAGACAAATCAACACTCTAGGGGCTTTGTAAACACAGGGGAGGCTTGTATTAGCCAATTTGGCTAAGGCTCTGGGATAGCATTTTAAAATCCCCCTCACCAGGAGCCAAGCTGTGCCTTTTTGAAGAGACATCCTGCCAGCTAGTGGAGCCAGGAGTTTTCATTCCCATTTGGGGTTCCAAATATTGTGACCTGCTCAACATTAGCAAAGGATCCCTGGGCTCAGATAGTTCTGGGATCAAGGCTATAGAGACAGTTCTCTCCTCGTTCCAGCAGAGAAGGTTAAACTCATTAATAACTTCCACCATCCTACCCTCTGCATTTGAAGCTCAGTTCCTCTCTAAACCACTCTCTTGATCCCAGCACCACAGCAGGCCTCTTTCTGCATAATTAGGAGGATGTGAGGGATCCATATCCCAGATCTGTAGTTCAGAGGATGGGATTCTGAGAGCTATAAAATTTGAGATGTGGTGGGACCTTAAAAGACAATCTTTTTCAACCTCCTCATTTGCAAACAAGGACCCCAAAGACTCAGAGAGAGTAAATGTGTGTGCAGTATGCACAGTTGCAAGGAAGAAAACTTTTAGCCTTTCTCTACTTTCCCCCCCTTAAGTCATTTTATGCCAAAAAGGAAACAAACAAGTATAGAGATCACTGTTTTTGATGGCACGATCTACTACTGGCATGAATAGTAGTCATGGTGGCCACTACTGTTTGTCCACCACTGTATGCCAAGCACCTTACAGAAATGATCCCTCTCAGCCATTTACCAGGGCATCTAAGGAATGAGTGCTTCTCTTCATTTACACATGCAATGCATGTGAAGCTTTAGTCAAGTAACTGGCTCCAGTTCACCAAATTAATTCACATCCTAGTCGGCACCTGGACTTGGCTTGGGTTGACACCAGAGTCAGGTTTCTATCCCCTTTCATCTACTCCAGGAGAGTAATGAATTTCAAGGATCTCACACCAAGATCTTGCTTGAGAAGTTGGAAGTCCAGTCATGGAGCATCAACTGCCCAGAACAGACTTAGAGCCAGTAATAAAGGATGGCCAGCTACGCCTCAGGATATTGGACATAGATGCAGAGAGACTCCAGGTGTCCTGACGATGTGGTTTCAAGAACACACTGAAAAACCATTTGAAGCACTTCCACAGTCCTGTGCGCAGCTGGGAAACAGCTGGGCTTGATGGATGTCTTTGGCTAGCTGCTCTGGGGAATGGAACTGCTCTGCTCAGTGGGAGCAGTTCATTCTCAGCAGTGCTCAAAGGCAGGCCTGCAGGATGGATGCTTTGAAAGTCAGTGTCCAGCCCCACACCTTCTGTTTGTGAGTTAAACGTGATGTTGTACATTGAAGCAAAAACTACATTCAGAGATGTCTTTTCCTTACTGTCTGTATCTTTTTAGGGCACAGCATGTAGTAAAGTCAAAATCATGGAAAAAATAGTCAAGCAGAAAAAAATCATGGATGTGTGAGGTCAATGTTTATACATCCCTAAGGGTTGGTGCTGTAATGTGTCTGGGGCAGGAGAGTACCCACTAGTAGTGGACAAAGATTGGTTTTTCTTGGTCTAAGAAGATGCTTGAGTCCTTGAATTGATTAAGAATACTTGAAAATGCCTTCTGTTTACCTGGATGTTCTAGATAAGAAACACTGTGTTATTACTGTGTTATTTTGAACAGGAATGGTGATAGCATCTACAGACAAGTACTGTAGGCCAGCCAGTGAACAGAGAAGTGGTGGATGACCTGGTGAACAGACAGCACCGAAGCCGCTCCTGCCTCAAAGGACCCAGATATAGCTGTCTCTTGTGAGACTATGTCAGGGCATAGCAAACACAGAAGTGGATGCTCACAGTCAGCTATTGGATGGATCACAGGGCCCCCAATGGAGGAGCTAGAGAAAGTACCCAAGGAGCTAAAGGGATCTGCAACCCTATAGGTGGAACAACATTATCAACTAACCAGTACCCTGGAGCTCTTGACTCTAGCTGCATATGTATCAAAAGATGGCCTAGTTGGCCATCACTGGAAAGAGAGGCCCATTGGACTTGCAAACTTTATATGCCCCAATACAGGGGAACTCCAGGGCCAAAAAGTGGGAGTGGGTGGGTAGGGGAGTGGGGGGGGGGGAGGGTATGGGGGACTTTTGGGGTAGCATTGGAAATGTAAATGAGGAAAATACCTAATAAAAATATTTAAAAAAAAGAATTAACCTTCAGAGGTTCATTCATTCAACCAGCCAACAGAATTAATGTTCACTGCTCACCAGGAAATATCAAGGGATTGACAAGCACGTAGCCGAGCAAACAATACAAATGAGGACTAATTTGTTTTTAAAAATGATGCATTTATTTTTATTTTATGTGTATGTGTGTTTTGCCTGCATGTGTGTCTATGCACTATGTGTACAGTATCTGAAAAGACCAGAAGAGGGGGTTGTATCACCTAGAACTTTAATCCAGTCCTCTGCAATGAAAGTGCTCTTAACTACCCAGTCAGCTCCCCGGCCTTAGGCCTTAGTGACTGACTACTATCTTAGTATCCCAGAAGGTCATTTTAAGTGAGTGAGTGATATTTCTTGGGGTGATAGCACTTTTAAAAATCGCCCCTTTCACATAAGAAAATAAATTCACTGGTAACTGAATGTTTTATTTTTGCATCATTTTCCTTCTAGAAAGGATTACTGTAGGGGACCAAAACTTCAGGACTAACAAAGCTAATTCTTGCTGCAGTATCTGATGTAATATCACACCTCCAGGATGGATTTCTGGCTCCTTGCCTGATCTTGTAAACTGCTGGACTGCAAAGTGTAGTTTGACTTCTATTATTGTACTCTCTAAAGCCAGAGATTTTCCCATTGCAAATAAAAATCTATCTATCTATCTATCTATCTATCTATCTATCTATCTATCTATCCATCCATCCATCCATCCATCCACCCACCCACCCACCCATCCATCCATCCATCCATCCTCCTATCTATCTATCTATCTATCTACCTATCTATCTTCTTAAAACACAAACAAAAAGCTCTGGGTTGGTGACAATGTATTCCTTGGACTCAAGAAAAGCAGATTTATGACGCCTCGCTCCCAGGGAGTGGAAAACTAATCAAACAGCCATTGCCAGTGACAGGCACACAGAGCCACTGCAGGTGAAACTGCCTGGGAGGTGGCTGAGACCTGGGTGTGATCAGTACAGAGAGAAACAAAGGCTGAAGACTGAGATTCCACAGGGAAAAGCATGCTGAGGATGCTTTCCTGGACAGTGTTTGTGTTAAAGCAAGGAGCTTTAGAAGGACAGCAAAAAGAGGTCACGGAGCATGAAGGAAAACCACAGAAGGGCAGGCAGTCTTCCCAAACAAAGGAGAGATACAAGGAGCCCAGAGTCTGTGCACAAGAGGAGTCAGCAATCTGGAAGTACTCGGGATGGCTAGGGCCTCACATACGGCATCTGTGGCTTTGAGAAAGGGACTCTGGGCACCATGTTTCATATTTATAAGCTTGGCCTATTTTATGAATGGCTTTCTGCTTATTCTGACCTAAAAATACTAATTCAGGATAATTAAAACAAAAAATACCCAGAAGAGAAAATTGCTGTTGGCTCCTCTTGTGATTTGGGACTTATTCTCCCATGATGTGGCTTACCAGACTGTTGACATGGCACCCTGCTCTGAACTCCATCCTAGTTAGCACCACTTCCTCATGGTGACTATACACAACAATGTGGCCTGGACAGGATCATTCCTGAAGAATAAGGCTATGAGATATAAAACAACACATTCAGAGAGAGACATTCAGAGGATGATATGGTATGCTGTGTGTGATGATAGCACCAGGAGGGACATTCAGAGATGACTACATCAGTGTTTAGCTCCCATAGCCCCATAAGCAGAATCCTATGGTTTCCTTCCCCCGCTCCCAACCCCCACACTTTTTCTTAATCTCTGATACAAGCTTGCGTTTGTTAAGCATGATATAAAACATGGATTTGTATATGTGATTTATTTTTATGCCAGTGGTGCTATGGGGGAAAGGGGCTCTGAAATGGCTGAAAATAGGGACATTCCAGCCATATTCTCATTCAGGAGCTCAGATTCTACAGCTCTGAAGCCAGCACACCCATCATGTTCAGATCTCTATGGTCCAAGGGGCCCAGACATGTTAATGTGTTAGCAATATAATAAATCACCATGTATCCAGCAGATTTTGGCATCAAAACTTTACCTGATCACTTTGAAGGTCAGAAGTCCAGCTGGATTGAGCTCTTTGCTAGGAGTCTCAGAAGGTCAAAGTCAAGGTTTTAGCTGGCTGGGGCCCTTTCATAAGTTCTAAGAAGACTCTCTCTCTCTAAGATCATCCAGGTTAATGGCAGAATACAGATTATTACAGCTACAGAGCTGAGGTTCCATTGCTCACTAACAGAGATACCCACTGCTGTCCAAGACCCCTCTCTCTTCCCTGGTGAATCAGCATCTACATTTTAAAGTCAACAAAGATTTGACACACCTTTCTAACTCTTAGAATGTCCCTGACTTTCCCCATTATCCACACCCCTCTAGTAAATTCTCTCACACCAGCCTAAGACATTTCATCTCCTTTATTTTTATTGTATAAAATTCATTTTTATTCTGCCTCAGGTGCTTTGCTGGTAACAATTTACAGAGTCACGACTAATGACAATCATTTTTTTTGCATACAAATTGTGAATTCACTTACAAGCAATAAATGTTACTGAAAGTGGAATATTTATTACGTATTTAAGTGTTCAGTGCTATGCCAAAGAGCCTGGAGGACACCAGGAAGTTCAAGATTTGGCCAAGCCTCAGAGATCTCAAGTTCTTAGGTAGGGGTGCAGCACCGAGTGCATACATCTAAGAACTGAATGTCTTCATCATTTAGACCGGCTCCACTGAAATACTCCCTTTCAACACTGTCTCATATCTCCTAAGACACGTATTTCTTTTCTGCATCACACATTCCAAAACATTATTTGTGAAACACACCCTTTTCTTTTTAAAAATATTTTTTATTAATCTTTGAAATTCTATACAATGTATTTTGAGTGTACTCATCCTCCATTTCTCTCATCTGTAGTTCTAGGCATCAAATATTTAGACTTGTGTGTTTAATTTGGAACACTCAAAGAATCCAGGAAACTAGAAAGAGACTGTTAGGGGAGAGGAGAAAAAAAGGCATTAAGGAAGGAGAGTGGATAATAGAATACAGATGATATGAATGGGGAGAGATTGAAGATGAGGAAAGAAATGACAGGGTAGGACAAGGGAAGGGATTCGGGGAGGGCTAACACCTAGCATATTTGGAAAGCATATGGAAAATGACATTAAAAAAAGAAGCCACATTCATAGCCAATACAAAAAAAAAAAGAATTTAATTGGTGTTACCATACACAGTGGATTATGCTCATCTCAGCAACCAATGATGTCCAAATTAAAAAGCCCAGTGCCAAATGTGAGATACCTCCTTTAGGTCCAAGGGTCCAGAGATCCCCCTCAATATTACAGACTTTTGCCATTGTTCTTGGTTTCCGACCAGAATTAGATGGTACCACCATCTTGCTGAAAACACCACACGCTGAAAACACCACACGTACTGGTTAGAGGACATGGAGAAATCAAGTTGGTGCTGAGCAGAAAGCTCCTTCTCTTCTGGCTAGCCATCACAGTACTAAAAGATGCTAGGAATGTTAGAGGAGAGAAAAACCATCATCAGTCTAAGCCGGCTGTGAATCCTACGAACTGCAGTAATACCTGCCATAGCAAGATGACCTGATCATGCAATAGTGGTATGGGTGCTCTGGGGGCAACCAACTTCTCCATGAGTAGATTTGAAGCCTGCTCCATAAGAAGGTACAGCTCTGCTATTGTAAATCTGGCAAAGGGGAGTTCCTGTTTCCTAGGGTTGACTTACTATTATTCTTCGGCTAAAGGGGCATAGTATCAAAAATCCCTGGAAATTAACATCTCTCCACATAGATTAGTGTATGTCTCAGACCTCAATAAAGAAGGTCCTTGTGCAGTGGGTAGTGGCTAATGTAGAAACTCATAACTGGTAAAGTGCAAAGAATAAATGTCAGCTGAGCGCTCAGCCACATGTGGGTCATGTATATCACACTTTATCACCTCAATCTTGAGGCTCGGGAACAATTTCAGAAGAGGAAATCAGAAGTATTGCAAGAGCTGGAGGTCAGAGGGGAGTGGAGCTAAACAGTCTCATCTGGACATGACAGGATTGCCACACTCATGGACTCCTGGCAGCTGTGGTTGCCTACATAAAGGTTAAACCCATCATTGTCCTAGTATAATGAGGGAAGAGATTTGCCAGCCTCTATCCCTGACTGGGGAGCTATAAACAATTGATGGCTTTTGAAGGAATAAGAAAGTTTTCTTTAAGGGAGTGGCCTCTGGTTGACTGATCATGCTCTAATCACCAATCCGCCTAGAGTACGTGGGCAGCACAAATTGGAATAGATGGAATTCTGGGTTTTTTGTTTTGTTTTGTTTTTTTTTTTTTTTTGTTTGGTTGGTTTTTGGTTTTTGTTGTTGTTGTTGTTGTTGTTGTTTCTTTGTTTTTGTTTTTGTTTTTTGAGACAAGGTTTCTCTGTATAGCCCTGGCTGTCCTGGAACTCACTTTGTAGACCAGGCTGGCCTCGAACTCAGAAATCTGCCTGCCTCTGCCTCCCGAGTGCTGGTATTAAAGACGTTTTGTTTTAGAAGACACAAAGTTAGGGAACAGTGAGGGGAAATTTCCCCCCTCACAGGCTCATGTGATCAGGATTGACCACTGCTTCAGCTGATCTAGGATAAAATACCCATTTTAAGGTCTTCTAACGTATTTACATTCAAGAGCCGTTGTAGTCATGTAACAAAATATATTCACATGTTCCAGGTATTGTTAATTGACAGATTTGAGAAGGGAGGAATGTTCAGATTCTCAGACAGGATAAGCACATAACATCACCCTGTCCCTTTTGCAACACTGTGATTCAAGTCCAGGGCCTTATGAGGCTAGGCAAGCATTCTACCAATGAGGAATAGCCTTAGTCCTTGATGAATTCCTCATTCTAGTCTTTATCTTTTCTCTCTCCCAAGCCTGTGCTGACTCCTCTCAGTATTATGCTCATTTGCCCTTGGACACATTCTCCATGTTGAAACTATTATGTAATATTTACATTATTATCCTCATTATCCTTATCCAGAGTTTGGGAAATTATGATATACCATGTATGTTCCATATCTTTTTATATGTAGTAAGAAAACTTGGTGAAGCACTCCTATTCGATGTCCCCCATGATCATAACTAACACAATGCTCTTTTGACTTCTTGTTTTCCTTACAATTGTTCCATGTAATAAGCCACAGTATTATGTTTACCTCCAAGTGATGATTTCTTAGTGAGCCATCGCTAAGTTGGGCTGCTCTTTGGAGCCACTGGCCTTTGCTCTTAATATATTTCATGATTTGTAGGTAAACATTTGCCTGCCATTTTCTGTTTTAAAATGGCAATGTGCTGAAGCAATCATTGTGATTGGAGAACGCTTGTGTGGCTGGCTGAGTCATCTTCACTTGGATAGAGGGTATACGGCACAGATCCCCATTAAACTGCACCATGGCTCATTAAACCCCATTGGGGAGAAAATTGGGTCTTTGTTAAATGTTTATGTTCTCTGCTAATGTTAAATTTAGAATATTCTTGCTGTAGATACCTTGGGGGAAATTTTATAGCACTAGCTGAAGTGCCAAGCAGGTCTCAATCCATGAATTCCCAAATATAAGACCTAGGAACTAGTACCTGCTGGGGTTGGTTATTAAATATATTTCTTTGCAGCATTTACATGCTAGCATTTGATTTTCTCATTGCCAAACCTTATGACCTTCTGGTTACTGTTTTCTACTCTCAGAGACCAGTAGGGGATGTTACTTGTGGCTTTTGAGCAAAAGGTGAAATCAATTATTCTCAAACACCATGCAGCTATGAAGTCAAGAATAGGATTGTGATTGTCTGTGCTTTTGTTGTGCATCTTTCTATTAAAAAAACAGCTCTCCAATATTTAACCTTTCAAATGAATGCCTTAAACAAATACAGATACCAGTGATGGAATTGTTACTCTAGAAATAGGCTCCTGGGGTTAATGTAAAAACACAACCATTTCCTCTTTTGAGAGTTACTGTGAGTCTTCTACATATACACTCAGAGTCAGTGGGTTACCGCATGGCAAAAGATGTTAAGACACAGGGAGCCTTTCTGGGTGAGGATCCAGCATGGAATCTGAGCTCCTCAGAAACTAACAAAGGGAAACATTTCCTCATCTTTCTCAAACAGGATGCTTAGCTAGTGTCATTCTCAGTGCATAGAGAATAAGCCGTTATATGCCCACCTATTTAGGACAGTCACTCTCAGGCATTTTATAATGGCTCTTCACAACTCTCCCAGGGTAAGAAAGACCCCAAAGAGTTTCTGTTCATGTACCCATTATTGTTTATCCAACTAGAAATTAAGACAAATTTCAAAATGTCCTTTTATTGACTTAAGTAACAATAATTTGTACATTTGACTATAAATATTATAACATATGAAAGACAAATTTATTTTCCAAGAGAAACAAAAAAACTATGTTGAGGAGAGTAGCATCATTTCCTTATATTTTTGCAAAGTTCTTCAGTGTAGGATATGAGCAATAAAAGACAGGGGCTCCTTACATCTGCCCCTGAATGCCATATGATGTACTAATGCTATCACATATCCTTTTGTAAACTCTATTTTAGTAAACCAAAGAATGAGAATAGAAAAATGCAATTAACACTTCCCTACTGTTGTGAAGATGTTCTGACCATAAAGATGTTCCTGGGTATGGTTCAAGAAAATCCAACAATCCTTGGTCTATCCTTTGAAACCACTACTCTGGCCACCAGAGCTTGTTTCTCCCAAGGAGACCTGGCTGAAGGGATTGCAACAGTGTGCTGGCATATAACGCCTTTTCACTACTACCTCAATACCTAACATGTGGATCACTACGAAGGTCAGATAAAGTTGACATGTTTTAGGCCAAATTCATTTGTCAAGCTTTGTAGAATATACAATTTAGAATGGCCTCCACAAAGTGGCATCCAATGACACACTTTCCAGACAGCATCATTCTTTGACCTAGTTCAGAAGGGTGGGATTCTGTTATATTTATTTCTATTGTTATGACTGGCAGAGCCCCACTGGCAAAACCCATTCATGAATTGATTTCATAGCCAAGTGTGTGGAAAGGGAGGGTCTAGATTCAAAATAATCCCAGTATTCTAGTCTATTCTCACAAAGCTACAACTGTTTTCAAAACCCTCCTATAATCACTTAAACCATATGTAGGGGGACACAGTTCACAGTACTCTTTTAACAAGAGAAGAATGCTACCTCGTTTATAAATCTCAATGAGTAACACCTGTCATGACTAACAAGGATTCAGCTGCAGAAGCCTTGGACACTTCTGATTCTTCGTGTGTCATAGACAAGTGTCATACATACTGATCAGCACCCAAATAGCAAGTACTACAAAGAGAGCCAGCATGACAACACTGAGTGATGACTTAGAATGACAAGAGAGGAAACTATTGTGTCTTGTTGTCTATCGACCTAGGCAGATCATGTACTAGGATGCCGAGTGCTGGCACATTGAAATACCATTTGAAATTTAAATTCCTTGTAAAACATCAAGAAAATATGGGTCAGAGAGCTGCTTACAAAGGTTCTAAGGCACAGACTGTCACTAAATCACTCTGAAGACTTCGGAGCGACTGAAGGAGCTTGCAGAGAGCGATCATTTACAGACAAGCCATTAAAAATACACAGAGCATCATTGAGCAGTCAATATGTTGGCATTCTGATTGGCTTCAATAGTCACTTTCTGGATTTTTTTTTACTCTAAGAATGTTTTCTTACTATCTTTCTGATTCCAATCAGACTAGTTAGAGTTTCTATAGGATGATGGTATTAATAAATATATCCCACTAGTTCAGTGTTTGGATTTCTCTTAGAGATTGTAAATTGGTCTCCATTTGATTCTAATAGTGTGTCATAAGTCTTGGATTCACCCCTGTTGGAGATGCTGCAATTCATGTCCAGCCTCCAGGGGCCTGAGTCATGAATTGGTACCCAGCTTGCAGCAGATGATCTTTCATGACTCAGAACATAACTTCCCTGCTGTCCCTGGACTCCTTCTGCCTTCTTCTTCTTCCTGTCCTATTATCTCCCTTCTAGTCTATCCTCTGCCTTCAACTCTTCTATTTTCTGCCTGATTCTACCCAACCTACAACATGGAATGTCTAGAAGAAAGCCCAACTGGGTTCTGCACTCTAGTGATGCTGCTTCGGCTTTCTATCTTACCTCAGCAGTACACCCCAGAAACACAGCCACCTACACTCTTCTCACTCATCCCATTTGGCTGCTCAAGTTTTTTTCTCAGAACTCTCCCATGGTTCCGAAGCATCTGTCAGTCACTTGGTTGTCACACTCTTTCCATGTCCTAAATGAAGGCGTGTGCCTCTGCAAATGGGAATCTTCTTTAGCATCACAGGATATATGTATAATATACATATGTGTATATATATATTTACATATGTGTATACTATTTAGTGTGTATATATATATATATACACACAATATATATATGTGTATATATATATATACATATATATATATATATATATATACATATATAGTCTTAGAAGGTAATAGGTCTTAGAAGGTATAAGAGAAGGAATTCCCAAACATGGATGAAGCAGCAGCAGCTACCGTGAGAGGCATGTGAACCACAATGTAATACAGGCAAAAGTGGCCAAATCCTTTAATAAAATCACAGGTTCTGAAGATCTAATTATGTCCTCTCTCCTTCCTATGCACTCTTACTTCTGGTATCTAGAATGCTCTCTTGAGAACACAAAAGGTTCATCTTAGGTAAGTACTAATTATTTTAGCCTAGCTTAGAGTTAGGGCTAGTCTCCCCAACCCAGAGAGATCTGAGGAGAGCCTGCTATGAATTACACTGTGGCCATTCCAAGAAAGTCGAAACTGGGACAGTGCATCTAAGCATGTAAGGCACTGCGTAAAACTGAGCACTATCTGTGAACTAACTAAATGAGTTCTTTTAAAAGTTCCAAGCTCAGGAGCAGAGTGGGTGGCTAATTCCCTGACTCACCTATTCAACTCATTTGCCGTCCTGACAAAATACTCCCTCCTCTAGGACACACTAGCTGGCTTTATTCTGAAGCTGTTCTGTTTCTTCACAGGGTAGACAGGAATTCGCAAAGTAATAGCTTTCTCCTTTGTGTGGGATATCGTTTATGAAGCAGGGCTCAGTTCTTTGTTCAGGAGGAATTGTGGGAATGTCAGATCATTTTTGAACATAATTGGATATACAGATAAATACTTTCCTCAAAAATAGCCTTGTGCTTTCTTTAGAAAAATGAAGAATCTATCTCATAGAACAGAGTGGATATCAACGAGTAGGAACTTTAGAATAAGAAACCAAGCCTTAAGTTGCACACGAACCTAGGAAACCTCCCCAAGAGTAGAGGTGGGTCACAAGCTATCCACAGAGCTCAAGGAACAAATATACCCAGAAGCTGAAGTTGGCACTTGAACTGCAGAGATAGAATTTTCTGCTAAAGAATAACTTATATTTTACCCCACAAGATCCCAACAAAAGGAGAATGTTGTTAACTAAAACCTCAGTTGAAAGCTCATTACTTTGGTTAGATGCAGGCACTTGACTCAACTTGAGATGAAGAAAGAGATCACCTAAGAGAGATGAATTCTGACTCTCTCATCTCCACCTACAGAAGCTGCCTGTTGTAGCAAATGGCTCAAAGGCACTCAGGAGCTGAGAGGAGATCTCTGCCATTTACCTGGTGTGATTAACAGGACCCTCTGGACTTGAATAATGAATATCATTCTACCCTTGATTTTTGTTTTTGTTTTTGTTTTGTTTTGTTGTTTGTTGTTGTTGTTGTTTCTTTTTCCGAGACAGGGTTTCTCTGTATAGTCATGGCTGTCCTGGAACTCACTCTGTAGACCAGGCTGGCCTCGAACTCAGAAATCCACCTGCCTCAGCCTCCCGAGTGCTGGGATTAAAGGCATGTGCCACCACACCCACCCGGCTCTACCCTTGGTTTTTAAAAAAGGAATCAGGCCTGCTACCATTCTAATTCATGATCCCCTCCCCCCCCTTCATTTGTTTTGCTGTTAGATCCTAGCAGTGGCTTCTTTGTTTTAAAAAGGGCACTAAAGAAAGATAAAATACTTTGACAAATAAAGCTTATCTGTCATTATAGTATGTGATACATTTTATGCCTAGGACCAGTAGGAAAGCTGATCATAGGAATGAGCATGTACCTCACTTCACATGCTCATCAACCTTTTTGGTTGGGTTTTGTTGTTATTGTTATTGTTTTGAAATGGGAACATTCAAAATCTACTTTCTTGCAATCTTCAAGTATGCAATACATGATTTTAAGCATGTGTGTTCTGTTTCATATTAAGTTGGAATCTGGAATAATCTCTTCTGTCTCTCAAGCACAAAGGCCAACCTATCCTCCTCGTTAAGTAGCATGGGTGTGCTGTTCCTTGCCTCTGTCCTCACAACACTCTTGCTTATCCAGTCACTAAGCAGCACGCTACATTGCAGCATATGCCGAGGGACTGGGAAGATGAGAACCAATAAATAAGCCATGTATAAGCACTATGGTCACTGGGCCATCTCCACTTGCAATGATGGATGTGCATGGCCCTCAGTGCTTGGAGCCCGACTCGACACCTCTCCCTTTCCTCTCCAGTAAAACCCATCTTTTAGGGGAATTACTAGGGAGGCCTTGAGCCATCTCTCTATCCTGCCTCTGTTCTGCTGTCTGAGCTTTATGTCCAAGTTCAAATCAGAATGTGTCAACCCTCTTACTAAAGACCTTCAATTGTTTTCCACTGTGGCAGACAGAGCAACCTCCACATTTCTTGATGACTTGAAAACCCTTCACACTGAACTCACTTTCCTTCCCCATCCCCAAACCCAACTAGCACTCCATTTACAGAATACATATTGTCCTCGTGCTTCTTGAACTGGGAGAGAAAAGAACAGAGTGAAAACACCCATTCTGCCTTTTTCCCCACCATGGACAGGTATCATTTTGGAATACTCTTTTTCCCTCTTGGCAATCAATTCAGTGGGTCATTTTCTTAATGAGTGCTGATCATACTTTGCATAATTGTTTCAAATGCTGAGACACCAGGAAGTTTTGAGGAGCACAGGTAATCAGCTTATGGCATTTATAGCTGTGGTAGATTCACAAAGGCTCAGTGCTAAACAGCCTGTAGCAACTGAGTCAGTCCTGCTCTGGAGAACCCTGTCTATGGCTGAATGTGCTCTCGGGAGCACATGAGAGCCAGGATCTGGTTGCCTTTCCATTCATAGTGCTAGGCTATTGAAACAATATTCAATTGCCCATTCCTTCATCCCTGTATCAAATAATTACTGCATACTGGTCAAATAAACACCAAGGGTTGCAAATTGGACCCTGTTCCCAGGAAGCTCCGTCTCTTCTATAAGTCTGTGATTTGATCCAAATGCTAGGATCATAAAAGAATGAGCCAGCTCAAAGCTGAGGAGATCAGAGGATTCAGAAGCAGTCTTCCCCAAGACCCTTAAAGAATGAAGAAAAGGATTTCAAAAGCATCTCTCTCTCTCTCTCTCTCTCTCTCTCTCTCTCTCTCTCTCTCTCTCTCTCTCTCTGTCTCTCTTTCTCTCGTGTGTGTGTGTGTGTGTGTGTGTGTGTGTGTACGCACGCATGCGTGTGTGCATTGTGGAGCACATATAAGGGGTGAGGGAATGGTGAAAGTAGATGCTAAAGGAATTTCTGCCCTTTTAGGAAGGGTCAAATACAAAACAAAAAAGGTAAGAAACTGCAGTGTGTTTAGAAAGTCGCAACAAGTCCAGTGTGACTTTGGAGGAACAGCAAAGGGTGGGTCAGGTGTGCAGAGAGAGGCATCTCTGGAAAGTAAGCATGGACAGAACTTCTTCACGGGGGTGGGGGTAGGGGAATGACATAATCTGTTGTTTTTGAATGAAGATCTTGTGTTCATGTGGAGGATGGGTTTAGGAACGTCAGTACTTAATAAATGCTTTTTAAAAAGTGACCATAATGAAGACACACATTGTGGCTGTGTCTTTGCTAACTTGTCATCTTTATGTGTGTCTTCCTAGTGACAGTGCTGGCCATTTTCCATGAACTCCACGTGGACCCCGACCTGTACACACTGCTGTTTGGAGAGAGTGTGCTGAATGATGCGGTGGCCATAGTCCTCACATAGTAAGTACCAGATCTTGATTGCGTTCCTTTAACAGTGGTTCCTCGTGGAGTTAATTCCTGATGTCTTTAATAGCATCTTCTCTCTATGACAGCGAGGAAACAGCCCTTTGTAGCTTTTAAGGCATTGTCACAGAAGATCTCCAATAATGGGCACAATTCATTAGGCACCTAATATCTAATACTGTTAATGGCCTTCACACTCCCAGATTATTACAAGATCCTACCCAAAGGGTAACAGTTTTTTTTTTCTCGGTGCATATATTTGGCTGATTCACTGAAGGCTTCTAAGATGCACAAAACACGAGCTGCCTCTTTTCAAATCAATGCCACTTAGCATTTCCCTCCCACCAGTTGCTTTTCAGATAACAGGCTGACAGAAGCTCTGGAATTTAGCTTTTGGCAGTTGGGGACCTAGAACTCAGGGTCAGAGCACTTTACCTTCTCAGTGCAGATTCAGCACTGTAAGGCAAGCACAGGGTATCACCCTTCCCATCCCACATGGCCCTGAAGCTTCCCCAGCTGAGTGCAGATGCGATTTCCCTTTGTGCTGAGAGGATTTTTCCCCCCAAGATGAGACCCAGCAGGCTTTCTCCACCTCCTCTTTAGACACATAGCCATTTATATTTAATAAATGCCATTCTGGCAGCTTTTCATTGTGTCAGAGGTCTCTCTGTGGTTTTAGATTAAGACCAACATTTTGGGCAAAACTGTCAGATATTCCCAAGGAAAGCAGCTATCTGATAATTAAATGTGACAACGGAATTCTATTCCCAGTGTTAATTACTTCAAATGCAGTTGAAAATGTATTGTGGAATAACAAAAGATTTTAAAGGCAGACCTCAGAGTGAGGAGAGAGGAGCAGGCAGCGTCTGGCAGCCCTATCAGCTTGTGTTCCAGTTCCCTTTCGTTTGCCAGCTGACATTTCTTAAAGCTGCCCTCCTTCCTCCAAAGTTGCCACTGAGTTCAGCCACGTTTACCTGGCCACAGAGACAGGGATTTCTCTGTGTCGCAGGAAACTACTAGCATGTAAGAATAAGAACAAAAAGTCATGGTCAGACTCATATATGCAGAAGGATGCTTTGAAAACATCAAGAACAATTAATTAGGACACCAAGAGTCCCTGTCCCAGAAATACTAACATTAAAGAAATATTTGAGGAAAAAAAATTGAAAAATCTGCTGAGTCCCTCCTTTTTACTTCCTGAGCTGCCAAACTGTAAGAGGCTGTGTCAAACAAAACCACAAAAGAATGGGGAGACCCACACTGCTCCGTCCAAGGCAGGCCTGTCCTCTGCCCAGCACTGCCACTCACAGTGACTCCCACTAAGAATAAGGACTTGGGCCGGGCGTGGTGGCGCACGCCTTTAATCCCAGCACTCGGGAGGCAGAGGCAGGCGGATTTCTGAGTTCGAGGCCAGCCTGGTCTACAAAGTGAGCTCCAGGACAGCCAGAGCTATAAAGAGAAACCCTGTCTCGAAAAACCAAAAAAAAAAAAAAAAAAAAAAAAGAATAAGGACTTGGGAATGAGTGTTGACCCTTTAGGTAAAAGCCTGGGCCACTAGAAATGGTTTCTTTTCCACCTCAAGTCTATCTGTGGCTCCCTAAACACATGGGTCAGTCAGCCACAGACCAAACTCTCTGAAACCATACAAAATTAATCTTTTCATCCTGAAGCTGTGTCTCTCAGGTATTTTGGTCATGGTGACAAAACATATCTAATTTTGTGTCTTGACAAGGTGCCATCTTTTCTGGGCAGGAAACAATTGACATTCTAGCTGAAGCCCTTGCAGTCCTTAGCTCTGCTGTTGTGGCACTGTGAGGCATAAAGCCAAGGAGTTTGTATGAAAATAAAACTGTCTGAGTAAGATGGTTTCCCTGCCCAAGGTCTGCATATTAGGATCTATAGCATCCCTGCTATGGGGCTGTTTGACTGCCGACCAGTATGTGTGTGATGGCTGAGCTCTGGCCTCTCTGTGCACCAGCATTTCCTATGACTTGCCTCTTCACCCCTTATACTGTCTTCCATGGGTTTTTCTTCTTACCTGTTCACTCTTTTCTTTTTAAAATTGTCTTTGGAGAATTTCGCAATGATATATATGCAATTTCTACCATTCCTTCTCTCCATCCCTGTTCCCCTACTCCTTCTCTAATTCATGACCTCATCTTTAGTTTTATATATAATATATGTTATATTTGCATAAATACACACATGTATATAGACATACATACATACATACATACATACATATGTTTATATACATATACAACCTACTGAATCAATTTAGTGTGGCTCATATCTCCAAGTGTTTAGGCTGACCACTTGGGATTGAAAACCAATCAGGGCTTTCCCTTGATTAAACTGATTCTCTCTGTGTCCGCTTCTACTGCTTACCTATAGCTGTTACCTAAGGAAAGGGCCTTGTGAAATATTCCTCATCCACACTGGGATGTCGGTTGGTTTTTTTCATTAGTCAGGTCTTGTTTAAGCAGCCATACTGAGATTCCATAGGTGCAGCTTCCTTGCCATGTCTGGAGGACATTATCGCATAGAGGGCATTCTGTTCCCTCTGGCTTTTACAGTCTTTCTATGCCCTCTTCTGTGATTATCCTTGAGCCTTAAGTACTAAGGGTTGTGTTGTTAATGTGCCAGTTGAAATTCAACCCCCACACCCCATGGTCACTTATCCTCATTTGACCAGCTGTGAATTTTAATAGTCTTCATCTGTCTCAAAAGAAGCCTCTTTGGTGAGGGATAAGAGCTACACTTATTTGTGGGTTTAAGTATTTAGAAAACAGAGATTATATTAGAAATTATTCTAACCCTAAACACTAAATTGATTCAGTATGTGTGTGTGTGTGTGTGTGTGTGTGTGTGTGTGTGTGTGTATGTGCAAACCAAAGATGAGGTCATGAATTAGAGATAGAGTAGGGGAATGTGGAAGGAGCAGGCTGGAGAAAAGGAATGTTAGATTAAATTGTAAAACAGAAAATTATAGAGGTAAGTTCTCTTCCAGTTTCTATGACTTAACCAGCCATGGACAGTTGGCTAGGTTGAATGAATTGTGCTGGAACTGACTTTCAAGTCTCCTCCCTGAAAACTAACTTTCATAGTATGAGAAGGTGCTATGCAAGGTGCCAAGGGACAAAGCAATTAGTGGATCTACCCAGCTATAAAGCTTACCCACTACTACTACAGCAGCCTTGCAAGGCATACATGTTGAATGATGCAATAGTGGCAAAAGTAGCCAAAACCTTTTATCTGAGAGTAACCATCAGCTTCTAATTGGACTTAAGGACCTCTTTATAGGAAAGAATCATGCCTGCTATACCATTGCTAAGTTTAGACCCTACATAATGATGGTCAACTTAAAGTAGATGGTACATAATGATCTCGTCATGTTATTTCTTGATCACATCTTCTAATGCCCATCTCTATCTCTCTTCCAACCATTTCTACCTCCCTTAGGGATTTCAAAATCACATAAAGGTTTTCCCCTGAGTTTCTTACTAACAATTCATTTGTTCCTCTTTTTTTTCTCCTCTATACTGAACCACACACAGCACACTGATAGTCTCTGAGTGGTAGGCCCAAGACCTCACAATAAAATCCCTCCTCTTACATTGTTCTCCATGTGTCTGGTTCTGTTGAGGCCTATCTTCTAACTCTCAGCCTAGTAACTTCCTTTAGGGTCCACCAGATCACAATCAGAGCCAGGACTTCCCCAGCCCATCAGTTCCTTCCAGTTGGCATTGGATTTGCATGCATATTCGACTTCTAGATAGTAACTCTTTGAAAGCAGAGTATATATACTTTAACTGTGTAAAAAGAACAAATGAAAAACTTCCTTTGTGCCTTGGCTTTATTGGTTTCACCTTTGGTTTTCAGGCTTAAGAACAGTGATAAATTCTGGGAGTACAGCTCAGTGATAGAGCCTTTGACTAGTATGTAATGAGGCGCTCGGTTCCACTCCTACCATCAAAGCTTTCTTTAAAAAGAATAGCTACAGGACTATTTTTTTTGCAAGCATCATGGAAAAATAAAAATTTTAAATCTGGAATGTGAAGTTGGACATACATAGATAGCCTTTCCCTTTATCGACAAAGGTTACATTTCAAGAGTTTCATAAATGTCCAAAAGTGTCATACTGAACCCTACAGATGTAATGTTTTCTTCAATGATAAAGTTTAGCCTCATAGATTAGGTGAAATAGGAGATTAACAGCAACACCAAATAATAAAACACTTACAACAATGCATAATAACAAAGAGCTCTTAAAAGTTATCAACTGTGTGGGTTTGGAAACTCCTTTTTTAATATTTTCATTGGATTTGACCATGGATTAATAAAGTTTCAGAAAACCAAAGCCATTGGTTAATGTGGACTACCCTGATAAACTCAAATCATTGGCAAGTGTGGCTCTTAGCAGGGTCTCTAAAGCCTTTTGGAAACAGGCTTCTGTTGATCTCCCCTTCATTGGCCATCAAATTTTACTTAAAGATTAGTCATTCCTCTTCCTTTTAATGCTTTGCATTTTAACTGTTAATATGATAATAGTATGCTCTAGTACTTAGCTACATTTTTGATTAAAGATAATTTTCTTTGATAGCCTATGAAGCAAAAATATTATAATTAATACTGTTTCTTAGGTTAAATGTCCTCTCAATTTCAGACAATTAATTTATAATTGAATTTGATTTTCCCATCTCTCCTACATAGCACAAGATGACAAGTGCTGTATCATATTTCTATAGTTAAAAATGATCCAGCAATTCTTTGTCCTGAAATAAAAGTAACTTCAATTAACATAAAAGTTCCGAAATCACCTTATCTCTGACCCACACTATTATGTCTAGTATATAGGAATATCCTTTCCACGTGTGTGCACACCGGCTCAAAATGAATGAATTCTACGTGATGGATTTACCTTTCTAAAGTTGTTAAATAGACTTTGAAAGGAGGCAGAAGACAGAGCAAAGAGATCTGGAGAAGGTATATGTGCTTGAATCCTGAACAAAGACATTAATTTCAGAGGCAGCATGGCAGAGTTGAAAGAAGCTACAATTAGAAGTCAGATCTGGTGTCAGGATCCCCAATAATTAACTGTGCAATCAGTACAGTTTTCCCAGAACCAACCAAACTGCTGTAAGCAAACAGACTGTGAGCTGATGTAAGTGAGCAGCAGCCATAGGAATAGCTCAGTAAAGGGCCCCACGGTCCATTCACCCATCATCCCCAGCCTTAAGTTTTGCTACAGCTTGTAGATTCTCGAACTGTGACTACTTTAGGTATGCTTACTGAGGCAAGGGAGACACTGCCTTACCCACGTAAGCCACGTGTAACATCAGGGTCATAAGTGGCCTCACTTGGAATCACAAAGCTGAGATAAGAAAAGCAGAATTATTGTCCAAGTAAAATCGCCATGAAACTAAATGCTAGATAGAAACGTAACAAAACTTAGCACACCAGAAGAGCGGTATTGGTTTGCCTGCCTACAAAGTGTAAAAGTATTTATTTAGTATACGTTACAAAACTATCCAAGCAAGAAATAAAGCAATACAGTTGACAAAGCTCTGTAGCTCTATAGGAAGTCTTTATGTGATGGAAATACTTTTCTAATTTATCTTATCATTCCTATTGACATCTACTGTGTCAGTTTTTAACTGGCAAATCTTGAAAGCTTAAGAACTCAAGCTGTCAAATCATACCCAGAGAGCTGGAGTCTGAGAAATCGGAACCCTCCTAGGTTACTGACAAAAGAGAAAAGTGATACAACTTTTCTTTTTTTATTAGATATTTTCTTTATTTACATTTCAAATGTTATCCTCTTTCCTGGTTTCCCCTCCAAAAACTCCTTATCCCATCCCCACACTCCCTGCTCACCAACCCACAGACTCTCCATTCCTGGCCCTGGCATTCCCCTACACTGGGGCATAGAGCCTTCACAAGACCAAGGGCCTCTCCTTCTATTGATGATCAACAAGGCCATCCTCTGCTACATATGCAGCTGGAGCCATGGATCCCTCCATGTGTACTCTTTGGTTGGTGGTTTAGTTTTGGGGAGCTCTGGGGGTAATGGTTGGTTCATATTGGTGTTCCTCCTGTGGGGCTGCAAATCCCTTCAGCTCGTTCTCTAGTTCCTCCATTGGGGGACCTTGTGCTCAGTCCAATGGTAGGTTAAGATAATCCACCTCTGTATTTGTCAGACAGTGGTAGAGCATCTCAGGAGACAACTATATCATGGACCTGTCAGCAAGCACTTGTTGGCATCCATAGTAGTATCTGGATTTGGTGACCGTGTATGGGATGGATCTCCAGGTGGGACAGTCTCTGGATGGCTTTTCCTTCAGTCTCTGCTCCACATTTTGTCTCTGTAACTCCTCCCATGGGTATTTTGTCCCTTCTTCTAAGGACGACCAAAGTATCCATAGTTTGGTCATCCTTCTTCTTGAGCTTCATGTGATCTGTGAATTGTATCTTGGGTATTCCGAGCTTCTGGGCTAATATCCACTGTTCAGTGAGTGAATACTAGGTGTGTTCTTTTGTGATTGAGTTACCTCACTCAGAATGATATTTTCTAGTTCCATCCATTTGCCTAAGAATTTCATAAATTTATTAAGTTTAATAGCTGAGTAGTACTCCATTGTGTAAATGTGCCACATTTTCTGTATCCATTCCTCTATTGAGGGACATCTGTGGTCTTCCCAGCTTCTGGATATTATAAATAAGGCTTCTATGAACATAGTGGAACATGTGTCTTTATTAAATGTTGGAGCATCTTCTAGGTATATGCCCAGGAGTGGTATTGAAGGGTCCTCAGTAAGTACTATGTTTAGTTTTCTGAGTAACTGCCAGACTGATTTCCAGAGTGGTTGTACCAGCTTGCAGTCCTACCAGCAATGGAGAAGTGTTTCTCTTTCACTACATCCTCACTAGCATCTGTTGTCACCTGAGTGTTTGATGTTATCCATTCTGACTAGTGTGAGTTGGAATCTCAAGGTTATTTTGATTTGCATTTCTCTGATGACTAAGGGTGTTGAACATTTCTTTAGGTGCTTCTCAACCATTTAGTATTCCTCAGTTGAGAATTCTTTGTTTTAACTCTTTACCCCATTTTTAAATAGGGTTATTTGGTTCTTTGGAGACTACCTTCTTGAGTTCTTTGTATATATTGGATATTAGCCCTCTATCGGATGTAGGGCTGGTAAAGATCTTTTCCCAATCTGTTAGTTGCTGTTTTGTCCTATTGACAGTGTCCTTTGCCTTAAGAAGCTTTGCAATGTTATGAGGTCCAATTTATCATGATCTTGTCTTGATCTTAGAGCATAAGCTGTTGGTGTTCTGTTCAGGAAAATTTCCCCTGTGCCCATGTCCTTGAGGCTCTTCCCCACTTTCTTTTCTATTAGTTTCAGTGTATCTGGTTTTATGTGGAGGTCCTTGATCCACTTGGACTTAAGCTTTGTACAAGAATATAAGAATGGATCAATTATCATTCTTCTACATGCTAACAGCCAGTTGGACCAGGTCCATTTTTTAAAAAATGCTGTCTTTTTTCCACTGGAAGGTTTTAGCTCCTTTGTCAAAGATCAAGTGACCATAGGTGTGTGGGTTCATTTCTAGGTCTTCAGTTCTGTTCCAGTGATCTACCTGCCTGTCACTGTACCAATACCACAAATTTTTAAATCCCAATTGTTCTGTAGTACAGTTTGAGGTCAGGGATGGTGATCCGATCAGAAGTTCTTTTATTGTTGAGAATAGTTTTTGCTCCCCTAGGGTTTTTGTTATTCCAGATGAATTTGCAAATTGCTCTTTCTAACTCTGTGAAGAATTGAGTTGGAATTTTGATGGGGATTGCATTGAATCTGTAGATTGCTTTCAGTAAGATGGCCATTTTTACTATATTAATCCTGCCAATCCATGAGCATGGGAGCTCTTTCCATCTTATGAGATCTTCTAATTCTTTCTTCAGAGATTTGAAGTTATTATCATGCAGATCTTTCACTTGCTTACTTAGAGTCACACCAAGGTATTTTATATTATTTGTCACTATTGAGAAGGGTGTTGTTTCCCTAATTTCTTTCTCAGCCTGTTTATCCTTTGTGTAGAGAAAGGCCACTGATTTGTTTGAGTTAATTTTATATCCAGCTACTTTGCTGTAGTTGTTTATCAGGTTTAGGAGTTCTCTGGTGGAAGTTTTGGGGTCACTTAAGTATACTATCATATCATGTGCAAATAGTGATATTTTGATTTCTTCCTTTCCAATATGTACCCCTTTGACTTCCTTTTGTTGTCTAATTGCTCTGGCTAGGACTTCAAGTACTTTATTGAATAGGTAGGGAGAGAGTGGGCAGCCTTGTCTAGTCCTGATTTTAGCGAGATTGCTTCAAGTTTCTCTCCATTTAGATTAATGTTGGCTATTGGTTTGCTGTATATTGCTTTTACTATGTTTAGGTATGGGCCTTGAATTCCTGATCTTTCCAAGACTTTTATCATGAAGAGTGTTGGATTTTGTCAAATGCTTTCTCAGCATCTAATGGAATGATCATATGGTTTTTTCTTTGACAGTGTTTATATACTGGATAACATTGATGGATTTCTGTGTATTGAAACATCCCTGCATCGCTGGGATGAAGCCTACTTGATCATGATGGATGATCATTTTGGTGTGTTCTTGGATTTGGTTTGCGGGAATTTTATTGAGTATTTTTGCATCGATATTCATAAGGGAAATTGGTCTGAAGTTCTCATTTTTGTTGGGTCTTTGTATGGTTTAGGTATCAGAGTAATTGTGGCTTCAAAGAATGAGTTGGGTAGAGTTCCTTCTGTTTCTATTTTGTGGAATAGTTTGAGGAGTATTGGTATTAGGTCTTCTTTGAAGTTCTGATAGAACTCTGCACTAAATCCATCTGGTCCTGGGCTTTCTTTTTTTTTTTTTTTTTTTTTGGTTGGGACACTATTAATGACTGTGTCTATTTCTTTAGGGAATATGGGAATGTTTAGATAATTTTATCTGATCCGAATTTAACTTTGGTACATGGTATCTGTCTAGAAAATTGTCCATTTCATCCAGCTTTTCCAGTTTTGTTGAGGCTTTTGTAGTAAGATCTGATGATTCTTTGGATTTCCACATTTTCCATTGTTATGTTTCCCTTTTCATTTCTGATTTTATTAATATGGATACTGTCTTTGTGTCCTCTGGGTAGTCTGGCTAAGGGTTTATATATCTTGTTGATTTTCTCAAAGAACCAGCTCCTAGTTTTGTTGATTCTTTGTACAGTTCTCTTTGTTTCTACTTGGTTGATTTCAGCCCTGAGTTTGATTATTTCCTGCCATCTACTCCTCTTGGATGTATTTGCTTTTTTTGGTTCTAGAGCTTTCAGGTGTGCTCTCATGCTGCAAGTGTAAGCTTGCTCCAGTTTCTTTTTTGAGGCATCTTGAGCTATGAGTTTCCTCTTACCACTGCTTTCATTGTGTCCCATAGGTTTTGGTATGATGTGTCTTCATTTTCATTAAATTCTAAAAAGTCTTTAATTTCTCTCTTTATTTCTTCTGTGATCAAGTTATCATTAAGTAGAGCATTGTTCAGCTTCCATGTGTATGTGTGTCTTCTGTCGCTTTTGTTGGAATTTAAGACCAGTTTTAGTTCATGGTGATCTGAAAGGACGCATGGGATTATTTCAGTCTTCTTCTATCTGTTGAGGCCTGTTTTGTGACAAATTATATGGTCAGTTTTTAAGAAGGCACCATGAGGTGCTGAGAAGAAGGTATATTCTTTTGCTTTAGAATGAAATGTTCTATAAATATCTCTTAGATATATTTGGTTCCTAACTTTTGTTAGTTTCACTGTGTCTCTGTTTAGTTTCTGTTTCCATGACCTGTCTGTCCAGTGCTGAGAGTAGGGTATTAAAGTCTCCCACTATTATTATGTAAGGTGTGGTGTGTGCTTTAGCTTTAGTAAAGTTTCTTTTATGAATGTGGTTACCCTTGGATTTGGGGTGTAGATGTTCAGAATTGAAATTTCATCTTGGCAGATTTTTCTTTTAGCAGTATGAAGTGCTTCCTTATCCTTTTTGATAACTTTTGGTTAAAAGTCGATTTTATTAGATATTAGAATTGCTACTCCAGATTTTTTCTTGGGACCATTTGCTTGGAAAATTGTTTTACAGCCATTTAGTCTGAAGTAGTATCTGTCTTTGTCATTGAGGTGTGTTTCCTGTATGCAGCAAAATATTGGGTCCCTGTTTACACATCTAACCTGTTAGTCTTCGTCCTCTTCTATACCTAATATCCTTAGGTTTGGTCATCTAGTTGTGTCCTGGACTTCCTGGATGTTTTTGGTTAGGAACTTTTGAATTTTGCATTTTCTCTGACTGTTTTGTCAATGTTTTCTATGGTATCTTCTGCATCTGATATTTTCTCTTCTCTCTCTTTTATTCTGTTGGTGATGCTTACATCTATTACTCCTGATCTCTTTCCTGGATTTTCTAACTCCATGGTTGTCTCCATTTGTGATTTCTTTATTGTTCCTATTTCCATTTATATATCTTAGATGGTTTTGTTCATTTCCTTTACCTGTTTGGTTGTATTTTCCTGTAATTCTTTAAGGGATTTTTGTGTTTCCTCTTTAAGGGCTTCTATCTGTTTACCTGTGTTCTCCTGTATTTCTTTAAGGGAGTTATTTATGTCCTTCTTAAAGTCCTCTATCATTGTCATGAGAAGTGATGTTAGATCCGATTCTTGCTTTTCTGGTGTGATGGTGTAGCCAGGACTTGTTATGGTGGGAGAACTGGGTTATGATGATGCCAAGTAACCTTGGTTTCTGTTGCTTCTGTTTTTATGCTTCCCTCCTGCCATCTGAATATCTCTAGTGCTACCTGCCCTAGCTATCTGACTGAAGCCTGTCCTTCCTATAATCCTGGTTGTGTCAGAACTCCTCATAGTCAAGCTCTCTCTATGATCCTGTGATTTCAGGATCCTGTGATCCTGAGATTCTGGATGTGTCAGAGTTCTTGGGAGTCAAGCTGCCTCTGGGACGCTGAGATCCTGGCGTGACCAAGTGCCTATGATCCTGGGATCCTGTGATCCTAGAATTCTGTGATCCTGGCTGTGTTAGAGCACCTGGGATTTCAGCCTCCTCTGGGTGCTGTGGGACTGGTTGCAGAGTTCCAGTTCAAGCCAACACAGACTGGAAGGAACCTGAGCCACTGGTCAGACAGGGTTCCTGTGTCCCTGGATCCTGCTGGTTGCAGTTACTCTGATGGTGTTGGAACAGATGTTGTGTCCTACTCCCCTCTGATCCTAAGATCCTGGGCATGCTAGAGCACCTGGGAGTGGAGCCTCCTCTGGGTGCTGTGGAACTGGCTGCAGAGTTTGCACCCGAGGTCAATACTTTTCCAAAGATAATTTAGCATTATTTAGTAAGTCATTAAATAAGGAACTCCACTTCTAGAAATTATCCTAAGAAGTATTTGAGGCCATGAAGTTGTGTACAATGGTTGACAGGTGGTTTAGCAAGTTCTGTGCATTGTGTCACTGAAAGTACCCAAGGAGCTAAAGGGGTCTGCAACCCTATAAGGAGGAACAACAATATGAACTAATCAGTACCCCCCAGAGCTTGTGTCTCTAGTTGAATATGTAGCAGAGTTTGGCCTAGTAGTCCATCAATGAGAGGAGAGACCCTTTGTCTTGCAAAGAATATATGTCCCAGTACAGGGGAGTGCCAGGGCCAGGAAGCAGGAGTGGGTGGTTTGGGGAGCAGGGCAGGGGGGGGGTATAGGGAACTTTCAGGATAGCATTTGAAATGTAAATGAAGAAAATATCTAATAAAAATAAATTAAAAATGATAGAGAAAGAAATATATTGATATAAAGAGATATGCACAATACATTTTAAGTAAGACAAATCAACCTAATTTGTTCTCTTTCTATCTAGTAAATAGTAGTATTAGTACATCTAGACTGGATATAGAACTCCAACCAATTACAAAGCAAGTTCAAGGTCAGTCTTAATTACACAACGAGACTTTGTCCCAAAAATCAAATCAAAACAAAACACTACCAACTATATGTGGATAGCTATGTACTTATTTCTATCCTGGTTAACTTTCTGTTGCTATGATGAAGATCATTACCACAAGCAACTTAGGAAGGGAAGGGCTTATTTGACTTATATGTCCTGAGCACAGTCCATCATCGAGGGAAGTCAGGGCAGGAACTCCAACAGGACAGAAACCTGGAGGCAGGAACTGAAGCAGAGACCATGGAAGAATTCTGCTAATTGGCTTGTTCAGTTTACTCTTTTATCTTGGATCACCTGTGCTGATGTGACACTGCCTATATCCCCATATCAACCATTAATCAAAAAAAAAATATATACCTACAGAAACGTCTATAGACCAATTTGGTGGAGACATTTTCTCAGTTGAAGTTTCCTTCTCTCTGATGACCTTACCTTGAGTCAAGTTGACAAAAACATCAACAACAAATTATCTATATTATAATCATTATATGCAAATCATATATTTCGTTATCTTTGTATTTCACCTATAATTATGAAGATATAGTGATGTGCTGTATGTTGTTTTTATATATATGTATATATGCAAATTACTTATATATCATATATAAAATATATACTATTTCGATACAAATATAGTTTAAAGGTTCAAAGTAGTAAGTGCAGCATTGTGCTGGAACATGTTTTTGTTTTGTTTTGTTTTTAAAATAACTCCACAGTGTATAAATGCCTCCAAGTTTTCTTAGAAATAAACTAAGGGCCTCTTTAAAGAGCAGGCTCTTGGAGAGTAATAAATACACACTAAGTGCCTTTATTCCTTGTAAAGCAAATACTGATAAGAAAGTTCAGTGCAGCTCATTAAAGGAAAGAGAAATGGAGCAGCAATTTTCTCCCTCTAAAGGAGAGTGCCATGCTGCTTAGAAGTTTTGCTAGAAAATGTCACAGGACGTGTGATGCCAGAGAACGCTTGGCACTTATCCACAAGTGAAATTTTGAAAGACCACACTCCTAAGACCCTTGCTTCTTAAGGGGAATTTAACATGAAAGCGAATGGGACACTGTGAGACTCAACCATGGAGCTAAGAGGGACCTTGAGATACTTACTGTCCAGCAATTCAATAACATGTACCCAGCACCACTACCGATTGTCTGGATTTAGTCACCCATCCCTTCCCTCAGTGAGCTGGGCAAAAAACTATCACAGGATTTAACATCAATAAAAAACATTCCTCTAACAGTCAGTTCAGAAGAACTGTAGAATTTAGATATAAAATAGGTCCCTAAGGAAATCCCATTCCTTCCCATACTAATCATTTCTAAGAAGAAAGCAAACTCCTTACAGGCCAGTTAGACCTTTCTCTGTCCCCCACAACACAAACTAATTGTTTGGCAGTTTCTCCAATAATTACTGACCGAATCAATTAGGGTCTTTTCAGGTGCAGATGGAGGCATTTATTAATCCTCTCATTAACAGCTTTTCTGAGGACGTATGTTTAATAGTCTTTATTGTGCTTCTTCCAACTGTTTTGGAAAGCCCTCTTAGCTACTCTCATTAGCTCTGGGTCTCTCATTGGCTCCTACTAGAAAACAGAGGAGTGATAAGAAGATAAGCTTGCTGATGAGAGTGAGCCGATACTGCCACCACGACCTGGAGACGTACTTCTCATCAATCTGCTTAACTTAGAAATAAGTTCCTTAGGTCTTGACACATCTTACTGAAGGTGATTCAGAAGTTAATTTTGGCCGGGAAACTGATAATCAGCCTGAATCACATTTGTTTTGATGGCTGTCTAGATAGACACTCTTGTGTTACATAATTAATGGAAAACTAATGCAGGGTTCATTTTGCCCAAGGACTCCTGTCCAGGCAATCAAATTCTCTGGTTATTTCATTTCTTAAACACTAGGTGGTATCACATGGCAGTAATGGGGAAGGTTCTTGGGCTCTTTAAATAGAACCAAGGCCACCATACTCAGCTGACATTAGCTGTAAGTCAGACATTCCCAGTGTGGTACTGCATTCTTATCCACTGTTGCTCTCTTGGACTTTGCTTAGTCCCGATCTCTGGTTCCTGTTTCCTGACAATGACTTTGGATTACTTTTACCCCTAGCTCTTAATGCCTCTTCGGATCACTAGGATCTGACCTTGGCTTTATCCAGTGACTCTGGCCCATCTCTCGACTTTCAGATTTAGATCTATGACTTGCTTGCTACTTCTTTGGAACTCGTACCCATGATGGAAAACTTGGCTTTCTCATGCTGCACCAAGAATGACAGAATGATCTATGAAACAGAAATAAATAAGTAAATGCTGTGATTTCATATTGATGGCTCTTTATCTCAATTCCACTGAACTTTAATTTGTTGGTATATAAATCAGATGTATTTAACAGAAACACAGTTAAGATTAGTATAATCAAGGGAATCCATTGGCCTGTGCTTCAGGGTTGAGCCAACTGGGGCATGCTGGGCTCAAAGATTCAGCATGGCTGTTTGTTTGGTTTTTGTTTTGTTTTGCTTTGTTAAGATGTCTTTGCTCACACCTATAGATGACTTATTCTGTGAAACAAAAAAGACTATTTCCCCACATTTGCAATTTTTGGCTCAAAACAACACTTCATTCTCCTTATATTTTGCATATCAATCACAGAGCACTTGGCACTGCCTACATTCAAAGATCTCCCCTAAATCACATAGTACTCAAAGGAAACTAGGATGTAGTGATTGGTTAGATCTGAGTCATGGTCCCACCCTCAGGCTGATGGCTTGTGGTCTATTTGTGAGAGGAAAGCGGCTGGAAGAAACATCTAACAGACCTTCCAAAACTGTAGCTTCCATAATCACCATGACCTGGTGCTTTGAAATGACACAGAAAGGTCCCTGTGCTACTCCAAGCTTAAAGAAATGTTTTATCTCAGAAAGCAACCATTCTTTTCTGCATGTGAGACTGAACTGTAGAAAAATAACTTCTGTATATTACAAACAATAAAAAAAAATCACAACAAGAATGGAAGAGGCTCACTGTGGGGGGGCGCAGGCCATCACAGAGGTTCAGAGGCTCTGTAGTGAAGCTTTGGTGGGAAAACATGAATAAGGTTTGGACTTCCTGATTTATCATTTAGTCTTATCAGCTCTTCCACTGACCTTGAGAACTAGTGAGAAATCTTGATATTGACCTGGAGTTCAAAAGATCAAAAGCCTTGGCCCAGGCACTAAAAGGTGCCATGCAACTCCATATATCAACAGAAGAAGGTGTTGAAGACAAAACAAAGTTCTTACCCATATTCCCCTCTCACCATTAAAACAATCCAATTCTACTCCAAAGTGATACTTTCTTTTTTTTTTATATATATATTTTTATTACATAATTTCCTCAATTACATTTCCAATACTATCCCAAAAGTCCCCCATAGCGCCCCCCACTTCCCTACCCACCCATTCCCATTCTTTTGGCCCTGGCATTCCCCTATATTGGGGCATATAAAGTTTGCAAGTCCAATGGGCCTCTCTTTCCATTGATGGCCGACTAGGCCATCTCAAAGTGATACTTTCATAGCCAGGGCTGTAGAAATCCCACAGGAAAAAAAAATAACAATTCTTTCTTAAAATGACTAAACACACAGAAAGGAGCAGGCCAGGAGAAGACATAGCCTCACCTGAGGAAAACCAGGAATCAGGGACAGAAGAGGTACTCAAAGGGGCAAGCACCCAGGAGGCATGGGGTCTGAAGAAGGTTATCAAATGGGCTAATGAAAACTGAGGAGACCAAAGAAGAGCAAGAACAGCAAGGAAAGAAGCACTCAATACAAAATATGGAGCAGGGCCAGTGCAAATGCAAATATTGACATTAAAAACTCAATGCATGGCATAAATGTCATATCATCAACGAACTGGCAAGTGGAAGATGAAGTTGTCAAATGATCCAGAATGAATGTAGCACAGGCTTAAAACATATGACAGGTTAGTTAAGAGATGTAAATGATGGCATAGGATGAAATCCAGAAGACATCAGCAAAGATTTCAGGAGAAATGAAAGCAAATGATGTGAGGCAGTGTTTGAAGACATAGTGAATAATAATTTCCTAGAGTTAAAGAAGCAAATTGAAATACCACACAGTATTTATAGCTTCTTGAGTAGAAACTAATCTATATTCAATACATTTTAATTTTTAGTTGTTTTGACATCCCCTTTCCCTGCCTCTCAGTGTGCATTTGACCCGACAGGGATTCATTAATTAGGAATCATAAGAAGAAGATGTAAAAAGCCTTTGAAGAAGCACAAAGAGGGATGGGGAGAAGCACGAGTAGATTAAAGTGTAGTGAGATGAGAGACCAGCAAAGGCAAAGTGCAGATCGGAAGAGCAACCAGAAAGGTAAGGTCAGTTGCTCTGTACGAAGGTCACCCAGAGTCACAATTTGCCTGAGAATAGATAGTGTCCTCATTAGAAGTAAAAGCATCCCAGGAAGAGAGAAAAATGTGTCCAAGGTCTTCTGGGAAATAAGCAACAGCCTAGGACCCACGCTCAACAAAAATGTGATTTAAAAATAAAAGTGAAATATACTTTCAAATATAGCTTACTATCTATATATCATCAGCTATAGATATTCCAAGGGATATAATTAAGTAGAAATAAGCAGCTGAACACAGTAAGAAGTAAAGAGCAAAGGATATTAAACTAAGATATTGGCAGAAATATTTATGGGTTAAAATGAGGAATAACTGTGGCAGATATAATGTAGATGAACAGAGAGGGGAGAATTGGATAGACAGTCAGTCACTCCAGAATCCACTGCAATTTTCAAAGATAATAGGCATTAAGTAGCCATAGGAAGAGGGATCATGTAGACACAGTAGAGACATAGCAAAAGCCTGTGTTTGGTAGCACTTCAGATTTCACTCATCCCAACACCTCTCAAAATGGTGCAAAAGAGTCTGCTCAAAGGTCATACTTCTTTACTTCGTGCAGAGTTACTTAAACCAACGGAAGCCTCCTATGAAGTTTTAGACTGTGTAAATGGTACCTCATGCTAGGAAGTTGGGTCTGTCTTCAGCTTACACCTTGTTACAAGGTAATAGTAGGTTCATATTCATTTTAGTCCTAAGTTTGAAAATTTGTCCTCTTGCTTAGAGGTCCCATGCCGTGTCCTAGTCAAAGCCCAGAAAGATCAGCTATTCAGTAAGAGAATGAGATTCAGTAAGTAATCTGTATATGAGGCAGAAGTAGGACCAAAGTGGTTTTAATTATCAAAAAAAAATTTACTGATCGATGGTGAGAGTACCCAAACTGGTGTGGTAGGTTCGTTTTCTTCCTGGGGTCAAACTACTCAGGATACTTAGCATCCACTATATTAATTCACAGCAAATGTCTGCCATTAGGATTTCAAGAGCCCCAAAGAGTATATGGTACAAGCAGCCTTTGCTGTACCTGGTCTGCATCCAGCAGCAAATACTATCCAACGCTGTATGTGGTATCTGTGGGGACAGGTAGAGACCAACTGGTCTGTTGGTTGGTTATTTTTATCGTTATCCTCAGACAAGAAAATTATTTTCCAATGAGACTGGAAATTTTGAGTTCTTGGCAACCAACACCCGAATAGACAATAATATTTGGGATAATTCAAAATGACTCCAAAGTTTGACAAGATGAATCAAACTGATCCTTTCTCCACTACACAAAGCTTTGATGGTGACCTGCAGTGTTCAGTTCTGCAATTCTTCTCCATCCCTCCATGCCCAGACAATTGACGCAATGTCCCTTTGTCATTATGCATAACCATTGTTTCTCTCTCTCTCTCTCTGGTGTCCTTCAGCGTCTGATTGGGAGAATTGATAGTACTTCCTGGTCTCTGACTCTGCCATGACAAATGAGTGACATACATTGATAGGACTGGGCCTAGTAATAGATGGCAGCCCATACAAGATAGCAGGCTGTAGAAGACAGTAACATACCATGACTTTGAGCTTATAGGATGCAAGGTTCTCAGAGTGTAAGAGCTTCTAGTCACATTGGGATACAAAACATGGAATGCTGAATTTTTAGTGGACTATCATAGACGTAGAGACTGAAGGAAGTCAAGGCTCTCATACCGGGGGTAAAAGAGACAACCCTAATAAAACGGCAGAACTCTATAGGTTTAGGAGCCCTACACTAAGACCTTTTCATCAAGAGGCATGCTTTATTTGTAACAAACTCCAGTTTGACTTTTCATTCTGCATATCAGGATATCTTTTATTTAAAGCACTCAGTTCTGATTTCTTTTCTATAATTTTTTTTCAAGGAACAAGAATTCAAGTCAATATTCAGTCATAATTTTGGACCAAATTAAAATCCCTCTTGGCCTGAAGAATATAATCTGTTCATATTACTTGGGTTTTGTAATGCATTTACATGGCAGGCTTATTACAGGTCGGATGTGAGTTCTGCCTTCCTGGGGCATGTGATGCTGAGAAAATCTGATTAAACTTTGGGAAAGAGCAGCTGTTCTGCAATAGTGGATGAGCACGGGACCCATTTTTCAGAACCTGACTGCAAGGCCTGGCACCCTCACCAGCCAATGGATGATAAATGAACTGTCCCTGAATGCCAACTCCTGCGCTAATAGCTTTAAAATATCAGTTGTTTATGAGAAAGAAGTTGGGAGCTCTTATCAATTTTTCTGTCCCAGGGGTCCACATATACATCATTTTTTTCCATTGCTGTAATGGCAGGCAGTGTTTTAAGGCAAGGGAAGAAATCCATTCACCATTTAGATGTTCTCCATGGGTTAGCAAGATCATGCTTCTCATTTCAAAACATAGTAGAGTGGGTTAACTAGTAAATCCTTATGTGAAATGAGACATGAAATCCAGACCATTCTTGCTGAATTTCCCTGTAATATTGGAATTACAATGCAGTTTCATCTGGTATTTGTAGAGGCATGGAATTCAAAACAAATACATGAACTTCATATCCCAGGCCAAAGGCTTATTTTTCAAATAACAGTTAAACAGTCAAATGTGACCAAAGGCTGTAGTGGGAATTTTGATTTCTCTGAAAAACACAGAAATATAAGAGTAGGTTTTCATTTTAATCCCAGGTGTGGGATTTGAGGCTGTTTCAGCCTGTCCCCAGCAGCTGACTATGATTTGCCTTGTGCTCTGGCAGAGGCATGGTTTTGCCAGCTGTAGATAGTTTCTGTGATTATGTGATGTTTGGAATTCTGGGAACTTTTCAGAGGACATATAAATGCAAGGGCTCCAAGAGTCAGGGTTGATGGTTGGTTGATGTTGATTGCTGTTGGTCACAGTTTGTTAAGTAGCTATGTGCAAAGAAGAAACAACAAGAAGAAATTAGATATCCTGACAGAGAAGATCAACTTTCCCCAAGGAACTCATTCCCTGTAACCAGCAGAAAGTAGTCTAATGATAGTGCTGCCCTCTTTCCCCTCTATCATTTTTTCTCTCCTACCTAGTGTTAGGGGGTTGAAAGTGTAGAAGACATGGGTGGAAAAGAGTAGAATAAAGAACCCACAAAGTAGGCAAAAGTCCGGTTACAAATGCATTGGATGCGTCATATTTGAGGGTGTTAATTTAAGTCTTTACCCCAGCATGGGCAGCTTTATTGTTTTCATCCTTTCTGATTTCTATCCTTATCTGTTTGTTTTGGAGGCATTTGAATACTAATTCTGATGTGAAAGGCAAATATTGAGATAGTCAGACATGGCCTGTTCTAGTAGCTGCTCATCTTCAGTCTTTCCTTGTCGGGTTCATAAGAAAAAAATTACCAGAGAAACTGTGTGCTATTCTATTAACAATTCCAATAAAATTCTTGATGGGAAAATTTGATCTTGGAATGTCCCTCAGCTGTAGATCGGGGGGAGATTTGACTTCTCCATAGACTCTGTCCACTTTTTCAAGTCAGTTTTCTCTTTTCACCAAACTGTGAGCTTAATCCATCCAGAGAAAGAAGAATCTATTTAGAAGCAAGACTGAACTGAAGCTGTGGATTATATCGCAGTTCAGATAAACTTTATAGGGAACACAACTAGAAAATCAGACTCTAAGCACATAGACCTGCTCACTAGGATGGAGGGCCAGAATAATTATTATATGGGGAAGAGTTGAAATGATAAAAAGGAATGTTATAGTAATTTTAAATTTAAAAATTAAAATAAACAACTTAATAGATGTTATTCAAATTAGGAAATACAAAACACTCAAAAAAGCAAATATTAGTTAACTCAGAAATATGACTCAGCAGGAGGGCAGGGCACAGAAATCAACCACAGCCATCAACAATAATAATTATCTTGCTCAAAGTAGTCTTCACATAAAGTAATCTCTATATAAGAGATGTAAAACTATTTTTAAATAGGAGGAGAAAGAGAAAAAAAGAAGGTAGAATGGAATGAAGAATTAGGAGGGAGAAATATACCAAAATATATACATTCTAGAAATGCATATACCCACTTCAATGAAAACCACCCTATGTCTCTCTTCTGATTTCTTTTTCCATTTTGTATCTCAGTATGAAAATACCTGCAAGTCAAGACTCCATTTCCCAGCTCCTATGAAACTAATTATACCAATAGCTAGGCTCTAACAAAAGAAATAAAGCAAAGGTAGCTAGCCACTTTGAGGAATCCACATATTCTACTTAAGTAATAGATGTATAAACAATCTAAAAGAAAAGCATCTATTTTTGGTAAGAGACAAAACTGTCTCGTAAAAGTCAGGGTTATACTTTGAATATGGCTCCTAAATTGCATGTATTGGAAACTTAACCCTCAATACAACAACACAGAGAAATGGGACCTTTAAGGAGTAATGAGGTCATGAGTCTCTGCTCTCATGACTGCATTAATGCCATTGACACAGAAGTAGGTTGCTTATAACAAGTGAGCTCATGAGGAAGGTTGTTTCTCTCATTCACACACTCACCCTCCTTTGCCCTCGGCAATGGATGATACAGAATAAGACCCTAACCAGGAATGAGGCC
The DNA here is from genome assembly GCF_978045245.1 of Mus caroli. Taxonomy (NCBI): domain Eukaryota; kingdom Metazoa; phylum Chordata; class Mammalia; order Rodentia; family Muridae; genus Mus; species Mus caroli. The sequence continues at coordinate 93,682,766 of NW_028227266.1, forward strand.
CTTGATCTTGGACTCTCCAGCCTTTAGAATTCTAATAAGCATACATATTTTGCCCTCATGCCTTACTCATCCTCTCCTATTTTGTTACAGCAGCACAAAATGAACAAAGATGGTCAATAATATAACAGATGGGCCCAGGAGATAACTCAGAGGCTAAGGGGGTTCACTGCTCTCTCTGAGGAGTAGAGTTGAGTTTTTAGCAACCAAGTCAGGCCACTCAGGACCACCTATAACTCCAACTCTAGGGCATTCAAATACCTCTATGGCCTCCTGGGACACGTATACACACCATCAGAAACATCTAGACATTCATGCATACAAATATTATTCCTCTGAAATAAATGGATCAAAGGGTTAAAAGACCATTGGGTCCTAGATCTGTTTCATTTGGAATTACAAACACCACGAGTAACACAGGGATGTTTTCATCTTTTTGTTTAGTTTTGTTTTTTTAGTTTTTTTGGTATTTTGTTTTTTTTGGTTTTTTCAAGACAGGATTTACAGGTTTTCTCTGTGTAGCCCTGGCTATCCTGGAACTCACTTTGTAGACCAGGCTGGCCTTGGACTCAGAAATCTGCCTGCCTCTGCCTCCCAAGTGCTGGGATTAAAGGCATGCACCACCACGCCCGGCTGTTTTCATCTTTTGAGTTGCAGGAAAGACATGTGGGACACCTGGAAAAAAATGCAAGTCATGTGCACCATCATAAATAATCAAGTTGACCTCTGACTTAACCAGTGATATCCAGTTTCAAAAGATGGAAACAGCATGTTTCTCCTTCTAAGGGAAAGCCTGTGGAACCAAGGCAATTTGACCTTCTAGACAAAAAGGAATCATGTTGGGAATTTTAATAAACATGATGGGGCAGTGAGCTGTAATACTATGAGAAAAAGTTAAAGAACTAATTCATACCATTCCTAACATAAACTGTAAGAATTACAAAACTAAATGCTTGGAAATTTCACAAACAAATTTGAAGTGTTTTAAGTGATTTTTTTAATAATGTTAATGTTTTCTTAAATAAGACTCAAAGCCTAGAAACAGAGCTGGGGAGATGGCTCTACTGGAGAAGTATCTACAGTACAAGCTTGAGGACCTGAAGTCAGATTCCCAGAACCCAAATGAAAAGTCAAGCACACAGGCACAGGCCTATAATCTCAGTGTTTGGAGTTGGGCAGGGGTAGAGACAAGAGGATCAGGGTGGCTCACTGCTAAGCACTGGGTACAGGAACAAGATCCTGTCTCAAAGCACATAAGGTGGAGAGTGATAAAGAAATACTCCAATGCTGTCCTCTGGCTTCCACATGGATATGAACATGTATGAATACCTACACACACATATATACAACACATATGCACACAATAATTTTGAAAATCTGTAGAAGCAATAAAGAAAAAAATTAGGCACTCTACCTGCATGTGAATTTTAAAACATAAATACTAGCTTTAATAGAAAACAAAGGATGGACTACAAGAAGTATGTGTAATATTTTTGGTACTCTTAACATCTTAAGCACCCAATGGATGCATAATAATGTGGAAAAGATAATATGATACAATTTCAATATAAATATGAACAATGAATTTATGGGTCTCTGTGTATAGGGTTATGTACAGATATCTTCCTTTGCATACATGTGGTCAGTGTTGCAAATCTTGAGGGCAGCTTAATTCATATGCTTTTGTCAGCATTGACATAAGTTTTAAATATGCCCAACACAGTAATTTCTAGAAATCTACCTCAAGAAGTATTTGCTTATATCAACAAGGATCTGTATATATTGTAGCAGTTGCTAACAAAAAGAATGTAAATAGCCAAAATGTCTATAAATAAAGAAGATATTGAATATACTATGCTACATACAAGCTATTAAAAGTTTCATGGTCTTTAAAGAGTGTGCGATACAGAAAAATCTCTAAGACATTTCAAGTTATAAAGTTTCTGGAAAATGCACACTACATAGTAAGGCTTATACAAAAGACTGGCAAGGCATATGAATGCAGATAAATGCAATAGAATGGCTTTCAGCACTTACACATCTACATTACCTTGGTCTTTAATGTAGATAGTATATTACTGTTATACTTTGATAATAAATGATGTAAATAATAAATCCATTTTAACGTGAATAAAAGTATCTCCTATACTTGCCTAATAAAATTTAAAAATTGAAATTAGAAAAATGGCTGAATCCCTCTTACTTATTCCTGGAATTCTAGTTGCCTCATTTTTGTTGGCAGGTTTTTGCCTCATATTGAATCAATATTAGATAGATGATAGATAGATAGATAGATAGATAGATAGATAGATAGATAGATAGATAGATACTTAATGAGTATTTCATTATAGATGCTGGTAATAGGTGTATAGTAGTATACATGTTTTTTTTTAAATAAATAATGAGAATAAAACCCCGGAAATGATACACACATCTCTGTTGCCAGAATCATCAATTAAAATTTTTAATCTTTGGCCAGCCAACTAGTCCTCTGAATGATTAGCTTGGGAGTTTAATCAGTGGCTCTGAATGAGAATAGCCCTAACCAATTCTGCCAGAGCTTTCACTACATCAGAGCTGTATCCAGGTCGGCAGAACATTTCACATCAGTATCCCAGAACACGAGAACACCTGATCAAGGCAGCTCACTTTAAGATGCATTACCCAATTTCCTGGGTACATAAAAATGTTTATGAGACATTAGATGTATGTACCATGAACTTGTCTTAGAAAAATATGTTTATATCAACTCAGGATTTATTGCTGGCAATGGAAGACCTAAGTGCTTTGCAGGCCAGTCAGCTAATGTAGATGTGTGATGGTTCAGTACACTGAGCAGTAAGATGATGTAGGACTTACTGTCTAAAGAAGGGCTTAACGAAGATTGATGGCATCCAAAAAATGTTTTAGCTTCCATTTGCATTTTAAACTGAGTGGTAACCAAACATACCTGGATGTGTCCAATGTGTTAATCCCCAGAAGTAACTGCCACGTACCTCTGCTTTCAGTAGTATCTTGTCATCACCACCTCTATCTTGGGCCACTCTCTCATTTGGTCTCTGCTGTCCTATACCTTGTGCCATCTTCTATCAGCAAAGAATCCCTTCTAGGCACATAAATACACTGTGTGTGTGTGTGTGTGTGTGTGTGTGTGTGTGTGTGTGACAGACAGAGACAGACAAAACTATGTCTTGTGTGGTCCAGGTTGGCTTTCATCTCACTAGTTATTTTTGAACTCTTGATTCTCCAGCCTCTACTTCCCAAACACTAGGACTAAATACACATTCCACGATGGCTCCCTAGAGATCTGGCTCCCTGATCTACAAATAGCAGTCATTCTATAAAGCCAAGTTCACATCCCACCTGACTGGCAAGCATTCCCAAGAACTTCCCAGACATGGATCCATTCCCATCTCTCCAGAGAAAGCTCTTCGGAATCCCAGATTCATAATGAGTTTAAGGTCATTTGGTCAAGTTGTGAGAGGACTGAATTCTATTTTCATTCGACAAGGCCACTCACCCAGATCTGATGATCTCAGCAGACAGCAGGACAGCTCTGAGGAATTTCAAGCTCTCTTTGCACAGGAAGTTTACTTGGTCCCTAGTCTCTTCAAGTCATTGAGCTGGTATTTTCTGGAGGCTTCCTGTATTGAGTGATGGGGTATTTAAGAAAAATTTAAATTTGCTGTTCAAATTTAAAATTAAGACAATGTAAAAATCCCAATCCCTGGCTTCTATGAAAAATGCTAGGAAATGCAGAAAGATTGAACTCTATGCATCATATGTTAGTTTTACCAAACAATAGATATCTGCTGTTAAAAAGCTACTATCTCTCCCCTTTAACCCAAGCACTGTGCCTGATAATGAGCTCAGAGTTTCATCTGCCTAGGACATTTGAGTTTGTGCAATGAAAGGATTAAGACAATGTTTCTTGTACTACACCGGTCCTGGAAGAAGTACAAGACTGAGATAGCCTAACATGGCCTGTCCATGCCTGGAGAAAACCAAGCTGCCATCTTTAATGGCATGCAAGAATGTCCTCTCTGATAGGAGAACCCTTTAGCTATTTTAAAAGAAGAGTAAAGCCATGGAGAAACCCATGTTTGCTCTTCTGCAAATCCCTACTCGGACCCTGCAATCTCTGGTCCTGCCCGCTGTGCTGCTGCTCTCCACTGAACAAGTTTGTTTCTTTTCTCAAAAGTGTATTAAAGTTTTTGAGCCAAATGCAGGGATTATTCTTAATCCGTATGAAATTGTGTGTGGATTTACGCAAGATGCTTGGCCTCTCGTCAGAAACTTGTGGATTAATACAGAGAATTTAGAGCTAGATGCGGGCAAAATTAAGTAATTGCATATTGATTTTGTGTAGCAAGAAGTTCCAATATTTCTGGTGACTTAACAGTGAATTCTGTTCAGAAACTTATTCTGTTTAATATTTTCATTAATGGCTGAACTCATGGGAAACATAGCAAGTTTGTTTAGTCAGCAGCTGATAGGGACCTGGGAAGTTAGTAAAATGTTGAATTAAATACCAAGATTCATAAAAAAGAGCAGCAGGCTGGAGAAATAGAGTATACGTATATTAGAAAATCCTTTGACACAGCAAGCCCCCAAATTATTAATTATGGTATTATAATCAAATTTTATATATTTCATCATAACAGCAAGATTCTTTAAACACAATTTATATAGTTTAGACAGCCTACAAGAATATTAAATTTCTTAATGTTTAAAGAGGGAGTTTTTTAAACAAGTATATGTCATAATTCTGTTTCTGCCCCTTAATTTTTTTTCATGAATAACCCAACCTGGGGCCTTATCAATCTTCCCCGTAAATTATATTATTTATAAATGTGTGTTAACTACCTTAGCCTCTATAACAAAAAGCATCATGGGGCTGGTGAGTGGCTCAGTGATTGAAGAATGGCATATGCCACCAAGCCATTGACCACAGTCTGAGTTCCAGCCCCGGAGTCCACCCGGTAGAAGGAGAGAACCAGTTCCTGCAAGTTGTCCTGTGACTGCCACATACACTGTGTGGCATGTTCACACACAAGTCCACCCACACTATGCAAAAGAACTGTATAAATATAGTACAGGAGAACTCTTTGGCAGTTTTCTCTACAAGAGTCTCTTCTCAGGTCTAGAGAGATGGCTGGGTGGTGATAATCACAGAGTGCTCTTGCAGAAGCATTTGAGTTTGGGTCCCAGCACCAATAGCCAGGGCATCTGATGCCTCCTGAGCTCTAAGGCTACTTGAAGTCACATCCACATACACCCCCTGCCTCCAACACATTTGTTCACTCAGGGCAAACTGACATATTCAGAGAAAAAGGCAATCATTGCTATGTGATGTTTGTGGATTTCCTGAAATTTCCAGGCACTGCCAGGCCACATTACTAGATGGAAGAGTGAATGAATCCTTGTCATCTGCAGTCACACCCAGAGCATCCTTGCTGCTGTTCTTGGTGGTTGTGTTGTGTTGTTTGTTTCTCTCAGTTCTGCCTTTCCTTCACCTAAGCTGATTGATACGAGGGTGAATATCAGTGTGTCTAAAATCCCATGAAAGTTCATTTACTGAAAAGTGACCCAAAGATCAGCATTGGAAAGAATAACAAAAGGTTATCTATATATTTCTTCTTTTGTGTCCCCCTGACTAACTTGAGAAGAATGGTTACTGAATTCAACAACAACAACAAAAATAGTCACACATTTTTGTTTTATAGTTGAGCCATATATATCGACAATTAAGGATATAAAGTGGGGTGTTTGGATGGTCTTCTATCACCCTCCTAACAACGACTTCATGGCTTCTCTATCTCAACATCCTCCTTGGTCCTTCAGACATTTAGCTCTGTGCAGAAAGAGACACTTCTTCCTTGCTACATCACAGCTCACCGCCCAACACAGCAGAACCCCTTAACCTGTCAGCCTGTCCACCTGCTCAGGAGTTCCCCATCCCTGGGAGCTCTTGCTTCTGCTAGCTGTTACTTACTTAGGTCATGTTTGATGAGTGAGAGGTTTGGGAAGCAGATGTACTGTCACATCTGATTAATTACTACCCACTAATTAATCAATGACTGGAGTGGACAGACCAGTTGTTTCTCCTGTGTTTCCCTCTTATCTGGTGATTTGGTGAAGCCAGTTACATTTAAAGAAGATCCCCTTTTCCTTTGATGCCATCACCAGAGATAAAGCCTCTATACATGCAGAGGAAAGCAATAAGCAGGCTCCAAATTCACCCAGAGACTAAAGGAATTAAACAAGGAGAGTATAGCTTTTCTGTTGACTATTTTTGTGTCTGGTTTGTTTGTCTGTTTGTTTGTTTGTTTATGTATTTCTTTATTTATTTTGGCAAAAAGAACATAACTGAGTTACATTTTTAAAAGTTTTTTTATGAGATGAAAACTTTTGTACATACACAGGCATGGGCAAATACACAAACACACATATACACAACTAGCTCTTTGTATTTTTATCCATTATTTTTGTTGGTTTTCACTAAATATAGATTTTTTTCAACAAGTAATTCCTCCAAACTAAATGTTTTCATAGGGGACTTAGACAAGTAAGAATGAATCTCATACTATGCAGTTAAAAAATAACAATAAAAAGAGGTGGCAAGATCCAGGGGCTAGCTTGGGTACCAGGTGCTACTGAGCTCTGCAAAGTCTGACTCATTCACATCACAGAGCATTCTATGGAATCACCTGCTCTGACGTCACCACAACAAGTCCATCGCTGCTTGTAACCACCACTGAATGGAAGGCAGTGTGCCTGTGCTACTCACTGATGGCTTTACCCATGGGAAAATGCAAAGATTGTTGATTCTCAGGCTCAGAATTGGATAGTGGCTCTGGCATGTCCAGAGTGTCTGTGTTGCTGTTTCTTCTCTCATATTGATTAGGGACATCAAACAGGAAGCTGTCCCTCAGGTCATTATAGCATGAGGTAGTGAGTGTACCAAGAGTGAGTATGCTAACATTATGGCTAATGTTCTCTAAAGCGAGTGCAGCAAGCTTCAAGGCTTAACCATACCCCTCACAGCTTTCCAAAGATGGCCATGACTCCCAAAACTGATTCCTCCTGATGTAGGGTAATTATTCTCCCATTTTTATTTATTCATATTCAAAAATAGATACAAACTAGAGCTCTCTGGACTGTCACTGACTCTCCTAGGTATTGTGCTAGGCATCCCCACCTCTTCCTGTGGCTCATGGTCCCACCCCTGGCTGCTGGGTTCTAATTAGCCATGTTACTTCACTGGCCTACCAGAGCATATACCACTGCTGGTACTTTATTAATATCTGTTTCCTGTATGTTATATACTGGCAAGTGATTGATGTATATCATGTCAATCTCCCTAAGTTATTATGCTGTATATACTCTTTAGTCCTACTTAGCAGATGAGAAAGCTTGAGCCAAGGAAAGCTAAGCTGCTTGTCCAAGTCTCCATCTAGAAACTGGGAGAGCTTTGCTACAATTAAGTGAGATAAATGGAATAAATGTTAAAAGTAATCAAAGCGTTCCCACAAGAGGAAACTGCCTGGAAACAAACCCAAGAACCACAGCGTGACTCAGGGATAGGAGTCATCAAGAGACAGGAATTCCCTCAGTCAAGGCTAATATGAAGCAGGCATCAGGGTCAGTAAGAAGATAACAGGGCCAAGCCTTGGATGAAGGTCTAGGCCACTTCCTGGAAATCCTGGGCAATTAACTTTGCCTATCTAAGGTCCAACAAAACACACATGAAATTGTCAAGAAAGGTTACTGAGATTATCTTTTTAACTATAAGATATCAGAGATTGATTTACTTATGTTGGGAATATCAGAGCCAGCTGAGATACCGGGAAAGACAAAGCAACATTTAGAAGTGTTTTTAACTCCGTTTATTCCCAAACTGCCAACCATGTGTGTAGCTCTCTGTACTGAGCTGGAAGGTAGTGGAGATTAAAGCACACTAGCTTATTCTCTTACACAAAGCTATTGTCCTGGTAAAATGAAGATTTATGTGCCTTCCCTTGGGAGTGACATAGCCGGACACCGTGAGATGAATTTTTATCTAGGGCATGGCGAGACTTTTCACATGCACACTAAATTAAGGCAAAGCTTCTTCAAAGCTGGGGTGCTTGGCTCCTATGCATGGGAAATGTGCAAGCATTATGTATAAAATGTAAATTTCTGCACACTTTGAAACCCTTGCTTTCATCAGAGAAGTCTAAGGGTTGTAGTTTGTGTTGAGTAAGCACCTTTCTAAATATTAATCATTCTTTGTAAATGCATTTCCTTTTCTTTCTATAATACACAAAATTATACGATTTGTTACAAGTTTTCTCTAAAATTGAGCCCCTTTGTAACTTTTCTCCAGAACTTGTGTGATCTTTATGGAGAGAGTATGTCCTTCCGACTTCTTTGTCTTTCCTCTTGTCTCCTTGCAGGCATCCTCTGCCTTGTCTCTCCAATGTTCATGGAATCCAGGGCTTAGGAAATTGCCTCTGCCATACCCATGGATGAGTTAGATGAGTGTTTGTGAGTTGTTGGGGGAAATTTTTGGGCTCTGGGAGATTCTTTTCACTGTGGCAATGAAGTTGATTGAGAAGCCACCCCACTCCTCAGAATGCCACCAGCAGCGTGGCTTCAGTCCTTTGATGGGATGCTCTGTGGACACCACCATTTCTCCTCTCCTCACAGAAATTACCTAAACCTTCTGTGACTTTCATTCTCTATTTGAAAACCGCTGGGCTGAAACCTACAGGAAATTCTATCTACTTGCTTTTTCCACTTTTCAAATAAATAACTGTTTTGAGATTATCTCCACATTCAAAAGTGAACATGGGATTTCAATTTCGAGAGGCAGCTGAGGCTTCCTGTTAGATGGGAAAGTACTAGAAGACTCAGGAGGTCTTTCTAGCAGGTAAGAAATGACTTGGCTATAGTGCACACAGGAAGTCTGGAAAGGATGTGAGGTATCCTGTCTCAGTGCCTGTTTGACCCCATGGTGGCTTCTATTGCACCATCAGGACCTGGTATGGTTTGGGGGACCTGGTATTTTTGAAAGATCAGTACAATTTTTGATCCTTGTAAAGTGTGGTGATTTTCTGTATCTACCAGAATTTTAAAATAATAGGATGTCCATTGGACCCCTTCAGAAATTAAGATAGTCCACCTCTGTTATTAAAGGCCATAACCACTAGACCAAGGTACTTTTCTACAGTCTCTTCCAAAGAGCTTCTATTCTCTGCCTCTCCTTTCATCACTAAATGTCCGGATGTGTAAATCAATTAGATAGATATGTTAAGCATAATCACACTGACTTCAGGACTCCATTGAGAGTGTCCTCCTGAGGGTAAGAAAATGCTAGGCGTTAATGCCCTTCCCCCCTCCTTTCCGTTATTTCAAGATCTACTTGAATCTCAGTCCCCACTCTTTTCTCAGCTGTCTGCAAATGGTCCAGGATTCATCTCTTCCCTATCTCTCTGACACCTTAAAGCTCTTAAAGGGCTTTCCTGATCCTTTCTTAGATTTCTTCAAAAGCGGTCTTCACTGGCCTCAAAGCCTCTAGTCTCGGTTCCCTTCTCTGTGTTCTTTTTGTTGCTCTCAGAGTCCTGTTAAACAAAATGCACTTCTTGTTGATCAGTGCACTGCTTCAATCCCTGTCGTGTCTCCTGACACCATAGGACTGAGCCCCAGCTCCTCAGCAAGGCACCCTTAGCTCTTAGTGGTTGTCCTCTACCCTGAACCCTAGCCCTTTGAGGATTCATAGACAGACAAATGAGGCAGGCCAGGCGACGAGAGGAGGACTTGGGGGATCCTCAGATGGCCTGTATTTAATAATATATTTAAAGGTGGCAGATTTGCTGATTTCTGTCTAAATACTTTCATGCAGAAAATAGGGCCCAAACTGATGGATCCAAATTTTCAAGAGAAATGGGGATCATGATGTTTTCTTTTTCTTTTTTAATTCTTCTTCTTTAACCTTTTCTTATAGTCAGTCATTATCCCCTTCCCAGTTATCCCTCCAACAGTTCCTCACCCCATTCTTCCTCTCCCTGTCTCCAAGAGGATGTTCCCACCTTACCAGTCCTCCCAACTCCCTGGATCTTCAAGTCTATTGAGGGTTAGGTGCATCTTCTTTCACTGAGTCCAGACTAGGCAGTCCTCTGCTGTATATGTGTTGGGGGCCTCACATCAGCTGGTGTATGCTGCCTGGTTGGTGGCTCAGTGTCTGAGAGATGTGATGGTAAACTCCAATGTTTAAATGTTCAAAATACTTTGTTTTCTTTTACAAACACAGGAAAGGATAATGAGCAGACCTCATGGAGGCAGGTAGGCAGAGATGCCCTGGAACTTCTGAACAGCCTGAGTTCTGTCTCTTCACTTTCTAATGGGGCAAGTGTTTTGTCAAAACTGGCTGCAAGGGGGATGAAGAGGTGGTTCAGTGGTTAGAAGCACTGGCTGTTCTACCAGAGGACCCAAGTTCAATTCCCAGCACCTACATGGCAGCTTACAACAGAGGATCCAATACCCTCGCACAGACATACATGCTGGCAAAACACCAATGGACATAAAGTAAATAAGTCCTTTGAAAATCTGAGTACATGGGCTATGCTACCAGTGTGAGTCAGTTCTGTTGTTGTATTGGTGCAAAATTAGCCACTGCCACCCCTGGGTGGATGATTGAGCAAAGGTGTGCTTTAAAATTGGGTTTGTATGAGAGAGAAAGCAGCTGGCCTAATCCTGTAGGCTGGAGTCGATTTCTGATTTCTTTCTGATCACACAGAGGGATTTGAGGTTTACCTAGAGACTATTAATGGCAGCAGAAATGCTTTCTTACATAAAATATCTCTGAGCTGCTCACCTGGCTCTTCTCTGGGATAGAACCTAGAAATACCCATCTTAGAAACCGTTCTGTTCATTTTCTGAAGTCCAGCTGTTAGGTGGCTTCTGGCCTTCTGCATTACCCCAAGAGTTCCTTCCCCACCGTACTCTCTGATGTTCACTCCTCTGCCTCTCATCATCTCTTTGGCAGGCATTTGACTAATATCTACTAAACTAAGTAATAATAATAAATAATAAACATTATCTAACTTAACATCAAACTGAAGACTTTTTTTCCCATTATGTGTGGGAAGATGAGGGTGAGAGAGTTTTATGTATCCCAGGCTGGCCTTGAACTCACTATGTGTGTAGCTCAGGCTGGCCTCAACTCACAGCAATCCTCCCTGCCTAAGCCTTCCAGAATGCTAGGATTAGAGGTGTGACCCACTATGCCCAGATATTTTTATTTTTAAATGGGTACATTTATATCATTATAACTGTTAATAGTTATACTTGCTAATGTGTAATACACATGATGTTCTGATGATGTATATATTGTATGCAGATCAAATCAGGGTAATTAGCATATCTGTCACATCAAACAATTATCTTTTTTTTTTCCTGGTGAAATGTTCAGGATCTACTTTTTATACACAATGTACTGTTACCTGTCATCATTACCAAACTGTACAGCAGAACAGCAGAACTTACTCCTTGGATCCACTGTAACATTGCCAAACCCCTCCTCTTCCTTCTCCTCCTCCTCTTCCTCCTCTTCCTCCTCCTCCTCCTTGTCATCCTCCTTCTCTTCCTCCTCCTGCTGCTTCTTTTCCTCCCCTTTCTCCCCTCTTCTTCCCCCTCCTCTTCTTCCTTATCATCTTCCTCCTCTTCTTCTTCCTCTTCTACCTATTCTTCCTCTTCTTCTTCCTCCTCCTCCTCCTCTTCCTTGCCCCAATCTGGTTAGCCACTATTCAACTTTCCACTTCTTCCAGATGACTCCTACAGATTCTACAGAGGAATAAAATCACGTACTATTTGGCTTTCTATATAGGAAAAGGTTCTACTGAGTCTAGCTACATTATCATAAAAACATAAGATTTTATCTATTTTTATAAGGAAATGATACTTCAGTCCATATACATGCATCTTTCCTTTATCTTTTTGCCTACTGATGATTCATTGAATCCTCATCCTGGCTATTGTGAGAGAATTTGGATACCTCTGCACGTATGCCACTGTGGGACTACTGGGTCATGTGACTGTCCCTGTTTTAAGTTTTAGAACATCTTTCACACTGCCTCCCATTAGGCCTTCCTAACAGGGCTTTGCTTTGCTCTCTGCTTTCACCCACACTTATCATCTTTTGTTATCAACTGACCTAGTACCAAGATGATAACTCTCGGTCATCATACTTGCATCTCTCTCATGACTAGTAGTGCTGAGCAGTTTTTCATAGTCTTGGTGGCCATTTGTGTAATTTCTTTTAAAAGAAATAGCCTCTTTAGGTCTTTTGTCTACTGTCAAACTGTGTTATTTGAGGTTTTGTTATTGAGTGTTGGAGGTCCTGACATGTCCTGGAGGCCAACTGCTCAGGGGATGAGTAGTCTGCATATCTCCACTCTTGTTTTCAGGTTATCTTTTTCACTATGCTGATTGTTCTCAATGTTGCAAAGCTTTCTGTCAGAGTTCAACATAACCCCATGTTCAGCTTTTATCCACTGTGCTTTGAGGGTCTTCACCAAAAAGAACTTTATCCACTCCCTATGTCATACTGTCTCCCCTGTGATTTCCTTGTTAGTCTATAGGAGTCTGTATTTCTTTTTGCTGTCCATAGTCATAGGGTCTTCTAGAGGTTGTCACTGAGCAGCCTAGGAATATGCTAGGGCATTTTCAACTTATCCAGAGTCAAGAGTTTGGAAGAGTGAAGTTTGTGGTCAGCTTTGCCAGTGGCTAACACTAGGCTGGGCCAATGCTGGCAGCTTCTGGATTAGAATCATTGCATTTCAATCAGGGAACCAAACTTGTATCCCTCCCAGCAGTAGGCAAGCATTTGACTGTTCAGCTATGGGGTCCTATATGTGTTAGCTCATCTGGTAATGATGGTCATCTATGTCTCTTCCATCCCCAGAATTCTCTGGGAAAGGGCATTTTACATCAGCCACAGAAAGAATTTTTCTAATGCCAACACCCAGTGCCAACCTAAAAGATTGCCAATATATGGAGAGAATTTTAACGTCATCACTCATCACCTGCAGAGCACTTGTTTGGGGTACTTGTGTAGAATTGTTTTGGTATTTGGTAATATTTTAAGAAATATGTTTCTTCACTATGAGTGTAGCTCTAAGGCCGAGCATGTGCCTAGCTGTACAAAGCCTTACATTCAATCTGCCTTCTTAGAATTTGTAGATGATAGAAGTGAGTGGATGTACAGTGGTGTATTGAAAAGATCACAGATTCCCAAACTGGTTGGATGAAGATGAACTCCTTCTCTGCCTCTGTCACTGTACAGCCTGAGAAGTCCGAAATCTCTCAGATAACCTGCTTTCATCTTAGATGAAATGAATACCACATAACTGCTGTGAACTGATATAGTAAATTATGTACAGCATCCAACACTAGCATGATAAAAACTCAACAAATGGCCCCACTATATTTAGTGCTGCTGCTGCTGCTACTGCTGCTGCTGCTGCTACTACTACTACTACTACTACTACTACTACTACTACTACTACTACTATGATTGTCGTCTTTGTCATCTCTGAATTATTGTTATAGGATGCTCATAGATAAACAGCTTGGAATTGTTGCTTTTCCACGTTCTGACCGAGACATTGCAGCAGGTTGCTCTGCAGTGTTTTCATAGACTAGATAGCTAAAGCATGCCAATGGCCTATACCAGATCCAGCCACAGACAGAAGCTAGATCAGGAAGGCTTCATCTGAGAACCATTCTCAGAGTTTGAGGATGCTCTAACTTCCTTTCTTATGCCTGTATGCGATCTTGGTAAGTTATCAAGAGTTTCACTCGAAAGCATATTTAACTCATTTTTGAAGGGTAATTTTGTAAGCCTAATTTTAAGATTCAAAAGAGCTGTTTCTGAGCTGATGATAGTGTGGTAGCCATTAGATTTTTACACTCAGTGGTGAAGACTATCACACCTGGCAATGCACAGTCATTCGATAACTAGTGTATAAGACATCTTTGTTCTACAGCTAACAGGCTTCTAGCTCTGTCAGCCATAGAAAGGTAGGCCCAGGTGACTTGGCTTTCTACTAACAGCAGCATCCAGTTGACACCAAAGGGTGCTAAGCTTTCTGTGTGCACAGAAGGACAGGAGGGCAACAGTGTCCCTGTCACCACTGTGACTTTGCTGGAAGCATTAATATAATATTCGATCAGGGGAATTTCTTGTTTTCCTGTTTGGATGACACTAGCAGCTCAGCATTCTGCAAATAACTTTACCTTGGCCTTTGCAGTACCATGATGTTGGAGCCTCCCTGACAGGGAGCTCCTGTGTCACAGCAAGAATGGGGATACACCAACAAAACTGATTTTCAAGCCAGAGAGGCACATTTGAATCAACCTCTGCCTAGAGCCTAGCCCCTCTTATTGCTAAGCGGGGGATGTCTGAAGGACCACTCAGGTGCCCTGAATGTGAGAATTATCTCCCACAAACATTTCAGTACATGGACATAAGCTTCTATAACCTTTTTTTTAACTTCAATTTTCTAAGCTCATGGTTTTCTTTTGTAAATCAAAGCAAGATAGTATCTGTGAGAATGCCAAGAGTCCCTCCTAACGCACAAAAGAGTTGCCTAATTGTGGAATCTGAATTGATAGTTCTGCCATTCTTCTTGGCAGTGGAAAATTTCTAATGTTCTAAATGTGGATTATAGCTTTCTTACACTAATAATAAGAAAAAGGGAAGAAGAAAAAAACAAACAAACTCAACTGCTCCTAGATGCTTATTGAATAGTCTGTTTGCAAAGACATGATCCAATTACAGCACATTCAGAGAGCAATTTCCCCTCTTATTAGGTAATCACTAAGATGTACTCTATTGTCCATTGGTGGACTAGGAACTCAAGTGCCTGGAATCTGAAGGAACTTTTCGCAGTCTGGTTCCTCCTGAGCTGGAGCAATCTCTGAATAGGTGTTTTGGGTCATAAGAAGAAAGACACAGGATCGACTTAGAATCAGAAGACAGCACATGATGATATACACAGCTTGCCGAATGATGCATAGTGAGGATGGAAGGAGAAAGATACTATTAATAAACCCAGTTTTCAAATGAAGAAGCAGAAGCATAGCACTGAACCTAGGAACCACTAGCCTTAACTCTCATAAATGATCTCTTCATCATTTGCCTTGGTCAGGACTCCCAAAGAATGAAAAAAAGGATCAAGACTCATTATAGTGAGCAAGTGCTCCTAGCAGGCAGAAAGCGAACTAAAAGTCACAGAAAAAGAGTGCATAGCCTAGAGAAGATACTAGAAAACTTGAAAAGAGAAGAAATATGCCATGTTCTAGGATATTGGAAGGCTCAATATTAAAAATGCAAATTCTCCTGTCTTGTCTTCATGTGGCTTCTATTACTATAGTAGAATACTTGTGCTGGTTACCCTTAGTTTTCAACTTGATGCAACTTAGAGTCATCTGAAAGGAGAAACCCAATTGAGAAACTGCCTAAATTAGACTGTGGGATGTCTGTGGGGGATTATCTTGGAGTTGATATAGGAGAGTCTAGCCCATTGGAGATGGCAAAGTCTCTAGGAAGGTTGTCCTAGACTTTATTAAAAATAAGAAAAGACAAGGAAAAATGAGAAGAAAAGGAAAACAAGAAGGGAAAGGGAAGGAAAGAAAGAAGCCCAAGTTAGTTAAGTTTAAGCCTAAGTGAGTGAGCCCACCAACAACGATTCTCCTTAGTTTCAAGCTTCAGGGTCCTGCTTGGATCCTTGCCTTGAATCTCTCAATGGTATACTGTGATCTGGAAGAATAAAACCAATAAATGCCTCATCCTCTTTATTGCTTATGGTCAGAGGATGTTGGTCACAGCAACAGAATTCAAACTAGAACACAAAGATCAGAAGATTTACAAAGAACTGGGTTCTAGAGGCAGAAAAATCAAAACCTATGTAGTTGTCATCTACGACAGTCATTATACTGCATCATCCCAGGGCCAAATATGGAAGGGCAAGAGAGAGCCGAATTCACTTTTATAGCAAGCATGCTCATGAGAAGTGTCCCACTCTTTGGATAATACCATTAATCCATTCATGAAGGTGGATACTTCATGTCCTAACCCTGTATTAGGATCCACCTCTTGCATTGGGGATCGGGTTTCCAATTTGTGAACTTTTGGGGCATATTCAAATCACAACACCCCTAAGTTAATTTTAAAATGTAATCTAGTGTTCATGAAAATAATATAACCAGAGTTTCTGGAATGATATTACATTATTTAAATTTCATATGGAAGAATGAATGAGTTACATTGATGTATAGAAATACTAAAACTGAAAAATAATGGAATAATACAATTCTTATAATTATTGTAATGTGATATCAGTGTGGTCAAATGAACAGCATGGAACATGCAGAAACAAGAGGTGTATGTCACTGGACATGTGTGTACATGTGTTAAGTGTATATAAACCATGTACCAATTTGGCCATGAAAGAGAAAAGATAGAAATGTGGAGATTTAGGCGGCCAACTATTCAAACGAACAAAAGAAAGAGGAAGGATTAACTTGGCCATCAAACCTCAGATGTAAATTGGTTCCAGATAATGTCTGTTTATTTTGATTATTTTTATATTTTGACCATATTCACCCCACTTCCTCGCCCACCTAATTTTGTTTCCTCTACCTTTCTTTCTCCTTCTCTCTCTCCATAGCCTCAAATATTCATACCATAAAAGAAAACTAACTCTGCCTTTCCAAGAAGCTCTCAAATGCCAATATCTTCTCAGTTAGGGATGGATTACATACCCACCTCCCCAGTTACGGTGAGATTTTGTCTGGCTGAGCTTGCCATGGGGTTTTACTTGCTGTCATAATTGCTCCAAGTTCATATGTGCACCTGGCCTGTTGTGTCCTGAAAACATTGTTTCTTGAGTTTACCAACCACCTTTGGCTCTCTGCAGGCTTTCTGCCCCCTCTCTCATGATTTTCTCTGAGCCTTGCAGGGTAGCATGTGATATAGAAATCCCATTTAGAGTTGAGGATCCTGAAGCCTCATATTCCCATTATATTGAACTGTGGAACTCTGTATTAATTGTCATCTAGTGTAAGAAGACTTTTTTTCTGATGCAGGTTGAGTGATAGCAATAAGTGATTAGGAGTCATTTTAATGCTATGTCCATTTAGTGGAATGGTATTGGTAAGTTTTCCTAGGGACTCTAATGTGTCTAGCCACAGGTTCTTGGCTTCATTAACAGTGGCAGTTATGGGGTTCATCCTATGTAGGGAACCTTCATTTCAGTCAGACAGAGGTTGGTTACCCCTGTAACATTCATGCCACTATTACAGCCAGCTGGATGTATCATGCCAGACAGGTCATTCTCCTAGCATGCAGCACTCACAGCTGGGTGAGACTGACCATCAATTTCTCCTTGGTAGCATACACAGTACCTTCTGGCACTGCGAAAGCCAGACTCTGGAGAGGAAGCTTCCAGGTCAGTACCCATTTGATTTATTCGTGGTTGTCACTCAAGCACGTGGTGACTTCAAGAATAGGCTCCTCTATAAAGCCCTTGAGGTTAACCAAGAGCAACAACATTCTATAATGTTTAGGGCAAGCAATTCAAAATGAGGTAACCTATTCCTGGTCCTCTTGTTTGGTAATGTGTGTTACCTAGCAGGGGAAATGTTATTTCATAACGAGTGATGTCTAGTTGGGGTATTACTCCCCCCTTTATAGGTTTACTCCACTTAAACTCATTTTAAAGTTGTGTATATTTTAGAAAGTGTCTACATAGAAAGTATGTTTCTATGTAATTTTCTCAAAAGGTTAGTCATGCCTCCCCATATAGGTATCTGATCATGTTAATGTTAAAAATGTTAAAAATATAACATACCTGAAATACTGCAATAGTTTCTACATAGCAAACAGTAACACACACACACACACACACATATATAGGTTATAAGATCGAGATGGCTCAGCAGGTAAGAGCACCCGACTGCTCTTCCAAAGGTCCTTAGTTCAAATCCCAGCAACCACATGGTGGTTCACAACCATCCGTAACAAGATCTGACTCCCTCTTCTGGTGTGTCTGAAGACAGCTACAGTGTACTTACATGTAATAAATAAATAAATCTTTAAAAAAAAAAAAAAGATCGAATTATAAAATTTGAAAAGACACAATACTTTGAAGAGTCTGGTTGCTATATTAATACTAAACTCTTTTTTTTTTTACAAAATGCTTAATGATTTTGTACTTAATTTTCTTTTCAGTAGGTTAATAATCATCACTTTCAAAAAATTAGCCACTTGGTATTGATGTTTGAGATACCATTTTCTACACTTTTCAACTTCAGTACATTTTTAAAATAAAGGGAAATGGGTAGCATATCTTGGACAGTTTTGGGCTAGATATTAATCACAAGATCCTAACCACAACTCAGCAACCACACGGAGAGGTGATTGATCATGTTAAACGTAGCTTGCATGAAAGCTTGTTTTGTACCTTTTCAATGTTTCCTGGAGTCAAGGAGTCCAACTGAGAGGAGAATACAGGCAGCGTGCTCTTGGGATGCTCTTGCAATCGTCACAGCTATTTCCAAGTTGCTTGTCACCTATTTCAGGCCCTGCCATGGTGCTTGTCCCTATTTTTTTCTACATTGGAAAAAAAATCCATATTGGTCCAATTTAGTTCTCTTATGTGCTTCAAGTTTCTAAAGGAACTCTTCAAATATGTTCTGTTTAAAGTAATTCTTTTTGTTTATTCAAATCAAAATCACGGGAATCTCTTCTTTAAGCAAACATTTCTGTGAGAGGAGTCAAAGACTTTACCCTGCGGGGTGTATAAATATGCATCTTGGTACAAATCACCAGGAGATTCCCAAACCCTCATCTCACACTGACAGGTTATTTGCAGGTATTTGAGTCTGATTTGCCATAAAGAAGGGGATGCTATGATGCTATGAGGGGGGGCGGTTGCTAAATATACACAGTTCTGTTGAAGAACCTTACATAGCTTCAGGAGCGGTTACTACCTGTGCCACCAGCTAGACATTCACACCACAATAAACCCCAGGTGCCTCTTGCAAACATAGGACATGAAGGATCCCCGAGGAGCAATGAGCCTTCCTCTGCGCCAACTCTTGCTTATTCCCCTAAGATATTCCAGTGAGGGAAAGATGGTCTGGGGACAAAGGACTTTAAGGGTCTGTGTCTACTGTACTGCGGTACAGTGGGTAGTCTACTGAAGTAGCTGCATTTTTACATACTAGGTGGATTCAGGGTTGGAGATTTTGAAACAAGCAGAAAATTCCAAGTTGTTACTTCATTGCTCTCTTTCCCCTCTACCTCTCCCTTCCCCCTATCTCTCTCTCCTCCGTCTCCCACTTTCCCTCCTTCTTGTCTCCTCTCACCCCCTTTCCTTCCCTTTCCTCTCCACATTCTGTGCACAGGACTAGAACTTCTATAAAAGTACTGTTCATACCCTATGGGCTGTGTGTCTTTTGTTTTGTTAGCAGTGAAGTTACTACCTATCTCCTGCTTGAAGGACCCATGGCACCTGGCATCCATGGAGAGCTCTTCTCCATCCATCGAACGCTGTATGTGGTGGGCACTTCAATTCAGAGCCCCAATCTTCCAACCCTAGGAGCTTTCACATGCCAGGCCCTAGCCATTTGTCTTTCCTCTTCTCTTTATTTCAATAGGGTTCATTTAATAAGAGCATTGAAGCAGTAAAAGCATCCTCCTTTTCTCTCTGGCCCTGTCTTTTGTTCTTTATATCTGTCTGAACCTCTCTTTATCAGCTGGAATATTTTATAGGCAACCTCCTCAACACAGATGTTCCAAGGTTGAAATTTTCGCTTTTAGTTTTGCACTTCTGAGAACTCTTGATGCTTTCTGAACGTTTCTTTTTGAACTCTCCTATTCCCTTTTCATGAATGCAGTATCTTCTCTTGCCTGGGAGAATATTGATACAAAAAATATGGGTACCTTAAGTTGTGTTTGCTGCCTTCAGGTTATCCCCACCTCACCCACTGGCTTTCCCTTCTAGTCTCTATTTTCCTCTCACCTCTCCAGAGAGGTTAGGTTTAACTAACATTCATATTTAAGACTAAGGTATAAAAAAGCCTAAAATGGCTTGGGAAGTGGGAGAATTCTGAGCTTGTCAACTAGAGTGCATTGCTTATACACTAATTGGAAAATCTTTCTCTTTGGGGCTGCCTCCGGACATCAGCATGTCTGAGTTAGTCTGTCTTCACAGACAGTTCTTCTGATTGGAGCTCTGTGTTGAAAGATAACATTCTTAGAAGTCTGAAGAAAAGGCCCCATAGTTCTCAATACAGACTCTGACTTTATCTCAATTATTTAGTTTGGCATCCCACATCTTACCCCAGGTCTGTTTTAATCTAGAACCAATTGGTTTAATTTCCCAAGAAGGTAAATCCTCCAAAGTGTGGGTTGGGGACTGAGAGTAACTGGCTGTGCAGTGGAGCCTGGACACTTTAAATGAAGGCATAATGCTAACTTCATCAGCAAGAAGAGAGAAAATTCAGAACGTTCTGGGGATGGCTAGTGGGCAGCTCTCTCAAAAACTGAGCTAAAGGCAAAGCCCACGGTTTATGAAAGAATGAGGCCAGAAAAAAATTGAAACCAATGCAGGAATTTAAAATAGCTTTTTATGTGTATGGGGGGGGGTGAATCATGTGAAGAGTTCTTTGCAACATTGTCTATAATAGTAAAAAAAAATTGAAATGAGCAAAATGCCCATCTAAGTAGAACTGTCTTATGAAATGTATTAACTGTATATGAATGGAGTCAATCTAGATACTCATTTGGAAAATATCTATCTATCTATCTATCTATCTATCTATCTATCTATCTATCTATCTATACAGATACATAGAAATAGATATGTATATATCTCCCACACTTTGGAAGATATACTTTCTTGAGAAATTGAACTAATGATTGCATCTAGACTAAAAGAGACATAGGGGGAAGAAATGAAGGGCAGCACTTAATAATTGGGGATATATATATATATATATCCCCAATACATAACATTATATATATATCCACATATATAACATATATATCCCCATATATAACATATATATCCCCATATATCCCCATATATATATATCCCCATATATATACATATATACATATATATCCCCATATATAACATAATATGTATCCCCATATATAACATATAATATTGGCAACTAATATATATATATATATATGTTAGTTATTCTTTTAAAAAGACTCTAAAGTGACTAATTATATTCAAACCACATTAGAATTAAATATAGAGAAGTATGGAAAAGATCAACAGTACTGAAATCAGGAAAAAAGACTCAAGATAGAGTCCTAGGCAGAATTATCTATTTATTTATTTGCTTATTTATTTATTTTTACTTTATGACTTCTGTACTCCTCATGAGAATATGTATTATGAACAGGTAAAATTTGCTAAAAGTTATTGACAACATTGTTACCTTGCTGCCCAAATACCAGGCTGAGTGAGCAGTTGGAAGCTACAATTGAAAATCCATGGATTCCAGGCTGGCTTTCTCCATGGAGAGAGAATTGGTCCCCTGGCTGACCTTTCTCCAAGATGCCTTCATTCTACATCTCCAGATCATGGGTTCTCCTTTGCAGTCTTTAGGGTTGTTTGTTTATTTGTTTGCTTGGTTTTGTTTTGCTTTTTGTTTGTTTTAAGTTTTTAGATCTTGCCTTGCAGCATTTTTATTTACTTAACCTGTTGGGGTGTGAATAATGTAAAAAAAAAAAAATCTTGCTTAGCTCTGCCCTCTGACCTGGAACAGGAAATGGATTAGCTATGAGGTGATTACTGAGCACTGCCCATAAGCCATAATGACAACATTGGCAACTGGAGAGTTAACTCTCTGGATATGTCTTTTGTTCTAGAAAAAAATCAACTATTCAAATATTTGGTCAAATAATTCAGATATCCATCACCCTTATGGGGGCAAAGAGCAACACTTTTCCTCCTATTCAATTCTCCCATCTCCAATCCCCCCAAACCCTTTTTCCTGTATTTTCCCATCCTAATATCAGAGTAGGTGTTTCTCAATCAGTTTTTCTCTCATGTGCCTATGTCTGCTACTGTGCCTGTGAATACTCTATTCTGCATCTCTACATCTTGGGTTGAAATGAATGGTATCCCAATGTGCTTACTTGTTTCAGTTAGATGACACAGAAACAGAAAATCATTTTGAGAATAGTAAATCAATGAGGTGATGGTGATCACTGTCTATCATCCTGAGTCATGTCCTGCTGTGTGCTATTTCTAACTTGGTAGTGAGGCTCAAAAGTTTACATTCCAAGGAGTTACAGCACAGAGGATGGACAATGGCCTTTTCACTACTAAGTTTTATGTTTTATTGGAGGAGAGAGGGATCCAGAGATGCTCTCTAAGCCAGTGCTCTATTACAATAAGAAAGGATAAGATACTGAATGTTTCATTTTAAATGCCTTAGGCAACTAAGCAAGATGTCTCATAATTTGTTTTTCCATTTGCTATTATGACTTTTAAGCTTGTCCATATTCTTAATTCTAGATATAAGATGTGGTACTTGCTATATATTTTACCAGAGCATCGTCATACAATATAACTCACTTGAATATTTTCCTATTAATAAAAGCTTAACTAGTGTCTCATTTTATTTTATTTTATTTTATTTTATTTTATTTTATTTTATTTTATTTTATTTTATTTTATTTTTGGGTTTTTCGAGACAGGGTTTCTCTGTATAGCCCTGGCTATCCTGGAACTCACTTTGTAGACCAGGCTGGCCTCAAATTCAGGCCTGCCTCTGCCTCCCGAGAGCTGGGATAAAAGGCATGCGCCACCATGCCTGGCTAGTGTCTCTTTTTTTGTCACTGTTACAACAGTGTTGTGTGAACATCTTTGTATAGCTCTTTTGTAATCATGTGCAAATTTTTATACTCATATAAATTAAAACACAGCACATTAACATGTAATTCTAAGTGCTTACAAAGTAGGTATGTTTTATGTGTAAATGTGTCTCACCTCACTTTGTGTTTACATCTGAGAAGGACTAGTTTCTGTTCTTGTTTTCTCCCCACCCCCCTTTGTGAAATTGAGTGTTCATGCCCTATTATTTTCTGATTTATAGGGATTAGTACTGCTTCCTTTCATTGTTTTGTTAGCCCTATATTGTAGCATACATAATTAACAGAATCCTTACATCTGTGACTCTAGAGTTCCAAACATATAATGTCATCATTATCTTTCCCCTTCCACCCTTTATGTACCATCTGCCATCCCTGATCCATCTTATTTCATCCACTCATTATTTATCTAATTACTGCATATTTCACTTTCTGCTTGCTTAGTGGTCTTTTTTGTTTACCACTGCTTGTGAACCCACTCTTTCTTCCTGCATTTACTTTTCTTCTTTCTGAAACTTCTCTTGGGATGGGTAATATACTTACTAAGGTACATATATGGGGAGTAACTTACTTTGCTACTCAGATCTACCAATCCAGTGTTAGTTTCTGGATTTTGTCCGGACCTGGAAGGATATTTTATATGGGTATAAAATTTAGAATTGACAAACATTTTTCCCCCATGGGACATTTGGGGATGTTGAAAGTTCAATTGTAGATGTTTTTATTACTTTAAATATGCTCTGGGGGCTGCAGAGATGGCTCATCAGTTAAAAGCACTTGGATCTTTCTCATTTATTCTGCATGCCTGACATTGCTTCATGCAGTACCTATTTTTCACATGTAGTCTGGATGGCTTCCTCAGAGACTGACCTCCTATTTTCCTTTGAGCTATAAAAAACAAGTTCATTTCATTGCCTGTATTTTACTCTCTAGATTTTTCTTCACCTTTTCTAAATTGGCTACAGTTATATCATATTACTATATTTTACATTTAATTTTATGGTCTGCTTAGTCATTTCAAATGTAGATTTTAGAGTTTTCAAATTGTATTACTTTTTATTGCAGTGGTTCTTTCTCTTCAAATGTGTAGTTTTTAATTTTCTGCTTCTCTTTTATACTTGTTCCTCTTGTATACCTTCATATTTCAAATAGTTTGTAACGCAGTGATATAGAAAGAGAAGGTCATATGTTTAATTGATTAGCTTATGGGAAGCTTATTGAGTTGTATAGACTTTGGCTCAGGTTAACTATGGTGATTTTATTTATTTGTAGAATTTGTTTATAATAAAGTTTATAAAATTGAAAAGAAGAAAGGAAGGAAGGAAAGGATGAATGAATGAATGAAGGACAGAAGGAAGGAAGAGAGGAAGAAAGAGAGAAAGAAGGAAAGAAGGAAAGAAAGAAAGAAAGAAAGAAAGAAAGAAAGAAAGAAAGAAAGAAAAAGAAAGGAAGGAAGGAAGGAAGGAAAGAAAGAAAGAAAGAAAGAAAGAAAGAAAGAAAGAAAGAAAGAAAGAAAGAAAAAGAAAGGAAGGAAGGAAGAAATGAAGGAAGAAAGAAAAAAAGAGAAAGACCATCTAGTTACTTCGTTCTTCAAGTCAGTTAAACAAAGCCTATAAACTCACTTCATAAAAATTGTCATCAGCATCAAGTGGAGTTTATTATTCTAGATGTGAGTTTTCCCTTTGTTTCATACTTCTAAGCTTCTGGTTTAAGTACAGCTAGGTTTCTAGGACATTGATAAAGTAGCAGTAGAGCAGGGAGCTCCACTTTGGTTTGAGTTTGTGAATGTTAGGTCCACCTCTAAAGACTGTCTGTAAATACATTGCTCAATATTCCAGTTAGTCCTTAATAATGCAAGGTCACCCAAAATAAGGTGTCTTAACAGTGGTTTCTATACAATTCCTTTAGCACATGCCAAAGATGTTATCTGCAGGGTTGTCTAAAGCTGACATTACCAAAATGAAGTCTACTGGCCTCAACTGCCCAGACTCCCATCAGCCCACAGACTGCACAGCCCATGCAATGTTTGATCTTTGATGTCCCATTCCAATATTTTAACAAATTACACTCTGTGGGTTTAAATTTTCCATTTCTCATTAAAAGAAGAAAAAAAGAACAGTCCTAGGAAATTGCTATTAGACAGTGGTGGACCTGGGCAGGTGTGAACAGCTTCAGGCTGCTGGTACTTCAGACAGCTTGACCTCTGCATGAGACATACAGCTTGCAGGCACCTGAGCTTGCAATTTCTGCTCTAAAGATTAAAAAGAAAAAAAGGAAGAAGAAGAAAGAAAGAAAAAAATCAGAGACCAAGCAAATAAATCACCATTAAGACCCTATTAAATATGTAAAGGGCTGATTAACTAGTGTGTGAGGTGCTTCATCTACATAGGTCAGGACACAGAGCAAGCCTGCTGTGTGAGCACTGAGGACAGAGCTGGCCCTGGGGAGAACGTGTGGCTCTGGATGGGACCACACAGCACTAGCCAGATGCAGAAAATGGGAATCAGTTGGCTTGAGATGAGCAGATAAATGTTATTTCCTTTTCCTGTCCCTCTTGCAGAGTTGCAGGGTCTCTTTAGAATAGCGGTTCTCAACCTTTCTAATGCTGTCCCTTTAATAGAGTTCCTTATATTGTACTGACCCCCAATCACAAAATTATTTTTGTTGTTACTTCATAAGTGCAATTTTGCTACTGATATTAACTGTAATATAAATATCTATGTTTTCCAATGATCATAGGCAACCCTATGTTTGGCCTGGAATTGTTGGCCTGAAGGGGTTTGTCATCCACAGGTTGGGAATCACTGCTGTAAAAGCTTAGCGTTGAAGTCCTTAGTAGGCCTTCACTTGATACTCCCATAAACCTGTGGGTAACAAGTAAGAAGAGGACATGTTTCTAGGTCCAATGGGTTCCTTCTCTGCCCTTCTGCAAGAATGCAGCTAGATCTCAACTGAGAGGAAGTGCTGTAGATCCTCATTTTATCCCCTGATCTGACAGGTTAGCTGTAAGCCTGGCTAGTACTACTGTGAGAAATTGTACTGTCCAAATAGAGTGTCCCCACATATTTAAAGGCAAGTTTTTAAACTGCAGCTTGCATATTTTCATATCTACCCCACCGCACCCCTACCTCCTCACCACACCTTGAAGGAGTCCTCTTCTTTAACCCTCATGCTTGGGTCTCCCAAGCAGGGCTCCGGCTGGTGGCCATGCTGCCCCAGAAGTCATCTCTCTCCAGCTCTCCCACCTGCCTTATCCACAGTGTGATGAGTGTGTTTTCTACCCATCTTTGTGGTTACTTCTCCACACAGCTTCTCATTGAGAGGTTTTGAGTTTCTTAAGAGTGATTCCTACTTGCTTTATTCTTCTCTGTATTACTATTTCCAGAATCCAGCATTCTGCTTGGCTACAACACACACTCAACAATTCCATAGGATCATTCGTTTTCTCTCTCTCTATGATGGAGAAAACTTGATGGGTTTGCTTCTAACCATGCTCACATGCTGTTGTTACAAAAACCCAATAGGTTCTCGACAAGGTGCATGAGACTGACTCCTCTGGAGACAATGATGCAAGATAAACCGTGAGAAAATGTATGTGAGAGCATGAGAAAGTCACAAAAATAGTTCTGCAATGCATGTGAAACTCAGGCATGCACTCTACCATTGATCTATACCCCTACCCATGTGATGACTTTTAAAGTGTATTCTCTGATGACACATTACTACATCTGTACAATTCTGTGATCACACAGACCAACCCTGGTGCAATGTGAAAGATACTGTAATGGCGTATGTTTCCTAAGGATCAGGAAGCATTCAGGGGCATCTTCACCACTAGCTACGATAGCACCAGGAAAGCTCTTTGATTCTCACTTATATTAGATAAGTGGCTAATGCCAAAATGCTAGCCTGTACTTTCAAATCCTAAGATGGCACAGCCTGACTTGTTTGACTAGAAGTCACTATTTTTGCTGTTTACCAGAACTAGCTGTGTGTAGTTCCAATCCCAAGAGATAGATACACAGGATCAAAGTGTGCAAAATCTAGGCTTGGTCACAGACTTCTTTCCATCTTTGTTTTTGATAAGCTGATAAGCCAGTAGTTTCCTCTGAAAAGCCGATACCTACCACTTACAAGAACTTGAGGTTGAAAATATTTTTGTTCACATGATACTAAATGGAAATCGTGGCTTTTAAAGCTTTATGCCCCACACTGACTACCTTCATTCTCATCCGCAAGTATTGAAAGTGTCATTTGGCATGCTTAATTTCCAGTAGGATTGTCTCCCACCCCTTCTACCTCTTTGTTCTTTTGCTTTGTCAAGGTGGCCTTTGTTTTGTAACCCAGGTTGCTATTACAGTCTTCCAACATCTGGATTGCTGCTCCAGTATTAGGACTGTATTTACATTGAAAGCCTGGCATGACTGTATCTTCAATGACCTTCAAGGATGGAGTTAAAACTAAATGAATGAAAATGGGGCTTTGTGGGCAGGGCCAGATACTCTTGTCAACCCCACTATACAGGTAGATTAAGCAATTTAATATTGCAGAAATAGCATGAGATATAATTCCAACTGGAGTGGAACAGTTAGATCATCTCAGATTCCCTTCCCTTATGCCCGAATTTCTTAGACTCTTTTAAAATCATTTGTTAAAATATGAGCTGAGTAAAATACCAAGCTAATCAGCAGCTAGTGATAAATAATATAAAGTACCATGATTTAAAAAAATGGACCTTCTAGAAAATAAAGAATTTGCTAAAATTAATCTGTTGAATGGTAGGGATATTTTTAGCAACTGATGTGGCACAGCTGGCCCTTCTCCATAGAGAGAGCAGGGCCTCTTAAGGGTCAGACTTTAAGATTCACATTGACTACTGAAGCAATGTGCTGACCTGGAGCCCTTTGGTGTGAGCCTCAGCTGCAGCTTTGGTCAGGAACCTGAACAGCTCTTTGCCCCAGGCCAGGTTACCTAACAGCTGGTCCTGTAGGGAAAAAGCCTGCCACTTGCTGTAGCAAAGGGTTCAATGGGCCTCTTCTCACTCCTCAGAAACATCAAATAATACAGCTCCAACGCTGATGCTTTAGTAGGACAGTGGTCAGGACAAATAAAGTCTGTAGAGGCAGTTATTGTTAAAAGTAGAGGAAAACATGGGCTAAGAATTTTCAACAAACAGAAGGACATGGGAAAATGGCTGTACAATGGCTAGAAGGGCCCTTCCAGGGGAGTCTCTCTGAGAAGGAACAGCAGGGCTTCAAGCCTCAGCCAGCAGACTGTGAGTGCAGTGGGTATGGGTGGAGGGTAGGCAAAGGGACATTGTAGACAGTGGAAACCAACAGGTGCCGAGTGAGGTAAGGAATCAGAGTGCCACCAGCAAAACTCTTGAAATCACACCTCCATCTGACACAGCACTTGGCAAAATACGCAGAAGCAGGTTTCAATCTGAGTGATTCTAAGTGATGGCCAGATGACAGGGTTCACAAATAACCACCTAACAGTTGCTTCCTGGGGCTCTGGGCCTGTGGACTGGTAAATATGATCACCAGCTTTGTTAGCTGGAGATCTGCTTGTCCTTGGCATTGACTGCAGTGAAACTTTGACAGAATCTTTTTGGCTTGGGAAAGGCCGGATCTAGAGGTATATGAGCAGACAGCTGTTTGAAGAATTCCATTAACAATAATCAGACCTCACCATTCACATCTATTAGACAACGTGATTCTAAGAACCATGGGAGAAAAATAAGGGGGACTCGTGTTATAGCTCCCTCTTCACAAATGAGCCAAAGGAAAGGGTCACATATAAAGCCATGGCATAGGCACTGTAGATCACACTAAGACCTGTCAGTCATTGTACCTAGAGAACTCAACAGCTTGTTCAGCACACAGCTGCACCCTAAGAGGCACTGCCTAACCAAACAGATTGAAACCTGCTCTTCCCTCTTCTTTGTGATCCTAATGCATGCACTGTAATAGAAAAAAGCCAAGATCCCATATTAAAAATGCAGGGAGCACTGCACAGTTTTCTTCCCCATCTCTAAACTCTGGAAACAGAGGTCTATCCACTTGGATCTATAAAGCTAATGTGATAAAATATGGCTGTGCCTTGTCTCGTCTTTGAAATCACAAACCTCTTGAGCAAAGGGGCCATATTTTATCTCCTAGACATCTACCAACCCAGGCCCAGCTCTGAACTCATACTAACTGAAGCTTAGGGTCTCTTTGTTCCTCAAATTAAATGCAACCAATTCTCTCTAGTACACATAATTGAAAGCAGCAGTCTATCTGAAATCTACTGTGCTGTATATTTTCCACTTGGAGTAAGAGGGTGAATATGTGCATTCAGAAAGTATTTAAGACCAGGTTGGGAAATGTAATGTAAATGTATAGTTTTCAAAATAGTCTTTGAAAGTGAGCCGACACAGTGAGAAACAGACTGTGGGGAGAGGTAAGACCTGGTGTCTATCTGCTGGTGAAATGAATTTAGTCAAGCCACATTACTAAATTTCAATCTCCAGATGAGCTATTGTTGAAAGTCCTCTATAATTCTAAATTCTGAATTATTTTTCATTCGTGGCTAGAGCAGGTCACAAGACACTTCTCATCTCAACAAATTGATTTTGGTTTATATATTTATCATCTGTTTCCCTTTATTGCCGGCACCTCTAAAACCTTAAATGCTTAGTACATTCTCAGTGAATACTACTGTGTGAATTAAATGGGACTCCATCAAAGGGAAGCCATTTTGAAAAGTCAATCCCTTTCTATCATTATCGAAGTACCTTCTCCCTCAGGTTCTTTTGTGTAAAAAAAAAAAAAATGACAGGTGACCAATTACCACGGACAGCATTTTTGCTTGCAGCCCCGCTCACCATGTAACTGTGTTCCATTACATTAGGTCACACTGAACTTTACCCCATGCTGTCTTGAGCATCAGTCCGCCCTTGGAGAATGAGAGTGGTAACCCACTGGTCTCTTCAAGAAGCTTTAGCCTGGCAAAAGAGAATTGGAGACAGCTGAAGCATTTATAGGAAAAAGCAGTTCAGCCTTCCATGTGTCGGTACCCACCCTGTCTCCTCACCTTAGCTTTTCTTCACCAGGTGAGGTACTTTTCTCACCCTCCCTTCCCTAGCTGATAACCAGAAGGTTGTTGGGGTTTTTCTTTTGTTTGTTTTTTACAAAGAGACCAGCTCTCCTGTTGGACTATGAGTTGAGTTTGAGAAGGGTAACCTCAAGTGTATCCAACAAACAAAAATGTTGCCAATTTTCACACATTTATTACTATTTAGAAATATTTAGAAAGCTATGAACATTCAAAATCCAGTTATAATATTACCGTTTGTACTGTTTATTTGCTCTTCCTTATGGAATCCTAGTTTATCCAGAGGAAGCTTCTATCTGTTCTCCGTTCTTGTTGCCCCCATCGAGGATAGCGGAGGGTATGGCTGTACATGGTGGGTTGCCAACCATAGCTGGGATGGACTGGGGAGTTAGTTCTAGGAGTCTGCACTAGTGTCTTCAGTCTCCATGTTTTCCATGTCTGTCATGTTTTTCTGGGCATACAAAAGCCACACGAGCCATCGCTGCCCCGCTTAGAGAGAACAGATGAAACATTTTGAGACACTTTGATCTCTTGTCCCTAAGTTTTTATTGACTTGTTGTAATTATACCCAAGTTATTATATATGCTGTTTCTCTTAACATATGGGATTGTAACATCTGAGAGGTCCTGAAGGAATTTGGATTCCGTCTTCCTGTGGTCAGCACCAATCACAAGGCAACTGTGGAGACAATTGGAGCACTGTTTGCCTTTATCACAGAGTCTCTTGCATGTGGGGATCAGACACAGGCAGTTGTTGAGCTCAGAAGAACTACAGATTCTGTGGCTTATTTCTAAGTGACATCTCAGCTTTGTATTAGGGACATCCACAGTAAAGGACTCCTGATTGCTCACATGTTTGGCAAAGCAAGGGAAGACCCTTCTCACGGAATGACAGGACCAACCACTTACATCTTCCAAGAAAAAAAAAAAAAAAAACTCCTTTTGATTTGAGATTCCCAAACATTGGGTTATTTGTCCTGACTATAAGTCAATGCTTATAGTAGCAACAAAATAGCTCTAATCAATTGTTTGGTAAAATATTTATAAAACTCCAAACATGATTATGCTCTTTGAGCATTCAGCAGGGACATGAGACAGGGGTGTTGATGGTGGGATAGCTTCACTTCAAAAGCTTTCCCCATGAGGAACATGTCTCAAATGACACACTGCATAGGAACATCAGCAAGCATTCCCTCAGATCACTGAGGGATAAGCAGTTGAATCTTGTTTACACAGAGATGTTCAGACCACCATTTCATGTGGGAGTTCTACCCACATCACTTTTAGCATCTGATTTGGCTTGCAATACAAAGCCTGAGATAAAAACAAACATAGGGTATCTGCTACTCCAAAGACTAGCAACATAGATAACAGTATTTTTCCCTTGTTGGTGCCAGCTAGACCACACACATAGAACATCAAACTCCTTTTTCTCAAAGAAGCAGAGCAGCACACCTAGTCTCTCTGGAAAACTGGTGTGGCTTTAAATAGATGATGGCTTACTTATAATATTTATAATATGTAGTTGGGCAACTGTAGACATTGAGATAAACAGGAAGGAGGTCCCAGCAGCAGCCATTCCTGGAGCTAGGGTACATGCAGATTTAGGGTAGCTTTTGAAAGGATAAAACTGAACAGAGCACAACGCTCTAATTTATCAACCCCTATTCTGCTTAAAATGAAAGCAAGTGGCCATCTTAAGGCAACCCACAGCCCCAATCTTTTGGTTTATCCTGACTTAGAGGCATAGCATCCTTACCTGGCAAAAGACAGGAAGAACACCATCACATTTGGTCATATTTTGTGATGCCTCCTGGAAACAGCTGTGTTGTCTATCTTTGTATGGATACAGGTTTTTAAAAATGAAAATTGTCATGGCAACAGCTGCAGCCCTTTATTACAGAGCAGTGGAAGTGATGCAGACATTTGTGGGGACATCTATGCTCTCAGAGTAATGTGCACCTTTCACTACAGCGGATTTTTTTTCCCACTCACATTTCTGTTAAAAAAAAATAAAAGGAAAAGATAGAAGAATATGCTCAAAGAAACTCTGGAGGAAATCGAGGGCTTAGAGAGTAAATGAATGGGGTGGAACCTTTGATATGCATGTTAAATCATATATGTTGTTAAATCATAAATGTTGTTAACCCGACGGTTTTACAATGCTGTTGGATGCAGCCAGGAGTATGTACATTTGCCTTGTATGTAACCCCGATACCCAAGGTGCCAACTAAACAGAGTCACTGAATAACAATGTCAGTGATAGTTAGGGTGTTCACTGAACCTAGTTTCAAGCTTCTTTAGCATTCTATCTTCCTTGAAACTTTAAGAAAGCTCTACATTTGAGATTATAGAAAAGAATCCCCCATTTTGTCAGTAAGGAGTGGGTAGCTAAGAGTACGCTTAAATGTCCTCTTAAGTCTGAGAGACTTTCACGGACTCATAGTAAATGTCCTGGCACTCTCCATTTCTGAACATTTGCTTGAGTTAGAATAGTTCCAGAAAAGGTTGCTGAGACCTGGAGGAAGAGAATCTATGTATTAAGTGTTTCATATTCCCTAAGCTAGATTTTGCATCATCTCGATGACCCCACATGCCATCACGTCTTTGATGGAAGCAGCAGTTAATCCCACAGGAACTGTTCAACTATGAAGGAAAGAGATACTACATCTACTCTGGGGAACTTATGGAAAAGATAAAGCCTCAATAGGCTGGTGGCCTCTAAGGCTACAGATGAATACATCTTGAGAGTGTGGTAAGAACATCTATTAAGTCCAATATCCTTCATGCACGTGTGACACATAAGGAAATACAGGGCTGTGGGTGCCTGTGAGCGAGCAGGATTTGAGAAGAGATTAGAATGCGTGTTACCCACTAATCTCTCACATGGTCCAGATCCCTTAAATGAAAGTCTATGCTTTATAAGCCTTGAAGCTTTCGCGTGTGTATTTCTCCTCCAGAGTCATATTTTGTCCAGACTTTCCCCCAACCAAACTGTGTTGTGCCCTAGTTTGTTTCCCACATCACTCAGAAGAGGAGGAGGAGCCCGTGGGGAAAAGCATTGCTCGGGGCTGTAGAAAACAGATTGCAAAAAGACTCCATCTCATTCTGTTCTAGAAAATGACAGAAAGCCAAAGTCTTTTTTCCCCTCCTAAGTTCAGCCACCAGAGATTGTTTTGTTTGTGTTGTGGACAGGACAGTATATTACAGAGCTAGTGTGCGGGAAGCCGAGTGTGCCAGCTTTCTCTCTTATGGGGCCAAGCCTGTTCTCTGTCCAAACCAAAACAAGCAGAGGTCCCAGAAATGAAATCTGGGTGTCAGAATCCCGCCCATAGGTTCTGTCCCATGAAGTCTCCGTTGCTGCTTCGTGGTTCCTGTTCGTTCCTTACAGCATTTGTCTGGACAGTCAAGGGTATGGGTAGGTTTCCCGTCAGAGGTTCTCTTTGGCCATCCCCACACTTACTTCCTCACTCCACCCACTCTGCCCAAGGAGCTCATTCACCACACGGCACTCGACCCCAGCTGAGAAGTTCCAGAGGAAATAGAACACTGGTCATTTTGTCTCCACTAAGTCACCCAAGGAGAAGGATCTGTGGATTTAAATCCAGGAGCAAGAACGTGGAAAGAAATGCAGTCACAAAGAAAGTGAGAGTGCACTGCTTGAAAGCCTTTCACAGTGGGGTGACCTCAGGCAGATGATTGATTGGGGTTGTAGACAGAGAAAGGATCCCCACTGGCATACAATGTAGTTTGAATGAACTATGTGGAAGCCCAAAGAATATGAATCTATAACATGATCTTCTTAATAGCTGAGCAAAAGGAACCAAGCTGGCCAGCCTTCAGTGAAAAACTCTGTGGGTGGGCCTGGGTCAGAGCCTGTCCCTGTCTCTGTCTCTGTCTCTGTTGTCTCTCTCTTTCTCTCTCTCTGTCTCTCTCTCTCTGTCTCTCTCTCTCTCTCTCTCTCTCTCTCTCTCTCTCTCTCTCTCTGTGTGTGTGTGTTTGTGTGTGTGTGTGTATGTGTATGTGTGTGTGTCTGTGTGTGGTATGTGAGCATGTGGATATACAGGCCCTATTGTATTCTGAGAAACAAATTTATACATTTCAAATCTCACTGTCTAGGGTGCCCTGTGCAGTTACATCCTGTCTAGATGTACTCAAGTGTGCTTGGTGATGAAGGTCTAAAGCACCTTGCTACTAAAAGAGTCTCCATATGGAACTGTATTGAACTCTGATGGAAAAATAATGTTCTCACTACCTGAAAGCCTCAGTAGCAGCCAAGGATAGATATGCTACTTGCTGCCAGCTAAACAAAACATTCCACCTCTCAAACATAAACATTTTGTTGTGCCTAGGGGGAAGGTCTGGATCAAAGCTAACCCTGTTCTATTTCTGTTTCAAAGGTTCTTCTTTCTTGGGATAATCTGTTGGGCCACTTTTCTTTTCAAATTATTTTTTTCTGGTTCACTGCTAAATAAACACAGAAAAGGAGAACTAAGGAAATGTGAAGATTTAAGTTAAAACTAAATTATATCAAGACTCACAGTGGGAATTATCTCACAAAGAAGCCTACCTACTGGGCCACCTCCAACTACCCTTTTCTTTAAGCACAGACTTGCCAAAGCATTCACAGAGTATGATCATCAAGGTTGAAAACACAGCACAGGATCTGTGCTACAGGCTGGCAAGGGGTCAAACACCAATGGTACAAATGACTACATGATTCTGGCTGCATTGCTTAAGCTGACTCAATTTCCCTTTGTAATGTGTAAATAATACTATTTCTGCTATAGGTTTATTGTGAGAACTAGCAATGTAATACAAGTAATGTATTCAAAATAGTAGTCAGGATTCTGGCTTGCAAAATTCCCTCAATAAATGGCAGCTATTGAAAACTAAAATGTAGAACCGCCAAAATCCAAGAGAATTTCACCACTGAACATTTTGCTGAAATAGAACATAAGCTTTCCACATTTAGTGATCTTTCAGTTTACTAACAATCTTTTCATCTTGTCCTGGTTTATTCTACTGTAGTTTGAAAAACCAAGCATCTCCATTTCCTTCCTCTATCAGTTGTGTTATCAGTTAACATTCTTTTTCTTTTTCATTTCTTTTTTTTTTTTTTCTGAAATCCAGAATTTCAAGAGCTGAAGGTTTTCAATGGGACTATCCAGAGCCAGGACTCTCCTTCCTCAACAGCTCCACAGACCAGACTTATCAGACCAAAGTGTTCTCAGGGAGCTGTCAGGACAACAAGCATGGCTTGCATGCGGCTCTGTTCTCTGGGATGTCATTGTACTGGAGTTCAAGTGCTGGCAGTATTACGAGAGACAATCACACTTTTCCTTGTGGGCCAAATTACTCAGAAAATAGTCTGGGTGCTGTAATCTTCTTTCATAAACTAATATGCTCTTAATAATGATGTATGTTAACATTGATTGCCAAAATGAGCTTTTCATAAACAAAACCAGGCATTTGTTATTTCTCAGCCTGTGAGCTCTTTACCTACCTCCGCCTTCACACACAGGATCTCACATGCAGCACAGTCCTGCACATTTTTTTTCTTTTATTTATGTGGCATTCTCCTTTCCCCTGCTACATTACCTGTTTCCAGTTGGATGCTTTCTAACAATGGCCCTGAGGCATTTATTTTAAACTGAATTTTCTAAGAAGGCGGTAATAGGTTTGAATAAAAGTCTAATGAATACACTTAATCCAGAGGTGATAGTGGGGTTTAATTATTAAATTCCACCATTTCTCCCAAAGAATTTGCAACTTATGTATAACCTTTGTCCCAACCAGAAGGATAGTGGCATGCAAGCTCACTAGATTGTAGCATAGCCATTAAAGGAATCACATGGTTGTGTGGTTAAATAAAAGTCCCACTCAATAAATTCAGAGAGAGAGAGGTGGGGTGGAGAATACAGAGATACAAAGGGAGAAGAGGCTACCAAATAACGGTCCTTCTATCTCCTGGCTTCCAGTGGGAGCAGCCTATCTCTGGTACTTGTGTGGGTTCCTCCTAAGCCACAATTGGTCTGTGTCTTCTAGGAGATTTATGAGAAGGGTTTTAAGTTTGAAAGCATCTCAAAGGCACCAGCATATAACAACAGTTCTAATCCCCAAAGTATTATTTCAAGATTTAGTCCTTAAAAGGAACAATTTCCTTGGCTTCCCGTGTGCATGGATATGCATATACATGTTCAAACATGTGTGTGTGTGTGTGTGTGTGTGTGTGTGTGTGTGTGACTGTTTTTTGATATACAGTGACAGTGGCTCTTACAGAAATCTAGCCACAGATGAACTGAAAACCAACATGTGGGAAATGCTATATCTCATATATTCAGGTTGACCCCAAAATGCCTGGTTGTGGTAGCCTTGGGGCTTTTTCATGTATTGACATAATTAATATTAATCTCAAAAGCCATGACTACAAAGTCAGGCTGATCAGCTGAGATGTATATACCACCTACAAAACCTCACTCTCTAAGGCACATATGGACAGCTGTCAGGACCCACCATTATTTTCTCATCATTCCGTCATTAATGTCACCTTAGTCTGACCTATGGAGTCTGGGACTCAGAGCATGGGGCCCCTGCTGAGCTGGGGGCCTGTGAAAGGCCACAGCTAAGGCGCAGAGTTGGTGCTCCTATTGCCAAGATCGTCTTGTTTCACATCTTATTTAACATCTGCTCAGCCTCTCACCTCTTGCTCTCCACTCTGCCATCAATATGTCTTCTAATTTCCGTTGTTCTTAGGGCTGGTGAACTCCATGGGCAATGTGAAGAAAATGAAGGAATATACTTCCAGATCAAAAGCATGTGGCCATTGACACAGTTTGGTTCCCACCATTCTGGAACTCCCAGAATCACTGATATCTTGACACCAAGCAGGTTGTTGACATGACTGTAACTTAGTTGCTTGATTCTAACTTGAGTTTTTCCTTTGATTTCTTTCCATCCCAACTATCACTAAGTCTTCCAATTTTTCATTTTCCAGGCTCCAAGCTATTATAGGCCAATATACAAAACTAACCCTTCTGCTCCCAACTTCCTGGGACCAAGCAGTAGCTTGTGTCTATCCAAGGTCTGACCAAGCTTAACAAATGAAGTGCTTGTGTTTGTGCTGAGCCTCTGACTGGAAGTTTTAGTAAGACTCAATATTGCATGGTATAGGAGAGATCTGCTCACAAATCTGTGTGTTCTTCTAAGCTCTGCTGTTGAAATTTAAATAGAATTTACAGAACTGAAGCTGACAATCCAGTGCTGGAGATGACTTAGGCTTCTGCAGAGTATGTACTTTCTAGAAATTTCTGGATTTATAATTTAAGAATATTATGTAGAATAAAAAGAACCCTTGTTTAATAAGCTTTTTTTTTGATCGTCAGGCTTCAAGTTTTATATAAAAAAATTAAAATGTGTGGGTCCTGGTAAAATATTGTAGTTTAAGATGGTAACAGGTGCTTCTAATCCAAACATAACTTGAACTCAAGTAAAATTCTCTGTAGTTCTAAAAAGTTGAATGTAGAGATTTCCTTAAATTAAGCTGTGATTTGGGACCCAGATGCACACTTAATTGCTAATAAATGGGAAAGCAGTGGCAGGAGAGATGATATGAGAGAAACTGTTGATCACGGCAAATATTTTCCAGGCGTTGTCTTCTCTGTCAGCTGTCTCAGGCAGCTGTTTATAATCAGAGAGGGACAAGTAAAAAGCTCCCAGATTAGGAAGGCAGCTCATTGTCTGTAAAATGTCCTTTGACCCAGCTAGAGGAAAGCAGTATTTCATTCAGCCACTTGCCAGCTGTGGCCTCAACACACAGTACTTGTGGGACTCGGGCGCCAACCCAACTGAGCACCTGTGTTTGATTCTTCTTATCTCCATGTAACATGTGATGAGTCCTGGACTGGCAGTTTGCAGGAGAGCAAGCTTCAGTGAGTTGGTGTCCTCTTCCCTTAATTGTTGTTGTCTGCAATTCTACAAAATGTCACCAGACACTGTTCTCAAATATATTTTCTTCCCAGGTATAACAGTAGGATTTCTGTGGTGTGTCTATGTATCTTGGGGATACACAGCTGGAAACCCCAGATTCCAGCAGAACAGCTGAAAATTCACCTCTGTTTGATTTGTAGGACTATGGATGGGCGTCTTTAGTACTCAGTTAATGTTCAAAATTCACCTGTATCCATTTGTTTGATACTATCTCAGTAGTTCTATATGTCTCATTGAGAAAAGAGAAATTCAGTTTTTGGCCTGAGCAGATTGCTTATTCTATTCTAGAAGATTCTAATAAAGTTCTAATATATTAATGGCAATTCCTAATGGTCCCCATGTTCTTAGAAATCGTTCTTAACTTTTACTGATTTCTTTCTGGTGAAAATGATAAAAAAAAAAGCTAGCAATCATCTCATAATATTAATGTAAATATTATCAATTATTAAGTTAACCTCTATGGGTTTTTCTTTCCCATATTCTAAGTGTTAAGTATTACATGCCCACACCTAATCCCCATCCTGAAAGAACTACAACCTAAACATAATTTTATCTCTGTTTTAAAAATGAAAACTCAGCAAGATAAGTAATTTCTATAAAGAGACAATAGTCACTTCATTTTGCAAGCAGAGTGAATGAGAGCTGGGATGGAAAGCCAGAGTTAATGTTGATAGGAATGTCATGTGATATGGATATAGTTTGTATTGTCAACTATTTACTACAAAGAAACAGTCTTTATTAAGAAATCCTAGCCCATTGGTTGTCAGGTTGAAGTGGATATTTTAGCTAATGTGCTATTTATTTATTTATTGTCCCTTGTCAATTGTCTCTGCCTCACTTGTCTGAAGGTTGTTTCAGCTGAGTCATTTCTTTGCACATTCTCAGTTGGTCTATCCAGATGTTTCCCTTCTCAGGCAGTCTGCTAGATGGTTTCCATCAGGGAGAGCTGAGTTGAGAAGCTGCTGTTCCATTACTGTGAGTTAAGTTGGGGAAAGACTTCTACCTGTTTCGAATCTGTTAGTGCGTTAAATAAGAACACTTCCTTCATTAGATTCTTGAGAGGCTTAAAGAAGATGAAGCGCATAAAGTCACTTAATCTCATTAAGCCATGGCTGCCTCACCTACAAAATGAAATAATAACGCACCTGCTTCAGGGGTTATGGTGGGGGTTGTATGAAATAATGCTTACAACATGTTTAACAAAGAGCTTGACAAGCAAATGCTGGTCAGGAGAGAGGGGTATCTTAAGTCCTCTACTCACCTGACATGGAAGAGGAGCCACCTCCATTCTCTGGCTTCAAACCTGCGGATTCTTTGTCTTAGTTGTACCTCTTTATGATTATATTTCTTTATACCAGACTTCCAGTGTGAGTGGCTATCAACCTGCTTTTCAATACCTTCCCTATCCATTTTGACCCCAAATCTCACATATCACAGGACGGTTGGAGCTCTGCTTTTATTAATGAGGGTGAACAGAACTGAAAAGTTGGGAAAGGGCAAGAAATTTCCATCGGGGCCTGGGAGTCTCCATCTCCTCTATATCCCTCCCCGAAATCTCTCATTGACTCAAATTCCTATTTAATGCTTAAAAAAAAAGTTAAGAAAATGGAAATTTGAAGAGGGTTTGCAAGCTGCTTTCATCTTTAAGTCTATCTAAAATTCACTTTTAATATTGGGTATGAGAGAAATTTTCTCAAAGCCCACAGACTAGTTCAATTCTGACAAGACTTCAAGACTTTTCAGGCTAAATTGCAAAGTAATTTAAGATCTCCTTTCAAAAAAATGTGCCTATATTACACACACACACAGAGACACACACATGCATGTGTGCTTACATGCATAATCCTTTTCAACCATCTTGAAACTCAAGAGTTCTTTTTGTCACCTTGAAGTTGGAACTTAGTAGACCAGGACTACTTAGGAAACTGTCAAGAGTGTGATTATGTGCTGAACTTCCTGACTGTTCTTGATGCTATTATTAATCTGAGCCTGATGAAAACATACACTCTTATTGTATCAGTTATTGAGAGACTGCTTGTTCCTTTATGGTTGTGCCAACCTTTCTAACAGGAGGATTTGCCTGGGCACAGGTTCTCCTTCCCTGGCAGATGTGGTTAAGATAGAAAACAAGTCAGCGACCATTCAGTGAGCAGTTTCCTGGGGCCATGTTACCAACTTTTGAGGGCATGGGTTTCCATCATAGTACCCTGGCTAGGAAATCTTTCATTTCTATGTATAATCATCTCCAACTTCAGAGATCTCAAGGCTTTTTGTAGAAAGCATCCCACTTTCTTTCAGATCTAAGAATCAGGACATTTTGAAATAGACTTTGATCTAAAATACGTCCCAATGATATTTTACTTTAGGACTTTATCTGCTAGAAACAGGAGGGATGAGGTCAGTTGTTCCTCTGGGGCCACAAGTCGTTCCTCTGCAGGGTCACCTCTGCTATGCTTACTGCAGCTGCATTAATCCTCTAGCCTCCTGTGCC
Source organism: Mus caroli (assembly GCF_978045245.1). NCBI lineage: Eukaryota > Metazoa > Chordata > Mammalia > Rodentia > Muridae > Mus > Mus caroli. The sequence goes on from NW_028227266.1 coordinate 93,723,285, forward strand.
TTCTTCATCTTCCTCCTCACTACCCTTGTCTTCTCGGGGATCTTGTTCAGGTGTTATCCCCCAGCTATTGAGAGATCTAGCTGCTTCAGTCTTTTGCTGTTCTGTGATGTCAATCTGTCACTTGCCTGACTTTCTATGCAGTTTCTTGGAATATTCTATACATCTTTCTTCTACCTCCAAGCTCTTCAGTGGCTGGGCCTGAACTCCTAGAGGAAAATCCTAACACTGGCTTGAAAGGCTTCCCAGGAGTCAGCTGCATCCCCTCTCTAGTCCTGCCTGCTACCCTTCACATATTCCTCCAGGCATACTGGCCTTCTTATAGCTCCTCTGACCCTCCTTGAATGTTCTGCACACATGGCCCCAGGCATACTGACTTCTTAGTGGTTCCTCTGCCCCTCCGTAGAAGCTGTGCTTCAGAGAAGAGGATGCTCTTCCCACCTCATTTCCCTCACCACCATCTTCAGGCAGCCTTTCTGCACAGCGCCTATTCACCCTCCAGTGCTCGCTTCCTTCCACTTAGGCCACCCTAGTTTCTGTTTAGCTGCTGTCATTTCATAGTGTATTTGTTCGCTCCACTGTATTTATGTTGTCTTCTCCACTGCAACATAAGAACGGCTGTGTGTTGTCCCTGTTGCATCCCCAGAGTTTTGAACAATGTCTGCACACAGTAGGGGCAATGGATATTTGTTGCTGGAATGAATCAGTTTGGCTTGACACAGACGCTACTTCCAGTGGAATTATCCTTGTCTTTTCCTTTCATGGCTGACATTAGAATAGCAAGATGATATTTGTCAAGGGCCTGGGTATGATTTTGGGCTCTTAGCAAGCCATCATTAAATGATACTTCAGAGGGCAAAAGAGTTAATTAATGAGCCTCCATGGCACAGCCCATTGCAGGGCCCTTTAGCCCTTGTGAAGGTCCCCAAGGAAAGGCCATTGGGAAGAAACCCTATGCTTCTAACTCAAGCTCAGTGAACTTCTGGCCAGGACCCCTTATTATTAAGACAGCTCCTCTAACCTCCCAGGGTGTCTGGAATGCCCCCAATTCCTGAAACCATTATGTTTTACAGCAGGCTCTCTTGACAGAACTTCATCAGCCTTTGGCAGAACATAAGCCCGAATAATGGGCAGGCAGATGCCAGAATGAATTCCAATGTGTACACACAATTCTTGGCCCCATAAAAATCAATTCCTTATTCATAATTAAGCAAGTTCCCTGGGAAAGGGCACGTTGGTATAGTTATTAAAAGATAAATAATAGATAAGGATCCACTTGTTTCTTGCTCTCTTCATCTTTCTTTTCTTAGTACAAAGAGCTTTAAACATGAAGTAACACTGTAATTAATTCTTTTCTCCTGCCTGGTCCCTGCCTGTGACTTACAAGCCCAACAAAATGGGACAGCTTCTGAGAAAGTCCATTGCCGTTCTGTGCTGTATTGCTCTTTTAAAATGTGTCCCAAAATGCAGAATGACAACCCAATCGTAGACAGGGAGAAAATAAACTGTGAGCATCTGACATTAAATGTCGCAAGTCACAAGAGTGCTTCTCTCATGAGCCTTTTCTCATTTTCCAGATCGGTTTAGAGACTTGCTTAAACATGCAAAAAGGCTGCATAGTAAAGAGGGCCACACCTTCCAATTGCTCAAGTCAATGAACCAGCCAGTACTAAGTGTTGGCAAGGATGCACTTGACCTCATAGAATTGTGTTGAGAGATAATGGTGTTGTCCCTTCTCACAGGAATGTTTCCTCACATAGCTGAGGGAGGGGACTCCCCTGAATCACTAGACTGCTAATCATCCTTTAGGGGAGAAAGTCAACTCTCTCTCTAAGCACTGTCAAAGAAGGGAATTATTGGTCATAGATCCTACAAGTGTGGGGCATGAGCACACAGAGTCCTGGTGCCCTTTTTGGCCTATAGAATTAATAGAGCAGGAGCCAATTGGAGCAGGACCTGTAGGCTCTCTGGTTTGGTGTATTTGGGAAGCAGACAAAATAAGACAGCAAGTGCCATGTTTCTTCACCTAGGAAACTTATCGGGAACTTTGAGGTCAAGAGACAAGGTAAAGGCACTGAGGTCAAGCAGCTGCTGATTGAGCGATGGGGATAAGCAGGAACATGTATAGCTGGCAGAGAAGATGAGGGTTGAGTTGATACATGAGAGAAAGGAGTTCTCAACAGAGCACCAGCTGAGATTTCTGGGAGAATGATTCAATAGGAAGCAGAGTGAGACTAGAGCACATCACAGGAAGACCCAGACCAAGAGCCAGGCGCACCCTCTGACACCCAGTACCATGGGGTACCAGCAGGGGGACCTCACTGCTACTCATCCCTTTAAAGACCTTTCTGTGTGGAGAAGAGGAAGCCTGCTTTGAATGTTAAGGTTTAAAGTTGGACTTAGATAAGTTTAAATCAAGAAAAGTGATTGAATAATAGAGTTTGACCAAGAAATCATCAACAGAACTACTAAACCAACACAAAGGTGGATTCTATATAGTACAACTAGAGCAGTAATTGAGGGCAGGGGAAGACATTTCATATTTACGTCCTAGTTAATCAAAAACTCTTATCAATGAATTGGTGCTGATAGTTTGAATTTCTTTGTTAAGGATTAAAGATTTGGCAGAAAAATGGAAGGTTCTTTTAAATATTTATGTCTATTTTAATCTGCTGGGGGTCTGCTCCAGCTAGAATGGGTTGAAGTGAGACACAGTGTTGGACATGGGCCAAAAATTGATGATCTCCAGTCTTTTAATTCTCTAACTGCTCTGTGTTAAAATCCCAACTCTCTCATTCTGTTCTGTGCTTCATGAAGCACTGGGGAACTTAATTCTTTATCTCACTTATTATTTGCTTTATAATTCTCTGTGCTTGAATAAGCACTGGAAACTTAACTCTTTATAAACTTACTTTATAATTCTCTGGCCATTAACATATACTGTATAGCACCAGGGAATTCACTAGAGGATTTACTGCTAGCGCTCCTTTCTCTTTTGCCCAGAAGCTTCTCCACTCCCTGGTGAGGTGAGAGAGAAGCTTGGAGCAATTAACTTTTATTGAACCAGGAAAAGAAAGTCACACTCATAGAGAGAAAAACTTTTACACAAGCAAATATGCATAGACACACACATTCTTACACACATTCAGACACACATTCACATTTTTCTTGGGCCCAACCATCTGTCTCATCAAACTTAAATACTTAAAACTCTTATACTTAAAATGCATATGTATTTTTGATGGATAGAGCAGAAGCCCCTGTAAGCAGGTTTCATTGTGCAAACACCAGAGCAGAAAGAACTCACTCATTCTGGATGAAAGATAGGCTACAATCTTCATTGCTTACAGAAAGAAAAAAAAAAAACTATCTTTTTATTGAGTATAAAAATCAAAATCAAAAACCAAACAAAACAAAACAAAAATCTGTCTTTGTCTGTTGCAGGAAATGTTTAAAAAAGAGGATTGGCACGTTCCTGCACTAGTGCTTGCCCACCAACTCTCTGCGGTTAGCCCCTGTGCCAGGTGATCTCAGCCCAAAAACTCCCGGCCCTGTGAGGCCACAAGGCTCCTGCCGGGCCATCTCAAAAATGCCCCTCTCCCCCGACCCCCACCACCCTCCCCACTCAGCGAGTTCCTCTTGCTTCCATGTAACGCCCCATGCACTCCTGGTTATCCATCTCAACACCTAATTACATGATAGAAATAAGACTCTTAAACTTATAGTTAACCAATTAGATTTATATATCAATTTAAACACAATTTACAAGATGCCAATATAATAATTTCAAAGCCAATTGATAATGATAAAGCTTTAACCCAATTATTCTAACCTTTTAATAACACCACAACAGCCTCCATTCTGGTTCTCTCTCTCCTCCTGAGACCTCTCTGTCTCCTCAACTCCTCACTCTGCCTCCCTTCTCCTGTCCAATCATAAGCCTCCCACTGCCCTAATATGATTGGACAGGGAAAATCCTGCAATACTTGTCAGTAAGAAGAAACTTGCTGTTAAGAAAACAAAGCAAAAAACAAACAAACAAACAAACAAACAAACAAAAACTCTGTCACCTGATAATAAGAAACCTTTCTGCTGCTCTCTGCTCTGCTCTGGTCTGCTCTGTTCTGCTGTGCTCTGCTCTGCTCTCCTGTTGCTCTGCTCTGCTTCTCTTCTGCTTCTATCTTGTTTCTCCTCTCTTCTCTTCTGCTTCTCTATTACTGTCATTGTTCCTAGTTCTTGTATGTTTTCAAGTACCTGATCATATGGTACTTGAAGTTCACGATAAGGTCAAACAAAAATTAGAATCACAAATAGAATAAAGAGTTACAACAGAGATGTTTATATGTGTTTTCATAAGACTAGTTATCTAACTAAATCTTTATTATCTGTCACCACATCCACAGGTTCATTACGAGTTTAATACAATAATTCTTATGTCTTAAGTTAGCATGGTTTTGTCAAGAGACAGATCATCTGCCTAGTGTCTCATTAGTTTTGAGCTTTTGTATAGATTAACCAGATAATATCTTATTTTTTGTCTGAGCACCTACAATAAATTATCTATACCCAGTTTTATGACCTTTAGTAATCAGATAATGGTTTCTCAGACAGACCAGAAAGAATGTTTACCCTGATCATAAATCTATTTCATGCGTACTTACTGTCTTAGTATAATTAGCCCATGCACATGAATGTTTACAGAGCCCAAATTGCAGACTATATTATAGAGGGCTCAAAACTTACTTGTATAAATTTAGGAATGCTATAGAATCATTATTAAGAATTATGAAATCATCAGTTTGTCTACATAGCATTGCTAAAAAAAAAAAAAGAGTACATCTTCATTGATCTGAAGAAAATCTGCCCAATAGGGTAGGCTAATGCCCAGGAATTGTTATATTAATTTAATCATGACAGAAAAGACATATCAGCTGCTGCAGGAAGCAATCCTGAGATGAATTCTCTTTAGGCCTTGCCTCTTAGAGGTCACCCATCATGGACCATGTAAAAATGGTGGGATATCTTCAGGAAAATCACCTGCTAGCCTTTAGCCTATCCTAGATGGCTCCTGACATAATCATTTTAACACACACACACAGAGATTATATGTATATACTTTATTATACTCATAGAAATTTTAAAAGGGATACACTATGTTCATTTAACACTTTTTTAAAAGCTTTCAAGTGACATTGATTTAACATTAACAAAAGACATGAAAGTAGATTTAAGGGTAAAACTGAAGAATAGAAAGTTGTCCTAAGCTCTTCCGGTCAGAAAAGCTCCGGGGCAGCTGGGGCGCAGGGTCTGCTGACACTCACCAGCTACCCACAACACCCGCCACAGGATCCTAAGACTTCTGGTGAGTGGAGCACAGCTTCTGCTCCAATCCAATTGCACGGGACCTGAGACTGCATTAGATAGGGAAGCAGAAACCGGCCTGAGTAGGACCACAGGCCTCATCCGGCTGGATCAGCTCCGGGGTAGCGGGAGCGCAGGGTTGCCTGACACCCGCCAGCTACCCACGACCCCCGCCGCAGGATTTTGGGACTGCTGGCGAGTGGAACACAGCTTCTGCACCAATCCAATTGCGCGGGACCTGAGACTGCATTAGTTAGGGAAGCAGAAACCGCCTGAGTAGGGCCACAGGCCTCATCCAGCTGGATCAGCGCCGGGGTAGCGGGAGCACAGGGTTGCCTGACACCCGCCAGCTACCCACGACCCCCGCCGCAGGATTTTGGGACTGCTGGTGAGTGGAACACAGCTTCTGCTCCAGTCCAATCACGCGGGACCTGAGACTGCTCTGGTTGGGGAGAGAGAAATCCGGCCTACATAGGGCCACAACCCTCTTCCGGTCAGAAAAGCTCCGGGGCAGCTGGGGCGCAGGGTCGGCTGACACTCACCAGCTACCCACAACACCCACCACAGGATCTTAAGACTTCTGGAGAGTGGAACACAGCTTCTGCTCCAATCCAATTGCACGCGGGGCCAGAGACTGCATTAGTTAGGGAAGCAGAAAAACGGCCTGAGTAGGACCACAGGCCTCTTCCTGCTGGACCAGCACCGGGGTACCGTCAGCTACCCACGACCCCCGGCACAGGATTTAGAGACTGCTGGTGAGTGGAACACAGCTTATGCTCCAATCTTTAAACAGTGACAACGATAACAACTAACCCCAGAGATTACCAGATGGCGAAAGGTAAACGTAATAATCTTACTAACAGAAACCAAGACCACTCACCATCATCAGAACCCAGCACCCCCACTTCGCCCAGTCCAGGGCACCCCAACACACCGGAAAAGCTAGACACGGATTTAAAAGCATATCTCCTGATGATGATAGAGGACTTCAAGAAGGACTTTAATAACACACTTAAAGAAATGCAGGAGAACACTGCTAAACAGGCAGAAGACAATAAAGAGGAAGCACAAAAATCCCTTAAAGAATTGCAGGAGAACACTGCTAAAGAGTTACAAATCCTTAAAGAAAAACAGGATAACATAATCAAACAGGTAGAAGTCCTTAAAGAAAAACAGGAAAACACATCCAAACAGATGATGGAAATGAACAAAACCATACTAGACCTAAAAAGGGAAGTAGACACAATAAAGAAAACCCAAAATGAGGCAACACTGGAGATAGAAACCCTAGGAAAGAAATCTGGAACCATAGATACGAGCATCAGCAACAGAATACAAGAGATGGAAGAGAGAATCTCAGGTGCAGAAGATTCCATAGAGAACATCGGCACAACAATCAAGGAAAATGTAAAATGCAAAAAGATCCTAACTCAAAACATCCAAGAAATACAGGACACAATGAGAAGACCAAACCTACGGATAATAGGAGTGGATGAGAATGAAGATTTTCAACTCAAAGGACCAGCAAACATCTTCAACAAAATTATAGAAGAAAACTTCCCAAATCTAAAGAAAGAGATGCCCATGAACATACAAGAAGCCTACAGAACTCCAAATAGACTGGACCAGAAAAGAAATACCTCCCGACACATAATAATCAGAGCAACAAATGCTCTAAATAAAGATAGAATACTAAAAGCAGTAAGAGAAAAAGGCCAAGTAACATATAAAGGCAAGCCTATCAGAATTACACCAGATTTTTCACCAGAGACTATGAAAGCCAGAAGATCCTGGACGGATGTTATACAGACACTAAAAGAACACAAATTCCAGCCCAGGCTACTATACCCAGCCAAACTCTCAATTAACATAGATGGAGAAACCAAAGTATTCCACGACAAAACCAAATTCACACATTATCTCTCCACGAATCCAGCCCTTCAAAGGATAATAACAGAAAAAAAACAATACAAGGACAGGAACCACGCCCTAGAAACAACAAGAAGGTAATCCCTCAACAAACCTAAAAGAAGACAGCCACAAGAACAAAATGCCAACTTTAACAACAAAAATAACAGGAAACAACAATTACTTTTCCTTAATATCTCTTAATATCAATGGACTCAACTCCCCGATAAAAAGACATAGACTAACAAACTGACTACACAAACAAGACCCAACATTTTGCTGCTTACAGGAAACTCATCTCAGAGAAAAGGATAGACACTACCTCAGAATGAAAGGCTGGAAAACAATTTTCCAAGCAAATGGCATGAAGAAACAAGCTGGAGTAGCCATTCTAATATCTGATAAGATTGACTTCCAACCCAAAGTCATTAAAAAAGACAGGGAGGGACACTTCATACTCATCAAAGGTAAAATCCTCCAAGAGGAACTATCAATCCTGAATATCTATGCTCCAAATACAAAGGCAGCCACATACATTAAAGAAACTTTAGTAAAGCTCAAAGCACACATTGCACCTCATACAATAATAGTGGGAGACTTCAACACACCACTTTCACCAATGGACAGATCATGGAAACAGAAACTAAACAGGGACACAGTGAAACTAAGAGAAATTATGAATCAAATGGATCTGGCAGATATCTACAGAACATTCTATCCTAAAACAAAAGGATATACCTTCTTCTCAGCACCTCATGGTACCTTCTCCAAAATTGACCACATAATTGGTCACAAAGCAGGCCTCAACAGATATAAAAATATTGAAATTTTCCCATGCATCCTATCAGATCACCATGGACTAAGGGTGATCTTCCATAACAAAATAAATAATAGAAAGCCAACCTTCACGTGGAAACTGAACAACACTCTTCTCAATGATACCTTGGTCAAGGAAGGAATAAAGAAAGAAATTAAGGACTTTTTAGAGTTCAATGAAAATGAAGCCACAACGTACCCAAACTTATGGGACGCAATGAAAGCATTTCTAAGAGGAAAACTCATAGCTCTGAGTGCCTCCAAAAGGAAACTAGAGAGAGCACACATTAGCAGCTTGACAACACACCTAAAAGCACTAGAACAAAAGGAAGCAAATTCACCCAAGAGGAGTAGACGGCAGGAAATAATCAAACTCAGGGGTGAAATCAACCAAGTGGAAACAAGAAAAACTATTCAAAGAATCAACCAATCAAGGAGCTGGTTCTTTGAGAAAATCAACAAGATAGATAAACCCTTAGCCAGACTCACTAGAGGGCACAGGGAAAGCATCCTAATTAACAAAATCAGAAATGAAAAAGGAGACATAACAACAGATCCTGAAGACATCCAAAACACCATCAGATCCTTCTACCAAAGGCTATACTCAACAAAACTGGAGAACCTGGATGAAATGGAGAAGTTCCTAGACAGATACCAGGTACCAAAGTTGAATCAAGATCAGGTTAATGATCTAAACAGCCCTATATCCCCCAAAGAAATAGAAGCAGTCATTAATAGTCTCCCAACTAAAAAAAGCCCAGGACCAGATGGGTTTAGTGCAGAGTTCTATCAGACCTTCAAAGAAGATCTAATCCCAGTTCTTCACAAACTATTCCACAAAATAGAAACAGAAGGTACTCTACCCAACTCATTCTATGAAGCCACAATTACTCTGATACCTAAACCACAAAAAGACCCAACAAAGATAGAAAACTTCAGACCAATATCCCTTATGAATATTGATGCAAAAATCCTCAATAAAGTTCTTGCTAACCGAATCCAAGAACACATCAAAACAATCATCCATCCTGACCAAGTAGGTTTCATCCCAGGGATGCAGGGATGGTTCAATATACGGAAATCCATCAACATAATCCAGTATATAAACAAACTCAAAGACAAAAACCACATGGTCATCTCCTTAGATGCGGAAAAAGCATTTGACAAGATCCAACACCCATTCATGATAAAAGTCTTGGAAAGATCAGGAATTCAAGGCCCATACCTAAACATGATAAAAGCAATCTACAGCAAACCAGTAGCCAACATCAAAGTAAATGGTGAGAAGCTTGAAGCAATCCCTCTAAAATCAGGGACTAGACAAGGCTGTCCACTTTCTCCATACCTATTCAACATTGTACTTTAAGTCCTAGCCAGAGCAATTCGACAACAAAAGGAGATCAAAGGGATACAAATTGGAAAAGATGAAGTCAAAATATCACTTTTTGCAGATGATATGATAGTATATCTAAGTGACCCTAAAAATTCCACCAGAGAACTCCTAAGCCTGATAAACAGCTTCGGTGAAGTAGCTGGATATAAAATTAACTCAAACAAATCAATGGCCTTTCTCTACACAAAGAATAAACAGGCTGAGAAAGAAATTAGGGAAACAACACCCTTCTCAATAGTCACAAATAATATAAAATATCTTGGCGTGACTCTAACTAAGGAAGTGAAAGATCTGTATAATAAAAACTTCAAGTCTCTGAAGAAAGAAATTATAGAAGATCTCAGAAGATGGAAAGATCTCCCATGCTCATGGATTGGCAGGATCAACATTGTAAAAATGGCTATCTTGCCAAAAGCAATCTACAGATTCAATGCAATCCCCATCAAAATTCCAAATCAATTCTTCAACGAATTAGAAAGTGCAATCTGCAAATTCATCTGGAATAACAAAAAACCTAGGATAGCAAAAACTCTTCTCAAGGATAAAAGAACCTCTGGTGGAATCACCATGCCGGACCTAAAGCTCTACTACAGAGCAATTGTGATAAAAACTGCATGGTACTGGTATAGTGACAGACAAATAGACCAATGGAATAGAATTGAAGACCCAGAAATGAACCCACACACCTATGGTCACTTGATCTTCGACAAGGGAGCTAAAAACATCCAGTGGAAGAAAGAGCATTTTCAACAAATGGTGCTGGCACAACTGGTTGTTAACATGTAGAAGAATGCGAATCGATCCATTCCTATCTCCTTGTACTAAGGTCAAGTCTAAGTGGATCAAGGAACTTCACATAAAACCAGAGACACTGAAACTTATAGAGGAGAAAGTGGGGAAAAGCCTTGAAGATATGGGCACAGGGGAAAAATTCCTGAATAGAACAGTAATGGCTTGTGCTGTAAGATCGAGAATTGACAAGTGGGACCTCATGAAACTACAAAGCTTCTGCAAGGCTAAAGACACCATCAATAAGACAAAAAAACCACCAACAGATTGGGAAAGGATCTTCACCTATCCTAAATCAGATAAGGGACTAATATCCAATATATATAAAGAACTCAAGAAGGTGGACTCCAGAAAGTCAAATAACCCCATTAAAAAATGGGGCTCAGAACTGAACAAAGAATTCTCACCTGAGGAATACCGAATGGCAGAGAAACACCTGAAAAAATGTTCAACATCCTTAATCATCAGGGAAATGCAAATCAAAACAACCCTGAGATTCCACCTCACACCAGTCAGAATGGCTAAGATCAAAAATTCAGGTGACAGCAGATGCTGGCGAGGATGTGGAGAAAGAGGAACACTCCTCCATTGTTGGTGGGATTGCAAGCTTGTACAACCACTCTGGAAATCAGTCTGGCGGTTCCTCAGAAAATTGGACATAGTACTACCGGAGGATCCAGCAATACCTCTCCTGGGCATATATCCAGAAGATGTCCCAACCGGTAAAAAGGACACATGCTCCACTATGTTCATAGCAGCCCTATTTATAATAGCCAGAAGCTGGAAAGAACCCAGATGTCCCTCAACAGAGGAATGGATACAGAAATTATGGTACATTTACACAATGGAGTACTACTCAGCTATTAAAAAGAATGAATTTATGAAATTCCTAGCCAAATGGATGGACCTGGAGGGCATCATCTTGAGTGAAGTAACACAATCACAAAAGAACTCACACAATATGTATTCATTGATAAGTGGATATTAGCCCAAAACTTAGGATACCCAAGATATAAGTTACAATTTGATAAACGCATGAAACTCAAGAAGAATGAAGACCAAAGTGTGGACACTGTGCACCTTCTTAGAATTGGGAACAAAACACCCAGGGAAGGAGTTACAGAGACAAAGTTCGTAGCTGTGATGAAAGGATGGACCATTTAGAGACTGCTGTATCCAGGGATCCGTCCCATAATCAGCTTCTAAACGCTGACACCATTGCATACACTAGCAAGATTTTGCTGAAAGGACCCAAATATACTGTCTCTTGTGAGACGATGCCGGGGCCTAGCAAACACAGGAGTGGATGTTCACAGTCAGCTATTGGATGTATCACAGGGCTCCCAATGGAGAAGCTAGAGAAAGTACCCAAGGAGCTAAAGGGATCTGCAACCCTATTGTTGGAACAACATGATGTACTAACCAGAACCCTGGAGCTCTTGTCTCTAGCTGCATATGTATCGAAAGATGGCCTAGTCGGCCATCAATGGAAAGAGAGGCCCATTGGACTTGCAAACTTTATATGCCCCAATATAGGGGAATGCCAGGGCCAAAAGAATGGGAATGGGTGGGTAGGGAAGTGGGGGGCGCTATGGGGGACTTTTGGGATAGTATTGGAAATGTAATTGAGGAAAATATGTAATAAAAATATTAAAAAAAAAAAAGAAAGTTGTCCTATAGAGTCATTTCTGTTGCAGGAGGACCTGCAACATGAGGCCATCATGTGGCCAGGTAGTTTCTAGGAGCAACTAGTAGCAACACATTTTAGGGGATGCAGTGAAGGAAGAATATCAAGAATGAATGGTTTTGGAAACCCAGATATTTGACTTAATTATAACATTTTGAGAAATGATAATTCAGTAGGATCCAGAATGGAAGGTTGCCAAAATTATGGGTGGGACCAACACAATCCTACTTTCCATCAAAGTCATGGGCTGGACCAATGAGATCTCACTTTCCTTCAAAGTCATAGATGGAGCCAATGGGATCTCATTTTCCTTACTATGTACACTCTCACTATCACTCAGGCTCAAGTCTCCTTTACCACCTCTTCTTCCTTTCTTTTACTTTCATCTCCCCCTCCTCACTGCCTGCTTTTGCACCATGAATTTACTATGCCACAGAATACTTTGTACTAAATACATCACATGTACCAAAGATTCTTATCTCTCTAGACCAGGGGATAGTCAGAAAAACTTATGCTAAAGTTTTCATGGGACATTTACTTTTACATACTTTCTTCAGAACTATTTCAGATCAGAGACAGGGAGGGGAGGAAGAGGGAGAGAAAGAGGAAGGGAGGGAGAGAGAGAAACAGAAACAGAAACGGTAAAAAGGAAGTTACCATTTGAATCAGGAAGGAAGATTCCCCTAAGAAATGATTATCTAGTTCCTTCCAGATGCCATTTTAAGAGCTTTCAAATGTTGATGCATTTAATTGTCATAGCAACACTATATAGTGGGTACTGTTATAATTTTATAGAAATGGGAATACAAATAGTTTAAGTAAGTTGATCAAGGTCACACAGCCTGTGAGACAGAGCCAAGATCTACACCCAGATCTCAAATCCAGATACTCACTGCTCCCTCAGTCACCAAGCCTTTTTCATTTCCGGACCACAGTATTGTAGACAAAAATAAAGTCCATTATTGAGAAATAGTAGACAGAGTCTTAGTTGTGCCCGTGACTCTTAAGTAATGCACTGAAAAATAAAGACCCTTATTAGTGTTGTTCATCAAGTTACAGTAGTTCATTTATTTCACATTTCTTAGATGGAAGGGGCTGTGCACATTTATCTCCCAGTTTCTGCTGAGCAGCCAGTTCCAGAAAAGGGTAAATCGATAACCTGGACTTATTTCCAACTTATAAAATGAATATTTAAACACTACTGGGTATTTCTGGTCATAATATTTTCAAAGCTATTGGGTCTATCTACCTCAAAACCCTAGTGATGAGATCTGCTCTACCTGCCCCCACACCAGATTGTAGTGTACACAGGCCTCTCAAACTGTTCTGAGGGACAGCAGTGAACATATTAACAGTATACGTCTTCTTAACTTCTCTTATCCTTTCAAGATGTTTATCCATTAATAATTTAGCCATTGAGATTGGCACAGGGGTCAAGTCACAAGATCTGAGGTTGCTTGAACAATGACATTTCTCCCTTAGGTTGAAATTTAAAACAACAGCTCTGATGTACTATCTAAGATCATGAGCTCTTTCCACTTTTTAACACCCCACCCCCACCCCAGCTGCTGTACCCAATTCAAAAGTTTAGTGTCATGACTGGAAACCAGATCCCAATGACATGCCTTTCAAGGAGCAAGGACCTAAAGGTTGAGTTCTCTAGAACCTTGGCAGTGCAGGGAGGGTACCTCCCCAGGAACAGCTGGCTTTTGCAAAGTCTATTTCTTGTGTATCTCTCCTCCATCCTGCCTCATTCCTCCCCCAAATCCATGTAGCACTGATAATGAGATTCAGCTTAAACAGAACTTTGTGGCCTTCTTAGCCCCATGGAGAACTCTGTCCAGCTTTCTAGGACACATTGTATCTTGACACATTTGCTAAGAACTCTGTAATGAACATGACACCCTTTGAGATCCACTTTTATGACCATTTCTACAGGACGCCTCTTTGGTGCCTTGTCTCTCCAAACCCACTTCTGTGACTAGTTCCTTGCTTACAACCTAAAGCTTAATGTGACAGGAGGTCAACACTCTTCCTGTCCATACTGGGAAGTAAGGCTTGCTTAAAATCCTAGAACTCTGCTATCTGACAGTGTGGGTATATGCATTTCTCAACAGGATGATGGTAATATGGAGATAGACAATTTCATTGATTCTTTATTTGAGTGTACATTACAAGCACTCATTGAACAGCCCTCTAATCAACACTCACATAGGAATTTTATAAGTGCTTCAGAAACTCACAGTTATGGAGGAATATTATCATCTCTATTTACCAGGTGGTGGAACTGTTATGAGTATGATGACTTGCCTCAAGTCCTCCAAGCAAGAGGTGCCAACGCTCTGACATGAGTAACAAGGCACAAGGGAGATTCTCAGAGTTGTATTGAGCATGCCAGCAGTACCCACAGCATGGCTCCATCTACTCAGTGCCTAACAGATATCCTATAGGGATAGTTCATTTTAAGACTTGCCTAAGTTTTGCAAGACTCTTTCACTTCTTTCGTTCTACATACTTGAGGTCATCCTATCATCCTTAGCATAGACTTGCACATGCTAAGCACCAGGCTGTGTCATAGCCATACAAAGAGTAACAAGGCCCAGGTGAGACTGAACAAAGCTTGAACTGTAGGTGAGGAAGCTAGCAGGTTTCCTTAAGGAAGCCCAAGCATCGATGCTTGTACTCACTGCTTCCCCCACTTACTCCTGCACGCAGGAAGGTCCAGCCCCCATTCCATCTAAGCAAAGGCTCTGGTACCCAAGAAACAACTCTCTTTAAGGTGAATGCAACAATGCTGCTCAACTGCTCATGAAGATTTTTTTTTTTTTTTTTTTTTAGTTTTTCGAGACAGGGTTTCTCTGTGTAGCCCTGGCTGTCCTGGCACTCACTTTATAGACCAGGCTGGCCTCGAACTCAGAAATCCGCCTGCCTCTGCCTCCCGAGTGCTGGGATTAAAGGCGTGCGCCACCATGCCCGGCCTACGAAGATTATTTTTGTTTGTTTGTTGCTCTTGTGTATTTTAATAAATAAGTAATAAAATGTTTACATTATGAACCGACTAGCTATGTGATTCTATTCTCCTTTCCTCAGCCACTTTATTTTAGAAAAAAGGGAGAAGGCAGTCAGGAAGGACAATATTAACGCCCCTGATATCAAACACAGATAAAAGATTAAACAAAATTATAGTACAGGCATAAGATAGTGGACTTTGTATAAGTGTGCATTCTTAAAATGGAACCACAGCCTCTGAGAAATGCAACGTCACCCAAGTTTCCCTTTGTGCATGACTTTCTGTGCAGACTCCCTGAATTCCAGCCATAACCACGCAGCAGCTATGCCCTGAAGGTGCCCTGAACTTGCCTGCCTCACTGCCTTTCCTTGTATTCTCTTCAGTGCCTGGAATAGCTTCTCCCCATCACTGTCTGTTGATCCAACATCAAATACCATCTCCTTTAGTCTAAAACAATATTTCCCCTTTGTAAATGGTTTGTATCTATCACAGCACCACCCTCAGCACCGTGCATGCCATCCATCTCTTAGGATTTTCTGCTTAGAGATGGCTTCCATGTACCAGCTGGTATTTAATTTTGTTTCCATCCTGTAGGATTCTCCACCTGTCTCCAGCACCCTGTGTGTAATGCTTCACCCAGCACATAGCAGGCACCTAGTGATTATATTCTGGAAAGACTTATGACTAACAAATTCAGTGGAGTACCTCCCTGGTCCAAGGGTTTATTATGCTTTTCTCTTCTAATAAGTCAAACATCACATGGAGTTGGGCAAACACAGGCGCTCTCAGGTCTTAGTAGACAGAATTAGGACAACATCTCCCCAAAGACCATAGCTCAAATCAGTGGGGCCAGCACAATGAGTTGAGGTCATACACGGGGAATTTTTGTTAATGTACACTTTCTCACATATATCATAAAGAAATATATTTAGCATGTCATACTTACAATTGTGTATGTATTCTTCAGTGAAAGATTTCGTAGGTGAATAAAAGTGAAATTGGTTTAAAGAAAAGCAGACCATAAATAATGGTATAAGGTGTCACCAGTTGATACTGTGGATATCAGGAACAACCAGAAAAACATTTCTAGGGAGTTAGAGGTGGGAGGGGTAAAGATATACCAGTTCAAGGGGTCAGATCCACTGCTGGCACAACCTCTAGAACTTTAGAGTTATTCACAAACCTCCATTGCTGTAAATAGATAGATAGATAGATACATACATACATACATACATACATACATACATACATACATACTTCTATTTGGAAGAAAGGAAGAAATACAGATAGACAAAAAGAAAAGAAGGAAGGAAGGAAGGAAGGAAGGAAGGAAGGAAGGAAGGAAGGAAGGAAGGAAGGAAGGCAGGCAGGCAGGCTTTTATTTGAAAGAAAGGAAGGTTTCTCCCTTTCATGCCTCTTGACAGAAATGGAGAGTTGTGCTGGTGAATGTCAAGGTAAACTGAGACTTCCTTGCTCCAGCACTAGGTTTTCATCAGCCCTGGGGTTTAACACCTTGCAGGGGATTGGCAATTACAAAAGACAAAAGGTGTGTTTGCACCATGGCTTTGCTGGAAGCCTAATACTCCACAGAAGGAGAGGTTCCTCACAGGAGGCTTTCCCTCAGGTACACTGCAGGGCTGCCTTCACCACCATTCACCTTCTTCATCCAATTAAGAGATCAAAGGAGAAACGTTGGCCTGCTTTGGAGGTTTAATGGTGCCCACAGAAATCCAAAGAAGATTTAAAACTACCCCTTTCCTTACATATCTTCCTGTGGGAAGGCTGGAACCCACTTGCTCCCTCTCCTAACTAGTCTCTAGAGGCAGAGAGCCAGAGCAGAGAGTGAGCAGGCTCTCATCATCCTGGCCTAAGAGACTTTGTTCCTTTGTGGATAATCCTGTGTAATCTCCATCAGCCTGTCTGGGGTCCCTTTCCCTCTCCACACAGCTACAAAGTCCTTTCCAGAATTCACTGCCAAGTTCTTCCTTTCTTCACCCTGACTAATTTTAAAGACTTGATGTTAAAATTAAAATGACGAAAAATAATTCTAAAATCGAACTTTGTTAGTCTCCTCCAATCCTTCCAGGTTTAGCACAGCCTGCTCCTTTTAATGCTATACTGTAAGGAGGTCACAGCTATAATAGGACACACCTTGGCCCTCTTATTAGCATTCTGGAGTTTAAAGCTTTCATTTTAAAAAATCAAATATAGCATCCTCAAAAATATCTAAGTAAGCCAACCATGATGGTTCATGCTTAAAGTCTCATTTGGAAAGCTGATACAGGAGGATGTCCATGAGTTGGGGCCAGACTGGGCTACACGGTATAACCCTGTCTCAAAACAAACAAATAAAGAAATTAACTAAACAGACTGCCTATTGGTGGGTCACGTGGAGATCTGTCTGTTGGCACCATAAGAGCTAGAGATGAGAAATGACCCTGGGTAATCACTGCTGTTTATCTCTGTGGGAGAGCAGGGCCTTCGCCTGTCCAGGGAGTTAATACTGCGGTGTTCGGCAGACCACCAGGGCTCTTTTCCCACAGGGTTACACTGGAGAGAGAAATGTTTTGTGGCTTATGACAAGATCACGGCAGAATATTTTGTGCATGCTGTGATTTGTATCACCCATTTGTGCACAGGCCATAAAAGTGCAGTTTTTATCAGGGACATTTGTTGAATATAGAACAGCGTTGAAGACATATGGCCACTAAATAATTCACAGCTATCTATCTTCTCAGCAGATCCCATATACACCTACCATGTTTTAATGCCTAGTTTGCTCAGAAACAATATTCTTTACGGCTCTCCCTATATAAAAATGTTTACTGACTGGCAATACTATATGGATACCATGGGATTGGAGCTGGAAGACAAGGAATGTTTGCTGCTTTCCCTGCCTCTTTCCTTCTCCGTTGGTTGACCTCACCAGCACCCAGCCTCATTGGAAAGTGTGCTACTCCCAGAAGGTGGTATGCTATTCTGACTGTCACTGACAATGCTCTTCTCTTGTCTTTTCAGCTCTATATCCATCTATAGTCCCAAGGAGAATCCCAACACGTTTGACACGGCAGCGTTCTTCCAATCCGTGGGCAATTTCCTAGGGATCTTTGCCGGCTCCTTTGCAATGGGCTCCGCGTATGCAGTTGTTACCGCACTGATATCCTTTGCTGTTATATGGAATCCGGGGACAGTGCAGAGCAGCCAGCATACATGAAATGTGCTTAAGCTGAATGACCTCCTCAGCAGCTTCAATTCAATACAGCGCTGCTGAGCCCATTCCAGTGCTGTGTGATCCCATGAGGCACTGGATCAGTAGCAGTAGTAGAGGAAGCAGGTTCTTCCTCTGTCCACAGCCAAACCTACCACTGTTGAGAATACCTTCTCTTAGACAGCCTTGGAAAAATCTGCACCTATGGAAAGTTTTGGGCATAGGGCATCAAGACTGACTACAGGAAGGTAAAGAGAAAGGATGGAAGATACAAGATTAAAAACAGAATAGCATCAAGTACAGTTGATAAGGCAAGGGCATTCTGCTGTTGGTCTGCAGCTGATAGGGTAAGCTAAGACAATGACCAGTAGGGGTCTAAAAAGCTTCCCAATTGTATTGTGAGGGTGGGGAGTGAATAAATAATGCCTGCTATATGTGGGTTCCTTTTTTGTCTTAATCATTAGATAGAGCTATGGCAGAGGTCACATGCTGCCTGCACTAGAGTAGATGGCGGGAACATGGACTGAGGGTGTAACACGTGCCAGGGCTTCAGGCTCCTCCTTATATGAATCCATCCTGTAGCATTTATACCCTCTCT
This sequence comes from Mus caroli, assembly GCF_978045245.1. Taxonomy (NCBI): domain Eukaryota; kingdom Metazoa; phylum Chordata; class Mammalia; order Rodentia; family Muridae; genus Mus; species Mus caroli. Next base: position 93,742,052 of record NW_028227266.1, read on the forward strand.
TTACTCAGGAGATTAAGGCGGTAAGGGGCCACCTATACTAACTCTGGGTCCCTTAATAGGAACAATGAACATGATGATAATACTATCACTTAGGATTTACTGGGAACTTTGTCACCCCATTAATAACCTAAGCGTTTGTTTGTTTGTTTGTTTGTTGTTGTTGTTTATCTCAGACACTTTGTACAATGATCCTGGAAGGTAGATCCTGTATCTACAGTTGAAGAATCCCTAACAATTAAACAATTTGATTGTGGTCGTACTGCTCAGGTGTTTCAGGGCTGGGATTCCAAAGCAGGCTTTTTATTCTGACAGTGCAGACTAGGTGGGAAAGTTGAAATCAGACCCCCCACTCCCAGGCTGCGGAGCAGAATGTGTGGCTAAAGAAGTGAACAGGCTGATAAGGAAAGGGGACAGTCACGGAGGCTAGAAGTCTGCTGGGGGTCAGGTCAAATCTGCAAGAAAGCATTGAAACGGATGTGACAAGGACCAAGGGAAAGTTCTCCAGGACAGTGCTGGGGCCAATTGGTTGGCATTTGGTGGCTTTAAGGCTCTATAGATAGGCTATGGGGAAGACAGGTGTGTACAGCTGTCTGTCTACCCCTCCCTAACCTGGCCATCTTGTCAATCAATGGTGAGGTAGTCTCTTCAGGTCAGGCCTGCAGGCTCTAGACTTGGATTTTAACTCAGAACTAATGACTTCTTGGAGAAGGATAAAGGAAGAGGTGTTCTATAGCTTATTTAGATACAGAGCTAATCTGATAACCAAGTGTTAGCTCCCCCCCCCAAGAACGCCAGGGCCAAATAATGGGAATGGGTGGGTAGGGAAGTGGGGGAGAGGGCATGGGGGACTTTTGGGAGAGCATTGGAAATGTAATTGAGGAAAATATGTAATACAAAAAATTTAAAAAAAAAAACCTAGTAAGGATTAAGAGAACACTCCTGAGGAGCTGCAAAGCATTCCTCCTAAGTAACAAAGGGGCTGTGGGGTGTGGGAAAGAACCCAGGTAAGCCCATGTTTTACTCCATATAAAGTCACATCCAGTTCTTTAGAGAAGATAGTGCATATTATGGAGAAAAAAAAAGCCTCTGCTATGGAATATTTATGTTCAGTGTTTGGCTTGACCACATACACCTTCCAGGAAGAGTGTTTTACTGGAAGAGTGTTTTAAAGAAGTTGACCTAAGCTACTAACAGAGATTTCTCCATAGCTCTTAGTATGTGACAGTGCTGTTCTGAGTGTATCATTCTATACAGGTGCATGTGGCAATAAGCAGACAGATAACACCCTCATTCAATTTCCCCTCAGAGAATTGGAGGCACCAAGTGGGCTAGGTCTATGACTACCAGAGCACAGAATTTTGACTCCTACTATTCTTGTTTGTTTCTTTGTTTGTTTGTTTGAGACTCCTACCATTCTGAGTCTCGGTATTCTGGTCTTCTAAAACTTAACAAATCACTGTCCACATAACCATCCCATTTCTCTTTCTAAACTTGGGGGAGATGTATTATTCTTATTGCCAAGTCACATGGGACAGAAATGAGGACGAGGCTAGTATACTGCTTAGTAGTCACACACTCAGTGTGTGTGGTCAAGGCAAGGCCTGAACACAAATATTCCACCCCAGAGGTTAAATGTCAGGCCTTTCTCTCCATAACATGTACTATCTTTTAATGTCAAATAGGTTTCATTATTTTCTTCTAAAAGCATTAGATTATAAGCCAATCATACCTCATTATTTTTTAAGAGCATTTTGTGCCTAACAAACATGTTAGCAATGTGACAACGTCCCATCATTGCAGACTGTTAACTATCTCCCCATAACCCATTTTCTGCCCAGATTGGGTCAGCATCCTTTATCTAGTTAGTTAGTTATTTTTCTAATTTGGAATTTACAGATTATTGCCTAAGTATCACCTTTGTCGAAATGAATGAATTTTTTGCCAAAGGTTATTTTATTTGACTTAAAAATCAGAGTAATTCTCCTCCATCTATTTATACTAGGAGAGAATGAGCAGTTCACTTCTCATTATGAGCAACTGCCTTCCCTGCTCTATGTCCAGCCCTAGGGGAGAGGGTGCCACAGAGGGGCCTGCATCAGGCTACATCCTAGAGTCCAGGACCATCACCTCCTCGAAGGGACTCTTCTGATTCCAAGGCACAATCTTTTGTTTGCCCTTCCTCTCTCTGCCAGTGTTTCTGAGGTGACACACCAGGGGCCAAACCACATTCAGGAGAGTTCATACCCACAGCCTGCTGGAATACAATCTTAGTAGAGACTCTTTAAAATAATTGAATTTTTGTGAGTGTGTTCAGCCTGCAGTGGAGCATGGACCATGGACGTCACGCTAACTCCTTGAGTCCTGGGTGCTACCCCTACTCAGATATGAATAAACAGACTCTGGCTCTGCAACTGTCGTCGCCAAGTCCATTCCTCTTAGGCAACAAGGAGATTGAGTTATAAAAACAGTTGTTGTGTTCCTTAACACGCCTTGTCACTTGACCAAATTTACCAAGCTCCGTGAGTTCCCAATGCTGGAGACAGGCCTGTTTTTCCTCCTTTCTTGGAGTGCCTTCCTGTCTGCAGAGGCTGCCGGCTTAACAGGTCAGTGCTTTATGCTACAATGTGAGCAAGGCCTGTGAATGTGGATTGTTGTATGTGTCTCGGTGTGGAATCTTCCCAGCCCAGCAGGAGAGGGAATGAAGTCTCTCTTAAATAGTGAATTGAATGGATTCTATCAAAATCAGCCTCTGCCGAGCTCCCTGGGGAGAAATAATAAAAAATAATTCATCCACTTTGTGCAAAATAGTTTAACAGGATGATTTCAAAATGTTCTTGTCTTCCTTTTGGACAGGAGGGGATGGTGAAAGGGACTGGCCAATAGCTATGATGGATGAAATTACAAATGAAAAGCTGCATGCACTGTGAAGGGACACACACACCCAGCCTCGCTAGGGAGAAAGAAGTCAGTGGCTTCTGGCTCCCAGCAGCAGGCTCTGGTGTGGGCAGCCTCTCCTCTCCAGAGTGTGCACATCTCACACACATCATGTTCATAATCTCTGCAAGGCTGCCTGGAAAAGTGAGAACACCAAATGCTGGTGGGTGGCTCTATAGTCTAGTGTCACATATGGCAGAAAGTCTACAGAGCCCTCCGAGGTTGTAGAGTTGATCTAGGGAAAACTGTCTTAAGACTCATGGGCTTTAGATTCTTTGCTATGGATTCCTCAACCAAACTGTTGGTCTGTCACTGTGGGGGCCTGTACTGGGGTAGCTATACCAACTGGCACTTTACATGTATGAGAGTCACCAGAGCTCTTTAGCCTGACTCTACTTCTCTAAAGGTTCAGTACCTGGCATTTATTTACCTACCACATTTTAACTGTCAAGAAATCTGTGGACTCACGACAACACCATTACTGATAGTAAAAATCTGTGTTCTTGGGATATTTTCAATCTAATGGATGAATAACCTAAGCAACAATTAAAATGGACACTCATTGAGGATGCTCCACAAACCACTGTCCCAGATGATTTCAATCTACAGAAAGACTCAAAACTAAAAAGTGTCCCAGTCCACTGTGTGCTGAGTTGTGAGGCTGAGATTTAAAGCTACAAACTTCAAATCCAAACTCTTAGGCAGTCCCATGACAAATAAGCCTCCCCTGTGGCAGACCAGGCCAACCTCCAACAGAGGGTCATTGGGTCCCAGGAGCCTGCCTTGCCCATTTGCTGTTGGTCCTCTCTGGCCTGTTACTGCATATCATTTTAGCATGCTAACCAGTTGATAAACTGACCTGAAACACTGCAAAGCCTCATGGGTCCTGTATTCCCACAGGCTTCTAGCCAGAAATCTGCCTTGAAAGTTCTCATGATACTCAAATCAAGGTGTCACCACTGGATGCCACCTTCTGGGCACTTTATCCAAATTATTGCCATGCAAAGACTGTTATGTTTTCATGTTACTAAGGAGTTTGCTGAAATGCTGTGCATTTGGGGCACACAATAGATAATACCATTTAAGTGAAATGACCTCTTACATCACAGTTACTCGAAAACATTGTTTCCCCTTTCTTCTGTGCCTTGTTCTATAGTTAACTTGTAAAGTTATCTACGTTACACCAACAGGAACAATAACTATTAACCTTCTAGGAAGATTAGGGAGTGTATTCTAATACAGATGCACGCACACACACACATACACACACACACACACACCTAAGACATGTACATTTCTATGATTGAAGATCTTCTATTTCAGAGTCTATTCAACTACATCTTGCTCTAGAAAGGACGTCTAAGGTTAGAGTCCACAGGAAACCCTGTATGGTGGTTCTTCTTACCTTGCTCTTTCACCAGACTTCTCAACCTGCTTGTCATGGGGCCTCTTAGTTAAGAATAAACATTCATGCTCTGGGATAGAGATTTCCTACAAAATTAGATGGCTGTGTGTTGCTATAGTTTGCCAATAAGCATGACTCTGAGCTCTCTGGAACTCTTACTGGATGCCTAAGGACCTCACAAGTGGACAATAGCAGGTATGGGCTTTGGTAATAGGAAGACCCCAGGATCTATGACTGCACTCGGCAGCAGGGTTTCCTGAGCAGTACTTCAGACTGGAGCAATATGCCTAAGAGACATTTGATTCAGACCAAGCTAGCTATGAGCATTTCCTACTGCCAAAGACCAAGGCCGGAAGGTCCAAATCACTTATGTGTTTATTTGTTATTTAATCCTTGCCGATTTCCAAACTGGATTTGTAACAACTCATAATACCAGCCATGCACATTATGGGGCCTCTTAGTTGAGAATAAACATTCGTGTTCTGGGATAGTTTTTCTGCAAAATTAGGTGGCTGTGTGTTGCTATAGTTTAGCATGGATATGGCTCTGAGCCCTCTGCTAACCAAAGTCAAAAGAGAGCATGTTAACTAACTCAGGACTAAAACAGCCTTGTCAAAGAAAGTCACATTTATTTATAAAGATGTGCAAAACATTTTAAGTGGGAGTTAATAAAATTTTAGGAGTTTTTACCAGTTGGATCATCATATGCAGAGTTTGAACAGCAGAATGGAAATGTCTTAGTAACCATTCTGGGAAACTTGGAAACTTGTTCTTCATATGTCACTCCTCATATTCACTGCCAATGAAATCTGAGGTTCTGATAGCCAATGCAATCTAATCTCATCTCATGCTAATGGGACCATCCTAGGCTAGAAGTAAATTAGTATGGTGCAAAGATAAAAGCTAGGGATGTTTTAAAAATACTTACCTAATGAATATGCAGCAGTAAATAGAGTGGTGTATAAAATGGAATGAGCTAAGGAATGATGGAGACCAGCAGTCATGGGGGCTTGCTTGCCTGGCACACTAACAACGCGGCACGCAGGATCTGGATATTATACCCATAAGCCACCTTTTCCCAGAAAGATTCCCTGAGCCTGAGCATCACCAAGTAGGCCCTCAAGAACATCACCCCAGAAGCTGGACAGTGAGCCTTCCATGTCTACTTCATTTCTTTTGTAGGTTCTATGAGTTGGTTTTCACATAAGACTTGCTTTGAAAACAGGATTTCTGCCATTTTGACTATAGCATGTTTGTTTTTATCATAGATATCATCATTGTTAACTTGCTTCAATGGAAAGAAATTTACTGTAGAAAATGTTAAAAATATATATTTGTAGAAGGAAACAAATTTAGAAATAGCTTGTATCATTACTTCCTATTTATAGCCATTATTAATGTTCTACTGTGTCCACTTAAGAAAAGTAATAAACAGCTAACAGTTTATAACAATTGCTTTTTATGACATTCAATACTATGGTACATAAACTTACCTTAGCTTATTCTACCAAGCCTTTCCATTGTTTACAGGTTTTAATACTAATATTTTTGAAGTACTACTCCTTATAGCTAGTTATAAGGATTTTTAGTTATATAACTACCTGAAAACAATTTCTGGGCTAATATCTTAAGTTTACGGGAGCTACCCTAACTGTCTTTGGTAATAGTCAGACTTCCCTTGTGCTGCAGCTAACATGGGCATTCACTCGCAACATCAACCTATTAAACACACTGATCTTATCACTGAGTTCTGTTTCCCTCTGCACTCCCCTCTTACTGAACAAAGGCATCCTAAGGGCATGCTGCTGTTTGTCAGCATCTCTTCTATGCCAACCCACCTGTAAGCTCTTGGTCCTCCTTTCTTCTCAGTCAACTCCTCATCTTGCCACCTTTTGTTCTCATTGCCCTTTATCAAGAAAGGTAAGCTGTCATTTATCATATACTTCAACTCGTACTTGCCCTTTTATTTTAGTGTGTGTGTGTGTCTGTGTGTCTCTGTGTGTGTGTATGTGTGAGCACATGCATGTTCCCTTGTATGTATGTGGTGCTCATGAATGTAAAGGCCAGAGGTTGACATACATACTTTCTTTGGTTGCTCTCCACCCTATAATATTGAGGCAAGGTCCTCACTAAGTCATCACTCACTGACTTAGCTTGTCTGGCTAGCCAATGCTCTAAGGGATCCCATTCTCTACCTCCCAAATGATGGGATTACAAGTGGGGGCCATAGCCCGATTGTCATTTCCATGAGTGCTGGGGAGGGATCTGAACTTTGGTCCTCATGCTTTTTCAGCAGGTCCTTTAGTCATGGAATTGAAATTGTCTCTCCAGCCTCCTTTTCCTTTTTAAATACATTACATCTTGTTTGCTTCTCTCATGTAACATGGTTAGTGTAGACATTTTCAAGTTTTGAGTAAGTTTATCCTCTTTCTATAAGACCCTCACATTTCTTTAATGATAATATATCCTTCGTTGTGGTAGTTGTATGGCTTTATTTGTGGAGTAGAATAGGGAACTGATTTTCTTCCCAGACAATAAGCCACTTGTTCTAGCGCCCCATGGATTTAAATCTGTCTGTGTACTCGTGTATTAATTGTGTGTATGTTCTGGGGTTCCTGTTGTTCACTTAGCTTTTGATCTTCACTCATTAAATTATCTCAGCTTCATGGTTTATCTTAATATCCAATAGGTAAGGACTGGAGAGATGACTGATGGCTCAGTGGTTATGAGCACTGACTACCCTTCCAGAGGACCTAGGTTTGGTCCCCAACATACACATTTTGCTAACAACCATCTGTAACTCCAACTCCAGAGGATCCAATGTCCTCTTCTAGCTTCCATAGATGCTGCAAGCATGTGCTACACAGAAAAACGTGCCTTCAGAGGCAAAACACCATATACATAAAATAAAAATAAATCTCAAAAATTAATATAGGTATATAAAAGTATGTCTCCAATAGATCAATCTCCTACATCTCCGCCCCATTTTAAAAGGCTCTCTGCTATCTGTAGTATTCATAGTTTTATAATTCTAAATGAATTGAAAATGATGTTATGTTTCAAACAGAAAATAATTTGAGAATTATATCTCTATTTATTTAAGTCTTTTTATGGCCCTTAGTAAATTTTTATGATTATCTTCATACTAGACTTACAAATTACTTTTTAAGTATCTCTTTAGCTATTTTATAATATGGGGTTCTACCAGGGATGAGGACTTGCTTGTCCATACACATCTAGATCTCACTATCTTACTTCATTTACTCTTTGTGGTTCTGAAACACAGTACTGACCTGATACATAGGCTTAAAGGACAGATGTTGCAATAGGCTACAAGGTCCACAAAGTCACGATTAAAGCATCAAAGGCACTCAGTCTGTATCTTTTGGTGTGTGTGTGTGTGTGTGTGTGTGTGTACATGTACACACAAATACATGGGTCAGCGATCTATAACCGGTGTCTTCTTCAATCTCTTTAATTCAATCTCACTGAATCTACAACTTACCTATTTGACTACACTGGCTGACCACCAAGTCCCGTGGGTTCTCCTGTCTCTACCTCCTCAATACCAGGATTACCAGATGCTGCTGTCCTCAGTTTTGTTTTGTTTTCTTTTGTTTTGTCTTTTTTAAAAGATCTGGATTTCGAGGCACTGAGATCAGGTCTTCAGTCTACATACTGAGTCTCCCAAGCCTTGATGCTTGTCTTTTGAAACTTTGAATAAGTCAGTATAGTTCATCAGAGAAGCAAATTTCTCTACTATGCATCCCCGGCTCCATGATAGAGTAGGACGCTCCTCTGTACCTGACAGAATTCCCAGAGTTCCTTTCTGGCTACTGGTCAGGCTATCCCAGGACAGATCCATAGACCAAGTTAATAATCATCATGAATTTCATTAACCTATAATTTGGTTTCCATATGTACTAAGCTAAAAATTAAGACATGTGGATAGGAAAACAACCTAGTAGAGGAATGTAGTAGTCATGTGCTAGTACATCTGATTACCACCCATTCCCACTTCCAATGATAGCAATATATTAATGTAATTTAAGAAATCTCATGCGCACGAGCACACACACACACACACACACACACACATCACTCCATTGGATAATAGAGTCTTAAGCAAGTGTTTCACCCCCCTTACTAAAATGATTGGCAGCTTCTGTAGTCAGGTCCACCAAACCCTTTTCCTGGAATGCAAATCTTTAGGAGAGAGACAGGAAGATGTATAAGTTCTGGTACCTGTCCTTTGCAATAGCAGAACCTCATTCTATTCCTTCCTGCCAATTAAACCCTAGTAGTGGTCTGGTGCATTTTCTCCCCTGAGACTTACCGTGTATCCTTCCAATAAATTCCCTCTGGTGAAAGTAGCCAGGGTCTGTTTGGATTGCTCACAAAGAAGCCTAAACAGGATCAAGGAAATAATGATCTACTAGCCACCCACAAGTTGATGACAGACCAGGAAGGAAATGAGGTTCAAAGGCAGCACAGCCTTGAGTCAAGAGTACTTGGGGCCGTCTTATGCCAGGTGCATACTTAAGAAACAAACCAACAAACAAAAATCAAGCTTTTTAAAGATAGTTTGCATGGTGCACATGATCCTTGTCATTTCAGCTTCGTATTAGACTCATCACAAGCCCTCTCACTTCCACATCTCCAACATTCTCTTCAGTGGTTACTAATTTGATGATGATCATTTGATTTATTTCCACCATCTTTTCCTTTGATTTTTTTGCCACTTCAATGTCTGCCACAACCTCATCTCCGTCTCTTGGAAACCACCTGCGAGCATTCAATAGTCACACAGAAGAACTTGGTTTTATAGGAAACAAGTGGCTTTTAGACATGCAAATGAAGGCTGGCATTTCTGTTCCTCGGAAGTTTGATGCTACTGGAAATGCTACTACAAGTGCAGTTGGGGAAGCTTACTTAGGAAGACTGGACAGGTATAAAGTGCAAATGTGAAAAGCCTTCTGAGGAGAGGAGAGTGCACACATTGAGATGGGCAGTGGGGATTCTCCACATCACAGTGAGAAGAGCCCAGCAAGGAAGAATTTATGAGGCTGTGTGTGCCTGGCTTTCATAGCCAGCTGTCTTTGGGCTCTTCAGCTGACTCACAGGAACTGGGGCAAGCCATTCTTTTAATTGGCTCTTATCTCTTCACTGCTAGAGCAAAGGGGTTTCATTAGTTTCCAGGGAGAGACTCTGTCCACATACTGAATGTGACTTTTGAGGAAATGGCAGACCCAGACATGTTCTCTCCAAGAGATTTCTGGTATACCTGTGTTCCTGTCTTCTGATCAGTAGAGGTCTTCCCCATGCAGGGACCTACTTTCTAAAAGTCATTAGGTTACGAAGCCATTATTTTAAATTGAATATTGAAAATAATTCAGCAGCATTATGTATAGCATAATCCCTAATGAAATTGAATCCTGTCATAGGAGGTGATGTTCAGTTTATGAAGATAACCCAAAAGCACAGCTGGAAAGGTGATTTGAAAATTTATTTTTATAATCTCTTTCCCAGCTGAGACTTTGGGGGTCCAGTTTTTGCCAGAAGCAAACTTTCAGGACTGTCATTAAATACCAACGTGAGTGATTTCTAATGGCCACACTGACACGGTGTATAATGATTCCCTGCTCCTAGGCTCAGCTAAAAGAAATTCATCTTCCAGTTTTAGATTCCCAGGGCCTATTTTATAGCCATGGAGAAAGGAGGGAGGGCATTGGCATACCTCGCTCTCTCACACAAAATTTAAACAATATAGCACACTATTTATTCAGCTTAGAATGGTTTCTAAGAAAATAAACTTGTAAAATATGAAGGAAACCAGCTTTGATTGCTAAGCAAAACCGAGGGACTTTGAAGTCTCAGCCTAGAGAGTAAAGGTTCTGGGACAGATAAATAGGTAAACAACCATACAAAGGTTAATGCTAGTCCTGATCTGGTCCATCCACTGAGAGAGCACCAAGAGGTGCAACAAAGATGCCCTCGGCACATCCAAGGAGCCCAACAGTGAAGCCATATCTGTCCTGTCACCCACATGTCCCAGTTGGTCTGCAGTCTCAGGCCCTAATTACGCTGCCTGGTGAGGAAGAGGTGACAGATGTCAGGTCAGTCCCTGAAAGGCTTTTGTGGAGTGAAGAGGGAACCTGGGGGAAGTCTCTTCTCTTTCACAGTAGCCCAAGAAAACAGATCTCCACTGCAGCAACTTTTCCTGACACGTTAAGATTTCCCGTGATGTCTGTGATTGGCCTTGTTGCTTCTCATCCTTACCATCTCACAGACTGGCAAAAAGGGTTTGAAAAGTTCTAAAGAAAGCTTTCCACTTAGAAATGAATGTGTTCCATTAGGCTTGCATCTGACATATTGTATGACTGGACTGGGATATATTTATGTTGCTCTGTAGCTAAAGCAAATTGCCGTGAGGGTCTTAATTTGAACTGTTTTTTTAAAAACAAACCTGTCTAGCCCCTCTTGGCTCAACACTACTCTTGACTTCACACTGACAGAACCATCTATACATCAGGTAGACAAGACTCCTGACAGATAAGGAACAGTGTTTACCAAGAGATTCAAAATGTTAGGCCTCCGGGCTGCAGGAACAAGTACCCATGGTTCCCAAGGAGACTAGTTACTGACACACTGAACCAAGGGCAAGCATACCACAGTGCAGGCTCAGTAAGCAGGTGTAGCACACATTTCCAGTTGCAGCTCATCAGCTCACGCCTGCACTTTCTCGAACAAAATTGCCCTTCATATTAATATCCAAACCACCTGTACAAGTAACTGAAGTCGTAGATAATCTTAACCTGACCTCTTCGCTGTGAGTGTTCTCAGGCAGTACCTCAGAGTGTCAGGAGGCAGAGTGAAAAAAAAAAAAAGATGAAATGAGTTCTCAGGCACTATATTCTGCATGGAAGTATAAAAATTGTCAGACTGTGACACAAATAACCAACATACAGGTGATGGAAGAAAAGGGGAGTCAAAGATATTTTCGGGTGCGTACTTCAGTGGCCTCCTGCACTAAAACAGGATGGGGAAGGACACTCTCGATTTCTTTTCCTGGTGCTATGATTAAATACTCTGACAGAATCAATTTAAGGAAGGAAGGGGTTGGTTTAGCTCCCAGTTCAAGGCACAGTCCACTACAGTGGGGAAATTAAGGCGGCAGGAGTTTGAAACAGCTGGTCACAGGACACCTACGGGCAGAAGGCTAAAATGATGAAGGCACACTAGTGCTCTGCATGCTTTCTCTAACTCATGGAACCCAGGAGCTCCTGCCAGGCAGTGGTCCCAAACACCAATTAATACAGCCAAGATAAGCCCCTAGAGCCATTCCCGGCAGCCCACCTTTCAGCTGATTCTAGATTCTGTAAGATTAGCAATTGTCACAAACTCTCACTGACAACAATTAAGCGACTTAAAGAGCTTCATGACCCTACCCACATGGAACAGCCACTTGGGAAGGTACAACTCCAGCTAATAGGTGCGGTTACTGCTTAGAAATTCCAGCTATCTTGCTATAACAGTGTTCATTGAATCTAAGGAAATGAATGGGCAGGTGAGCTTTGGCTGATAAATTACCAAAACCTTAGGCAAAATGTCAGGAATCTAAGAAAAAAATGAAAGTTCTCTTCTCCTCCCCTAACCTTCAAGTTAAACTGTAAAAAGTAAGAATTTTCTTACATAGATAGTCAGGTGTCTGGAGGTCTGGGGGTTGCTTAGAAGAACTTTGAAAACTGCAACGTGAAATAATTCTGAAATGCATATTCTGTCTGTGCCAGAGAAGTCAGGAATGAGAACCTAGGTTCATGCTGTTTTCCCTCTTAAGTTCCACAGATTCCCGACCAATCTGCCAGCTACCCAGCTGCCAAGCATGGGCAACGAGACAGTAAATGTATACCCTGGAAACTTAGATTCCTTCATATTCCCCGAAGGAGTTTTCCATTCTGTTAAATCTTTGACTTCCAGTTCCAAGTCCTCTCTCAGTAATAGCAGCAAACCTGTCAGAACGGCTTCTTTTTATGAGATCAGTGAAGAAATGCCTAGCCTGAAAAATAACCCATCAACCTTGAGACCCTCAGAGTACTGTGGAAGAACGAGACACATTGTTTTATTTTGCTTACAGTCCTTCTGTGTTCCGGTAATGTAATCAATACGTCCTGTCTAAAAATGCAATATTCTCCAACCTCATAAACCCCTCAAGTCTGCATTTAATGTCAAAGAAAATCATGCTCTGTGTGAAAGACGTTTATTTCTACGCTTCCCTATCTCAAGCCTTTATCGACTTCTAATGAGAAAAGGATGGGGCATAATGTTATCACCGGCTGAGTGTATAGGTGATAATGGACTTGAATAAAACAGTTGAATATAAGGGAAAAAAATAGACCCTACTACTAATCAATCCTCATAAAACATTTATTTGTATGCAAGGATATAAGTCATCACCCTGCATGCTCTTTTCAAAGTAAATAAGCATTTCCTTAGATAGAGAAGAATTAATTTGAGAAACAAGCATTTGAGTCCCTAGTGTCTTCTTGAAATTATTATGGGTTGGAGACAATACAGAGAGACAAGCAGTGGACATATCTCCTGGGGATGAGGAGGTGGACAGGAGGTCAGCCTGCATTTGTAGGACCCCATGCATCCACAGTCCACAGACCTTGTCACAGTGTAAGGACTGTGGTGTTCCTAACACAGACACTTTAGTTAAAGATGCCCAGAAGTTACTACCTACAATAGCGCTTGCTAAATTTTCTGACTCTTACAGACATATATATATATATATATATATATATATATATATATATATATATATATATGTCTATCATATGCCACATGGTTTCATTTCTTGTTCATAAGAGTTCTTATATTTCTTAACAGTTCACAAAGATGCTTGTAAAAATTATGAAAGTCTCATATTTTCCTCCAACTTTTAGTTGTCTTATCCCAATTTAAAACCACAACTTCAGACTACCCTTCTTAATTTACTGAGAAGACAATGGGATTTAGTGGAATGCAATTAATTTAAATTGAACCAATCATCCAATTTGTTCAGTGTCTGAACAATCACCTAAGGGTCCCAGGCCTCTTCATTCCCAATGTATTATTACTCATTTTACATAATTTACAGTTACAGGATCATGAACCTTGATCATGTAAGCAAGCAAATTGATCCGGAGGTCTCTGAGGGGCTCCAGAGTATAAGTAACAGAGGACAGTGTAAATAGTGTTTGGTTATTCAAAAGGCAGCAATTGTTGCATGGAAACTGACCTCCCTGGAAATAATTTACATACCAACAGTATCATTATTTTTACCAAATAGCTGTTTCCTGAATTTCCTTGCCAGTGAATTTGAACTGAACTGTGTGCTTTGTGGTTTCTCAAAACAGTTCTTTTAACTAGTGTCTGAAAGTGTTGGTTCTAATTTTTGTTCAAGATTGCATAAATGAGTCCCTGCGGCCAAGCCTTTTATGACCTTGCCCACCACTGGAACCTCAGTGGGCAGATGCTGAAAGGCGATTCTGTGCACAAACATGAGTCAGACATTCTTACTTTCTCTGAACTGCTTCCTGATTTCCTCCAGAGTCGCATTTAATGGATGCTTGTTTTTCCAAAGGTAATATAAATAGAATCAACATATTTTATATAATACAACACGAAGAACATTTTCCCCTTTTTATTTTCTTACTTATTTGAGAATTCCATTCAATGTATTTTAATCACATTCCCTCCCTCTCCCAACTTTTCCCAGATCCTCCATCAAACCCTTACCAGCCCAACATTGTGTCTTTTTTTAAAAAAAACCCTTGGATTCCAATTTGTGCTGCCCATATATTCTTGAATGTGTAGCCTTCTACTAGAGCATTCTCAAAGAAAATCCACCACCACTACCATCACCACCACCACCACCACCACCACCACCACCACCACCACCACCACCACTCCTGGCAGCATTCAATTGCCAATAGCTCCTCATGCAGTTGTGGGACTTGGTGCCCATCTCTCCTTTCCATGCTATACTTTTGTATGGCTTTAGCTGGCATAGATCTCTTGCATCCCATCAACCACTGTAAGTTCATACATGCAGCTGCCCTGCTGTGTTCAGGGAAAGACTGAACCTTGTAGTTATCTCTGCCTCTTTCAGCCCTTGAGCTTTGAGAAGAGGGGTTGGCATATGTGCATCCCATTTAGGGGTGAGAAATATGCAGTTTCTTATTCTCTGCACCTTGACCAGTTGTGCTTCTGTGTGTTAATCACCACCTACTGCAACTAGAAACTTCTCTGATTAGGGTTTATATGCACATTAATATAGGCTTATGAAGATAAGTCACTAGGAGTCAGTTTAATAGTATGTTCGTTTAGCAGAATAATAGTACCAGGTTCTCCCCTAGAGATTATGACCTGTCTAGGAATGGGTTTCACCTTGTAGAGCAGGTTTAAGTCAAATCAGAGAGTGATTGGTTACTGTTGCCCCAGTGAGCATGTATTGTTAGATCAGTCAGTGTTGTGACTCCCAGAGTTCATAGCTGGATAAGACAGATGGCTCCTTTCTCCTCCGGTAGGACGCATGCACAGGACCTTCTAACACGATGAAAGCTAGTCAGTGCACAAGAAGCTTGATTTCTCCAAGCTCTGTGATTCAGAGATTCAGAGGCTGTTTTCAGAAATAGGGTCAAACTATCAAATCAGTAGCATTGGCAATAGTCTGTAATGTTTAGAGGTCTATAGGACTCATAGACGAAACAACCCAAATGAGGCTATCCCACTCCTGAGCCTTTCCTGTCTGCCCTCCTTTACCCTGCCTGATCCCCAACCTGGCTTTAACACTTCCTGTTCCATTATACCCCTTTAATCTTTATATCACTGGGTTATACCCCACTCTCTTGAAAGCCCTTTACTAATTGCCTAACCTCTATGGGTATTCCCAATAGAGCACACATACCTGAAAATTCAAGTCTAACACCAGCAAATGAGAGATATATGTGACATTTATCTTTCTGAGTTAATGTTGTCTTGCTCACTATAAAATTTCCTCCAAGTAATTTTGTTGTTATCCCTTTGGTTTTGACCTAGAGTAGACACTTAGTGAGTTGTTTTCAGTTTCATCCACTTACCCACAAGTTTCCTTTTTCTGAGCAGCTGAGTAATATAGTCCATCATGTAAACAGATCATGTTTTCCTTACCCATTCTTCAGCTGATGGGCATCTAGACTGTTTCCATATCCAGCTATTGTGGATAGAGCAACCATGAATTGACTGGTTAAATTATTAAGAGTAAGAAATGTCTTCTTAAGCTGTTTTCAACGTTCCAGTAATAAGGGGGGGAGATATGGCAACAAATGACCCCTAAGGGCATAGAATGTACTAAGCACATATGTCTTGTCACACCATTCAGTGGAAACAGTTGTATTCGTCCTTTGAATGAGTTTCTCTGACTTATTCATCCCCTTAATGTCTGCTTTATTTCTTCTACTTCTAATACTTATAGGAAAACTTTATATTTACTGAATTTTATTAATATGCTTAGTTGGGAAAGCAGCTTAATGTATAGAATATTGCTTTATACTTAGAACAAACCTGAGAAACATCTCAGTGCTATCCAAATGTGAAAGCTGAATCTTCAAGATGTGAAGTTGTTGGCCAATACCACTGGTGGGGAGCAGACAGAATACTGAAGTAATGGATGTTGTTGATATGTATATAGTCATGCCAAGGACCCCAATGCCACAGACCCATGGAAATGACAACACCTTACTCTAGTCCATGTGGGGATGTTGAGAGAATCAGCTACAGGCTCCTCATTCCAAATGTTGAGCCCCTAAGACTGCTTCCCTATAAAACATCCCAGCTGAGATAAGTGAGCCCTTCCTCCATATGCTGCACATAATAAACAGTTTCCCAGTTGCAAGTGTAGAAGGCATTCTTTATTGGAGAGAAGACAGGCTACCAAACCACAGCTTTTCTGTATGTGTACCTGACATTCCTGCATCCTCACTCTGTCCTCATTAAGTTCTCCAATTCAAGCTATGCTGGACCCGGCAAACACTCATTTTCTAACCATGTTCAGAAACAGATAATAAAAAACTGGGCGAGGCCCAGACCTGAGGTCCTCTGGGTTCCTGACAGGCATGGAGCAAGCATTCTTTTACCATTCTATATCTTACTCACCATCGGCATCAGTAGATGCTAGCTGATTTTGATTATATTTATTTATGCCTAACTTTGTGAAGGTAACAGCCCACTTACTATCAATCTTTCTTTTACTAATAAGCTCTATATAAAGCTATGAAATTTCCTCCAAATAATTTTGGCTTTATCCTATTGGTTTTGACATAGAGTATATGCTTTATGATATTTATTTCTAAGACAGTTATTATAACTTTAATACTATTTAATATTATAATTTTTCTAATATGATCTCATCTTCAACCTCAGCCTCATTAAGAAAAGTCTACTTCAAGCCGGGAGTGGTGGCGCATGCCTTTAATCCCAGCACTTGGGAGGCAGAAGCAGGCAGATTTTTTAGTTCGAGGTCAGCCTGGTCTACAAAGTGAGTTCCAGGACTGTCAAGGCTATACAGAGAAACCCTGTCTCGAAAAACAAAAACAAAACAAAACAACAACAACAAAAGTCTACTTCAAAATAGCTAATGGACACTTTTAGTTGCCTATGTCATTTGTTAATTTCTGAGCCTGTGACACTTTGATAAAAATGATATGATAATTTTATAGCAATTAAATGATAGGCATTGCTTCCTTTCTTTGGAGGGGAAATTTTACTGAACTATTAGATGGTAAAAATACATTGTTAATTTACTCTGTGTAAGTAATTTTTTAACTCACCAGTGTTGCTTCTTTTAAGAAAAAAGAAAAAATAATTAAAGGCCTCAAAAGTCCTACATGATAATTGTTCTCTGAAACAAAAATTTATTTCATAGAACCATGTTGATTCAGAAAAGACAGAGAAGGAGAAACAGAAAAAAATGATTTAAAATTCCCTTAACATTAGCAAGAAACATTGATTAAATATAAGAAATAAAGGAAGGAAACAAAAGAAGTGTGTTGTCCCCACCCAAAAATCAAGAACAAGGCAGGGGTCTCATCTGAGGGCTACCCAAGGTTAAGGCCAAGCTGCAGCAAAAGTGAATTGACCTTGGTCAAAGCTTGCTTCTTGAAGTTCAGTGTAAGGACCGGAATATCTCCTGACAATATAAAAATGTAGAGTTTAGGGCCTTACTCCAAAATTACTGTATTTTTACAAGATACCCTGTACTTGCTGATCTGGAATTAACTAACTGCATTTGGTTGAATTCCAGAAATTCTCCTGTCTAATGCAGATTCTTAAGCTATAATAGAACTTCCAGAAGGGGTAAGGAGTCTTCTTGTGTTTAAAGAGGACAATGACAGTGTGATGGCATATTCCAGGACTGCTGAGGACAGGCAGCAGGAGGGCTGAGAAACAACAGTGCTCACACTCAGAAAAGAGGGGGCAGGTTCCTCTGTCCTTGGCATAGACATAGCAGAAGTCCCCATTCTCCTTGTCTCTTTTTTTTTTCATAAAGCAGTTTTTTTTTCAGGTCTAATCCACAAGCAATCAGCTTCTTTAAACAAGATTATTCAATTTCATTTTTGATTAAAATACAGTTATAACCTCCCCCCAGTTCTCTCTCCAACCTCTCTCATACCCGCTTCCCACTAAAATACATACCTTTTTCTTTAACTATTAGATACATACATATACACATATATGGTAATATTATATAATATATAGTGATATTATATAATAATATAATTAACATACATATAATAAAATAATATATTTGCATATCATATAAATTGATATACTAATTCTGGAGGATTGATGAAATGTGTTTAGGAATGAGTAAAGCATAGAACTCAAGTATATCTACCTTCCACTTGATGAAAAATAGTCCTTTCTATAGTGGAAGATGACCGTTAGCCTGAACATATCCAAGGATGAGAACGTTCATACTCCATTGTGGAGTAACACATATGTTCTGCAAAGGCCATGGGACTGGAAATAAGAAGACATGCCCAGATCTGAACTGTCCTACTTCTGTGGTCCTTGTTCTAACCTCTTTCTAGTCCTAAGCCACTTCTTTCTATTGCAACCCCCTGATGCAATACCTATTCCAATCTCATAGAGAACTGAAAAAGAGAATGAGTCTAGGGCTCTAGGATATAATGTTTCCTCTGCCTTGATGTCTTCATAGTCCCAGTTCTAAAGGGGAAGATGCCAGCTGATACTGATTCTAAATGGCAAGCATGTTGTTGCAGATAGCAAATGTGAATTTCAGGATTAGGCAGCGCTATGAGAAACACAGGAAGTGCGAGCTGGGGCTCTGAGGCCCTGGCCCTGACTGATGTCACTGCCTGGCTGCCCTTTCTTTCTCTGAGAGGTGTGTAAAGCTGGCCTGCAGATGCTATAAAAGGCAAGCAGTGAAGTGGGGAGGGAGGTGGGACATGCCTGCAGAAGTAGGGGGAAGAACCACTGGTAAGGTGCAGCCAAGCAGAAAGCAGAGCAGAGAACAGGAGACGGGGGTCCTCTGTCCTCCTCTGTCTGGTTTGCTAGTCCCCCCTCTGGGGCTGCATCCTGGCAGAAGCAGACAGCACCCACAGGAGAGTGTGGCATGTGATCTCTGGAGCCAGGATCATTGTCCAGAAGGAAGGTGGATTTAGAACTAAGCCACTGATTGGTGGCTGGCACAAAGAGCCCTTGGCCTCTTGTCTCTTACATGTCGCTGTCTGAAACAGAGCTAAATTTAAGGCTGCTGTGCAGAGCCCTACACAACAGTAACACAAGAACTGCCTAGGTTACAAATAGAATGCGCATTAGAAAACAGAAAATTGTCCAGTCTGAATTTGTTCTACGATGGGATTTTTTATGGATACTACAGTTCCCCCTTGCTTGTGGGACATGGTGGAAGACCCCACTTGTGCCTGAGTCCTGGACATTGCCTAACCCGCTAGGCATAGTAGGAGATTAATAACAACAATACAAACCAAGTGGACAATTAAAACAATAAGCTAAAATAAAAGCTATTTTAAGCAGAAGCATTTCTGGAATTTTCCATCAAATATTTTCAGATCAGAATGGATTGCAGACAACCAACTGAAAGCATAATGTGAAACTTCCAATAAGATGGGGCGGCTTAAGTGATAGAGAAGATGGTTTCCAAGTGTGTTTGGCTTATAAAAGTCATTCTAATCATAGTAATTTATGTGATTTAATTAATTACCAGCCTATAGAATTATGATCATGTATGCTGATAGTAAAGGCCAAATCAACTTTGTTGCTTTACTTTAATTACAACAGCAAGCTTCTGACCACGTGACCTTCATGGCTTGTCATGCATACGATGTAGCCATACACACCATTCTGAACATATTTTAGTTGGGACATTGTGTGTTAGTGTTCCACAGGAGGCAAGGAAATAAAAGACAGTGGAGTGATAGAAAACCCTGCTCAGAGGATGAAGGGAGGCAGCTCAAATGTGTAATCCCCATATCACATATCTTCTTCCATGGAATATCAGAAATGACAGCTTTCAGATAGATAGGGATCTCTTCAAATCATGTGTAGATGGCCTAACATAGGGAGAAAAGCAAAGAAAGTTGGGAAAAAATTGCATCTCATTTGTCACTTTCAAGGTGACCAAGGTGACTTTGGTCCCTCATCCATTCCACATAGAGAAATATTCAGTTATTTTCCAACAGCACTCACAAGTTCCTGGTGTGTCTTTAAGGATTAGTGTGGCCAGAGATAAGCTCTGTTTCTGTGAAGAAGGCAGGAAAATCTACAAGGGCAGAAACTGTTGGGCGACATGGAATAGGGGAGCCAAAGAGAAGGGTCAAGAATGATGAAGTGGTCGGTTTTACAAAGTGGTTAGGGGCGTTTGTCTGTTTTTGTGACATCTAAAGAGATGCCCTGTCTTACTTCATCCTGCCTCTCCCTTGGGATGCCCAGGCACCACTTGGAAGAGTCAGGGCAAAGTCAGAAACAGGGAGACCACAGTGGTTCCAGATCTCCTCTCTGGGTACCTGGAAGAGGAAGTCAGGAATGGATCTGAGGCCTACCTTAACCTTGGGTCATATGTGCCAGGTGGAGAGAGTAAGGCTGAGAGGAGGAGGTGAAATCTGGGAGTAGTAGACTCTGATTGGGTGTGAGTGCCAAGAGTACTAGATGGGCTGGAGTGGAGAAAGCCTTCCTCTGGAAGTCTTCCTCTGAAGTCTTAACTGCCACTCTTTAGTCAAGGCAGTCCTTAATGAAGCAGCTCTCTGAGAAGATCCTTGCTTGTTCCCAGTGGTCTATTTGATGGTGGATGTAAATGCATACACTTTCTTTGGGGTGAACCAGGGATTATATACCTCTTATGGAAAGGAATACCCAGGAAGAGGAGGCTATTGGCTGAAGGCTCTTTACTATCTAGATACTTCATTATCCTATATGGCTGAGTGCCCATGGTCATCAGTGCGGTGCAGTGGTTACCTGTTCCAGGGCAGGTGCAGAGACAAGTCGGGAATGGCTCCACTTCTGCTGTCAAATCTCTGTTTGAGCTCATTCAACATTATCAGTCCTTATGCAGATCTGGAAGCATGGTCTAGCATGCTCTATATAATACTCAAAGGAAGGAGGGAACCACATGGTGTTTTGCTATGAGTATTCCCAATTCTGGATGCTCAAGGGCCTTGGGCAGGATGTGTAGTCAGGAGGAAGTATGTTAAAAATAAGGCCAGAGAGCTGGGAGAGGGAAGATAGAACAGGACTAGACTCTGGGAGTACATTACAATGTTCTTGGCAGAAGAATCACAGGACCTGAAATGTTTTTGAAGGATCACTGAGTCTCTTTGAACAGAATGTGAAGGACCAAATGGGGAGGTAGGGACTTTAGCTAGAAAGCCATTGCTGTCATCCAAGCTAAAAATGATGATTGCTTAGAAGAGGACATTAGGGCTAGAGGAGTTGAAAAGTGGTTGGGCTTAGGGAAAATAAAGACACTGTGCTGAACAGAGGGAGACAGCAAGCTGGGATGCTGAGTCACCAGGTGCCTGAGCCTGTGTGCAAGGAGACAGCAATTCAGTAGCCAAGAGGAGGGAGAGAAAACCAGCTCACTGTAGGTGTCCACCATGCTGAGCCCCTACCAACCCTGCAAAGAATCTTACCCATTCTTATTCTCAGAATAATTCACTACCCACCACACCCAAAGGCGCATTTATCCACATCCTCTCCAGAATAGCAATACATTGGTCAAGTGGTTTCCCAGTAAAGAGGGGTTCAGTGAACCCTCAATCAGAGGACTCCCTTGCACACTTGAGACAGATGCACCATGATCTTTTTAAACAAACACAGAGAAATGTTTCCCATCCAAACAATATGGATGGTGATCCTCCTACCCCCTCAACATCTTACCACACTTAAGCATTCCTGGTCCTGGTTGATTTTTTATAGAAATTCTGTGAAGAGTTACGTTAGATTTCTTTCTTTCTTTTTCTTTCTTTCCTTATAATTTCCCAAGACATGCTAAGAAACTAAAAACTTACCAAAAAATCTCCAAAACCATTTATTAGATATATAATTCCTAACAAATTTTCCTGCTTGGTTTCTTTTCTTTATCTAAAAATTTAAAACATAATGTTAAAAGGAATACACAATGTAAATAAATGGCTATGTACTAGTAAGATATAAACATGTTTTAACAATATTTTTATCTAATATCAACTTGAAAAATAACCACCATGTAAATAAATGCATGCAGTTTACATATGAAAAAGCTCAGCCCTTTAAAATCCTTTATTTCAAGCTCATTTGAAATGCTAGTATTCAGCTCACATAGCTCTATACTCTTAAGGATCATCAGCATTTAATTTATGAGTGTTTTTAGATGGAAAACCTCTGCTGCTTAAAATTCAGTTCAGTCCCCTTGTTCTGAGTTGAGGAGTACTTATCTGCTATGCTTTTCCCCAAGCCCCCCTCTATGCTCAATTTCCCATAATTAATCTAATCTTTAATCCAAAGTAGAGTGCAGCTCTCACCAAAGTCCACCCAGCCCAGGGACACTTACAGAGTGGCAGAGCCAAGGAACAAATAACACATTGGTCCTGTTGTTATTCTCTGATCCCACATAGCTTGTGGCATGTGTGATTTCTTGTAGTGTTTAAAGATCTGAGTAATGTGGCTTTAAGAAATGCTCCCTGCTGCTGGCCAGGGATGGGCTGGAGGGAAGCACACTGGAAAAGACCACAGTCCTACCACCTTCCAGAAGTGAATGGCTTGGCCAGAGGTGCTCCTTGGTGCTCAGCTGCAAAAAGAGTGTGCCAAGCTTCGCCAGAGATGCAAAGAGGCACATGAGGTCTCTTGTCTGATACTTGGCAATCAGCAGCATTGGACAGAGCAACAAAAGCCTTGTCCAGGTCTTAGGTTGGTGACTCATAGATTTAATACTAAATTATGGTACTACAGGAACCTTTCCAGGCTCCCCAGGGCACACAGTGGAAAGTAGATGTGTCAGCTACAGAAAATGTGGCTAAATAGTTGTCCCTTGGTCTGGGAAGCCGAGTTGACTCCCACATTTTTTTTCTTCACATGTTTCTAAGAGTAGCTTTTCTAACTCTTGACTATAACATCATTTCTCTCCAGAAAGAGACTATTTCCATTCTTAGTAAGTCTCTACTGTTTAATGCTTTCCTATATGTTTCCATTCTATGACCTCTTTAAAGCAAGTAGCAAGATTTACCTGGGTTTCACTATTATGGTAATTATCTTTTTTTTTTATTTAATATTTTTATTACATATTTTCCTCAATTACATTTCCAATGCTATCCCACAAGTCCCCCATAGCGCCCCCCACTTCCCTACCCACCCATTCCCATTCTTTTGGCCCTGGCATTCCCCTATATTAGTTTTACCTCTCCTGATAGCAAGTCCATTTTCTAGCCCTGTCCTTTGA
This sequence comes from Mus caroli, assembly GCF_978045245.1. NCBI lineage: Eukaryota > Metazoa > Chordata > Mammalia > Rodentia > Muridae > Mus > Mus caroli. Next base: position 93,765,367 of record NW_028227266.1, read on the forward strand.
CTTGGGAAAGAACTTTGGTTTTGACTGGTCTTCTTTTGGGTTTCAGGCATAGTTGCTGTTCTCTTCTGTGGCGTCACACAGGCACATTACACCTACAACAATCTGTCATCGGATTCCAAACTGAGGACCAAACAGGTAAAGGAAAAACTCATGACTGGCTTTATCTCTTTCTTGGTGTCGTGGCTCCGTAGCCACTCTGACAGTGCATGTGAAAAGCATTTCATTAGTAAAGGAAGAAAGTACGCTTAAGGCTTCATTGTAGGTTAGATATTTATAGATTTTTTTCCCTCTAGGATAACCATTAACAATTCTCTTGGTAAGCAAAAAATATAGCTATAATAGTCTCTTTTCTCCGGAGAGATGGGAGCATAGATTGTCAGTCTTGAAGATGAAAGACCTATAGTCTGTAATAATTCAGTCACTTACATCTAAAGCCATTATAAAATGTGAGACTGTGGGTAATTATCCAAAGAAGGAAAAGAAGAAGAATGTGGAAGCAATTGGTCACCAATTGAATGTTTTTATTTCAACTGTCCATTGCCACATGAGCAAAATGTGTTTCCCTTAGTCTGAGGATATATTGGTGTGTGTGTAGCTGCAGAAAATCATACATAGACTCCTTCTATTAAGACCCACTGTGCCAAGCACATCCTGAATAGCAGGAATGCAGAGACTGAATGTGGCCTTTACTTCAAGGGGTAAACACCTTGTGAAGGCTATTGATGAGGTCAGGGCATATAAGAAGCACACAATCCACAGTGTACTCGATATTAGGACAAAAATATCTCAAGAGCATTTGGGGGACGTCCTATAAGGCCTGCTCCCATGGTTGTGGCTGGAGAAATCAGATTGAAATTTCCAGAGACAAGGCCCAATCTGGAGCAAGGAAAAGAAAAGTAAAGAGTTACCAAGTCAGATGTAGTAAAAGATGGAGAGTAGTTAAAGGGATAGGTGAAGCCAAGGGATTGGCACAGTCTCTTAGGGAATTCACTCTTGCTCTGTGGGTGAATTTACAGTGGACTTACAGGTAGCAAGAAGCTGAGTCAAGGAGACACAAGTGAGAATGAGACAATGCAGGCAGCCTCAGACTAAGAAGGATCAATTGTATGTGCTTTAGGAAGGGAGCTGAACTTCATCCTAAAACATAGAAAGCACTGGTTCCCAACCCTCCAGATGCCGAGACCCCTTAATACAGCTCCCTAATCTGTGGTGACCACCAATCATAAGGTTATTTTCTTGCTACTCTATAACTAAAATTTTGCTACTCTTATGAATCGTAATGTAAATATCTAATCTGCAAGATATCTGATACGGGATTGGGACCCATAGGTTGGCAACTGCTGGATTAGAGCAACCAGCAGGAATCATTGCCTCAAAGCTTTGGAGCCCAGAAAATCAAAATCAATCTCTCTCTCTCTCTCTCTCTCTCTCTCTCTCTCTCTCTCTCTCTCTCTCTCTCTCTCTCTCTCTCTCTCTCTCTCTCTTTCTCTCTCCTCCCCTCCCTCCTTCCCTCTCCTCACCCCCCACCCTGGTGGCTTTCTGGCAACTTTGTTCCTCGATTGACAGATTATCCCGATGGGTACCTACCTTGGTGTCCGCATGTTTTTCCCAGGTGCTAGCCTATCTCCAAATTTCTTCTTTTGATAAGATCCTCAATTATATTGGCTCAGGGCATACCGTACTCCAACACAACCTCATCTGAACTAGTTACATCTACAGTGACCCTACTTCCTAAGGTCAATTTCTGGAGCACTAAGGATTAGATCCATAACACATAAATCTGGGGGAGGGGTGTATAACTCTACTCAAAAAGGGATTATTAAAGTGACAAACTTTAGGATAATTGGTGCTTCACTTTGGGATGCTCATTCTGGTAGATATGAGGAAAGAGTACCTAGACAAATTAGCTTTGCTATTTAATGGCAACAACAACATAAACTGGTTATCCAAATAACATCACGCAGGATGCATTTAGTTTCCATGTCTATAAGTGTCCACTATTTTGTTTGGCAGACTTGGTGATCTTTACATGGAAAGAACTTGTTTGCATGTCTGTGGACTTGTTAGGATATGGGTTCTGGGGTTCACTTCACCAAGGCACTTTTGCCAGTGCCATATGTCTGTCTGTCATTCTGTGAATACTGAAACAAGTCCATTTTGATCATCAGCTTGTACCACCATTCCTAATTATCATATATGGCTCAGTACAACACAGGAAGCAACTGACCAACATGGGGGGAGTAAGGCTTACAGTACTAAATGGCAGGGACTGTGGCTATAGGGGATATGATGAGGAACTGGACTCAGTCATGAGTCTACCCAAAACACAACAAAAGGCAGAGAAGCCAGAGACTTCTCACCACATGATGAGGGACAGTGGGCACCAGGAGAGTAAAACAACATCTGAAACTGGCCAGGAGTTCCTGCAGGCTTAGGCAGGACTCTCTGCAGCAGCAGCTAATGCTGGCTTTCATTCAGCCCTGTCTGTCACATCTCAATCTCAGCTTGTCCTCATTGTGTCCTCTGGAACAGGGATTTTGCAGGGCTACCCTTCCCCCACTCTCTCTTTACTTCAGGTAGATGCTTTAGAAACATAATAAAATGCAATTCCTCACCTCTTGACAGCCCTCAAGTAAAACAGAAATAAATAAGCTAAAATCCTGATACTAATACCCAGACACCTCCAATTCCAGGGTGTTTTAAATTGTAAAGACTGGTAGTGGTCTGTTCTCAGAGGCTTTAAGGGAAATGTCTTGGGCTGTTTTTTTTCTGAGAGCCTCTTCTGGTTCTCTCAGCATTTGTATTCTGGGAAGCTGAATCCTGTTTAGGGACTTGCACTTTTAAGTCATGCTATCTAGACTGCTCAGCAGCACTTCAAAGATAACTTGTCTCAGGGTGAGACAGCAGACCAGCACCTAGGGGAGACAAAGCCAAAATCAGTGCCCCACAGCCTTCTGTTCTCCTTCTGAGTGTCATGAGGAGCACTCGCTGACAGGCTTCCAGTTCATCCCGCAGCACTCTCCCTCCTTACCGAAAGAGGTTTCTACAAGCTTATTCTTTAACATCCAGATAACTGCACACCCTTGATCCTTGATCCTTGATCCCTCGCTGGCTTCTGCCTAGGTGAAGTAGGGGCTTAATAAACACTGATTCTTTTCCACTCTCTTCTGTCTTTCCTTCTTTTCTTCAATCAGTATCTATCATTTCGAATTCACTTCTCTCTAATAACATATGCATACATGTATATCTATCTATGCATGCATACCTATGAATATATATGGGATGATGTGTGGGTTATCCATTCTCATATGCAGAGTCTCTGGTCACCATTCTGGGAAAAAAAATTAGAGCAGACATACTCATCCATGTCTGCTCAAGGTAGCAAGAGAAGTTCCAATTCCACATCTGAGTTGGAGACACACTATGAGTTGTACAGAATCCCCAAGATATGGGTTACAGATGTGGCTATCACATCGCCAATAAACATGAGGATGCTTTGGGAAATATAACGTTGCATCACATGGCTGGAGAACACAGTATCCCTTCCCACACTGTGTCCACACTGCCAACAGGAAGAGCAGTTGTTGAACCTCTTTGCCTCTCTCTCCAGGTCCATGTAATGGGAAAGTAGGAAGTTAACAAGGGAAACTTTGAGGGGAATCATCATAAATCAATGTTATGTTATAAAATCGAAGGGTGATGCATTTTTAAAGGAATTTTATCCATCAACTTTGTCTATCCCAGCTAATCAAATAGCTTTGTCTGGAAATAAAGCCTTTTGAAAATGGTATGTTGTTTGAGAATTAAAATGCCTTTTCAAGAATTATATTTTCACTTTAAAATATGTTTTATAAAATGACTGTCCTTTAAATGTTAAGTAATTTTTTTCCCTTAAGCCTGTGGCATGAAAAACCACTCAGCCTTTCCATGTCTTAGGTACAAAGGAACATAGGGGCCCCATGCTATGGCCATGGTAAGGAGTCACACAGTCAGTTGGGACACACATTATTAAGGAGCTCATAAACATGGCACAGTTCCTTTCCCTGAATGGATGTGGCTCTTTGCTTCTCTGTATGAAACTCTGTCATGGAGGCCAACACATTTTGTAAGCCTTGCCTCTGGTCCTAAACACTAAAAGCTAATAGGGATATTCAAAGTGAGCATCCACACATAGCAGCTACCAAGAAGATCTGCATTGGACCACTCACAAGAATCCCAGTCTGGCTCTGCCCTTCCTCCCTCCACACTCCTCCCCAAGGCAGACCTGCAAGCTAGTTATTGGGCCAAACTTCCAGGGTTTTCCATCATTTAACTTTACCTTGAAGGAAGCTAACTTGCAAAACCGTATATTTCCAAGCTATTCATTTTTTACCAGAATTTCTAGATACTTTCCCATAGTTCCCACTTAAAATAATTTCTAGCAGATACATATGCAGCGAAAGAAATTACTGTTCATTAACACACCCGAAGTACTCATTAATTTGTATATACCTTTCTACCTAAGAGATAGCTCCTTTGACTAACACTAATTGTCTTTATTCATTAACTACCATTTTAAAAGAGCCTTTTTAACCAGACACCACTCAAGATACATGTAATATAATAGACTAAAAGGGTCCTTTCGTAGACAAGCTTTATAGTAGTCAGGATAAATGGCACTAGATTATGAATACAGTAGTCATGAAGCCAGTAGAAGAACAAGAAATGGAGATAGGATTGGAGTTTGTAATTTTTCAATAGGTTAGCCAGAAAAGTCCTTGTCAAGACAGAAACTTTAAGGGGATGAAAATGGGAACTATATTAATATTTGGAGTAGATGGCTTTAGAGATTGAGAACAGCTGATAAGAAGGGCAAAAGGACAAACATGGCCAGAAGAAAGGGAATCGAAGAGAGTATGAGAGGCAGTAACAAGGACCAAGTCACAGAGCATCTGAATGAGGTAGAGAAGCAGAGAGGCAACTTCCCACAGGCCTGTAGGTGCACCTGACTCAATAGCAGAGGTGCCATTCATTAGCCAGGGAAGGCTGTGAGATTAATCAGCTGAAGGACAATCAGGAACCTTTGCTGGCTCTCTCACTTGGGGTGTGCATTACACAGTGAAATGGAGTCATAGTGTCAATAGCTGGACATAGTATAGTCCTTACCATCCAGGAAAACCCTCTAGGCCAAGTGTGCAATGTTGGAAGTCAACAGCCTGTAGCTGACATTGAGAGATTGTGGCAAGTCTTAGATCACTTGGGATATGCCCTTGAAGAGAACTATGAAACCCCGTCTCCTCCTCTTTTTTCTTTGCTTCCTGACCATAGGGTGAATGGTTTTAGTCCATTATACAACTCTGTAATATGTTGCTCTACCACAAGCCTAATGCAACAGAGCCAATCAATCAATCCTGAGCTATACCTCCAAAGCTATGAGCTAAAGCAAATTCTCTCACTTTAAAAGTTAATGGTCTCAAGTTTGTTGTCATGGTCAGTTGGAAGAAGTAAAGCTTCGGGACAGTGTCCTCTCCTAGAAAGCAAAGGGCGGCATGAGCTCATTAAGGAATGTAGTGAGTTCTTCCAATGGTGATGAAATATCAGGGAAAGTAGAAACTGTGTTACCACAGGCTGGCAGAGTGGTACAGTCAAAAACAATCAAGACAGGTCTAAGACAAGAAAAGGAAAGAAAGGTAAGCATCATGGTGTATAAACAAGCCTTTTAAAGGAATTCCATTTCAATGGAGACCAGCAAAATGGATTGGGTAGCTAGCTTTAGGGACTAGCAGTCCTTGTGTGTGTTGGAGAGTGATGTGAAAAAGAGATGACCAATCAGAAGGTTTGCCATGTCTTCTCAGAGGTGAACTTCAGCCTCAGACTGTCTGATGCTGTGGATCCAATGATTTGACCTCTTATTAAATGCTTGTCATTAGTAGGTAGGAGGGTATCAGTTACTATCACTTGTTCAACAAGCCTTCCGTGATTGGCATAGAGAAGTGGGTATATGCTTGGTATCTTAGTCACTGTTTCATTGCTGTGAAGAGATGCCATAACCAAGGCAGCTCTTGTAGGAGGAAGCGTTTCATCAGGGGTTTGTGCACAGTTTCCAAGGTTTTGTTATCATTGCAGGAAGCATAGTGATAAGCAGGTGGGTGCTGGAGCAGTAGCTGAGAGCTACTTTGTGGTCTGTAGGCAGAGAAAGAGAGACACTGGACCTGGCATGAGCTTTTGAAACCTCAATGCCCACCATGAGTGGCATGCTTCCTCCAACAAGGCCACATCTACTTAAAAAGACCATGCCTACTAATCTTTCTAAACCTTTCAATCAACCCCAGTCCTTGGAGACCAAGCAGTCAAATATATGACCATATAAGGGGCCACTCTTGTTAAACTATCACACTTGGCTAGCTTTATCATACTTTAAACTGATTCAGACATTAATTTTTCTTAAATTTCCTCTATCATTTTTGAAAATCTATCACTTTCAGGGCATTTTCCCTTCTTGACAATGATATGGTTGGGTTGGATGTACACACTTTCAAAAGGCAGATTCCTTGTCAAGCATTCATAGGCAAACAATGGCATCTTCATTACAGCATTCTTTCCAGATGCTTATTTTATTTCCACTACCCCCCCCATGATATTTTTAGTGTTTATTGCCATTGAATGGGAAAGCAGCAATGCAAATCCAAATTTAAATTTCCAATAAAAAGAGACAATGGGAGCCAAATTGAATGTGCTATGCATGACTTTGCAAGAAAATTCAAATAAAGGACTTGGAATATGAGAGAAGCCAGATGATACGACAAAAGGATGTTTGACCGAGAGGCCACAAAGTGGAGCCTGTTGCTGATAGCAGGACCCTGGACACTCAATCCATGTGACCTTCTATTTTTTCCTCACTTTAAAATGAATCACTAAACTGAATGTGTGGCCAAACATTTTCCTAACATACTATCCTGTGGACCACTGAGCATAAGGTACACACACACACACACACACACACACACACACACACACATGGTTCCTTCTTTTAAACTACAGTTGGAGAGGGATAACTTGCTTAAAAATGATAATGCATGGAGATGAGATAAAGGGCTGAAGTTGCCAAATTGACTTCATGATTGAGGTAATCAAAAATAACATCATTAGTTCCCACTGGGAAGGAAAACTTCATCCTGAGAATTGGATGGTTCTTTGTGGAAAAATTCTGAGATTGAACCAAAGTGAGTGGTTGCAATGGCTTTCCCAAAGCCTTTTGGCATCTGCAGCAGACGATAGACAGCATAAACCACACACTGCCAGCATCCAGGATCTCAGGACTTGAACAAAAGACTTTTCAGTGTTTTCATTTTAAGCATGTTCTGAGCATGTACTAAGCATGACAGTGGTTACATGACAGACAACCTGGGAAACAAAGACGTATAAGACAGTGATTCCTCTAAGGAGTTTCTAATATATGCTAGGTCCATATATGATCGATCTACCCTATATTAGCATCATCCCATGGGCCAAGTGTTAACATGGAAGGAGGATTAATATGTCCTAGGAGTGAGAGGACTAAATGGCTTACTCAAAACAAGATGATCCTGAGAAACTAATTTAGGACTTGGAGGGGGGGGGGCGCTGAAGTTTGTTTCTAATGGTAATCACATTACATAGAGATATACATGGCATAGAAGCAAAGGGAATTAAGTAAGTAAAAGCATACATATAAGTCACTAAGACAAAGGAGTCAACATGGTATGTGGGAGCCATAAGGCTTCAGCGAAGTAGGGAGAGGCTGCTGGTATAAACAGGAGAACAGGGAAGAGACATGTGAGAAAGAAACAAAATGAGGAGATGAGCCCAGAGGGACCTTGTAGTTCTCACTGGACTCTTCTGAACAACACTATCCAATTAGGTTGATGATTGCTTAAGACCTTTAGGCCCATGGAAGATAATAATCAGATTGATGACATTATTGAGGAAAGTTTGAAGGGTCGTTATGAGCAATGTGGTTATTGATCTTAACACAGCACTTCGTTGAAATAAGCCACTCATCCAAATACTATTTAAATTTACTTCGGCCTTTTGAGACTCTGGACTCTTCATCTCTTAGGATGGTTGGTTTGTAAGAAAGGCTTATGGAAATTCATCATTTGGCTTTTGCCTTGGGCTTAGGCACTCAATAAAACCTTACTGAATTAATAAGTAAATTAATGAATAACGGGATTATGACCATGAACATTCTAAGATAAAAATTAGAAAGGAGAAACAATATGTGCTAATTAATGATTTCTTTAACTCTGATAGCATGCATTAATTTAAATTTAATGAGCTGGATGCATAAAGCTAACATCTAGGGTAATCCAGAGGCATGGAGAGAAGGATCAAGTTCAGTTCTTTTACTTACTGTGTCTCCTGCAGTGTGTCTCTGCCTTATTGATTTGCATTACAGTGGTCTAGGATTATGGTTTTGTGCATTTTTCCCCCTTCAATACACTAACAAAAGCAGTCAGGTTTCATGCCAGTTACCTGTTCTGAGACAGTTGAGGGAGAGCTAGGGGGGAGCAACAATGCCCGCGCTTCCCTGACTTCTGAGAAGATCAAAGATATCTACAGAAAGCATAGAATTGCCTTTATTTTTGACTCTAATTACATTTCTTTTGTCAGGATCCCTCCCGCTTTTCTTCTTCTCTTCATTCAGGGTACCTTTAAAATATTATCCTAGGAGGGCTGAATTTATAAATGATGGCAAAGTGTTTAAATTTCTCTGTAGTGAGCTGGTGATTCCTTTCAATGAAACTCATTATATTGTACAAAGGACATTTAGTAGTTTGACTAATAAGTGGACCCTTTCAAATGCTAATGACAGTGAGGCTCCCACATCAAAGCAAGAACACACTGCACTGTACTTTCAGTGCCCAGAATGTCTGTGAACCCCTAGTCCAGAAGCCTTTACTCCACAGTCGACATAACAACAGGGGCTACAGATGGCCATTTGGAACCCCAGTGAGTTCTTCCCTCTGCATTCCAAGCACTGTATCCCAGAGGACAAGAAGGATAAAGATACAAACCAGGAGCCATGCTCCCCCCTGAATTTTTTCATGGAAATATTTTTCCCCCTGTGGAAAGCTATAGTCGGAGTATAACTACTCAAACGATCTCCCTGGTCTATTAACTCCCATCTGTGTTTGTTGATAATACATAAACCTACCATTGTAGTTGGGATTTTTAAGATTGAAAACCAAAGAGGCTGAGGGCTATGTAGGCTATGAAAATAAACTTTTAACTTACAGACACACACACACACACACCTCACCATTCATTCATCTCTCCTTTTACCTTTAGACAACAAAACATACCACCATCAATGCTTAAATAGCAACCCATAAATATTTATAACCCATACTCTTGTTTGATTATATCTGATTCCATGCAAAATGAGAAAAAACGTATCTGAATAGAGTTTAATCCATCAACTGTCCTGGTCCCTATTTGATGACATTCAAGACAGATGGTTACCCATTATTACCTTAAAATTTCTAAGGATGGTAGTGACATAACCGCTCATTATATTTTTATCATCCTACTTATAGGTACAGGTATGAAGGGCTTTAGTATCATAATAGCATTTGAGGATGATAAATGGAAATGGCTGTAATTTTTCTACACATTTTAATTAAATTTTATTGGTGCAGCACAGAAAACATCAAGGCTGAGTGCATATGCCCAAGTGTGTGTTTATGGAGAATATGGCCAAATTTCAAGCTGCCATTTCCTTGATGGCCTTGAAGGACCTAGAGAATGTAATTAACAGGAAGCCTCTGTCTCATTCCTTCAGGAAAGAGACTGAATTGCTTCTAGACACGTGACCCTAAAGTCCAAAAACAATCCTATCAGAGCAAATATGATCTGGAGCCCTGGATATAATGCCTGAAAGGGAATTTGGTTTTAGGAAGGTCATTTGAACACCTGTGCTGTTTGACACCAAGGTTGAGGCTGGAGGGGATTGGAATTCCAACTTGTCTCAAGGGAGAAGAGAAGACAAGGTAGAGGGTCTCAGGACAGAGCACCAGGTAATGAGCTTTTCACTGTGGCTGTGGGGTTTGTTGTTGTTGTTGTACCAAGATGTTAAGAACTATGACCTGAGACTTTTCTTCTCCATTCATATTGTGCCTTGCCCAAGTCAAATTAAACATTCAACATCAAAGTAGCAGGAAACAGATGCCTGATGAAAACTAAAGAAAAAGAAGTTTTGATCCTGTTGTCACTGTGAGACCCTGTGGTCACAGAACTTTACACTTCCACAGAGACTGGTGAAAACAGGGTCACAGAGACATCTGTCTGGATAGGGTTTCTTTGGATTTCCAAAAGGATGACATTTTTCTCAGCTCTTGACTTGTCTTTCTTGCTCTGCCTATGATTCTGAGGGGCTTGGACACTTGAAAGCAGATCTTCAGACCACTAGGAACAGGCAGGCAGGGAGGGCTTCATGGCCAGCACTTTGAATGGGAAGTGGCAGAAGGTCCATCTTCTGAGATCTGACACTGCCAGTTTCATATATAGATAGAGATAGAGATAGAGATAGAGATAGAGATAGAGATAGAGATAGAGAGAGAGAGAGAGAGAGAGAGAGAGAGAGAGAGAGAGAGAGAGAGAGAGAGATATAGATATGTGAAAGTTCTATATATAGGGTCTTTTCTAGGGTGGGAAGAGAAACTATGTCTTAATGCAGGTCTTCTCAAATGGTGGTCTGTAGGCTGATTTCAGAGTGATTCATTTTCATGACACTGTCTGTACTCATTTCTGGCATAAATTAATAATTTATGGCACTGTCTTAGGGAAACACCATCATTCTTCCCTTCTGTGCTGATTTATTGCTGGGCTTTTTGTCTTGCTCTTAGAGCACAAGGTTGAGGTCTATATGAGAATTTTGATTCATCTAAGTATTCAAAGAATGGGAAGTTTGAACATATCCAGAGAAAAGTAATCTGATTTTAAGGGAACATTTCTTTCCCTTAAAATTGCTACTGGGTGTGTCCTGGAATGACTGTGCTGTTTGTAGAATTCATATATGACATGCTTTAAGGAGTTTCTCAACATTAAAGGCAGGAAACACCAGTTAAAGTCTCTAGAACTTTCATAGCCTATAAAATGTGTTTGGACCTGCTTGCTGATTTGTCTGAGTTCTAGGACACCCAAAAAAGATATTTGAATTTTATTCATAATTGAAGTTCAAATATTTATAAATTAATATCTAAAGAAAGAGCCTTGAGAGGCAAATCCAACATAGCCTGGGGGCCAGCATCCTTTCATGGGATGAACTTGGCCACCCACTCTCTTACCTGCTGGCATACTTGTACTGTGACAATATTGATTGATGCTTCAGGAGTAGGTAGGATGGGAGTAGAGGCAGAATAGTTTCATCAGAAATGCAAGTCTACTGGGGACTAATCCTCTTCAGGATCCTAGAATAAGAAGAAAACAAAAGTAAAAGGAATTGGAGCAAGTGTCCAAAGAAGAGAAAGGGATTACTTCTGAAAAAAATAATACACACACACACTCACATACACACACACACTCTACTGTTTTTTTTTCTTTTTTTGAGAAAAAGAAAATTATTAGAAAGAACCATACATGGCAAAGTCAAAGAGGTAGGAAAATATGGCTTAAGATGCCATTAACAGAAATAACAGGTGCCCAAGGAATAAGACAGTTCTGGGATTACAAGTGACAAACCATACTGAGTGTGGGTGGAAGCTTGGGGTGACATCTGGACAAGCTGGGGCTCGCTGCAGTTCTGTGGGTGGGAGGGCACCATCAGCTCACAGAGACGGGCAATGCCTTTAGGATGACAAGGGATATCTCACCTCTCTTAGAAACAGCTAAGGCAGAATACATGGGAAAATGTTGTTCACAAATCCTGGGTACCTGGATCTCATGACCTGGACTTATGATTTATTTAGTCTAGACTAGGGCACGAATGCAGCATAAGGTCTACTTAAGTAATTCTAATGAATGACAGAGTGAAGAAACTAGAAGATGCTGGACTCTACATAGAAGGGTTGACTGGGGTCCTTCCGGCTGGCAAGTGGAAAGGGTTTTGAGCCAGTCAAGCAAAGTAAAAATCTCTGTGTGTTGGTAAGGAGTAGCTACATACTGGTGGGCTTTGGGCAGCAGTCCTCAATCCAGGCTACACCATGGAAACACCCAGAGAATTTTTTTTTTGAAAACCCATATGATTGGTGCCACTTTGAAGATTCTGATTTATTGGGTCTGAAGTATAGCCTCAAAGGCAGAATTTTTAATACCTGCTGATGGGGGGCAGCACACAAGATGAAGGGACATGAGAGTCAATAAGAAACTCCTCCTTTGGGGTTTCTATAAAAACTTAAGAAAAAAAGAAAACTGCTGGGAATTTTATATTCTGTGGGAGTAGGTGGAGACTAAGAGACACCAAGATTTGTATAAATGCATATATTTTGGTAGGTAGGATGATTCCAAGAGATCACCAAAATAAGCATCCCACAGTTCTCGGCTCTGGAAAGGCAACGCTACTGCCAAAGCCCAAATCCACAGAATCCTTTTTGAGGTGACTTGTCCACCTACTCAAACCTCACTTAGAGGCTTCACTGACGAGTCACAGACCCACTGTAGCAATCATAGCCCGTGCAACTGCCCTACTGTAAAAAAAAAAAAATAAATTTATTTTTACACACTCTAACTTTGTAAAATATCCATTGGTTTTTATTTGTAAAATATTTGTCATTTACTGTCTATGGAAGTTTCGTTAAAATTAACCTCTGTAACTCTTGTGACTTCAACCACTCAGCTTCATGCGACGAGCTCCTGTTCACAGACCAGGAATCTGGAATTTGAGAGGGGGGAGCATTAGCATGAGACTATATAGTTAGTAGAAACACAGGAGAGGTCGGAAACCATTCTATTCCCACTGCTGATGGATCTTTCCTCTGTCTTCAGTTTGGGAATCAAGAGTAGCTCCCAGCCTCACCTACACAAATGCATTTGGAAAGGTGCTCACAGTTGATTCTACAGAGGCCCCTTCTTATCCATATACTGTGCTCACTATTCTAAACCTGGAAGATGGTAAAAATCTGTCCCCTTCACCTAGAATTATTTGGTACCCCCAACAAACACCATTTCTTGGACTCAGTACTCTTGAAGCTTCAGTGACTAAAATCTAATCTGCAATTTTGCCAGCTGAGTGTGGAATGTTTCTTAAGTGATAATGAGTGCAATTAGCATTCTATCCATATGTGATTTAGGACAATGCTTTCCATGACTTTTTCTTAAAAGCGAAGGCACATGCGTTTTTCAGAACTACACAAAAATAGAATGTTTTATATATAATGAGGTAAATGTTCAAAGAAGACTCAAGTGTGTGTTTAAGATTATAATTCATAAGAAAGTGTTCTATAACTTTGTGTTGCCTATTTGAGAATCTTTAACACTCTCAAGAGCCCTCATTCTCAAGATATTTTGTTGCATTCAATGAATCCCTCTCCACAAAGAGCACCTTTGTCTGACAAGTTATAAGTACTTGGAAGCCCCGTTGTCACCAAAGGAATGTATTCAAGGACTTGAAAAAAGATAAAAAAAAAAACTCTGTTCCCAAAAATCATATTTAACATTTAATGCCAAGAAAAGTCACTCAGTGAACTCTGATGTTAAGGAAAAACACAATTTTAAAGGATGCAAATTCATTAATAATGTCCAATGGGCATGAAAATGTATTTCCCCTGTGTCATTGGCTGAGAACACTAAGCTGTAGCTGAATCAAGGTTTCTACTTCTCTTTCTGCTGAGAAACAATTTGTACTAGCACATTTTGTGATATGAAAATTATCCCAATTCCATGACAGAACATTAGTATTTTAAGCTGTCTTTAAGACTTTCTCTAATCTCTGTGTTCGTAAATGGCTCAGTTTTACATATATTTAAAAAAAGATATACGTAAAATAATGTAGATCTTTCCATGATGCATATGTAAGTTATATGGGATACCTTGTCAGCACTGTAAGGGCGTATGAGCGATTGAGTTTTCCCAAGCAATACTTCGGTCACACATTGTGATGTGAGTGTTGATATCAGATCTGCCTTTCAAAACCAAAGTGGAGTTGCTTTTCTATTGTTGACACAAATGTTCTGATGAGTAATGGATTCAAAGCAATGTTTTTTTTATCCTTTTTCAATACCTGAACTGAGGAATGCAAGAAGAAAATCCTTGATTTTAAATTGCATTGGAAATTTCAGCTTATGATGCAAGCACACAAAATCTGACTTTATAAAGGTTTTTACTTTTTAAGCAAAATGTTACAAGTGCCATTAGCCTCCCAGTGACTTTAGTAAGGATGGTGACTCAAAGGAACTGTCAAGGTAAATGAATGTCATTTTTCTCAAGATATTTTTTTTTGTCATTGTCTACTATCAAAACTCATTGACCAGTGCTGTCATATGTGAAGCCAAGTAAGCCCTTAAGCCAATAAATAAACCCTTAAATCAGCACATAGGACATGGGTGGGTTCCAGGCCCCAAATTCTGCACTGTCGCTGTTTCTGAGAGTAAGCAGGAACAGGACCATCATACTACAGAACTTAACATGAGCCAAGAATTGTCCTCTTGAAATAGTCCTCGCATTTGCTTCCAAGAGCATCAGGACCTGACCTGGGGAAGGGTACCACAGTGCTCCTGGAGGTTTGTAGCACAGGGTACTGTGGAAAGGGTAGAGTCTTCAGCAAGTTTGGGCTCCAGGATGACCATTTTGATAAAAACCACTCTAAGATACTCGTATTTTACCCTTAACGCTCAAAATGTCACACCATGTTTATAGTTCTGCGGAATGGAAGATCCACGCCATTTAGAGTCATTTTAGAAATTTTTTCAAAGATCCTAAAAGAACCTATGTGTCTCTTTTAAATTTTACTTGTGCATCTTTCTGACTTCAAGATTTCCATGACCCCAGAAACATCAAGTTTATTTCCTATGAGCTGGTCTTGACTCTTTATGTATTGAATGATAACTGGACTAATCTTCAACATATACAGGATGGGTTTATTCTGATAAATAGAACTGTTTTTAAGTGAATCCGGGAAAGGTGGTTATTATGCTCTGGTTGTAACTGTATGAACTCTCTAATAATAAAACCATTTACCATAGCTCTGTGAATTATTACGACTTGTGAGATATGACTCGATTTATTCATAGGCGCTTATGTTAGAATTTGCATTATATTTTAGACAATAGGCTAGGTGGATTGCACCCAGACATTTATTGCATTACAGAGAGATCTACAGTATTATTTTTTGAAAAATATACATAATAATTCTTCATAAATGCTCACCTCATTAACAAAGAAATGCCATTTCACCCTAGCTGCAAAAACCTTTCCCTGACAGAGGCATATTCACAGCAATGGCCTATTTGAATTCTTTTCTCCAACTCTCAGACATGTTCTTTTTTTTTTTTAAATCCCTTCACCTCCAAATGATTCAAAAATATGATATTTAAAAATTGGCTGTGGCCAATTTTTTCACACTTATAGGTCTCTGCCACAACAAAGGTCAATTTGCTATGTTTTGCAGATGCTTTGCTTATCTGACTATTTCAATCTTTCAGCCTCGGTAATACAATTTTTCATAACTTGGCACATTCATCCTTTGCAAACTTTCAACTGGGTTGGATTCATAGGTATGTTCATTCCAGGACTCAGATATATAAATGCTGATTTGTCTTCTGTCCTGATGTCAGTCTTCTATTACCTCCCACACCTAACAAGGCAGTCAGGTTGGAAGGGAGCCCTGGGAGGCCTGAATCTTCTGGTATATTAGTGTGTCTGTCAGGGAGGAAGGGCCAAGTCACTGTAATTCCTGGAAATTTGGTGCTAAGAGCAGGGCCATGTTCTGCTTCTTCATCAGTGTGTTACAGTGTCCAATTGTTTGCCCCAGTAGGCTTGTACTTATGCCTTTGTAGTGTAAATGAATGAGCTTCTGCATTTTCTTTTATAAAGTGCAGGCCTGGCCAGCAGGGGCACTAGGAGTAAGGATCATCTTGGCTCTTCTACCACTGGCAACTATAGAGGGCCTCCCTGCACCACTCCTCACCCCTCATCACTCACCCTGCACCACACACACTCACCTTTTTCAGGGGCATTAAAAAGAAGTATGACTTGGTGGATGTCACAGGAGTCCTTGAGAAGAGAGCTAAAGACTAAATAAATGTGGAAAAAAACAAAAGGCCCTAGGAAGGATAGAGCCAGGGCAAATGGGGGCTTGTCTGGGACAGCTGTCTTTTGATGGATAAAGGCTCATCATCAAATATGAGGAATGAATGAGCCAGAATGGGTGAGAACATGAACAGAGTCCAAGTTATAGGGCTAAAAGAAATCTTGTTATTCAAACAAGCTCATAGTATCAACTGGAAAAGCAAAGCCCAGGCATCCCCAAACAATAAATTAAAATACATTTCTTTTCTTTTCTATTTTCTATCAGACTTTAATTCTTTTTATAAAAAATTCAAGCTCACAGTTTCATTCTGGTTTGGTTTGGTTTTGGTTTTGGTTTTGGTTTTTGTGGTTGTTGTTGTTGTTTGCTTGTTCGTTCTACCTCTAGAAACGACTGCTATTAGTAAATGCAGGGGTGTTTGTTTTTTGTTTTGTTTCATTTTGTTTTGTTTCATCATAGGGGTAACTGATATATCTTCTCAGAATTTTTCTATATAGCTGCATTTTAAAACAAAAAATTATGATTATACTATACACTAGAAGTTTCCAAGTATGGTTAGTTGGTTGGGTTGGTTGGGGTGATTGGATTGGTTGATTAGTTGGCACCCTGGTTAGTTTTTTTGTCAACATGACACAAACTCCAGGTAACTGAGAAGAGGGAATCTTTATTGGAAATATGCTTTCATCAAATTGGCTTGTAGACAAGTCTGTACAGCAATACATACATATATATATATATATATATATATATATATATATATATAAAATTGATGTGGAAGGGCCTATATCATTGTGGGTGGTACCACCCTGGGGCAAGTTGACCTGGTGTGTTTAAGAAAGTAGCCTGAGCAGGCCATAAAGAACAAGCCAGCAAGCAGAATTTCTCCATGCTTTCTGCTTCCATTCCTGCCTCTGGGTTCCTGCTTGAGTTCTTTCCTTGACTTCTCTCAGTGAGGAATCATGATCAGGCTGTATAAACTAAATAAACACTTTCTTCCCCAAGTTGCTTTTCATCAAAATGTTATCTCAGCAATATAAAGCAAACTAGGACAGCTGGGGTTTGTGAGTTGGTTGTTTTGTTGTTCTTATTGTTCACTTTAATTTGTTTTTCATGTTTCCTTTTGTGGTTTTGGTTTGTTTGTTTGTTTGTTTGTTTGTTTGTTTGAGACAAGATCTCATGATGTGGACAAGGTTGGTCTAGAACTTACAGAGATCTTCCTGCTTCTGTCCCCACTCCTGAGGGCTGAGATTAAAGGGGATCTGCCAGTACCATAGGCAGTTCATAATCTTTTATAACAAGGCTTCTTTACAGACTTAGAAATTATTGAGGTTTTACCAAAGAACTTTGATTTTGTGAACCATGTTCAGGGGAGCTAGCTGGAGCTAACTCCCAACTCAGGTTTAGCAACAACCTGAAGACATCATGGGTGAATTCACACTGTGCAATCAGCTGACACCACACATCAGCTCTCTCCCACTCCTCCCAAAGGGCCAACTGTTAAACATTTACCAGAATAGGAATAATTACAGTGATCAATCTTCCCATATTAGACAGTTTAAATGAGGATTTAGAATTTTTAGGTAATTTATTTCAAAATTATAATAATGAAAATATTACATGTTAACATAAGCAACACTTCCTGTTTAAATTTTTGCAAATCTACAAATTTCTGATTTATAGAAGGCAGCTGAATTCTATCTGCTTCAACTGACATTAAATTATGGTGTTAGAAGTTACAGTTTTCAGAAACCTCTACTAGACTATATTCATGACAATGAGTGTAAAGATGAAGCGTAGCTTCACTGTATAGAGTCTTGAAAATCCCGTAGTCCCCACAGACTCTGCAAAGGCCTTAGAGAGTCCCAGGGTCACTTTCATATGATACTATGGCACACATCAATAGTCAGAAGACAACCTTCAAAAATGAGTTCTCTCCTTCCATCATGTGGGCTTGTGGATAAAACTTGGGGCATCAGGCAGGCTTGGCAGTGGGTACCTTTACCAGGAGCTGCTTTTAGTAGCTGAGCCATCTTGACAGCACCATATATGTGTGTGTGTGTGTGTGTGTGTGTGTGTGTATGTATATGTACTTATATATATGTATATATATATGCACATATATATGTATACACACACATATATATATGTATATATATATATATATGTATATATAAGCACTTTTTTGTCCCAATGGATTTTTATATAAATCTTCATTAAAAAGGCTCATGTCATATATGCTAACAGTTACCAAGATCACTTGCTGTTGCTTTCTTTGCTTCTTTTTCTTCTTCTTCAGTTTCCCACATATTTTATCATCTAGAGAACAATAGAATAAAAAGGAAGCAAGATGGAACCCAGTGAAAGTTGGGCTAAACTGCCTCTTTTCTGAAGTTTTTGGGATGAGTACTCTATGCTTTGTGTCTTACTGGGGTCATTTCCTGACTCTCTCAGTGATGGTATAGGTCAGGCCAGGAAATGCTAACTCCATCCAGAAAGTCATTCCCTATCTTCAAAGATGTCATAAAGGAAAGGAGTTGGTGCTGCACACAGATTCACCTTATATGAAGTCTGTACTTTTGCTCCACTCTTTCACCATTGCTCCAGCTATTCCTTCCCCATCTTTAGATATGCATAATCTCCTTTAGGTTTTGTTCCTTCTCTCTGAACTTGTGTTCTTATCCAGTTCACATTTCTATCTTTTCATAGTGTTCACTCCTCTAAGCTCTGAGTCATGAAGAAAGTACACAATGGCAGTAACAAACTTCTCATCTGTCAGGCATTCTGGTGCCCACCATACTGTTAGTGCTTAAAACAAAAACCTTTCCTTTAAACTAGCAAGAATGGTCTGTGGCTAGAGATGAACACATAAAAGGTCATTTCTCCTCCTCAGCTCCCTCCTTGTTGTAGTAGGATATTTCCCTAGGTCAGATCTTAGGAAATGCTCCTATTTGATATTTTAAGCCTTACAAAAAGAAGTGGAAGGGGGTGCAAGTCTGTGCCACTAAGTAGCTGTTTTGGTTCTTCTTGATTATCAACTTGATTGGTCTGAAAAGTGATGAGATTAGTAAAGCGTGTCTTTTCAAGAGATGATTAGATCCTGCAGGCTCTGACCTAATGTACAGGTGAACATGGTAAATCCATAGCATGGTGGCATTATTGAGAGGTGGTAAAAGGGAGAATATTGAACCTAGCTGGAGGAAGTAGACCACTGAGGGAATGTCCATAACAACACTTTATCATCCCATGACCCTTCCTGGCTTGTTCTCTCTCTCTCTCTCTCTCTCTCTCTCTCTCTCTCTCTCTCTCTCTCTCTCTCTCTCTCTCTCTCTCTCTCTCTCTCTCTCTCTCTCCTCCCCCTCCTCCTCCTCCTCCACCTCCCCCACCTCCCCCTCTCCTCCTCCTCCTCCACCTCCTCCACCTCCCCCACCTCCCCCACCTCCCCCTCTCCTCCTCGTCCTCGTCCTCCTCCTCCTCCTCCTCATCTTCCTCCTCTTCTTCTTCTTCTTCTCTCTCTCTCTCTCTCCCCTTCTCTCTCCCCTTCTCTCCCCCTTCTCTCTTCTTCTCTCTCTTTCTCCATTTATCTAAGTAATGTAAAATGAAATGAAGAAGCTGTCATTTTCTTCCATTCTGTGGTCCTGCTACCATGATGTTCTGTCAAAGCACACAGGCCCAAACAAACACAACCCCAGCCCTATAAAACCATGCAACCTTTGCTGCTTTAAATCATTTCAGGCATTTTGTCATAGTAATAAAAAAAAAAATAACCAATACAGCTGATGGATGGTGCTCTGTTTGTAAAGTCCCCAGTCATAGAAGTTTGCCCAGGTTCATTAGTCATGAGCAACTTTCAGGATGTGGGACTTAGAATGCTAACATGGGAAAAGCTCACCACCTGGACTGATGAGTTCCTGTGGTCATTACACTAGGCTGATTCTGTTTTCTTATCTCCAAACAAACAAAAGCAATGTTAAAATTCATCATAGTGACATAACAACTAAGGTTACAGAAATCCTACTCTATACAGATGGGGCTGACTTTATTTAATCCTTCCAAAACTTAATACATCACTAACTAATCCTCAATTCGTGTACTAAGTCATATCACAGTTTCCTGCTAGGTAAAAGGAGATACAGAAGTACAAAAATGTCATGACAAAGGTCCGAGAGCCTATAGTGACAGAGCAGGGAGATGAGTGTGGGAATCTGGGTCCTCTCAAAGGATGGAGTCACACGTGACCCTTCCATGAGGGCTTGTATTTCATACAAAGCCTACCACAGAAGGAGGCAAAGGACAGAGGCATTCTCTCTAGCCCTCTCTGGCTTTAGTCTTCTTCTTATTCCTGTGCACTGAGCATCTACTTTCAGTAACATTAACTTACCTCTACCTGTGCCCCCAGGAAGCCCCAGTCTGCTCATACGCCTGGTCCTAGCTATTAACATAAGATGTGGTGCTCTGTTTTACTAAGCCTGTCTCCTCTCTGCCTGAACCACTGACCACTGCAAAGCATCCTCATCTGGGGTCCTTGCAGACTCTTGGGTCTGCCTCTACTGCTTAGGGTCTGTGAAAAGAAAGGGCATATGGGCCTGGTCACTCACTACACCCGGAAGAGCCTGGAACGTCATGTTAAGATGATGAGTTTTCATCTGATAGATAATAAGGAGCTAGCTATCCAAGATCTACAAGCAATGGCATGAGCCCATCTGTGTTTTGGAAAACTACGGTGGAAAATGGACAGGAGCAAGACATCCATAGGGATGGTGACTGTCTGTTATAAGATACCCAACATATTCAGATAAAGTTCTGCTAAGCACATGAAGACCAAGATAACTACTCCATCAGATGAGAAAAACAATGTGCTCAATGTACCTCAAAATCTTCAGTTTTGAGCTAAGGCTCCCTGATTTTTACTTTTCTGAAACAGCAGAAAAATTCTAACCTACACACACACACACACACACACACACACACACACACGAATAACAGGTTCTAAGCATTATCACCTATCCTTTGAACACTGTAACAATGTTAGACCCTGCTATGCTTCTAATGTTCTTCTGTCTGTTTAAAACACCAGCATGCACTAATATAATACTGCTGCCTAAAAAGAAGCACTGGGCTCACATTGCATGCTGTCTGTGAGAAATAGCAAAACCCAAAATGATAAAAATCTCCAAAAGGCCAATGACGGCTTGGAAATGCACTTTCAAAGCATCCCATTGCTGTTCTCTTGTGGCTTCAGAATCCTAAGAATATACATCTAAACCTGTAAGGAGAGTATTTCAGAACTGCAGGCAGCAAAACCTACTATAAGAAAGGAGCACCCCAAATAACCCCGACTCTTTCTACAAAGCAGCCCAGCTTTAAATGAATGCAACATAATCTATGGATAAGACTACATCCCCAGGGGTTCCAGAGGCCCCTCGCCCCACAGGAAGCCTGAGATCCATTTCAACACACAAGATAGCACACTTTGCCTTCAGACCGCCTTTTAAGGCTTGCGAAGTTCAGGATCCTTAAAAATGGCTCCCAACTCTTAATATATCAAAGACTGTCTGCATTAATATCTTTCAAAGACCCAAAGTTCAGCAAGGAATAAAAATTGTTTTTGAATGTGCTTCAGGAATTAATATTATAAAATATGAGGTTTCTTTTCCTCTCAAATAAATTGAAGATGAATAAATTGTTCTCAGTGTCCTTAGAAATGGAGTCTGAAGGCTAGAAACGAGGATGCCAGGAGGAGGTAGAGTGTAGCAGAGCTTCGGGAACCTATGTGGGGGCAGAAGAGTGCTTTTACTCTCTTAAATGAAGCACATATCCACCTCCTTAATACTAAAATGCAGGAAGTAAGTCTACTAGCTTAAAGTCATTTCCCAAAGCATTGGTTTCATTGGTTTACTGTGCTGCTGTGATCCCAGAGTGGTGGCTGTTACGGTGACTGTCTTGCTTGCCCTCTCTGCTTGGACACAGTACATTGGAACATGCATGTGCAGTCCTTCTCAGAGATGAGAAGACAAGATCTGGGAACTTTCCTCCACAATGCTTTCAGCCATGCTTCTGGTCTGCTCACAGCCTTGGTCAAACAGGTATTTCTATAGCTTGAGACTTTAAGTTTCTTGCTCGTTTACAAAATCCAGCCTCACATCCTCAGGCCAGATGGTTTCAGTGGCGATTTTCTTCTAGCTACTTCTCTTTATAAAGACAACTTAATTCTCACATATGTTGAGAAATACAAAACTTGGAAAATCCTGCTACTTGAAAGGGAGCATGGTGACTTCTAATATCTTGGTTATTTTTCCCTAGTCTTTGTAGCAATTTTAATCTGATCTCAAATATGCTGCGTGTGTGTAGCATTGCGCACTGTACTAACTTCTTGAGTCATAATTCAAGCATGTTCCTATCAATTCTAATTCTTCTTCTTTCTCATCGTTGGCCAAGTAAAGCTACTTTTGATGCCATCTGCTCTTCGCTTACAACCTCTGGGATTTTGTAATTTTGTTCTTTCACACTTCTGCCATCAGTTTAACTTGGATTTTAATATGTTCATATTTTTCTTAGATATGCAGCATATTTTACAAAAATGTTATCGATATTATCTAAGTGGTATGCTTAAAAAGAATAGAGGTGCCCTCAGAAAATGCTCCCAAGTTGCTATGACACTTGCACACTATTTCCCAGCATACACCAAGAACTGCTTCCAAAGCCACCCAGAGAAAGAGCATGTGGGAGACTCGCATGCTGCCTCCCTATTCTAGGGGACACATCAAGGCCAATGGCAAGATTTGAGCATGGTGTTTAACTTCTTTGAGCTGCTAAACCTCATCTGCAAAATTGGTGAAAGAGTTCTTCTCTCACACGGGGAGGTGTTTAGCTTGCTGAAGTGTTGGCCTCCTTATTCACTGGGACACACCTTTTCAAATCTGGGCTAATTTAAATAAAGTTCATAAAAATAAAGAAATAATGTTTTCCATAGGGCTTTAAAACATGATGACTAGTAGGTAAGTTAACTGCATTCTCCTAAGTCTAGTTTCTTTGACATCTGGATAATCTATGATCCTCTGTGTTCATCCTGGTGAAGAATGTTCACTGTACATTAATTCCACAGATCTGTGAAAATGGGGGAGCTTTATAAAGTTCAAAGGATCAGTGTCGATACAATTTTAGACATTTTGTTTTCAAACTATAAATGAGGGTAGTTACATGAGTCCTGCCAATCATTTACAGAACAGTTGTTGACATAGGACAAAACAATATGGCCACAGCACACTCATGCCTGTACAACAAGGCATTTGCTCTCACTCCTTACTCCACAGCCAGCTATCCCTGGGTCCTTCACCTCAGCTGGACTGACAATCAGCTGGGTGGGATAGCTAGAAACCTTGGCCTTCTTTCTTCCTTCAGTCTTGGTTCTCCCCCTCTTCCATCTCAGCAGGTTCTCACATGCCCTCCTTGTCTTTGTCAGTCCTTTCTTCCCTGGTGTCTTCAGCCTCTGAGCCAGACTGGTTCTCTCTCCTTGATGCGGTCATTACAGATAAGATTCATTTTTGTCTCTGTAACTCCCCCCAGGGGTGTTTTGTTGCCTATTCTAAAGAGGAATGAAGTATCCACACTTTGGTCTTCTTTCTTCCTGATTTTCTTTTTTTTTTTAATTTTTTTTTAATTTTTAATATTTTTATTACATATTTTCCTCAATTACATTTCCAATGCTATCCCAAAAGTCCCCCATAGCGCCCCCCACTTCCCTACCCACCCATTCCCATTCTTTTGGCCCTGGCATTCCCCTATATTGGGGCATATAAAGTTTGCAAGTCCAATGGGCCTCTCTTTCCATTGATGGCCGACTAGGCCATCTTTCCATACATATGCCGCTAGAGACAAGAGCTCCGGGGTTCTGGTTAGTACATCATGTTGTTCCAACATAGGGTTGCAGATCCCTTTAGCTCCTTGGTTACTTTCTCTAGCTTCTCCATTGGGAGCCCTGTGATACATCCAATAGCTGACTGTGAACATCCACTCCTGTGTTTGCTAGGCCCCGGCATCATCTCACAAGAGACAGCTATATTTGGGTCCTTTCAGCAAAATCTTGCTAGTGTATGCAATGGTGTCAGCGTTTAGAAGCTGATTATGGGATGGATCCCTGGATAAAGCAGTCTCTAAATGGTCCATCCTTTCATCACAGCTACGAACTTTGTCTCTGTAACTCCTTCCCTGGGTGTTTTGTTCCCAATTCTAAGAAGGTGCACAGTGTCCACACTTTGGTCTTCATTCTTCTTGAGTTTCATGCGTTTAGCAAATTGTATCTTATATCTTGGGTATCCTAAGTTTTGGGCTAATATCCACTTATCAGTGAATACATATTGTGTGAGTTCTTTTGTGATTGTGTTACTTCACTCAAGATGATGCCCTCCAGGTCCATCCATTTGGCTAGGAATTTCATAAATTCATTCTTTTTAATAGCTGAGTAGTACTCCATTGTGTAAATGTACCATAATTTCTGTATCCATTCCTCTGTTGAGGGACATCTGGGTTCTTTCCAGCTTCTGGCTACTATAAATAGGGCTGCTATGAACATAGTGGAGCATGTGTCCTTTTTACCGGTTGGGACATCTTCTGGATATATGCCCAGGAGAGGTATTGCTGGATCCTCCGGTAGTACTATGTCCAATTTTCTGAGGAACCGCCAGACTGATTTCCAGAGTGGTTGTACAAGCTTGCAATCCCACCAACAATGGAGGAGTGTTCCTCTTTCTCCACATCCTCGCCAGCATCTGCTGTCACCTGAATTTTTGATCTTAGCCATTCTGACTGGTGTGAGGTGGAATCTCAGGGTTGTTTTGATTTGCATTTCCCTGATGATTAAGGATGTTGAACATTTTTTCAGGTGTTTCTCTGCCATTTGGTATTCCTCAGGTGAGAATTCTTTGTTCAGTTCTGAGCCCCATTTTTTAATGGGGTTATTTGACTTTCTGGAGTCCACCTTCTTGAGTTCTTTATATATATTGGATATTAGTCCCTTATCTGATTTAGGATAGGTGAAGATCCTTTCCCAATCTGTTGGTGGTTTTTTTGTCTTATTGATGGTGTCTTTAGCCTTGCAGAAGCTTTGTAGTTTCATGAGGTCCCACTTGTCAATTCTCGATCTTACAGCACAAGCCATTACTGTTCTATTCAGGAATTTTTCCCCTGTGCCCATATCTTCAAGGCTTTTCCCCACTTTCTCCTCTATAAGTTTCAGTGTCTCTGGTTTTATGTGAAGATCCTTGATCCACGTAGACTTGACCTTAGTACAAGGAGATAGGAATGGATCGATTCGCATTCTTCTACATGTTAACAACCAGTTGTGCCAGCACCATTTGTTGAAAATGCTGTCTTTCTTCCACTGGATGTTTTTAGCTCCCTTGTCGAAGATCAAGTGACCATAGGTGTTTGGGTTCATTTCTGGGTCTTCAATTCTATTCCATTGGTCTATTTGTCTGTCACTATACCAGTACCATGCAGTTTTTATCACAATTGCTCTGTAGTAGAGCTTTAGGTCCGGCATGGTGATTCCACCAGAGGTTCTTTTATCCTTGAGAAGAGTTTTTGCTATCCTAGGTTTTTTGTTATTCCAGATGAATTTGCAGATTCCCCTTTCTAATTCGTTGAAGAATTGATTTGGAATTTTGATGGGGATTGCATTGAATCTGTAGATTGCTTTTGGCAAGATAGCCATTTTTACAATGTTGATCCTGCCAATCCATGAGCATGGGAGATCTTTCCATCTTCTGAGATCTTGTATAATTTCTTTCTTCAGAGACTTGAAGTTTTTATTATACAGATCTTTCACTTCCTTAGTTAGAGTCACGCCAAGATATTTTATATTATTTGTGACTATTGAGAAGGGTGTTGTTTCCCTAATTTCTTTCTCAGCCTGTTTATTCTTTGTGTAGAGAAAGGCCATTGATTTGTTTGAGTTAATTTTATATCCAGCTACTTCACCGAAGCTGTTTATCAGGCTTAGGAGTTCTCTGGTGGAATTTTTAGGGTCACTTAGATATACTATCATATCATCTGCAAAAAGTGATATTTTGACTTCATCTTTTCCAATTTGTATCCCTTTGATCTCCTTTTGTTGTCGAATTGCTCTGGCTAGGACTTCAAGTACAATGTTGAATAGGTATGGAGAAAGTGGACAGCCTTGTCTAGTCCCTGATTTTAGAGGGATTGCTTCAAGCTTCTGACCATTTACTTTGATGTTGGCTACTGGTTTGCTGTAGATTGCTTTTATCATGTTTAGGTATGGGCCTTGAATTCCTGATCTTTCCAAGACTTTTATCATGAATGGGTGTTGGATCTTGTCAAATGCTTTTTCCCCATCTAACGAGATGACCATGTGGTTTTTGTCTTTGAGTTTGTTTATATACTGGATTACGTTGATGGATTTCCGTATATTGAACCATCCCTGCATCCCTGGGATGAAACCTACTTGGTCAGGATGGATGATTGTTTTGATGTGTTCTTGGATTCGGTTAGCAAGAACTTTATTGAGGATTTTTGCATCAATATTCATAAGGGATATTGGTCTGAAGTTTTCTATCTTTGTTGGGTCTTTTTGTGGTTTAGGTATCAGAGTAATTGTGGCTTCATAGAAGGAGTTGGGTAGAGTACCTTCTGTTTCTATTTTGTGGAATAGTTTGTGAAGAACTGGGATTAGATCTTCTTTGAAGGTCTGATAGAACTCTGCACTAAACCCATCTGGTCCTGGGCTTTTTTTAGTTGGGAGACTATTAATGACTGCTTCTATTTCTTTGGGGGATATAGAGCTGTTTAGATCATTAACCTGATCTTGATTCAACTTTGGTACCTGGTATCTGTCTAGGAACTTCTCCATTTCATCCAGGTTCTCCAGTTTTGTTGAGTATAGCCTTTGGTAGAAGGATCTGATGGTGTTTTGGATGTCTTCAGGATCTGTTGTTATGTCTCCTTTTTCATTTCTGATTTTGTTAATTAGGATGCTTTCCCTGTGCCCTCTAGTGAGTCTGGCTAAGGGTTTATCTATCTTGTTGATTTTCTCAAAGAACCAGCTCCTTGATTGGTTGATTCTTTGAATAGTTTTTCTTGTTTCCACTTGGTTGATTTCACCCCTGAGTTTGATTATTTCCTGCCGTCTACTCCTCTTGGGTGAATTTGCTTCCTTTTGTTCTAGTGCTTTTAGGTGTGTTGTCAAGCTGCTAATGTGTGCTCTCTCTAGTTTCCTTTTGGAGGCACTCAGAGCTATGAGTTTTCCTCTTAGAAATGCTTTCATTACGTCCCATAAGTTTGGGTATGTTGTGGCTTCATTTTCATTGAACTCTAAAAAGTCCTTAATTTCTTTCTTTATTCCTTCCTTGACCAAGGTATCATTGAGAAGAGTGTTGTTCAGTTTCCACGTGAAGGTTGGCTTTCTATTATTTATTTTGTTATTGAAGATCAGCCTTAGTCCATGGTGATCTGATAGGATGCATGGGACAATTTCAATATTTTTTTATCTGTTGAGGCCTGTTTTGTGACCAATTATGTGGTCAATTTTGGAGAAGGTACCATGAGGTGCTGAGAAGAAGGTATATCCTTTTGTTTTAGGATAGAATGTTCTGTAGATATCTGCCAGATCCATTTGATTCATAATTTCTGTTAGTTTCACTGTGTCCCTGTTTAGTTTCTGTTTCCATGATCTGTCCATTGGTGAAAGTGGTGTGTTGAAGTCTCCCACTATTATTGTATGAGGTGCAATGTGTGCTTTGAGATTTACTAAAGTTTCTTTAATGAATGTGGCTGCCTTTGTATTTGGAGCATAGATATTCAGGATTGATAGTTCCTCTTGGAGGATTTTACCTTTGATGAGTATGAAGTGTCTCTCCCTGTCTTTTTTAATGACTTTGGGTTGGAAGTCAATCTTATCAGATATTAGAATGGCTACTCCAGCTTGTTTCTTCATGCCATTTGCTTGGAAAATTGTTTTCCAGCCTTTCATTCTGAGGTAGTGTCTATCCTTTTCTCTGAGATGAGTTTCCTGTAAGCAGCAAAATGTTGGGTCTTGTTTGTGTAGCCAGTTTGTTAGTCTATGTCTTTTTATCGGGGAGTTGAGTCCATTGATATTAAGAGATATTAAGGAAAAGTAATTGTTGTTTCCTGTTATTATTGTTGTTAAAGTTGGCATTTTGTTCTTGTGGCTGTCTTCTTTTAGGTTTGTTGAGGGATTACCTTCTTGTTGTTTCTAGGGCGTGGTTCCTGTCCTTGTATTGGTTTTTTTCTGTTATTATCCTTTGAAGGGCTGGATTCGTGGAGAGATAATGTGTGAATTTGGTTTTGTCGTGGAATACTTTGGTTTCTCCATCTATGTTAATTGAGAGTTTGGCTGGGTATAGTAGCCTGGGCTGGAATTTGTGTTCTTTTAGTGTCTGTATAACATCCGTCCAGGATTTTCTGGCTTTCATAGTCTCTGGTGAAAAATCTGGTGTAATTCTGATAGGCTTGCCTTTATATGTTACTTGGCCTTTTTCTCTTACTGCTTTTAGTATTCTATCTTTATTTAGAGCATTTGTTGTTCTGATTATAATGTGTCGGGAGGTATTTCTTTTCTGGTCCAGTCTATTTGGAGTTCTGTAGGCTTCTTGTATGTTCATGGGCATCTCTTTCTTTAGATTTGGGAAGTTTTCTTCTATAATTTTGTTGAAGATGTTTGCTGGTCCTTTGAGTTGAAACTCTTCATTCTCATCCACTCCTATTATCCGTAGGTTTGGTCTTCTCATTGTGTCCTGTATTTCTTGGATGTTTTGAGTTAGGATCTTTTTGCATTTTACATTTTCCTTGATTGTTGTGCCGATGTTCTCTATGGAATCTTCTGCACCTGAGATTCTCTCTTCCATCTCTTGTATTCTGTTGCTGATGCTCGTGTCTATGGTTCCAGATTTCTTTCCTAGGGTTTCTATCTCCAGCGTTGCCTCATTTTGGGTTTTCTTTATTGTGTCTACTTCCCTTTTTAGGTCTAGTATGGTTTTGTTCATTTCCATCATCTGTTTGGATGTGTTTTCCTGTTTTTCTGTAAGGACTTCTACCTGTTTGATTATGTTATCCTGTTTTTCTTTAAGGATTTGTAACTCTTTAGCTGTGTTCTCCTGCAATTCTTTAAGGGATTTTTGTGCTTCCTCTTTATTGTCTTCTGCCTGTTTAGCAGTGTTCTCCTGCATTTCTTTAAGTGTGTTATTAAAGTCCTTCTTGAAGTCCTCTATCATCATCAGGAGATATGCTTTTAAATCTGTGTCTAGCTTTTCCGGTGTGTTGGGGTGCCCTGGACTGGGCGAAGTGGGGGTGCTGGGTTCTGATGATGGTGAGTGGTCTTGGTTTCTGTTAGTAAGATTATTACGTTTACCTTTCGCCATCTGGTAATCTCTGGGGTTAGTTGTTATCGTTGTCACTGTTTAAAGATTGGAGCAGAAGCTGTGTTCCACTCACCAGCAGTCCCAAAATCCTGCGGCGGGGGTCGTGGGTAGCTGGCGGGTGTCAGGCAACCCTGCGCTCCAGCTACCCAGGAGCTGATCCGGCCGGATGAGGCCTGTGGCCCTACTCAGGCCGGTTTCTGCTTCCCTAACTAATGCAGTCTCAGGTCCCGAGCACTTGGATTGGAGCAGAAGCTGTGCTCCACTCACCAGAAGTCTTAAGATCCTGTGGCGGGTGTTGTGGGTAGCTGGCGAGTGTCAGCAGACCCTGCGCCCCAGCTGCCCTGGTGCTTTTCTGACCGGAAGAGGGTTGTGGCCCTATGTAGGCCGGATTTCTCTCTCCCCAACCAGAGCAGTCTCAGGTCCTGCGTGATTGGACTGGAGCAGAAGCTGTGTTCCACTCACCAGCAGTCCCAAAATCCTGCGGCGGGGGTTGTGGGTAGCTGGCGGGTGTCAGGCAACCCTGTGCTCCCGCTACCCCGGCGCTGATCCGGCCGGATGAGGCCTGTGGCCCTACTCAGGCTGGTTTCTGCTTCCCTAACTAATGCAGTCTCAGGTCCCGAGCACTTGGATTGGAGCAGAAGCTGTGCTCCACTCACCAGAAGTCTTAAGATCCTGTGGCGGGTGTTGTGGGTAGCTGGCGAGTGTCAGCAGACCCTGCGCCCCAGCTGCCCTGGTGCTTTTCTCTCTTCCTGATTTTCTTGTGTTTTGCAAGTTGTATCTTGGGTATTCTAAGTTTCTGGGCTAATGTCCACTTATCAATGAGTGCATATCAAGTGACTTCTTTGGTGATTGGGTTACCTTACTCAGGATGATATCCTCCAGATACATCCATTTGCCCAAGAATTTTATAAACTCATTGTTTTTAATAGCTGGGTAGTACCACACTTTCTGTATCCATTCCTCTGTTGAGGGACATCTCGGTTCTTTCCAGCTTCTGGCTATTATAAATAAGGCTACTATGAACATAGTGGAGCATGTGTCCTTATTACCAGTTGGAACATCTTCTGGGTATATGCCCAGGAGATGTATTGCTGGATTTTTCAGTAGTACGATGTCCAATTTTCTGAGGAACCGCCAGACTGATATCCTCGCCAGCATCTGCTGTCACCTGAATTTTTGATCTTAGCCATTCTGACTGGAGTGTGGTGGAATCTCAAGGTTGTTTTGATTTGCACCATCCAGAGACTACCCCACCTGGGGATCCATCCCATAATCAACCACCAAACCCAGACACTATTGCATATGCCAGCAAGATTTTGCTGAAAGGACCCTGATATAGCTGTCGCATGTGAGGCTATGCCAGTGCCTGGCAAATACAGAAGTGGATGCTCACAGTCATCTATAGGATGGAACACAAGGCCCACAATGGAGGAGCTAGAGAAAGTACCCAAGGAGCTAAAGGGGTCTGCAACCCTATAGGTGGAACAACAATATAAACTAACCAGTACCCCCAGAGCTCGTGTCTCTAGCTGCATATGTATCAGAAGATGGTCTAGTCAGCCATCATTGGGAAGAGAGGCCCTTTGGTCTTGCAAACTTTATATGCCCCAGTACAGGGGAATTCCAGGGCCAAGAAGTGGGAGTGGGTGGGTAAGGGAGCAGAGAAGGGAGAGGGTATAGGGAACTTTCGGGATAGCATTTAAAATGTAAATAAAGAAAATATCTAATAAAAAAATGATTCATTTTTGACCCTCTCTTCACTTGGTTTCTCCGAGACAGACAGTCCATTCCTGGTTTGATCTTCACTTCCTACTCTTCTGTTTTAATAAGACATTAAAATCTAGATCCAGAAAGAACTGCCAAATCATGTCTTCACAGATGCTAATAAGTAGAATATTACCATTAAATTTCATTGTTTGGCTTAGGCAAAGGAGACAGCTCTTTTTACTTTTTATATTGTTTCCATGGCTATAAAGAACTAAAGATTAAAAATTAATACTTAATAAGATGCCAAATAGATAATATATATGCCATCAATACTTTCCTATCCTCTCATTAGCTCCTTGCATTAGATGTCATTGCATGCACACAGTTGTCATGACTGTCTTCTAGCAGTTACTCATTGGGAAACCCCTACATGTTAGATATTGTAGAAAATTAAAAGTTACCCTTCATTGAACCCCCTCACATGTGCAGAAAGTTAATATAACAAGAACCTTACATCTTAGGTGTTAAATTCCTCAGTCAAAACTTTAAGTTCATACATCTGGCAAACAAGGACCCCGTTTTCAGGCTGCATCTCTGACTCAGCACTACCTTTATGTAACCCAACATCGAGTGAAGCGGATTATAAGATACACGAGTTGGGATGTATGAGGAATGGATATATGGGATTTATGGGATGTATGAGGAAGCAGCTTTCAGTTCTGACACAACTACTTATAGAATTATATAGTTTATGTACTTGCCTTTCCAAAAACTAAGAGAAATGTAAAAGTAGTGGTTTTCTACATAGAAAAATTATCAATGTACAAATCAATTTTTTTCTTGCCTTATAATATTATGGGCTTTGTCCACTCCTGGTACGGTACTTTAAACCTTGTGAAAAAGTAGAGAGACCATTGGCCCTTGAAAGAGACCAACTAGTGCTTTTTGTTTGTTTTATCTTATTTTTGCTGAATGGACATTTCAAATTGCCTTCTAGATACTTACACTTCGTTCTGCTCCTAGCCTTTGTCAGAGAAGCGTCATTTTTGTAGTTGGCAGAAGTTAATGCAGGTAACCATAACTGGTCAGAGTTCTAAGAGTGATAATTTTGTCCTTGGTTCTAAATGAGACATTGATACCAGCCTCTCTAAAGATCAATAAACACCATGAACAGTGAGCAGAAAGACTTTAAGGGCCAGAGGATCAGCACGGGTGCTGCACAAAATAAAATTCTATTTTCTGAGCATGGCATGGGGCTGTGGCACTCGCCAACTCACAGTAGCTAAGGTTATCTAGACAAGACCTATGGAAGATGGAACCCATCAATATTTCATCATGGGTGGAGGGGAGGTTCTGAGCCCTAACCCTCCTTGAGAAATTATTGTAGTAATAATTGCTGTAGAAAGAGCTGATTTTTTCCCCATGAGTGGTGTAGGCTCCAGTAAAAAAAAAAAAAATGTACTCATGCTCACAACCCTAGTAAGATTTCCTGTGAAGGAGAAGGGATCATTAGGAGAGGAAAGAAGCTAATATTGTGTGATGAAGGGAAAGATGGCTGAAATTCATTCTGTACATGCATTAAATTGACAAAATTTGTCCAAGAATACAAGAATTATTAAGATCAGGAGAAAAAAGATAAGCATTAGTTTGAAAGAAAGATGGAAGGAAGGAAGGAAGGAAGGAAGGAAGGAAGGAAGGAAGGAAGGAAGGAAGGAAGGAAGGAAGAGAGGGAAAAGAAAAAAGGAAAGAAAACAAATTCAGAAAAGTCCAACGCTGGCCTTTTGCCCATCTCTTGCAAGTCCTATGAGCTTAGACTTGCTGTGATTTGGGAGGAGCTGAAGCAGTGTTTCCCTGACAGCACTGACATTTTATTTTCCTTCCTGTGGCTTTTCTGGAAGTCAAAGAGCCCGTCTTATATAGTTAGGTCCCAATGTGAAAACAAGCACCAGCCTGGGCCTTACAAGAAATCAGGGCAAACCGCAGAAGACACAGGAGGCATGTAAAGAGAAGGCAATGATTCTCTCTCCTTTCTATTAATTGCCCAGGTAGTTTTAGGCTGTGACTCACTGGGGTTTTAAGAACATTTTCTTGTGCTTTCCTCCCTTCTTACACATTTGCAATGCAGTGACTATTATGACAGGGAGAGGCAAGGCCACGTCTCATTGTAGCTGATCCAAGGAGCAGTGTTAGGTGTCTCCAGGCAGCCATTGGTGGGTGTGCTTGCTTCTGAATCTGCCCAGCGCCCTCTGGTCTTGGCAGCTGCTTGACTTTTGTGAGAATAGCAGGCGTTCATGGTCGGGAAAGATGAGCAGGTACAAAGGATGATGCCTTGGCTGTTGACAAAGCATTGTAGAAGGGTCTGTGGATGTTTCAGAACTCAATGAGAAAGAGAACAGGGATAGATCAAACACTGCTGAGGGCTGAAGGCATGGTTCAGGTAATTTCAATGTAACAAACACCTCTGACTGTAAACTCACAGGGAAAAAAAGACAAATATATTTTATTCTTTACTGAATTCCCAGTGACTAGCACAATATTGGCACAACATAGGTCTGTTAATAATATGCAAATGATATCCATAAACTATCTTTGTATCTGATTTATGGACTAGATTTATCTGGTAAATAGTCCTTAAATGAGATCAACTTTGTGTCACAGTATCTCAGACAATGTTGGCTGTTTTCAAGATAAAGGAAGATGTATCCGTTGAGAGATTTAAACCCTTGGTTTGACTTTATGGGGGGTTGTGGTTTAAATTTATATTGCCTGTGACATCCAAGAGACTCAAACTGAAAAATCAATTTAAAACCAGTTCTTAGATTGGAACAAAGCAAAAACAAAAATAAAGCATCTTTGTAGGGCTATACTCTCAGCCAAGGCCACAAAGATGTCACCTTTGCTGAAGCGCCACCAATGCTACTTCACAGTGGGAAAAAAAAAATGTGCAATGAAGCAAGTGCCTGTGAGAGACAGCAGAAATAACAAAACAGAGAGCACCAGTGTTCCAGTGAGGGGATAACTGGAAGAAACTTATAAAACGTTTGTGATCAAATGATTCAAACGGAAGCATCAGGACACAATGTAATGAAAGAACAGACATCAAAATAAGGAACAAATGTATTGAAGACTGTAGGTACTTTAAAAAGATTTTCAAGGATATGGGGCTAAGACAGATGGCTCACTGGTTAAGAACACAGGCTGCTTTTCAAGCGAACCCAGGTTCAATTCCCAGCACCCACATAGTGGCTCACAACTGTCTGTAACTCCAGTTCCAGGAGATCTGACGCCCTCTCTCAGCCTCCACAGGCATGAAGCATATGCATTTTGCACAGACATACATGCATGCAAAACCCCATATACATAATTATCTTTAAGTAAAAATACAAGAATGTCAGAGATAATTTATGTAAGTTAACTATATCTTCTATAGTGAATAACTTCACAACCAGCTAAGAATGAGAAAATAAAAATAATAAATAAATAAATAAATCATTAAGTACAGAGAAAAATGAGAAATAAAACAGCAATAAATCCAAAAGCAAATGGGTGGTCAGGACAACTTGGAGGCAATGGCTGGAAGAAATTCAGGTGTATTGATAGGAAACAAGGTTGGAACAGACCAACCCTGTGCACAAATAAGGAAAGGCTTTAGACCTGATTTCTAAAACTGTCCATTGAAGTAAAAGATACAAAAAGAAAACAGTAGGTAAGTGCAGAACATAATGAAAATTCACAAACTGAACTCAGGTGCAAGACCAGCATTCAGATCATGAAACACCAGCACCTCAGAGGCCTACCTCGTGTCCCTTCCTGCCACCTTCCTGATCGCTCCTGAAGCGGTGGCTGTCCTGAGTCCAGCATCATGTCTTAGTTTTGGTTTTTATTCCAGATTTGAATGAAGACGAAAAGAGAAAAGGCAAAATTCACAAAAATTTCAGAAAATAGCATTTGTCCTATCAGTGATTATAAAAATTCTAAAGTACAAAAACACCTACAAAGGAGAAAGACTGATGAATTTTACTACATTAAATAAAATTGTTTGCTTAGCAGAGGGTGTCATAAAACCAATAGTCTAGTAAAAACTGAGGGAAGAAATTGTAGTCAGACAAACAACTCCCCGAGTATCAGTCCCCAGAACACACAAGGAATCCCCCCAGATCCATGAGGAATACACAGCCAATTAGTTTGCAAAATGGACAAAAGAAATCAGCATACATTCCACTGGAGAGGGAATCTTTATGGCAGTCCATATATCAAAATGTTTGACATGGGCATTACCTAGGGAAGTCAGAAATGAAACCACAGCTCCCCGCCTGGTAAAAACGAATCTAGTATAGTACAGTTAGCAGTTGGAACTGAAGCAAACTCTCTGGGTTACAGCCTCAGATCTGAACCCTAACTGTGTATTCTTGATCAGTTTGCTTTTCTTCAAACCTTGGTTTTGCCATCTATAAAATGAAGCCAATAATCCTTCCGGCCCATTTTACTGAGTTTTCTGTTGCTAATACTAAGGAAGGAAGGTTATTTGTGTTCTGTCCCAGTCTTGAGGGCCATATTTGCTGCTGGTTCTTTGGTGGCAGAGTTCTGAACTGGATCAGAACATCATATGCAAGAGATGGGAACACAAGAGAAACCTAGACAGACGTAATAACCCATTATTCACCAGACTGACCTAATCCATTCATAAAAGCAGGGCCTTGGTCACCTCTTAATATCTCATAATGGAGGAAATTTAGCATCTGTTTTGAAGGAGCCAAGGCATATTCTGATGATAGCACCAGCTCACAGGATTACTGTGATGGACAAATTAGTTATTATATTTAAAGTGTTAGAAAGTGGAGGGAATTTCATTTAATTGTGTGCCTTAGGCCAGGTTGTTATGTTACCAGGCACTGAATTGATTAAACAGCATTTACTTCTCAGAGGCCTGTAGTCTAGGAAACTCACGCCCAAGGTCCTGTCAGGTTTATTATCTGACAAGGGCTTTCTCTATGGTTTGCAGAGAACTGCCTTCTGGCTGTATTCTCTGATGGCAGACAGAGAACAAACGAAGAAGACTGTCATATCTGTTTTAACAAGGGCACCTACACCCATCAAGATCACAGATCTACAAACTTACCCTAAGCAGGGGAGACAGTTACTGCATTAGAAATCAGTACTTCACATGAATTGGAGAATATAGTCATTTATTCCATGGCTAGATTAATAATCATGCGTGTAAAAGGACCTCGGACCTCTTGTGTTTTCTTTATATTACATTCTTAGTGATCTTACTCAGAATAATGGATTCATGTACAGTTCTAGCACAGATTCCAAGTGTGGTCTCGCATGCTCCTACATCTTCTATACATAAGCACACACATTTCTAACATTCTTCTGAACTTTAAGGACCTAAAATCGACCCTATCTACTCAGCCAAATGCCCACTCAGGCACCTTCTCTATTGAGAGCAACCCATCCTTCACTTGTCCAGGCCAAACCTTCTGATTTATTTCTCTTTTACCCTAACTTTAGTAAATACTCTCATGCCTTTCAATACATATGTTTTCTCTCTCTCTCTCTCTCTCTCTCTCTCTCTCTCTCTCTCTCTCTCTCTCTCTCTCTCTCTCTCTCTCTCAACTAAGCTATCATATTAGCCTTCACAGTGCCTGTTCTACCCTCAGGCCTGAATCCCTGCAAGTTATTCTCAGCATAGCATCTGAATGATGGTGCTTCAGCATAAAGATGTCTTGCTGTTCAACTCTTCTAAACCCCTCCAGGACCTTCCCATCTTCCTCAGTAAAAGTCTAAATTCCAATGAAATCCTGTAGGTGTCGGAACTGTTATGTCCTGTGTTCACACTCTGACTACTGCCCTTCCACATCATCTGCTTGGGACCTTCATACTGCTACTCGCTCTATCTGGCGTGCTGGAGCGTTCTAGATGCTGACTTTGCTTACCTCTCACTTTTTCTTCTTAGATCTTCTCCTAAATGACTTTTTCTCAGTGACATCTTCTTTGAACACTGTCTAAAACCTCAGCACCCCCCCACACCTCCATACTTTACATCTCCTGGAGTGGTTGGAAGGAGAATGGACCCATAGGCTCATAAGTTTGACTGTTGGTGATGAGAGAGCTAAATGCAGGTGATGGGCACATGGGTAAGGAGAGAATATAAAACTATGTGTTCTTTTATTCTGTCATAGATTTTCTCTCTTTGGTGGCAGTACACAAAAGTCTACTTAATAGTGAGAGCATGAATCCAGTGAGAAGCCCCACAGCTTCAGAATGGCTATTGTAATGCTTTAGGAGTTCACCGAAGTTCATAGACCTTGGGTCTAGTTAATTTTGATGTGTGATTATTCTTTATTTGCAAATTTTTCATAATAAATTTTAATAAGAATAATAATGCTGATAAATTTCAAGCCCAAAATGTTGAGCTATCTAGACAGCATAGTTTTATTGCTGTATAATTTCAAAACATGAAAGAAAAATTAATATTTTAACATATACAAGAAAAACATAAAGGGAAGCCAGGCAACAAAGTGTTCTGTTTTGTGAGAATGACTAAGAGGGGGATAAAAAATGACAAGATTGTGGAACAATTTTAAAGACAAGTATTGTGTTGTTTGCCTTTTTTGTTCTGGTTTTATTTATGGGCATAGTCAATATTTGTTAATTGTCATGCTTACAAAAATACCACCTGAGTTCATCCCTTTAATTATCCTGTTGATTCTGTCTTTACTATTGCCAGGATTTCTACCTTCTTCAAACCTTCTTTTTTATTTCATTCTTCCTCATGTTTGTTTCTCAGAAATTTTCCCCCAACAGTGTAAATGTCGTTAATCCAGTTCCCCATCCAGAGGACACCATATGTTCCTCACAACTGACCAATCAGAGTGATTTGCCAAAGCAATTCACTTCTTATTGATTTTGCCATAACTGCCCTTGTAGATTAGTTCATTTCTTCCTTTAGGTTGTGGTCCCTTTACGTGCCACATGATCCCGTGGTGTGTCAACTGAAGCCTCAGAAAACTTAGCAATGGTTCCATTGAAAATCTGCCAAAAACAAAAAAAGCCACACCACCTTATGTCGTCTGAGTTTGTGCTGCTGAGGCCTCCACTTCTGGAGGCCAGTTTCTCGGATGCATAGGTATTGCAAGCTCTTCTTGCCATCCTAGCCATTCTTGTATCAGTTCTGAACATTGCCCTACATTCCCGTGATAGTACCTTAGCATGCTCAATGATTCATTGCCCCCTCCTTGCCTTTTGAAGCATCTTTGGGGCAATTTTTGTTTTTAAAACCTAGTCCCCTTCCCTCAACTCAGCTAAATTCTTTTCTTCTTTTAAGGGGTTAGGGTACAACGGAAGCTCTGTTTCCCTTCCCTCTGGAACCCTCTTCAGTTCTAGCTAGAGAAGAGCTCGTCGCTTTGCTTCAGCCATTTGAGACATACATAAATATTTACAGTGTCATTTATTCTTGCCTTGTGGTCCCGTAATTGTTTATAATTGTTCCATAATGGCTATTCAACCAATAGGAACTAATTTTGGATGAAAATCTCAAAGGAATAGAAGAAAATACTTAAAGAAACCAACTGGCCTGTAAAGATTAGAGATGGTTCAACCTCATTGTTAATTACAAACTATAAGCTAAACAATAATAATGTCCCCAAGACTGAAAAAAACTTAAAGTTGATCATACTATGTATTAGTAGAATTTCAGGGAAAGAGCGAGTACACGTGGATACGGACGTGGTGGTGAGCAAGCCTCTTCTGGGAATGGTACCCTAGTGTGATGCAGATGGATCTCCTTATGGCGAGGCCTGAGGAGCTGGGTCTCCACATGGCAAGGACCTGTGGGACTATTCATGCGGAATCTTCTGGTCTTTCCTGAGGAAATGCTTGGGTCACTTTTGCTTTTTGTTCGCATTCTTGATTTTGCTATCAGGACTCTTTACTT
The DNA here is from genome assembly GCF_978045245.1 of Mus caroli. Lineage (NCBI taxonomy): Eukaryota > Metazoa > Chordata > Mammalia > Rodentia > Muridae > Mus > Mus caroli. The sequence continues at coordinate 93,804,608 of NW_028227266.1, forward strand.
TCATTTTGTCTGTGACAGATGTTTCCTCAGAACCAGAAAAAGAAAGCTTGGACTATGACTTATTCTTGTTCATCTCTGAGGAGCATGGAAATGGAACATCACACTACTCCTCTGTTTGTTAATCATGGTATTGCGGCTGAGCCAATGAAAGACCTTGGTCTGAGTACATCAGCTAACATATGGATGTTTCCTTCCTACTGGATCTTAGTTCTAACAACGATCTTACCATTGACTTGCTCTAAATAAAGACTAGATGACTATCAAAAGGTTTGAAAGTTCTTGCTGAATCATTGATTCCAAGACCTAATAGGAACATTCCGAGGCGAGCCAAGTAAGGAGAAGGAACTGACTCGGCATAGTAATTTGCTGAGTTCATTGGGCATTAGAAGAACCAGATCTCCTGATTAAGATATGAAGAGATGTTAAGTGACAACAGTTAAGTCAGAATTTCCTGGGTATATAGTATATCACTTCTCTATACTATAACCACAATTGCTACAAACCACAGTCACCGGGTTATGTGCCAGTGTGCTGGGTTAGATATCAATTGTTTGTTGAAGCTGTATTTCCTTTCTTGATACAGTTCATGGGTTAGCAGGAAACCACCGAGATTGCGGAGGAGAAGGAAGAGGAGAGTACAGTGTGCACATTAGTGTTAAATGTAGGAAGTTCTTAAAAGGGATTGTACATGAGAAAAAGGGAAAATGAAGGTAAACCTTTCAGCTATGAGAAATAGGTGTATAAGTAAAGGTGGCCTGAGTTGTCTCAGCACCAGAGCATGTGAGCTGCACTTCTTGATCCAAGTCTTCTTTTCTCTATGCCATGCATCTTCCTTTGGATTTTGAACTCCTCCGACAGGGCTGGACTCCTGCAGGGACATGATTAGCTATATTGTTAGAAAATGTCATAGTATCAGTTGAAATGAGTCAGAGGTAAAAATTTCCTTTAGTATATTTCAAGATAATAACATTTTTGGAAACTTAAAATGGTACTATTTTTATTAAATATATCTTTTTAGAGGAAGAGATCTTATATGGTTAGAAATATATAAAAATGGCTACTAAGAAGGCTCTATTAACAACAGTAAAAGAGAACTCTTAAAGGAGACATTTTTACATTGCTTGTTTAATTGTAAGTAATTTTATAAAAGAAATAAAATAAAAAGTTGCACACCAAAATCTTCTAAATGCAACTAATTAAATGTAGCACTTAATTGAAATTAAGCATTCATATCCCTAAGTGTTTATATTAGAAACCACAAAAGATTTAACTTTAATGAGGTAAGGTACCAGTGTGAGAGGTTAGGAAAAGGCTCTCTGTACAAACCTAAAGAATGCAGAACTCAGCAAAAAGAAAAGGAAGATAAAAGCAGAAATAAAAGAAATATAAGATAAAACAGCAATGGAGAAGAGCAGCGAGGTCAAAGTTGTTCCCTTGACAAAGCCAAGGAGACAGACCGTTCTAGTGAGTCAAAGAGAAAGAGTGAAAAGTCAACATACCCATAAAAGTAAATGAGGTCCATGGCAGAGGCTCTGTGGAGATAAAAAAGACAAGGAGCTCATGAAAACACTATGCAAGCAAATCTGAAAGTTTAGATGAAATGGATAATATTCTAGAAACATAACCTCTGCAAGCTATCTAAAAAGAAGAAAGGAAATTGAATTGAGAACTAAAACATCCGTTCACCAGAAACACAGCAAGGCTGCTTGTTTTCTTGGGTGAGTTTAATTTTATAAACATCTTTCAAAAGCAAAGACAAGGCAGGAATGCGCCCACTGTTATCATCACAGAGATGGTACAATACACCAGAGATCAAAACCTGTCAGCATCAGTGTCTTAGTTTCTTTTCTTGGTGGTGTGATGGACGAACTAGATTTATTCTGACTCAAAATTCAGGGATTCGGTCCAGGATGGCAGTAACATCACGTCAGCAGGAAGCAGCTTGAAGCAGCTGGCCATGCAGCATCTGCAGTCAGGAAGCAGAGAGGGATAGATGTGCATGGCTGCTCAGCTCTCCTTTATGTGTCTAGTTCAGAATCCCAGGCAGGGAAAGGTGCCACCCACAGGGGTGGATTTCCCACCTCAACTAAAATAGTCCAGATAATCTGTAACTGGCACAGTCAGAGGTCTGTCTCCTAGATGGTTCTAGATGTTATCAAATTGACAACTGAGCCTAATCACAGTCAGCAGTGAAAATGAACCATATATGCCAATCTCACAGATGTACATATGAAGGTTTTGAACAAAATAATGCCGAGCTGTATTTGTTAATGTTTAAAAGTCTAGCTCTATCCTAGGGACTCTGACCTAGTGCATTATAGGTATAATTTTCTACCTTAACAAATGAAAATGTGTGTGTGTGTGTGTGTGTGTGTATGTGTATGTATGTGTGTGTATGTGTGTGTGTGTGTATGTGTATCCAAAAATGGACTTTTTCATACAACGTATTCCAATTACAGTTTGGCTTCCCCTCTCTCAGCTCTCTACATTCCTCCTCCTTCTCCTTCCACTAGATCCACACGCTTTCCGTCTCTGCATAGAAGATAAACAGGCAGCCAAGGAATAATAATAATGCAAAATAAGGTCAAATAAATCAGTAAAAGACAGAATGAACAGGAAAAAAGCCAAAGAGAAGGCACAAGAAACACATATAGATGCAGAAATGCACACGTTCACACACACAGTAAGCTCCTAAAAACACAAAGCCAGAAGCCATAATTATATACAAAAAGGACTTGAAAGGTTTGAAAGAAAATGGCCTGACACAACACTATGAGACAAAGCACCTCCAGAGATGCCATTGAGTTCGTTTCCTGTGGGCCATCTACTAATGAGCATGAGGACTACCCTAAGGAATCATTTGTTTCCCCAGTGAGATGCCCTTGGGAAAAACAAGTTTTTCATTTGCAAATTGTTATCAGTTGGAGATAGCTTTTGGGATAGAGTTGGAGGCATCTCTGTGAGCTCATTGTGTGTTGGTCCTGTTGTATTTAGAAGGCCTTGTTTTCTTGGTGCCCTCTATCCCTTCTGACACTTATACTCTTTCTGCCTCTTGAGGCAAAGTCTCTCACTCTCAGCACATCTGTCTGTAGGCCCCTTTATCTGCTCACATCTGCTTCGGGAGGAAGCTTTGATGAAGGCTGAGCGAGACACTGATCTTTGAGCATAGCAGATTGTTGTTAGGAGTCTTGTCCTTGCTCTATTCCTTTAGCACAGTGGTTCTCATGCTTCCTCATGCTGCGATCCTTTAATACAGTTCCTCATGCTGTGGTGACCCCCAACCATAAAGCTATTTTTGTTGCTATTTCATAACTATAATTTCACTACTGCTATGAATTGTAATGTAAAATATCTGGGTTTTCTGAAGATCTTAGCCAACCCCTGGGACAGGGTCATTCGACTCCAAAGGAGATATGACCCACAGGTTGAGACACCCTGGTTTGCCCCTTTTAATATGTTTCTGTTGTTTTCTGTCTTTTTGGTTTTGAGCAGTGAACATCCTGAGTGTTACTCTTCTTACATGTCACATGATTTTCTTACAAGCTCTGAGAAGTATCCTTCCTCCAGGCAGGCTTTCTATCCTGCACGCCTTTATTATCATGTTCTAAACGTACATGAGAAAAGATTATTAACAACTGCTCAATCAGGGCATAACATGGACTAAGGATTCACCTCTCGGTCTCTCCGAGAATCTCATAGGACGGCCAGAGTCAGGACAAGCCTATCCTCATTTACATTTACAAGCAATATTCAGTCCCAGAAAGCAAGGCTTCATGAGCCAAATTACTGAGCTTCCCAATGACTGCAACCATTATTAAATAGCCTCAAAGCTTAATAACTTGAAGAAAATCAAGAATTGAAAGGAAAAATGATTAATACTTTAAAGAGCTAGAAAAAAGTAATGGCAGTAGTATGCGGGAGGTATAAAAAAATATAAGAAAGCAAAATGGAAATGTTAAACTCTTTTTTTAAAGTTCACAAATGGACAATCCAATTGCACTTCCTTTGAACCAGTCAACTAAGGGAAAGTCTGTTAAACCAAGCAATCATTACAACAAAACAAAAATCTTAGATATTTGCTTTTCATTTGCAACATATAAATACATATTAACTTGTTCATTTTTGATTATTTGATGTGTGAGTCAGCTCTCCATTGCTATGACAAAACACCCAAGTCAATCATCTTATAGGCAAGAAAAATAAATAGCTTATAGTAGCTCACATTCTTATTCATGGACACTTAGCTCTATGGTTGGAGTCTATGGTAGCAAAAGAACACCATAGGAACAGATATGAGGTCCTGTCCCTTCAAGGGAGTTGAGATGCAGAGAGGTGCAGACAGCCAGTCCCAATTTCTTCTTTAAAGCCACATCCTAAATGACTTAATTTTTCTCCACCAGGTCCCATCCCTCAAAGGCTCCATCATTTCCCAATAGCATTGCAGGTTAAAAGCCACACCTCCAAAATATGGGCCTTGGCTGGGGCTGGGAGCATTTCAAATACCAGCAACAACAAAAGGCAATATGTGTTTTAGCCATCTGCCTTTTGAATGTTAGATTTCTAACTTGTCTTTATTATATAAAATACCTCCAGAATCTATCAACCAGAATGTCTAACTCCATTTCTCTCACTTTAGGTCTGAGCCAAAAGCTAGACATTGGCAAAATAATATAAATTAAGATTTCTCCTATATTTAAAGATGCAACATTTTACAGTTGTCTTGCTTACTGCTAATTTAGCAGCATTTGCTAAGCAGCTTAATTGTGTCAAGTATTCTGACATGTTTAACTCAGTTCTGTAAAAACATCAGCTCTCCTGCACACTCATTTTGTAATACACTGACGTATCTAAATATGCAAGTACTTATATAAAATTTAATGCAGAGGTAACCAGGGATGAGCAGTTTAGCCGGTAAAATGCTTGCCTTGCAATCATGAAGACTGGCACTTGAACCCCAAAACTCACATTAAAAAAATCACCGTGTTATGGAGCACTGGTATAAAGTTGTGGTGGAGGGGTGAGGACAGGGAGGCAGAGACACGCCCATACATGTGGTTTGTGAGCCCAGCACCCTAACAGAATCAGTGTGCTCCAGACCAGTGAGAGGTGTTCTCCAAAAATGTGTTGGACAGCACCTGGAGAATTACACTTGAGGTTGTTTCCTAGCTTCTACAGGTATGTGGACATATGGACAGCTGCACACACACAAACATACATGCACACAAACATACATACAAACATACATGCACACAAACATATAGAGTTAGATGAGTCAGACATAAGCAGATTGTATCACAAGCACCAAAGACTCTTGGTGAACAAGGCATTCATGTTGGGGGGATGTAAGTGCCTGTGGACCTGGGGAGGATCCTATTGGCCATCAGTGTCTGGTGTGTGCGTGACACAGACAGCTTGTTCCAGCAGTAGCCATGAAAGGCCACTTTCAGAATCAGTCTTTCCCAGCTCACAAGCAAGGGCTTTGTTTAGCATGCAGAGTAGATTTTGATAATTATCATAAATCCACATATATCCAAGAGAAATTTCTAAGAGACCCTTGCGGGTTATTGCTGATGTGCCTAAATACAAAAATAAAATTACCCATCAAGTCAACAAACAAGTATGAAATAAAGCTCTCCCCTCCGGGGTTCATTTATGCAAAGTTCTATGTGACAGTAGAACCACCTTTCACAGAAACAAAATGAAAGGCCTTCATTCACGATAATAATTCATAAGTTTTTGTCATTTTCTCTATATTGTAGAAGGCTGCAGTAGCTTCTGATCGAACAGTTACTCTGAAGGGGAGCTTTATAAATCTCACTGAAAAAAAGAAAGCTCAATGAAGTTAATGGATACAAAGTAAGAATTTTCTGGAGCCCAACAGAAGCACTGGTCAGCTGCACTCACTGGGTTTTAACTGTGTGCTACAAAGGAACGAATCGAGCAAACCTAATTTTCATCAGTTATTGATTTATTAGTAGTCAGTCCTCCATAAAATCATTTGATAGTGGTTCTCAAGTTGAATGGAATTATCCAAATGTCATATTTTTTATCATTCATTTCCATTGATTTCTCTGACTTATAAAGGTGCTTTCACAGTTTCTACTTGCTCCTCAGGCCCAGCAGAATCAATGTTCTGCTCTTGGCTGCTGGCCGTCTATTGAATGCCTTTCTGTGGTCCATTCTGCCAGAGTTAAAAAAAAAAAAACTGAACTCGGAATCTTCTGAATAATAATGATATTTTTAACCCTTTGCTTGTAGCTTTTTATTTCCTTACAACCAAATCGATAAACTTTCTAAACACCTAGAGAACAAACATTAAGAATGTGAGTATCATTGTTTGCATTCAGTATAAAGTTGAGTTTCCTATAAATTCATTAGAATTATTTTTAGGACAGGATGATATCAAAATCCTTCTTTATTCTGGGTTTTAGTCTATTCTTAATGGGTTCTACACACATCATTGTTTTTCTTCGTTATTAGCAATGTAGAGAGAAATTCATAAGATTTAAGATCTCATTGAAAGACCCAAGGAAAATATCAATGCCTCCTCCAAATTGTAAAATATTCTCATCTATGTTTTTGTTAAAACTGGACCCCAGTGAAGATTTGACAGGAAATTTGGTCAAGTTAATAGTATATCAGTTTAATTGATATTCACATTCTTTTCCCTCAGAAATAAAGATTAGAAAAGGATAACATAATACTTTTTGGAAAGTTCAGGTATCTGGTATAGTATGTTTGAGTATGTCAAATTACCTGCTTTTGAAAGCTCGCCCATAGGAATTTGAATATGATAAATGTGTTAGGATAAATGATAGTGTTTGTGAAGAATAAAGCAACTCAAAATAAGTTCCATTCTTGAGATCTTCAAGTTGATGCTACAAGTCAGTGTTATTTCAGATCCAGGCATCAACAACTCACGGCAGAATACTGGAGGCAAAGCTTATCCAAACACAGACCAATTTGATTCCAGTGTTTCCTATGGATCTAAAGTATTTCACTGTGAAAATGGCCAGTCATTAAACAGAGCTGAATAATATCTTAAAATGTAGATGTTTTAGTTTATGGCATTTTAATCAAGGAAGTAGGATTGTGTAGAGACCAAACACAGTCTGTGAAGTGTGGGGTAAATGTTTGAGCCACAAGAACACACGGATCTCAAGGTGGACAGAGTATCAGTCATGTCTTAGGTGACTGTCATTCAGATGAATGACAAAGGCAGATTCAAAAGCCGATAAAGGATATCATTAGAAATCCTTCCTTTCTATCTTCTTATAGGCTATGTGCTTTTGTTCCACCCTTCTTATTTGTGTGTTGAAATTTGAGTCCCCAGTGTCACTGATATTTGGAGATGGGGACTCTCAGGAGGTTCATGACTTCACGTTCATGATGGGAACACATGAAAGAATTTGCTTCCTCTATCACTGTGAGAGTTTATGAGCAAATAGTCATCAGAAACCAGAACAAGGAGCCTCATCAGACTCTGATCTACATCCACCTTGACCTTGAACTTCCCATCTTTCAGTCTTGACAGAAATAAGCATTTGCTACTGAAGCCACCCAGTCTGGAATACATTTCTGAGGGCAGTCTAGACTGACCAAGGCATGAATATTCATCATGCCTTGCCCCAACTCAGGACTTTACCATAGGCTAATGAGAAGGATTGAAAGATACAGAAGCTAGAGAGAACCATTATGCAAACTGCAGGCTCTGAGTAATTACGATGTGTCAAGGTAGAATCATCAGAACAAATGCTGCTGATCTGATGGAGAAGACTAATGGAGAAACCCTGCCTATAGCAGAGGTACAGGGGACAGTTATCTTAATTTTACTATAAACCTAAAGCTACTCTTAAAATTAGCCCTAGAGCCACACACAAAATGAGTAAGAATAGAGTAAGTAAATGGGGTAGAAATGTTTTATAAAGGAGTAGAGAAGCCTTTTAAAAATTAGTACTGTGTGAAATTTTCTTACTAGTGCCTAATATTAGGATGAATGTGCCTTTCCACTTATTAATTGAGGAACTTTTTTAAAGGTACAATCTAATTTTTGCAAAAAAATATATTTTGTCAACTCAGTAATTTTCTTTACCTAGTATTTATTGGTGAAACCACAGGGAAAAAAACAATTATGTTATTCTACACTTTTATTTTTCCCAGTCAATGCTGCCAGGTTGCTGGAAAGTGGCTTCTCTAGAGTAATTACCAGAATGGATCCCTGTCACCTAGCACCTCTCCCCACTACCACATACACACACACACACACACACACACACAGCCTCAGTGACACTCTAGACTCTAGGTCCTGCATGCCAACTACAGCCCTCAGGAAAAAAAAATTCATTTCCTAGACTAATAAGACTGTTGAATAAAAGGGGGCAGTCACCTGTGTAGACTTGGCTCTTGATTTTAGTTTTCTGTGCAAAATACCCTCTGCTGCTAAAACAAAATGATACTCCAGGTTACTTATTTTACGTGAGCCAAAGGAATAGTAGAGAAGTAGTCACCGTGGTTAAGAGGTAAATTTCATCTGAACACAGGGAAGGAGTTTGCAGGAATTGTATAGCCACAGGATGCCATTTGCTTCCTTGTGTAGCATGGCGGTTTGAATAGAAATAACTCCCATAGTCCCATATATTTGATGCTTGGTCTCCAGTTGATAGACTATTTTTTAGAAGGATTAGAAGGATTGTTGGAGGAGGGGTGTCATTAGTGGTGGGCTTTGAGGTTTCAAAAGCTCATCTCTCTCTCTCTCTCTCTCTCTCTCTCTCTCTCTCTCTCTCTCTCTCTCTCTCTCTCTCTCTCATTGTTGTTGTATCAAGATTTAAGTTCATCACCTCTGCCTAAGCACCATACCTCTCTGCCTGCTGTCATGCTCCCCTGCCATGATGGTCATAGACTCTAATCTTCTGAAACAGTAAACCCTAATAAACTCTTTTTTTTCTATATGTTGCTTGGTCATAGTGTCTCATCACAGCAATGGAAAAGTGACTAAGACATAAGTCATAAGGGTTCTGCCTTTGGCTGTAATCTACTACAGACTGAGCAGTGCATTCACAGAGTCTAAGAGAGATTAAGAATTTGTTAGATACATGTCTGGACTCTACACAGATTGACTCTGTCTGAAATCCTGAGATCCTAAGGCATGTTTTTTTTTTTGGGGGGGGGGTGCTTACATCAAAATAACTCTAAGACCAGTCTTATATTGGAACCAATATTTCTGATCCATATCATCACAATATACACTGTGTGAAGCTGGAAAGTTAAGAAGTCTTCTTGATGGTATCATAGCGTAAATGTGACCCTACAGAGTGCTGTGCTTCAATAGAAAAATGACAAAGTTACAAGTAGAAAAACCTCCAGAAGTGAGAATATTACTATCAGTGTTAATGGCTAAAGTAATTTAGCAAATTGAAAGAAAACAACTTTCCCTTAAGTTATAAACTTGAGGAATTCAGAGAACCTGGATACAGTAGTTGTTCACTATTTATTCAGTTTAATGAAACACAATTCCTTGAAGCTGTAACTACATTTATTTCCTATATTAACTTTACTGGCTTAATGATGCCTATTCATCTTCCTAAAATGTGTTTTGTTGTCTTTTTATAGGCTGGGCTTTTGAAGGAGTCATGGTTTTTAAAAGTAAAATTAGGTTTAGAAAAGACAATAAAATGCAAAGGGCAAGAGAGGACTAAGGAGTAAGCAGGAGTTCATAGAAAGTCTAAACCATCGCAAGCAAAGAAGCATTATGACAAGTGCTTATGAGGTATACTCCAGAAAACTGATAGCCTCAGGGACGTCACCTCCAGAAGAGAGATGAGATGCAGAATGGCCATTGTGTAATGTGCATCTTATTTGAGATATGTAAATAATCTATACATATCACCTCTCTCTAATGCTGTAGGCAAGATCATACTACTCTAGAGCCCAGCTTCTTAAACTATGGGGCAAAACATGGTGGATCATAGGTAAGTGGGAGGGTTATGAAAAGAGTTGGCATTAATATACGGTTTCTGATTATTCTACAACCACAAATTAAGTCAAAGTGAAATGCAAAATGAACCCAGATGTTTCTAGAACCACTCACCCCAATAGCATGTGACAACATCACTGCAGCCTTAGTTCTAAATACATGACACACATGCACGTTGCACTGAGCATGCCTCAAACCAGGCAATACCACCAGTGCTGTCTTAAGTCCTTCTGCTCATAGTCAAGACTATTACATATTATGAGCCGCACCTTAGAAATATAATGATTTAATTACAGAAAATAAAGATGTAATGTTTTCTTTCCTTCTGCCAGTCTTTATGCAGGTCAAGCTACTCTGTATTTGTATTGTATTATGCCATCATATTGATTTTAAAACTGCTGTTTGAGTTCCTGACTCAGGTTTCTTAAAAAGTCATTTGATAAATTTTGGCTTGGAAGTAGGACAATAGTTCCAAAAGCTCCTGAATTGATTCTAAATATTTCTGCATTTTGTATTGGACATATGTAAAATGGCATTCTCACATTGACGATTTTAACAATCAATTTGATCAATTCTGGAAATGCTGAAGGTGTTCTACATCCTGCTGTATCGAATATTCAGTTAAGACTTAATCCCTTACATAATATAAACAAGTACGTTGATCTCATTACTATACAAAATTACTTTAATCTTTCTGCATTCAAATAAAATATACATTAAAGAATTGGTTTTTTTATTTTTAATTTTTATTGGATATTTTCTTTATTTACATTTCAAATGTTATCCCCTTTCCCAGTTTCCCTCCCTCCCAGAAACACCCTATCACATCCTCCCTCCTTCTGCTTCTATGAGGGTGTTCCTCCACCTACCCACTCCCACCTCCCCGCCCTTGATTCCCCTACACTGGGGCATCTATCAAGCCTTCATAGAACCAAGGACCTCTCCTTCCATTGATGCATGACAAGGATATCCTCTGCTACATATGCAGCTGGAGCCATGGGTACTCTTTTGTTGATGGCTTAGTCCCTGGGAGTTCTGGGGGGTCTAGTTAGTACATATTGTTGTTCTTCCTATGGGCTTGCAAACCCCTTCAACTGCTTCAGTCCTTTCTCTAACTCCCCTAGTGGGGACCCCATGCTCAGTCCAATGGTTTGCTGCAAACATCTGCCTCTGTATTTGTAAGTCTCTGGCAGGGCCTCTCAGGACACAGCCCTATCAGGTTCCTTTCAGCATGCACTCCTTGGCATCCGCAATAGTGTCTGGGTTTGGTAACTGTATATGGGATGAATCCCCAGGTGGGACAGTCTATGGGTGGCCCTTCCTTCAGTCTCTACTCAACATGTTATCTCCATATTTGCTCCTGTGAGTATTTTGTTCTCCTTCTAAGAAGGACCAAAGCACCCACACTTTGGTCTTCCTTCTTATTGAGCTTCATGTGGTCTGTGAATTGTATCCTGGCTACTTGGAGCTTTGGGGCTAATATCCACTTATCAGTTGTCTTAAAATCCATTTCTTTATAGCTTATTAGCACTGTTTGATTATATACCTTGCATTTTATATACTTATCTTGCATTTTATATGCCTATGTGTTCAAAATCCTGTAAAATTTCTTGGGTGGAAAGGAATCACAAGTGGAAAAGTTTAAGCCCCATCCAGAGCACAGTGGAAGTCTGGAGTTTCTGAGGGAGAAAGCATGAGTCAGAAAGGACTCCTTCAGTGGAAAATTAGTCTTCAAATCAGCAAGAGATTAGTTTTCTCTTGTTTGGTGCTTGGAGTGTATTGAAGGGTTGGTTGTTATGGATAGATGGATGCAAACAGATATTTGGGAGAAAACAAATATCTGTTGCCTAAAGTCACACTTCCTTAATTAGCCCCTACTAAATGACAAAAATTAATTGATTAAAAATGAAATGCTGGCTAAATTTTCTTCTTTACATTAAAAAATGCAAGTGAAAACTCTCTGGTCAGAGTCTTGTGTATCTTGCCTTCCAAACCCAGAACTGTTCTGGTGAGTAAACCAACTAGGAGTATGAAATAGGCCTCTCAAACTCTGAAGCATCGTAAGTGTTTATCTCAGTGTCTATGAACAAGCATCATGCAACCAGAGCCTGGACTTCCCAGGGAAGCTGCACATCTTTGCAGAAATAGTCTAGGCCTTGGACCAAACTCATGATAGCTCCATTTATCTCAATCCAGTGCTTTATGTGATCAAGCGTGTCCATGCTGTGGATGCAGTCTCCCCAGCTGGAAAATGGGAATAATGGTGCCACGTCGTGGGTTCAGGTCCTTACAACACAACTTGCTTAGAAATAATCTTTACTTAAAGTCTTTACCATCTAGCAGGTTAGGTCCTACAAACACTAACATCCCTTCAGCATGTTTACTATTTTAGAAGTACTAATACTGTTGTTATTAGAAGGATCTCCAAGGAATGTACTTTACCAGTACATAACTAAGAATTTTCTTCTTTGTAAGAAAGACCTTGCTTTATGGTAAAACAGCTGTCACAAGGTCCCTGTGGTAAAGACCTTCATGGCATCTTAGAGCACAGCCACAAGGATGATAGGGAACACTCTGGCAAAATTCCTCAGCATGTAGAACCAAGAAACTCTAAAATGCTCTGAACCCAACTTTATATTTTCAATACTTCATTGTAATGGCCATAGTTCCATAATGTAGGGGTTTTTAACAAGTCCACTTATACCCCAGTTTGTTCAAAATAGATACATGACCTCAACAGTATTTACTATTAAAATCTGAAGTGTATTCTAAAACAAATCTCCAATTAGTCCATAGTGCAGTCTATAAAGTACATATCTTGTACCCTTGAGGGTCTAAGGTCCATCCCCAAACCAATGTAGCAATTCTTTGCACAGGAAGGTAGAGACTGGCTAATCCTTGAGGCTTGTGGGCATCTGGCCTAATTGATTCAAGTCCCAGTAAAAGGACCTGCCTCCAAGAGCAAGGTAAGAAGCTACTAAAGAATAATACCTGAGGTGCACATACATTTACACCCACACACACACACACACACACACACACACACACACACACACACACACACACAGACAGACAGACAGACAGACAGACACAGACAGAGAAAGAGAAAGAGAAAAAGAAAGAGAAAGAAGGAGTTCTCATTGAAGAAAATAGACACATTTTTCAAATAAGTTTTTAAAATACATTAATTCTTGAAAATAAGGTAACAATGTTAGTCTTTACTTCATTTTTCTTACAATTCGTTCTGCAGAGTCTTTCATGTTCTGGCACTGTGCTGCTCACATTGGGGGCGGTCAATTTGATATAAACTGGAGTCATCTAGAAAGAAGGAACCTCAATTAAGGAATTGCTTCCATCAGACTGTCTGCTGAAGACATTTTCTTGCTTAATGATTGATGTGGCAAAATCCAGCCCCTGTAAATTGTGCCACTCTGAGGAGATGGGCCTTGTATAAGATAAGTGAACTGAGCAAGCCATGGAAATTAAGCCAGTAAGCAGCTTTCCTTAACACTTGGTCTCTGCTCCTGGTTGAGTTCCTGTCCAGACTTTTCTCAGTGTTGGACTGGGATGGGTATGAATAAGCCAAATGAGCCCTTTCTTCAAACCCTAGTAGGTCCTGATCACTGTATTATCACAGCAACAGAAAGCAAGCTAGAATATCCAGTGTGGTAGCTTGAATAGGAATGGCTCCCATTGACTCAGGTGTTTAAAAGTTTGGTCCATAGGGAGTGGCACTATTAGGAGGTTGGAGTAGGTATGGCTTTGTTGGAGGAAGTGTGTCACTGTGGAAGAGGATTTTGAGGACTCATATATGCCCACGCTACACACAGTATGACACACACACTCTCCTTGCTGTCAGCAGATCAAGATGTAAAACTCTCAGCTCTTTCTCTAGCACCATGGCTACCTGGACACTGCCATGCTTGCCACCATGATGATAATGGACTAAACCTCTGAAACTATAAGCCAGCTACAATTAAATGTTTTATTTAATTTATTCTTAATATTCTATTAATTATTTTATTTATATATCTCAATTGTTGCCCCCGGTTCCCCCTCCCAGAGTTCTTCCCCCACCCTCTACCCTTCACCTCTAAGAGGTGTCTCCCCTCCAGCATTCTCCTTCCTTGGGGCATCAAGTCTTTATAGGAGTAGCTCCATCCTCTCCCATTGAGGGCAGACAAGGCAGTCAGTAAAGAGCCTTGAACCAGCCCATATATGCGCTTCAGTTAGTGGAATAGTTTCTGGGAGCTCCCAGAGAGCCAAGTTAGTTGACACTATTGGTCTTCCTATAGGGTTGTAATCTCCTTCAATTCCTTCAATCCTTCCCCTAACTCTTCCATAGGAGTCCCCAACCTCACCCCAAAGCTTGACTGTTAAGTATTTGAATCTATCTCAGTCAGCCATGATAGGGTCTTGTCTGCAAGCACAACATAGCATCAGTAATAGTGTCAGGGTTTGGTGCCCACCCATGGGATGAATCCCAAGTTGGGACAGTCACTGGTCAGCCATTCCTTCAATCTCTACTCCACTTTTGTCCCTGCATTTCTTTTAGATAGGAGCAACTTTTGGTCAAAGTTTGAAGGTGGGTTGGTGTCCCCATGCCTCCATTGGGGATCCTATATAACTGCTGGAGGTGATCTTTTCAGGTTCCATCTCCCCACTGTTGGGCATTCCAGCTAAAGTCAGCCATATTGAGTCCTGTGGGCCTCCCCCATCCTGGGTCTCTGGGACTTTCTAGAGGATTCCCCCACTCCCAGCTCCTGGCAGCTACATATTTCCATTTATTTTCCTGGACTTCTGGGCTTCTCTCCTGTCTCCCCACATACCTAATTCTACCCTTTCTCCTCCCCCTCCTCCTCCCCTCTCCAGCCTAGGTCTCTCCCTCCCTTTGCCTCCCAAGATTATTCTGTTCCTCCTTCCAAGTGTGGTTGAAGAATCCTCACTTGGGCCTTCCTTCTTGTTAAACTTCTTACAGTCTGTGGGGTGTATCATGGATATTCTGTACTTTTGGCTAATATCTACTTATCAGTGAGTACATACAATGCATGTACTACTGGGTCTGAGTTACCTCACTCAGGATAATATTTTCTAGTTCCATCCATTTGCCTGCAAAATTCATGATGTCCTTCTTTTAATAGCCGAATAGTATTCCGTTTAAATGAACCGCATTTTCTATATCTGTTCTTCAGTTGAGGGACATCTCAGTTGCTTTTAGTGTCTAGCTATTATGAATAAGATCAGGGATTCATGGCATATACCTAAACATAATAAAAGCAATATACTGCAAACTAATCGCCAACATCCAATTAAATGGAGAGAAACTTGAAGCAATCTCACTAAAATCAGAGACAAGACAAGGCTACCCACTTCTCCCTATCTATTCAATGTAGTATGGTGTAACTCTAAGAAAATGAAAACTCTGTATGATAAGAACTTCAAGTCCCTGAAGAAAAAAGTCGAATACCTTAAAATATGAAAAGATCTCCCATGCTCATGGATCCATAAGATTAACATATTGAAAATGGCCATCATTCCAAAACCAATCTACAGCTTCAATACAATTCCCATAAAAATCCAACACAATTCTTCACAGACATGGAAAGAGAATTCTCAACTTCCTATGGAAAAAACAAAACAAACAATCAAAAAAAAAAAAACCCCAGGATATTCAAAACTATTCTAAACAATAAAAGAACTTCTGGGGGAATCACCATCCCTGACCTCAAGCTGTACTACAGAGCAATCATGATAAAAAAAAAAAAACCCACATGGTATTGGTACAGAGACAGCTAGATAAATCAATGGAATAGACTTGAAGACCCAGAGATGAATACACACACCTATGCACACTTGATCTTTGACTAAGAAGCCCAACCCATACAGTGGAAAGAAAGGAAGCATGTAGAAGAATGCAGTTTGGTCCATATTTATCATTCTGCACAAAGCTCAAGTCCAAGTGGATCAAGGACCTCAACATAAAACCAGATGCACTGAATCTAATAAAAGAGAAAGTGAGAAATAGCCTCAAATGCATTGGCACAGGGGAGATTTCCTGAATAGAACACAATGGCTCAGGCTCTAAGATCAACAATTGATAAATGGGACCTCTTGAAACTGAAAACATCTGTAAGGCAAAGGACACCATCAATAGAACAAAACAGCAACCTACAGATTTGGAAATGATCTGATAGAGGACTAATATCCAAAATATATAAAGAAAATGTTTTCCTTTATATGAGTTGCCTTGGTCATAGTGTCTTTTCATAGTAATGAAACCTTAACTAAGACGCCTCATCAAAATGAATTTCAGTGCCTTTCTTTAGATAAGTACATGAAAATCATTAGATTCTCTTAAACCGTACTAATCCTAAGTGATCTTAAGGAATTTGTGAATTTAAATTAATATTTAAATATCTGTGAAGCTAAATTAATATTTAAATATTTGCCAAGTTAAATTACTATTTGTTAACTAGGACATAGTGAGCGGTGTAAAATTTCTCCACACAAATTATAACAGTGTGGTTGAGTTTCATCCTTTGGAACAAATAGGAAAATGTCTGTGAGAATTAGTGACTTGTGTATTTCATAAAACAGGTGTCTTCTTAAGTTCTTAGTAAGTACAAAGTAAACAACTACTGCCGACCTGCATACTGTCAACTGAGGGCTCATAGAACATGGTTTGGTGAGCAGATCTGTTGCTTGATGGGCATGTGACTGCCTCCCTTGGGCTTCCGGAGCATTGAAACATCCTGTCCTCTGTAAAGTTGTACTGTCCCCTGCCCTTGTAGCCACTGCCATTCTGTTTGTTCTCCCCTGAAGACCAGCTCTGCTAAACACAGATGCCTTTTAACCTGGGTCACCTCCAAAAATTTACATTCTGTGAATACATGCAAACAAAATAAATATTGTTTATTATACTGATAAATAAAAAGTTGAGTCAAGTTTTTTCACCACTGATCCTGAGTGGGAAGGACATAGAGTAGAAGGGTTCCCCCGCCCCCCCACTGAATTATGAGTTGGCTAGTTTGAGATTTGTTGTTGATGTTAACATCACTGGCTTTGCAATGAAGCTTTATTATTTTTATTTGTTCATTAATTTTTGCCTAAATTGACCAGTAATTCCATTTCCTTGGTGAATGACTACCTGAGGCCAGACTCAGATGATGAGGTTTTAATAGTCAAATTGGATTTGTCTGATGAGGAGCCCACTGGAGAGTCCCTTTAGAAATATCTTTAGGAGGTTTTGCATGTGAAACAAAATTCAATTCACCCACAGATTTTCATTAAGTGCTTCAAGAAGGAAATAATTACACTGCCTGTTCATTCAGACCACGATGTGATGTTCCATGCTAGAGCTAGACAGAGGCGTGCTAATCAGTGGGGCCGCCTTGCTATTAAAGGAACCTTTTTTAAATGCTAACAACTATCACAATTTAAAAGAAGTGAATCTATCAGATTGTCAAAGGTTTTTAAAAATTGATAAAAATGAATGTTGTCAGGAGCGTGGAGAGAAGGGTCCCCTCTGCAGCATGAGCAGAGATGCAAATTGCCTCATTCTTTCTGAAGGGCAGGCTGGTGGGATGCTTAAAACGGAAAATTAATGTATCTTCACTGACAGAGAGGCCCATGTCAGGAAATTTACCTGAGGAGTCATCACTCACTCTCCAGAGAAGCCTGTGCAAAGATGCTCTGGGCAGCATTGTTTATAAGGGGAAAGATCTGAAAATAACCAGGTATCTGGTTAGCAGTAGAATGAAGTTAAATTTGGTAGGAGGAAAGATATAGACCGCTGGAGTACCACTGTTAAGGATTGTGTAGCACCTTTAAGTTCAGTTGAATGGAAAGAGGTTAAAATACTCTTGCACTATCTGTACATGTACAATTATTATTGAAGTTATCTATACAAAATGTGCTCAAAATCATCTAATATTAGCTATATTGACTAGATGTCTGTGCTTAGACGAATGGAAAGACCACTGAAACAGATGCTCTACAGAAGGATAAATGCTGTTGTGTTGCTGTGCCTTTGTCTACACTGAAAAACAACCTTTAGGCCTTTGGTCCTGTGAAAGCTTGATGCCCCACTGTAGAGGAATGCTAGGGTGGGAAAACAGGAGTAGATGGGTGGGTGGGGAACACCCTCATAGAAGCAGGGGAAGGGGAGATGGGATAGGCTGTTTCTGGGAGTGCATGGGGAGGGACCAGGACAGGGGATAACATTTGTAACAAATGTAAATAAAAAAAATATCCAGGGTTTGTATGGTTTTTTGTTTGTTTGTTTGTTTGTTTTGGGGGGTGTTTTTTTTAAGAGGAAGGGGCTAAACAGTTCTGAAAACATCCTTAGAAGCATGTCCAGAATATGGCCCTAACCATTTCCAAATCTAATTAAGCTGATGGTGAAGATTAATCAAGATATACGAAGAATCTAAAACTTTAACATTGTTATTTTCCTAACAAAAATGGTCACAGTTCAGGGAGAATAGGTAATCTACCCTGAATATGGTCTGTACCCTCCTTTGAACTGAAATCCCAGGTTGAAAAGAAATAGTTAAGAAGGAGAAGAAGAAGAGGAAGAGGAAGAGGAAGAAGAAGGAGGAGGAGGAGGAGGAGGAGGAGGAGGAGGAGGAGGAGGAGGAGGAAGAAGAAGAAGAAGAAGAAGAAGAAGAAGAAGAAGAAGAAGAAGAAGAAGAAGAAGAAGAAGAAGAAGAAGAAGAAAAAGAAGAAGAAGAAGAAGAAGAAGAAGAAGAAGAAGAAGAAGAAGAAGAAGAAGAAGAAGAAGAAGAAGAAGAAGAAGAAGAAGAAGAAGAAGAAGAAGAAGGAAGAAAGCAAGCTGAGCACTGATATTCATCTTGCTCTCTGATTTCTGACATTAATAACACGTGATTACCCACTTCACAGTCTTGGACATGGCTTTCCATGTGGTAGACTATGTTCCCTCAACTTACAAACCAAAATAAACGTGTTTTTTCTTAAAAGAAGGGGGAGGAGGAGGAGGAGGAGGAAGAGGAAGAGGAAGGAAAAAAGTACACTAGAAATAAACAAGGGTGCCTGGTACCTTCCTAGGAAAACAAGAGACACAGGCTAGCCAAGCTAAAGGAAGCAAATGCTAAGAAAGATTTTTAGTCTACTTTAATATGTTGGTTCTAATTTCATTTATTTTTTCAAACTATGAGAGTAATAGTTTCTTAGGAAAAACAAAACCCATTAAGGTAACTCTCCGTAAAATATGTGTATATACTTATGTGAACACATTCAGATGGAGACAAGGATATCATGTATTTCTTCAATTTCTTTCATTGCTTAACAAAATTCCCTGTAACATGTACCATTATATGAATATATTATTAGTTAACCGAGTTATTTATTTGTTTGTCTGTTTATTTACTTGACAATCCCATATGTACATAGGGAGGAATTTAATAATTTTCACCCCACTACCCTTTCATCTTCTCTTCCTCTTCTGCTGAAGCCAGTCTTCTCCAGAAGAAGCCTACCTCTGACTTTCACATCTTTTAGTGTTTCTCATGTTTCTTTGTTTCTAAATCGTTGCTCATATAAATAACCCTCATAATATTTCCTGGTTGAAAATTGCATATGAAATCACAGATGACTTGTTGAATAACTCACAGTTGGGTTTGCCTTTTATCATAGAAATTGTGGGTTCATCTGGAGAATGTTTGAGTATAACAAGCAAATCAAGAATCAGTTCCTTAGCATTGTCGTGCTCTGCATTGCAAAATGACTTTAAAGAAATTAAGAATATTGAACACTAGGAATAAATGGGTAAGAATGCCTGCAGATACAGAAGTGAAGAGCTGATGGTGATATAAGTAAGGCTAAGGGAGGCAAGCACTTAATTTCTTATATATTGTTATGTTCTTCTTTCTCTGAATTAGCCATTTTGTACTATAATCTATGCCATGTTATCACAAAAACACAACTCTCACCTCAAAAGGGATGAGAGACAGTTTATTCGAGAGTTAACTCTGTGTGACCAGGAACATAAATTTAGGTTACACCAAATTTAGGTTACGCCAAATTCCATGTTGCAACGTGGGAGCAAGTTTCATGACGTTTTTTAAAACAGAACAAAGTAACGCATAAATCAGGTCACATTTCAAAGACATTACCCGGACAATTTTGACAAAGAAACCTGATCTGTGGGCCTCAGATGCTATAACCAAGGCCTTTTGGTTAGTGAAAAGTTTATTTTGTTCAATTAATTCATTTCAAGTGGTTTTAGTCTGTTAGTCATACAATGTTGGGTCCAATAGTGAAGTGGGCAAGGAATGACTGTTTATGGGACTAATGATAGCCCAGGATAAATTGTAATTAGACTCTGAAACTTTAGCATCCCAATATCTCCACATCACTGAAGTTGTAACCAGTCTATGAGTCTTTGCAGATACAGCTTCCATCACCCTTTACAGCCATGGCTTCTTTACAGAAACTCATACTTAAAAATCAACATTTTCCCTAATATGCGTGTCTTAGTCAGGGTTTCTATTCCTGCACAAATATCATGACCAAGAAGCAAGTTGGGAAGGAAAGGGTTTATTCAGCTTACACTTCCAAATTGCTGTACATTACTAAAGGAGGTCAGGACTGGAACTCAAGCAGGTCAGGAAGCAGGAGCTGATGAAGAGGCCATGGAGGGATGTTACTTACTGGTTTGCTACCCCTGGCTTGCTCAGCCTGCTTTCTTATAGAACTCAAGACGACCAGCCCAGGGATGCCACCATCCACAATGCCCCACCCCACCTTGATCACTAATTGAGAAAATGCCTTACAACTGGATCTCATGGAGGTATTTCCTCATTGAAGCTCCTTTCTCTGTGATAATTCCATCTTCTGTCAAGTTGACACACAAAATCAGACAGCACAATGCTATAACACAGAAATAATAAAGATGAGAGAAATTAATTCCTTGGGAGATAGGCACAATACAGATTAATCAACAAGGCTGGAGGCTCATCTTGAAAACATTCATCAAACTTTCCAGGAATAAAAATGTTTATCAACAGTGAAAATGAAAATAACTTATATTGGGGGGAATGTATAATGATTAAGCACTATAATATTAATAATCTTATGGACAGCTATATACCAATAAATATGAAAATGCAGATCATTGATACAAATAGGGATTCTGACTAATCATATCTGCATCTACTAAAATAGTTAAGTCTACTTTAAAATATTTCTACAGATTAAAATTGTAGACCCAGAATTCTTCTAAGCACTTAAGAGTGTGAGAATCTTATTTATGAGCTTAGCCATTCAAGATATACACTTGTGTCTTGCACAGATTTAACAAAACAAGATACACATTCAACACCCAACACAGTAATATCAAATCAGATTCAGTAACATGTGTATGTGGGGGGTCGGGGGAAGCATCCTAACTAGTTGAGCTTTCCTGAAGATGTACACAAATCCTTTGTACCATATGATCAGCTTAGTAAATGTGCTGGTTATTTATCAACTTGACATTAACTAGAGTTGCCTATGGAGAAGGAAGCTCTATTGAAGAATTGCCTTCATCAAATAGGCCTACGGACATGTCTGTGGGAGCATTTTCTTGATTAATGATTGATGTGAGAAGGCCCAGCCCACTGTGGGCGGCACTACCCATGGAAAGGTAGACCTAGGTGGTATAAAAAGCAAGGCAATAAACCGCATTCCTCTATTCCCTCTGAATCTGTTCCTGCCCCCACCCCAGGTTCCTGCCTTGGATTTTTGCCCTAATTTTCTTTGATAATAGACTGTGAAATAGAAGTATAAGCCAAATTAAAATATTTCCTCCTCAAGTTGATGTTGTTACTGTTTTATCATAGCAATGAAAAGCACTTATGAAAACCAATACATTATTGTCTCAACTATTAAATCTCTATTTCTAATATATAGAGAATTGAAGGAGAAATTTATACTGTTGTACATTGCTCTGAACTTGGTAGAGAAATATTGCACATTGTCCCTTTGGGATTAAAAAATAAGACAAAGATAGCCTTAGTGCCATTTATATTCTATACTATATTAAAAGTCTTGATAATTGTAATGAAGTGAGATAAACATATATAAAGGTCACCAAATACACATTAACTGTAAAGGAAAGCAATCAAACTTACTCATATTCAAAAGCAGCAAAGATTTTAGAATCTAAAATAACTACCAATATATTATGAAAACTATTACATCAACTTAATAGGGCCCTAAATAAGATATCTGTTTAAAAGTTAAGCATACACACACACACACACATATAATTTGCACTTATATACAAATCTCACAATAAATAATTAGAAATTGAATTTAGATATGTTATTACTGTTTCTAACAGCACCACATCATCAAATAGTTGAAAATGTAAACAATGATGCCCAAACCTAAGTTATTAAGAGAAAAGCCTAAATAATGATAAAGAGTATTCATGGATGGATTCCAAGTTCTAAAACTAGGAAGTTTATCCACATTAATCTAAAAATCTAATGCAATTCCAACTAAAATATCAGTATTCTACCTTGTTCATATTAACAAGGCGATCCCTAAATTCAAGTGTCAAGAGACAAAAATGTGAATTCAAGAAACATAAAAGGAAGAAAAAGAAACTAAGTATTGGCAGGAAAGCAAAGCAACTGGAGCCACCACTGGGCATGTGAGCTGGGACCACCGTTTTGGAAAACTGCATGGCACTCCATCCCAGGAATCCTTTAGAAAGGCAAACATATAATAGCAAATCTCATCATAGCTCCAAGCTGAAACAACACAAATGTCCACCTTTACACATATGAATAAGTAGATTATGAAATAATAACATAATTTAAAAATAACTATTATACACAAAATGAAGACTTTCACAAATATTCTATTGAATAGTAGGTGATAAAATGAACATATTGTCTAATTTGGTTCACATGAAACTGAAACACAGAATAGGACAATTAATTGGTAGTGGTATATGTTCTAGTAGCTCTCCTGTGGAAGGAAGCATGGATTGACAGGGAATGACTGACCATGGGTGCTGTCAATCCTTATTTAAACTTTAAATTGTTGATATGTGATTTATATGTCACATATAAGTTTCTGGGTAGTTAAGAATCAATAAAATTATTTCTATCTATGTGAAATCAAGAAAACTCTGAATAACACAGCCTGGGACAAGACCAGCACTATGGAATATTGTAATGCATTATTGATCAATGTGACTTTAAAAGACTGTGGGAGTCACACAGAACAAGTAGTAGTGGGAACAAAGAAATAGATCCCAGATAAACTTAAATAGAAAGTGTAAATTGTGTGCTGTGTATATGTACACAGATGCTTATAATGTGCATGTTAGGTTTCAATAAACTGAGTGGAAAAAAATCAAACTAAAATTCAGCATTATCAAAAGGAGGAAAATCTTTCAAGAAAACACTTCAAGCCATAGACCCAAAGTAAAAGGTACAGTGAACGCTCATCTCCACTAACAGAACTGACATGTCCCTCATGCCTTGTTCTCTCTTTAAGATGAGAAGCAGTAGGCAAGAATAATAAACTTTCTTATTATCTCAAAGGGGGTCAGTAAGTTGACCCCATACCTTTTAGAGCAGAAAGGATCTTGATTGTGGCTTTGGGAGTAGTTGGATAAAAGAGCTTAAATAGAATGACCAAGAGTTCAGCTTCTTAGCTTTCCCCCTGTGATCACAGATGGCTGTGGGTGGCTTCTGCCAGCATCCTTCTGACTTCTCATCCAGTAGGAAGGTAGACATTGTCATCCCAGCACTTGCTTCAAAAGCCCTGTTGAACTGCTTTGGCTCCAAATATACCATACCCAGTTTGAACCAAATGGGATGTGTAGAGAAATTCATGGATCTGAGATATTTGGTCCAGAATTCTATGCTCCACATCTAAACTAGAGAGGCTCTAGATGCCATGGGGGATACAGAGAATGTAATACACTCCAGAGAAAAACTGGAGTAGCCACACAGAAGAGGATGAGTATATTCGTGGTCACAAAATGTGAAGGGGAAATAGGAGTGGGTGCAGGAAAGACATTCTTAACTTTACCTTGACATTTGCTTATCAGTGTTAAAAACTAGAGTGCTGCTAAGGACTGGGCATATTTCTACCCTCACTCTCTAAATTCAGAGGTTGGACCCAGTGGGATGCTACTTGAAGGTAAAGGCTTTGGGATGCAGTATGGTCCTGATGATGGATCGCTCATGATTTTCATCAGTGCCCTTCTAAGAATAGACACAAGAAAAGGGGACTGTTTCATGGGAGCTTACCACAAGCAGGGTTAGGTGAGAAAGGGGACCTTCACCATCATCAGATCAGCTGCCACTTTCAGTCTTATACATCTCAATCTTCAGAATTATGGGAGATAAACTCCTATTGTTTAATCTAGGCATACCACATCACTTATTAGGGCATCTCACACAGACTAAAATGATAGCCACATCTGGCTTTGGGGAAAAGTAAAGGCATAAAGAGGTAGCAAAAGGTTCTCCTTCTTCTGTATTTCCTACCCCTGTACTTTATGTTTTCAGGAGTTGTTTGAGTGACCGTGTTTGTTTCCATTAACTGCCCTAGAATGTGAGCAGAGCGCTCACAGAATTGATGGTGGCTGCCACTGCAGAAAGACCATACTGTTCTGAAGGAGCGCTGTCTTTTCTAATCCTCTCTTTCTATTACTGGTTTTAAATAATGTTTCTGACAAGATTCTGCTTCTCTTTCTGGCAACTGTCAGCGAACAGGTATTGGGCATTATTTGTGGGGCTGTAAATACATTACATGAAAAAATAATGAGTCCTTACAAAGTCGGGAGCAATGCCTCGAGAGACATTTACCTAACATGATTTATGTAGGTTCAGGAATGAAGTTTCAGAAACTTCCAACTGGAAAACCTGGATCATAAAATAAAGTGTCTGTCAGATCAGACTTTGGTATAGCCCCTGGACACATTTCCCTTTTGCTTTTAATATGGAAGTTAGAAAATGCTGTTTTATGTTCAACTTAAATTGTTTAGTTAATGGTCTAAGGATAACTCTAGGGAGCTCCCCTCAGCATAGCATGTTATTACTCCATTCTTCCGACTGGATTCAATGTATCTATTGTGTTCTTGCTGCCGAAGCTCATCTCTGGGATTAATCATCCCCTTTACTAGCCTGAAAATGTAGACATTTAATGGATATACCTACATCAGTCAATTTAATGAGTCTCATTGTCTAGGGGTTGAAATAAACTAATCACTCTGATGTTAAAATATAATTGATGTTCATCCTCACTCCAAGTTTTCTAGGTTGGTCTCTCCTGCCTGCTCATAAGAGTCTAGTTTAGTTTAAACTGCTCAACATATGTATGTGTGTGTGTGTGTGTGTGTGTATGTATGTATATGTATCACAGCCCTGATTCATTTCATTCTCTCTCTCTCTGTCTCTCTCTCTCTCTGTCTCTCTCTCTCTGTCTCTCTCTCTCTCTCTGTCTGTCTCTCTGTCTCTCTCTGTCTCTCTGTCTCTCTGTCTCTCTCTCTCTCTGTCTCTCTCTCTCTGTCTCTCTCTATCTCTCTCTGTCTCTCTCTCTCTGTCTCTCTCTCTGTCTCTCTCTCTGTCTCTGTCTCTCTCTCTCTCTCTCCCCCCCCCCGCCCTGGAACTCAAGTGCATCTACTGGTTGAGGTACAGCAGGCTAAACAACCTTTATATCATTTACAATATTACAGCTTGAGAAACCACTTGACGTCCATTTTCTTAACAGGGAATATTGGAAATATTTTGTCACCATAGTAGGAATTGTTCTGTTAAAAGATATGGCTGGTTAATACCACCTGAACTATATCTGGAAGCCTGACCTTTGAACATAACACAATGTTGACCTGGCTATGGTATCAGTGATTAGACAAAGAACCAGGTAAGTCCAGTGACCTGATAGCAGCAGCTCAAGGTCAAAGTGGTGGCTTATATGCAGGGGGATGGTCCAGTCATGAAAGCATAGTAAATAAGCTGTACACATATCTGAGTGATAACCAGTGGCTTTTGGTCTCTGTTTTGTTTTCAGCTGTTTGAATTTATGAACTTCCTGGCTGAAAATGTCATCTTCTGCTACATGGGCCTGGCTCTGTTCACCTTCCAGAATCACATTTTCAATGCTCTTTTTATACTCGGAGCCTTTGTATCCTTTGAAGAAAACTAATAGAAAATGTTCCAAGCTTGTTCCTAGTAGGGCTTTGAAGATATCATAGATGTTAGCATGACCGCAGTGCTTTTCACATCAGAAGCATCACGCATGTGCAGGTTTATCTCCGACAAATAATACATTTTGCGACCATGAAGTTAGTTCAGCCAGTGAAGTATTTGCCTTACAAGCATGAGGACCACAGTTTGAACCCCAGGACCTACAAAAAAAAGCAGTCCATGGTGAAACACATCTGTAATCCCAGTTCTGGAAAGGTAGAGACATACAAATCTCTGAGACTTGCTGGCCAGCCAACCTTGTCTGACCAGTGAGTTACACACATGCACAGATACTCAAACACACACAGAGATAACATTTCCTGGCTATGAGAACAGACAAAAATCTAGACCCCACTTTTAATATAGAGCATGCTCCTCCTAGAGGGCTGGAGTCAGAGGCATTCCCCCGTGAGAGCATGTATCTGGCCAAAGGAATACTGAACAATACAATGGTTTCTAAGATAAACCTGCAGCTATTGTCCACCTACCTGAAAAATGGGATGATGCCTCCCAGGGTCACAGGCAGATGATCTTAACTTCTAAGGAGCCTTCCATCTTCCCGTTCCCACTGTTCACATGAATTTGGTGTCAATCTCTCACCACTGGATTCTGCAGAACTCCCAAATTTCATCTCGACCTAGATCATAGAAAGAAGGAAGATGCCTCACTCCAAATCTCTTCATCCTGTCAAGGACAAGCTAGAACAGACACACCACCAAGAAGGGAGGAAAGACAAGGTAAAACACGGGAGGGGGACTAATGGCTGAGCTTGTCAGCAGACGTTCACTTAGAAGACTTGGGCATTTTACGGAAGTCTCTTGAAGTAGCAGTTGTACCATAAACATTGACAGTCAGCTCCTTTCGAAATTAAGTCCACCAAATGAAAAAGGTAAGCAAACTTGCTAGGAACAGGCACAGGAACTGATGGGAAGTGAGATGGAAACCACCAGCAGGAATGCATCTGTTCTTTGCAAAGTGCTGCTGGGGAGGATGACACCATAGCATGGGGCGTCGCTGCCTTGTGACTTCCAGCAGAATCCGGGAGTCAGTCACCACCAGCAATGAGAACGTGATGAGAAAACTTACTCATCGAGATGGCAGGGCAGTACCAACTTTCAGCCAAGCATATGTTCAAAGGAAGGCAGAATTTTATGTTCTTCTGGGGAGGAATTGACATTGAACGATGAATCTGGGGAGCGAGTTAGACGTAGATGAGTTGTCATGTTTATCCTTGTTTTCTGGGTCATATCAGAGAGAAGCATATGGATGTGGTATCTGAGCTTGCTCACTCAGCCTCTCAACTGCCATGTTTTCCTCAACATGTCCCAACAGCTAGCAATTTTTGTTGCCAGGGCCTGCAACATTTACCCCCTCTCCTTCCTCCTGAATCTGGGCAGAAAGCAGAAGATTCCCTGGAACTTCCAGCACATGATGATGTTTTCAGGTATGTAGAGTTATTGTACATTCATTCTGCTGCTCTCCCACCTTTGCAAAGCACAGAAAGCCATGGGGGACCTGGAGCACTTGCAGGAAACCTGAGCTTGCTTGACCTTTGGATCCAGCCCCGTGCTCATCCCTCAGTGCTGAGCAACAGGGGTGAGTAGGGAAGATAAAGAGAATGTGCTGGTGTGAGCTTGAGTGTCTGACCGGAAATGAGCCTCAGCTGAGCATTGACTTCCCTCTGACCTATCAGAGCAATTTCCGTATTGAGGAATTTAATTACCATCTTCTCGGTTGCACGTCCCAGTATAAAGTGTCAAATGGTGCCAGCCTTCTCCCTGAGCCTTTACCATGCATGCAGGGCTCCAGAAATCTCCCATGGTTACCATAGAAGCTAATCAGATCCATGTAGGCTCAGTTATTAGTTGGAAAAACATGTTAATTGCATACCAGCAGGTGCCCAGGACTGGTTATGGCTCTGTCTGATGGAAGCACAGGTCTCCTCTCCCTGGTAGTATGTGTTTTGGTCTCTAAGATACAAATGGAGGCTCTTTTCAAGAAGAAAATGTAGCAATTGAGTTTGCTAACCATTGAGCTATTCTGAGAGATTATAGTTGCTTTCTATTTAATTATCTTTGCCTGATTGGAGACAGAATTCAGAGACTTAGTGTACTTTCTAAGAGTCTATATACTTACAATACACTTACAGCAGTTCGTTAATGGGTCCATGATATTCAAATGAAACAAAACAAAACAAACAAAACAAAACAAAACAATTTTCCATCAGAACAGTACCAAGACAGTTGGGGCACATAGGGAAATACAAAAACGGTGAGAGAAAACAACATTTATTGTTTGCTACTTATAATTCACCAATCACAGGAAGCCAATATTAAGTTGTTTTGTGCTTAGGGTCTCTAACAGTTTAAGTGATTGGGCTAAGAACAAAAGCATTTACAAATCCAGACTTTCCCTCAATGCTAACCAAGTGTTTTGAAATTCACATTTAATATTTTATTTATTTTTTTTTATTTTTAATATTTTTATTACATATTTTCCTCAATTACATTTCCAATGCTATCCCAAAAGTCCCCCATAGCGCCCCCCACTTCCCTACCCACCCATTCCCATTCTTTTGGCCCTGGCATTCCCCTATATTGGGGCATATAAAGTTTGCAAGTCCAATGGGCCTCTCTTTCCATTGATGGCCGACTAGGCCATCTTTCGATACATATGCAGCTAGAGACAAGAGCCTCGGGGTTCTGGTTAGTACATCATGTTGTTCCAACAATAGGGTTGCAGATCCCTTTAGCTCCTTGGGTACTTTCTCTAGCTTCTCCATTGGGAGCCCTGTGATACATCCAATAGCTGACTGTGAACATCCACTCCTGTGTTTGCTAGGCCCCGGCATCGTCTCACAAGAGACAGCTATATTTGGGTCCTTTCAGCAAAATCTTGCTAGTGTATGCAATGGTGTCAGCGTTTAGAAGCTGATTATGGGATGGATCCCTGGATACGGCAGTCTCTAAATGGTCCATCCTTTCATCACAGCTACGAACTTTGTCTCTGTAACTCCTTCCCTGGGTGTTTTGTTCCCAATTCTAAGAAGGTGCACAGTGTCCACACTTTGGTCTTCATTCTTCTTGAGTTTCATGCGTTTAGCAAATTGTATCTTATATCTTGGGTATCCTAAGTTTTGGGCTAATATCCACTTATCAGTGAATACATATTGTGTGAGTTCTTTTGTGATTGTGTTACTTCACTCAAGATGATGCCCTCCAGGTCCATCCATTTGGCTAGGAATTTCATAAATTCATTCTTTTTAATAGCTGAGTAGTACTCCATTGTGTAATGTACCATAATTTCTGTATCCATTCCTCTGTTGAGGGACATCTGGGTTCTTTCCAGCTTCTGGCTATTATAAATAGGGCTGCTATGAACATAGTGGAGCATGTGTCCTTTTTACCGGTTGGGGCTTCTTCTGGATATATGCCCAGGAGAGGTATTGCTGGATCCTCCGGTAGTACTATGTCCAATTTTCTGAGGAACCGCCAGACTGATTTCCAGAGTGGTTGTACAAGCTTGCAATCCCACCAACAATGGAGGAGTGTTCCTCTTTCTCCACATCCTCGCCAGCATCTGCTGTCACCTGAATTTTTGATCTTAGCCATTCTGACTGGTGTGAGGTGGAATCTGAGGGTTGTTTTGATTTGCATTTCCCTGATGATTAAGGATGTTGAACATTTTTTCAGGTGTTTCTCTGCCATTCGGTATTCCTCAGGTGAGAATTCTTTGTTCAGTTCTGAGCCCCATTTTTTAATGGGGTTATTTGACTTTCTGGAGTCCACCTTCTTGAGTTCTTTATATATATTGGATATTAGTCCCTTATCTGATTTAGGATAGGTGAAGATCCTTTCCCAATCTGTTGGTGGTTTTTTTGTCTTATTGATGGTGTCTTTAGCCTTGCAGAAGCTTTGTAGTTTCATGAGGTCCCACTTGTCAATTCTCGATCTTACAGCACAAGCCATTACTGTTCTATTCAGGAATTTTTCCCCTGTGCCCATATCTTCAAGGCTTTTCCCCACTTTCTCCTCTATAAGTTTCAGTGTCTCTGGTTTTATGTGAAGTTCCTTGATCCACTTAGACTTGACCTTAGTACAAGGAGATAGGAATGGATCGATTCGCATTCTTCTACATGTTAACAACCAGTTGTGCCAGCACCATTTGTTGAAAATGCTGTCTTTCTTCCACTGGATGTTTTTAGCTCCCTTGTCGAAGATCAAGTGACCATAGGTGTGTGGGTTCATTTCTGGGTCTTCAATTCTATTCCATTGGTCTATTTGTCTGTCACTATACCAGTACCATGCAGTTTTTATCACAATTGCTCTGTAGTAGAGCTTTAGGTCCGGCATGGTGATTCCACCAGAGGTTCTTTTATCCTTGAGAAGAGTTTTTGCTATCCTAGGTTTTTTGTTATTCCAGATGAATTTGCAGATTGCACTTTCTAATTCGTTGAAGAATTGATTTGGAATTTTGATGGGGATTGCATTGAATCTGTAGATTGCTTTTGGCAAGATAGCCATTTTTACAATGTTGATCCTGCCAATCCATGAGCATGGGAGATCTTTCCATCTTCTGAGATCTTCTAGAATTTCTTTCTTCAGAGACTTGAAGTTTTTATTATACAGATCTTTCACTTCCTTAGTTAGAGTCACGCCAAGATATTTTATATTATTTGTGACTATTGAGAAGGGTGTTGTTTCCCTAATTTCTTTCTCAGCCTGTTTATTCTTTGTGTAGAGAAAGGCCATTGATTTGTTTGAGTTAATTTTATATCCAGCTACTTCACCGAAGCTGTTTATCAGGCTTAGGAGTTCTCTGGTGGAATTTTTAGGGTCACTTATATATACTATCATATCATCTGCAAAAAGTGATATTTTGACTTCATCTTTTCCAATTTGTATCCCTTTGATCTCCTTTTGTTGTCGAATTGCTCTGGCTAGGACTTCAAGTACAATGTTGAATAGGTATGGAGAAAGTGGACAGCCTTGTCTAGTCCCTGATTTTAGAGGGATTGCTTCAAGCTTCTGACCATTTACTTTGATGTTGGCTACTGGTTTGCTGTAGATTGCTTTTATCATGTTTAGGTATGGGCCTTGAATTTCTGATCTTTCCAAGACTTTTATCATGAATGGGTGTTGGATCTTGTCAAATGCTTTTTCCGCATCTAACGAGATGACCATGTGGTTTTTGTCTTTGAGTTTGTTTATATACTGGATTACGTTGATGGATTTCCGTATATTGAACCATCCCTGCATCCCTGGGATGAAACCTACTTGGTCAGGATGGATGATTGTTTTGATGTGTTCTTGGATTCGGTTAGCAAGAACTTTATTGAGGATTTTTGCATCAATATTCATAAGGGATATTGGTCTGAAGTTTTCTATCTTTGTTGGGTCTTTTTGTGGTTTAGGTATCAGAGGAATTGTGGCTTCATAGAATGAGTTGGGTAGAGTACCTTCTGTTTCTATTTTGTGGAATAGTTTGTGAAGAACTGGGATTAGATCTTCTATGAAGGTCTGATAGAACTCTGCACTAAACCCATCTGGTCCTGGGCTTTTTTTAGTTGGGAGACTATTAATGACTGCTTCTATTTCTTTGGGGGATATAGGGCTGTTTAGATCATTAACCTGATCTTGATTCAACTTTGGTACCTGGTATCTGTCTAGGAACTTCTCCATTTCATCCAGGTT
This sequence comes from Mus caroli, assembly GCF_978045245.1. Taxonomy (NCBI): domain Eukaryota; kingdom Metazoa; phylum Chordata; class Mammalia; order Rodentia; family Muridae; genus Mus; species Mus caroli. Next base: position 93,836,488 of record NW_028227266.1, read on the forward strand.
CTCCAGTTTTGTTGAGTATAGCCTTTGGTAGAAGGATCTGATGGTGTTTTGGATGTCTTCAGGATCTGTTGTTATGTCTCCTTTTTCATTTCTGATTTTGTTAATTAGGATGCTTTCCCTGTGCCCTCTAGTGAGTCTGGCTAAGGGTTTATCTATCTTGTTGATTTTCTCAAAGAACCAGCTCCTTGATTGGTTGATTCTTTGAATAGTTTTTCTTGTTTCCACTTGGTTGATTTCACCCCTGAGTTTGATTATTTCCTGCCGTCTACTCCTCTTGGGTGAATTTGCTTCCTTTTGTTCTAGTGCTTTTAGGTGTGTTGTCAAGCTGCTAATGTGTGCTCTCTCTAGTTTCCTTTTGGAGGCACTCAGAGCTATGAGTTTTCCTCTTAGAAATGCTTTCATTGCGTCCCATAAGTTTGGGTATGTTGTGGCTTCATTTTCATTGAACTCTAAAAAGTCCTTAATTTCTTTCTTTATTCCTTCCTTGACCAAGGTATCATTGAGAAGAGTGTTGTTCAGTTTCCACGTGAAGGTTGGCTTTCTATTATTTATTTTGTTATGGAAGATCAGCCTTAGTCCATGGTGATCTGATAGGATGCATGGGACAATTTCAATATTTTTGTATCTGTTGAGGCCTGCTTTGTGACCAATTATGTGGTCAGTTTTGGAGAAGGTACCATGAGGTGCTGAGAAGAAGGTATATCCTTTTGTTTTAGGATAGAATGTTCTGTAGATATCTGCCAGATCCATTTGATTCATAATTTCTCTTAGTTTCTCTGTGTCCCTGTTTAGTTTCTGTTTCCATGATCTGTCCATTGGTGAAAGTGGTGTGTTGAAGTCTCCCACTATTATTGTATGAGGTGCAATGTGTGCTTTGAGATTTACTAAAGTTTCTTTAATGAATGTGGCTGCCTTTGTATTTGGAGCATAGATATTCAGGATTGATAGTTCCTCTTGGAGGATTTTACCTTTGATGAGTATGAAGTGTCCCTCCCTGTCTTTTTTAATGACTTTGGGTTGGAAGTCAATCTTATCAGATATTAGAATGGCTACTCCAGCTTGTTTCTTCATGCCATTTGCTTGGAAAATTGTTTTCCAGCCTTTCATTCTGAGGTAGTGTCTATCCTTTTCTCTGAGATGAGTTTCCTGTAAGCAGCAAAATGTTGGGTCTTGTTTGTGTAGCCAGTTTGTTAGTCTATGTCTTTTTATCGGGGAGTTGAGTCCATTGATATTAAGAGATATTAAGGAAAAGTAATTGTTGTTTCCTGTTATTTTTGTTGTTAAAGTTGGCAGTTTGTTCTTGTGGCTGTCTTCTTTTAGGTTTGTTGAGGGATTACCTTCTTGTTGTTTCTAGGGCGTGGTTCCTGTCCTTGTATTTTTTTTTTCTGTTATTATCCTTTGAAGGGCTGGATTCGTGGAGAGATAATGTGTGAATTTGGTTTTGTCGTGGAATACTTTGGTTTCTCCATCTATGTTAATTGAGAGTTTGGCTGGGTATAGTAGCCTGGGCTGGAATTTGTGTTCTTTTAGTGTCTGTATAACATCTGTCCAGGATCTTCTGGCTTTCATAGTCTCTGGTGAAAAATCTGGTGTAATTCTGATAGGCTTGCCTTTATATGTTACTTGGCCTTTTTCTCTTACTGCTTTTAGTATTCTATCTTTATTTAGAGCATTTGTTGCTCTGATTATTATGTGTCAGGAGGTATTTCTTTTCTGGTCCAGTCTATTTGGAGTTCTGTAGGCTTCTTGTATGTTCATGGGCATCTCTTTCTTTAGATTTGGGAAGTTTTCTTCTATAATTTTGTTGAAGATGTTTGCTGGTCCTTTGAGTTGAAACTCTTCATTCTCATCCACTCCTATTATCCGTAGGTTTGGTCTTCTCATTGTGTCCTGTATTTCTTGGATGTTTTGAGTTAGGATCTTTTTGCATTTTACATTTTCCTTGATTGTTGTGCCGATGTTCTCTATGGAATCTTCTGCACCTGAGATTCTCTCTTCCATCTCTTGTATTCTGTTGCTGATGCTCGTATCTATGGTTCCAGATTTCTTTCCTAGGGTTTCTATCTCCAGTGTTGCCTCATTTTGGGTTTTCTTTATTGTGTCTACTTCCCTTTTTAGGTCTAGTATGGTTTTGTTCATTTCCATCATCTGTTTGGATGTGTTTTCCTGTTTTTCTGTAAGGACTTCTACCTGTTTGATTATGTTATCCTGTTTTTCTTTAAGGATTTGTAACTCTTTAGCAGTGTTCTCCTGCAATTCTTTAAGGGATTTTTGTGCATCCTCTTTATTGTCTTCTGCCTGTTTAGCAGTGTTCTCCTGCATTTCTTTAAGTGTGTTATTAAAGTCCTTCTTGAAGTCCTCTATCATCATCAGGAGATATGCTTTTAAATCCGTGTCTAGCTTTTCCGGTGTGTTGGGGTGCCCTGGACTGGGCGAAGTGGGGGTGCTGGGTTCTGATGATGGTGAGTGGTCTTGGTTTCTGTTAGTAAGATTATTACGTTTACCTTTCGCCATCTGGTAATCTCTGGGGTTAGTTGTTATCGTTGTCACTGTTTAAAGATTGGAGCAGAAGCTGTGTTCCACTCACCAGCAGTCTCTAAATCCTGCGGCGGGGGTCGTGGGTAGCTGACGGTACCCCGGTGCTGGTCCAGCCGGAAGAGGCCTGTGGTCCTACTCAGGCCGGTTTTCTGCTTCCCTAACTAATGCAGTCTCTGGTCCCGCGTGCAATTGGATTGGAGCAGAAGCTGTGTTCCAGTCTCCAGAAGTCTTAAGATCCTGTGGTGGGTGTTGTGGGTAGCTGGTGAGTGTCAGCAGACCCTACGCCCCAGCTGCCCCGGTGCTTTTCTGACCGGAAGAGGGTTGTGGCCCTATGTAGGCCGGATTTCTCTCTCCCCAACCAGAGCAGTCTCAGGTCCCGCGTGATTGGATTGGAGCAGAAGCTGTGTTCCACTCACCAGCAGTCCCAAAATCCTGCGGCAGGGGTCGTGGGGAGCTGGCGGGTGTCAGGCAACCCTGCGCTCCCGCTACCCCGGCGCTGATCCGGCCGGATGAGGCCTGTGGTCCTACTCAGGCCGGTTTCTCTAATATTTTATTTTATTATTTTATGTATGGAGGTGCTTTATCTGCATGTATAGATAGACATACATACCCCAAATGTGTGGTTAGTGTCTACAAAGGCTCACACAGGGCTTTCCAATGCTTCCAGATGTGCTCTGGTAAAAAAATCATAAAGAAAGGTAAGTGTCAGGTCAACAGTGTTCTGTGGACTTAATGCAACATTGATCCTTGACAGTGATCCTCTCTTGTGGGAAAGTAAAGATAACCTCAATCATTTAAAATTGGGAAGCCAGCACTGGTGTGCGAAGTGTTTCCCATCAAAACATCCATGGATTTCTTACCAGCAGCTTGGTTAGAAAGCTTAGCACTTTATCTCAAGCATTATTTTACTTGACAAAGATGTTCTGATAATACCCCATGATTATAGACACACATGCAAACTCTCTACCCAAATGGCCACCTAGTTTGATAGTTTCTTCGAGATTTGAAAATGTCTAAGTTTGCTTAGCAACATGATTGCAGCTGCCAAAAGACAAACAAACAAACTAACAAACAAACAAAACTTACTAGTGGCCAAAAATATGGTGTATTCAGACAAGGGCTGAGAAGAGGTCCTATAATTTGGTGATATGTTTATGATATACTCTGTGACAATTTCACACATGCATCTACTAAATGTTTGGTCATTTTTACCTCACATTGCTCTCCATCATCTCCCTTCCTCTCTGCTGAAACCCTTTCTCTTTTTAACAAGTCTCCCTGCTACTTCATGTCTTTTCTTTATTTTACTAATGACCCAGGAAGTTTAATTATGGTTGCTTGCATGAGCCTAAGTGGAGGGAAATTTACTGGAACATGGGAAGTTTATCAGTAGTACTCTTTTATTAGCAGTCCATAGTCCTTCAGTCAGTGAAGGCTCAGGAATCTAATGAACAACTTGGCATAGGGTCTATTGAATCCATACCTGACAAAATGATGATGGAGCCAGTCTTACCCAGATCGTGTGCAGGTAACTACAGCAAAGAGGAATTTGTGTATGCAGCAGCCATGTCATGTCCAGAAGACACACTCAGTGCACTTTATGCCATCTTCTGCCTCTTGTGTTCTTTCTGCTTTCGCTTCCACAGTGTTCCCTGAGCATGAAGGGAGTACTTGGGTCTTCCATTTACAACCATGTACTACACTGCCAGTTGTTATTGGGCACTCTATGCAGTTGTGAGTCTGTGCAATAACTGCTGCTCACTGTCAAAGGAAGCTGCTCTGACAAAGGTTGAGAGCAATCCTAATGTCTGGATAGAAGTATAATTAGTTAGAAGGTAGTTTAATACCATGTCCATTTAACAAAACAACAGCATTAGGTTCCCAACTAGGGCTTATGACTACTATAGCCATAGGCTACAGGTTTACACCATCAGTTATGAGCTCCTTCTTGTGCAGTGGGCTGTAAATCCAACTCACTAAGTGGTTGGTTACTTCATGATAGTCATGCCACTGTTGCCCCGTGATCGAATCTTACCTGTCATTTTGTTATTGTAGTTCATAGGGCCTACAGCTGGGTAGGATTGTTGTTGACTTTCTTCCATGGTATAATACATCCTAGCACAGTAAAATATAGCCAGCAGAAAGGGGGACTTCTCTATGTCAATAACCCAAGTGTGGTATTGTCTGCAAGAGGGTCTTATTATCTAGTTCTGGTAGAAACCCAAGAATTACAATATCCTATATTGTCTGTGAGGCTTCTGAGGCCCCCTTGAACAACTCATCATGGGGAGGGATTCTCAAAGCAAAGGTTGTGATTTAAAACCTTCAGCTTCTAGGGGAAGCTGTACACCTCCTTAAACTGTGGGATGAGGTTGGGGCAGGGTATGTGTTTTTTTTTTTTTTTGTTTTGTTTTTTTTTGTTTGTTTTTTTTTTTTTTTGGTTTTTTGAGACAGGGTTTCTCTGTGTAGCCCTGGCTGTCCTGGCACTCACTTTGTAGACCAGGCTGGCCTCGAACTCAGAAATCCACCTGCCTCTGCCTCCCGAGTGCTGGGATTAAAGGCGTGCGCCACCACGCCCGGCAGGGTATGTGTTTTAAATGCTCCCTCTTCTAAAAGGGAAACAAGACTCCTAAAACACTGGGGGGGGAATGAAACACTTGCTTATATTCATGGGGATAAATGCTTGACTAGCTCATTACCATCACCAAAGAGATTAGCAAGACCAGTCTTCAGGAGATTTACTATATGTGGTCCTGATGTCCAAAGAAGGCTATGGGCTATCTTCTGCGTCAAGCATCTGTGCCACCTGCCAAGCAGTAAGTGAATTGAATCTGAGCAACACCGAGATTAATTTGTTTCTACATATTATTACTAATAACTTTTTAAAAACTGCATAACATTCACAGTATTGCTTGGTGCAGTAGAGAAACCCTATATTAAATAGCTGCCCCCATCTTCAAACATCTTCAATGTTATGTAACTGTGTGGTGAGCCCATTGATGCCACAAATCAGAAGTCACATTTTGCCTCCCCAAAGCCTTTGAAACCCATAGCTGGGCAAGACAGCCAGGGATTACCAGCCTTTGTTTCTTAGTTGTTATTTTCTTTCATTTCCCCCTCTACTTTCCTATTGTGAATACACTTAGTATAAACCTTATCATCTTACATGCACACTTATTAGATACATTCCTAAACTGTGTCATGTTCACCACCCATACCCACACTCTTTTCATCTTGTAAAAAGGAAAAATATATGCATTAAACAATAGCTCCTCATCCCTTCCAAACCCTGAGAAACTAACATAGAACTTTCTGCTTCCATGGTTTTGACTGTGGTGGGTTCCTCCTTTAAGTGAAGTCCTGCCATTGTGTCTTTCTGTGACTGCATTTCCATAGCATTCCCCAGGTGTGTCAATGTTGTAGAATAATGCATGGTTTCCTTTCTTTCAAGGCTGAATGGCAGTCCCTTATGCATGTGTATAAATATTATATATTGCTTATCCAATCATCTGTCACTCTTGGGTTTCGTTTTTATCTTTTAGATATTATGAATAAACCTGCTATGAACATGAGTGCACAAATTTCTTTAAAGCCTTACCGACAATTTTGAATATATATCCAGAGGTAGAATTGCTAAATTATATGGCAATTTACCTGCTAATTACTTGGAGAACTGCCATCGCGCCTTCCATAGCAACTGTAGTGTTAACACAGTCCCACCAAGAACCCAGCATAGAGTGCCAGTCTCTATGTTGTCCCCAGCACCTGTTCAGTTATCCTTTATGGAAGCTATGCTCTCAGTATGAGGTAGCAGCTTACTCTTTTGATTTGTGTTTCCTGACTCACTAGTGATGTGTTGAGCATCTTTTCAGAAACACACTGGCCATTCATCTTTTTGCTCATCTTAAAACATGTCTTGTCTTTTGGTAAAAATTTCCAAATGTTCTGTTTCCTAAACATTGACCCCCTATAAGATAGAGGATTCAAGAATATTCTCTCTCTCCCTTTCCATTTGTTTCTGTGTTACTGGGTTTATATTTGTCTTTTGATACACAACAGTTTTAAAAGTTTTCAGGAAGTCTAGTGTGTCTGTTATTTCCTTTGTGTCCTCTGTGCCTTTGGTGTTATACCATAGAAACCATTGCCTAATCTGATCTCCCAGAGATTGTGCCTGTATTTTCCAAAGAATGTTATGGTTTTAGGCTTCGCTCAGTTGTCAGTACGTTTTGTATATATGTAATTTGGGAGTACAACTTCATTCTTCTGCACCTGGATATCCAGTTGTCCTGCTATCATTTGCCCAAAATTGCATTGCATTTTGATTGATCTTGGCAGTTTTGACAAAAATATTTTGACCATATATGTGAAAGTTTTATTGTCATGTTACATTTTTTAATCCCATATGTTTGTCTTTTGCACTATACTATTGAGATACTTAGAGGGGTGAGTGCATGTGTGTGTGTGTGTGTGTGTGTGTGTGTGTGTGTGTGTGTGCATGTGCTTATAGGCTATAGGAAAACAAGGCTGCTATTCCTCAAGCAACACCCAAATACCTTTTTTTTTTAACCACATCTCTCACTAGCCTGGAACTCACCCACTAAATGAGCCCCAGTATCTACCTGTCTCTTTATCCTCAGGGTTGGGTTTGCAAGTGACACTACCATCCCCAGATGTCATTTGTTTGTTTGTTTGCTTGTTTGTTTTTGGTTTCTCGAGACGGGGTTTCTCTGTATAACCCTGGCTGTCCTGGAACTCACTTTGTAGACCAGGCTGGCCTGGAACTCAGAAATCTGCCTACCTCTGTCTTCCAAGTACTAGGATTAAAGGCGTGTGCCACCACCGCCCAGCTCCCAGATGTCTTTTTAACATGGCTCTGAGAATTAAACTCTAACCTCATGCTCCCCAACCATTACTGAAGTTGTTCAAGCCATTATTGAAAGGTTTTGTTTTGTTTTGTTTTGTTTTTCGTAAGTTTTACAAACATGGAAGCTTGAGTCTTATTTTGTTCTCTTTCTTTTTCTCAAGAAAATTTTAGCTATGGAAGGTTGAGGAGTCCCATTGAGATTCCATATGAATTTCCTATTTTTGCAAACAAAATAGTAATTTGAGGTTTTGATAAACATCAAATTAGGCAGTATTGATATTGTAACAATATTAAATATTAGAACATTTTATGACCATGGAAATGTTTCTGTTTATTTCTAATTTTCATTTATTTCACCATTTTATAATCTTAATCTTGTCTCCTTGGTTTTCACCTAAGTATTTTTTCTTTTTCTGCTATTGTAGATAGCATTACAATGTCTGTGCATTCATTTTGCATCTTTCTACTTTGTTGAATTCATTTGTTATCTGTAATAGCTTTGTGTGTATGAAATCCATAGGATTTTCTACACATAAACTCTTCTCAAATCTGTGAACAGAAATTACTTTACTTCATTTGCAATGTGGATAACTTTATTCCTTTTTCCTCACTAGTTGTTCTGACTAGATTCCCAGTACTGCCTTGAGTAGAAACAGTGAGAGTGGGGCATCCTTTGCTTTCTTCTGGGCATGCAGAAGGAACTTCCACTATTGAGAGTAACATTTGATCTCACTTTTTTCACACATGGCTTTTCCTATGTTGAAATGATTTTCTTCTATTTCTAGTTCGCTGAGCATCTTCTAGTCATGAGCTGCTGATGAGAGGCTAACAAATTAGCTCAGTGAGTAAGGGTGCTTTCTACTGAGTCTGACAAGAATTCTATTCCTTACATTCCTGAAAATTATCCTATGATACACAACACACACACACACACACACATCTCTAAGTGAATAAAATAATTTTTTTTAAAAAGCCATTAAACTGGCCAAGTACTTTTCCTATATAAATTGCATTCATCAAGTGATTCCTCTGAATTCTTCTGGTATAGTTTGCCATTATTTGCAATGGTGGGCCATCTTCCTGCTCTGAGAATGAACCTCACTAGGGCATAGTAAAGAATTATCTTAATGTGTGGTATTGAATTTGAATTGGAGTTTTGTCTTTCAGCAGTCATAAGAGCTATCAGTCCAGTACTTTTATAGTAGAGTCTTTGACTAGCTTTGATCTGAGAGCAGTGCCTATAGAATGAACTAAAGAGGACTTCATCTTCCTCAGTTTCTTTTGAGGAGTCTGCAGGACACATGTTTTTCTTTAATGCTTGATAGAATTCACCCATGAAGTCACCAGGGCTTGCAATTTTCTTTCTCTGGAGATTTGTAATAGTGGTTACGTCTTCTAATAGCTATAGGTGTGTGCAGATTGTTTTGTTCGCCATTAGTCTTGGTGTGCATTGTGTTTCTACCACTTTATCCATTGCATTTAATTATACACACAACTTGCTTAACAATTCTTACATTTCTACAATGGATGATAATGTCTCCAGTTTAATTCTTTGATTTTAGCATTTTGAATCTCCTTTTATTTCTTAATGCATTGAGTTTAAGGATTGTCAATTTTGTTGACCTTTTCAAAGAATGGAGACTTATGATTACAATTATTTTCCCTGTATTATTTCTATCTATCCTCTATTTTACTTATCTGTGCTCCAAACTTATTATTTCCTTCTATCTGGTAGCTTACTGGTTTGTTTTTCTTTTTTACCTAGTTCTTTAAATCATAAGGTTTAGTTGTTGGGCAGTTGGTTCAAGATCTTTCTTGTGTTAAGGAATTAATAGTTATACATTTCCACTGCCATTTCTTGAGTCTTGAAGAACTTGCTATATCATTCTCAGGCATCTCTTCTTATTTTCTACCTTTCCTTCTGATGTTATCTTTAATTTATTTGTTACCTGTATGCTTGTGTGAATATACACCATCTGTGTACAAGTACTGAAAGAGACAAGAAAGGTGTGTTGGATCTCTGAGTCCTGGAGTTACAGTCAAGTAGGAGTCACCCAATGTGGCTGCTGGGAACAGCATTGGGGTCCTCTGGAAGAGCAGGAAGTGTTCTTAGCCACTACACATCTCAGCAGTCTCTCAGCCTCTGAAGTTCCTGCCAAGCAATCTGCTGACCAGATTAGCAAATATTATCAAAGTCATGCATTGTAGTGTTTAAGACACCATCTCCCTTAATGTGTGTTTAATTGTCTGATTTTCATTGTGTTATTTTTATTATAAAACCTAAATATAATCTCTTTTCAGTGTTTATATGTTTGGGTTCACCTTAGTTGAAGTTCTTTGGGTTTCTCAGATACTTATGTTCATATCTCTTATCAAACACATTATTCCTTCAAATATGCTCTTTGGCCTTTTTCTCTTCTCATATGTGTCTGCTCGATGATCATCCTGCAGGTATCGTAGGCTCTCTGTAGTTTCCTACCTTTCCCTTCCTTTTCCACAGTCTCCGTAGCATCCTTTACTCTCTCAGCAGTCTTCCACATGTACAAATTTCTCTTGGAATCCCTGTAGTGAATTGATAGATTAGTCAGTGTGTTTCCCATCTCCCAAAGGTTTCCTGATTCCTCTGGGTCTTCTACCTCCTTTTTATTTACACTCTGCTCACGCATTGTGGTAGTTTGAATGAGAAATGACCTCCGGAGTCTCATTATTTCAATCCTTCCTTCCTAATCCGTGCTGCTGTTTGGGGAGGTTTTGGGTGGTGCCTTGTGCTTCACATTATGCCACTGAGAAGTTGCTTTGAGATTATATAGTTTCACCCTACTTCCAATGTGATCTCTCTGGTCCAAGATAGATACCCTCAGCTTCCTGCTCCTGTCTCCATGTGTGCCAACTGCTGTCATGTTTCCCCACCATGATAGACTCCTATCCTTCTAAAGCTATAAGCCAAAATAAACATTCTTCCTTAAGTTATCTTGGTCACGGTGTTTTATCACAGCAACAGCAAAGTAACTAATACATATACCATTTTTTGGAGTCTTTCCATCTATCCCTCTGCTTTGGAGCTTTTTAAAGGTAGCTATTTCAGTTACTGCTAACAATCTTCTATCAGGTCTTTGTTGATTTTTCTTGCAAATACCTGGCGAAAGTGAGAATCAGCTTTGTATTGTGGTTGGAAATGAAGCATTTTAATCTGATATTATGGCAACTCCAGAAAGCATGTATGCCCCCTGTGGTCTTTGAATATGCTTGCCCCCAGGAGTGACCCTATTAGAAGGTGTGGTGTTGGTGGAGTAGGTATGGCTTTGTTGAAGAAGTGTGTCACTGTGCGGGTGGGCTTTGAGACCCTCCTCCTCGATGCCCAGGAAACAGTCGTCTCCTAGCTGCAGTTGGAGCAAGATGTAGAACTCTCAACTCCTGCTCCAGCACTGTGTCTTCTGGGATGCTGCCGTGCTTCCTGTCATGATGATAATGGACTGAACCTCTGAACCTGTAAGCCAGCCCCAATTAAATGTTCTTTTAAAATAAGAATTGCACTGGTCATGGTGTCTGTTCACAGCAATGGAAACCCAAACTAAGATGCCTCCTGCCCTGGATTTGCTTTCTTTTGTTATTATTGTTTAGATTTATTTGTTTAATTAAATTTAAATTTATATTTATTTTAACTTCAGTGGACTGTCCTTATGTAAATGACCAACCGGAGCTATAAGTGTCTTGGGCCCTTCTAAGCTTGTGGATTCCACTGGGCTCAAGCAACCACTTTCTAATTTCTCTTCAATATGCAGGGTTTTTATTTTCAGTGCCCTTGTTGTTAATATATGGCTCCCAAATTAGAAAAAGAGAAAAATGAAATCTCCAGGAACTCATTTCAACCAAAAGGACAGGGGCTTGCCACACTGAGCAGAGGGGCAGCAGCAATGGCTGCTGGTCTCTTTGTTTGTACCCCGTGATCAGGACCAGCTACTGGCTAGCAGAGCACAAGTCCATGGCACTTGCCTACTGGTTCCTTCCAGCTGTTTGTAAGCAGCTTCAGAATCTCACATGTCTCTACCTGCCCTTTGATGGGCAGCTGTTTCTATGTTGTCCTAACATGTTCTCGTTGCTGTGATAAAAACAATGACCAAAAGCAACTTAGGAAGGAAAAGGTTTGTTTGGCTTGCATGTCCCAGTCCCAGTTCATCCCTAGGGGAGGCCAAGACTAAAACCCAGGACCTAGAGGCAAGAACTGATACAAAGACCATGGAAGAATGCTACTTAGTGAGTTTTTCTTCATTGCATGCTCAGCCATATCTCTTGTATATCCCAAAACCACTTGCCCTGGAGTGGCACCATACACAATGTCCCACTTCATTCATTAATTAAGAAAATGCACAAAAGAGGACAGGTCTTCTGTTCCATCTGGTGGAGGCATTTTCTCAACAGAGGTTCCCACTTCCCATGCAACTCTGGCTTGTGTCAGATTGACAGAAACTAATGAGTATGTCTACTGAGAGGGGGGGAAAAAAGATCAGACTCAGACTTAACAATTTATTGTCCAAAGCTTGTACTGGATGTCCCAAACCTTCCAGCTCTAAAGATCCAGAAGCCATTACATCTGACACATCTCACCAGTATAACTGCTGTTCAGGTGAAGGAACACATCTCCGTTCTTTCTACCCTGTATCTTCTCAGAATCTTCCTGTTGGAACATGTAGAAAGGGAGAAATTGGGCATCCCATTTACAATTTCACAACTAATTAGAGAAGTAATTCCGAATTGAACCCAGCCTTCCTTGACTTTGAATTTAGAATCTCTCTTGTCTATGTGATGCTACCTGAGATTTAACCTCAAGAACATAAGTTAAAAACTATGCTTTTCCTAAAGCAAATCAACCCCAGCATGTGTGGCATGTCTCTTCTGTAAACATCAACCTGGTCTAGTTCACAAAATGCTGAATACATGGGTGGGACCTGCTTACAGGCTGAGGCTTCACAAAGTCTCTACTAATGAGTGCCACACACAAAGTGGCATTTCTCTAAAGAAAATATAACACCCTCAACTTTGACATCTTGCCACAACAATAGGTAGGTAATCTGTTACAAAGCTAAGGATGAGAGTGGGGGGATTGGATTTGGAGGAGAGAAGATAAGTGAAGATCTGAAGCTTGTCTACCTACTTCACTGGCCTACTTTCTTCTCTGCCAGGCATGGCTGGCAGGTTCCCCAGGAATGTCTGCTGGAATTGTGGGCTAGGATAATGTAATGAGTAGGGTCAGAAAAGAGGGGGGAGAAGGCACAGCAGGTGATCTGCTACTAAATTGGGAGTGAGTCCAGGGTCTTGGATTTCCAGTAGAGGAGAGGTGAAGATCTGCAGGTAGCCTACCAGCTTCCCTGACTAGTGTGGCTTGAAGGTCCCAAAGGAATGTCTGCTGGTGATGGGGCCTGAGATAATGGGATGAGTTGCAGAGAAGAAGGTTGGAGGAGATCTGTGTGATCAGTTGGAGATGGAAGCAGAAGGGAAGGAGAAGTCACAGAGCAGGGTGAGAACAGAGAATTAGATTTTGGAGAGAGAGAGAGAGAGGAGAAGTGAAGATCTGAAGTGAGTCTACCTGCTTCCCTGACTGGAGTCATAACATCATTTTTACATTTGGTCATCCAGATATTCCCTCAGCACATATTTGTCTGTCGGCGAATGCTCTAAGGTGGGTATTCAGGTAAACAAAGACAAAGGTGCCTTTGAGAGAGACATTTGCCCTGACTTAGTTCTCTAAGTCCATACACTTCAGACTCAAATGTCAATCAAATAGAAACCTTAGCTTTCTGCCTCAGTCAATGGTGCCTACCATTTTATAAATCTCCTGTTTATCCACCCTCGCCATTTGTACACCTTTTGGCATTATACAGAAAGGGAAAAAAAAAACATTTAAAGCAGAAGTGAACTCTTTTCAAACTTATTGGACTTAAGCTTTGCTTTCTCCCTGGGTACCACAGTTCATATCCTGGGAAAAGCCCTAACAGAGAGTCCTGATTTATAATAATATACTCAAATAGCTCATCTTCGTTGTTATTGAAGAGAGCCATGTACAGGCTTTAGGCTCCATAAACCTTGTCAGACCTACCTCCAAAAGTGGATGAACCAAGTGATATGGAGCTACAGAGGTGGCTCAGTGGCTAAGAGCTCTGGCTGCTTTTTCAGAGAACTTGGGTTCAGTTCCCAGCACCTACAGGCTGACTGACTACTGCTCCAAATTCCAGAATCAAGTGATCTGAAGGCTTCTCCTGGCTTCCACAGACACCACGCAAACATGTAATGAACATACGAAACATGTAGATGGCCTGGTAATGTTTTTAAGCGAATCACTCATTGTTCATGGCTGATCCACAGACTACACACTCACACACACACACACACACACACACACACACACACACACACACACACACACACCTCTGCCTCCATCCTTTGCCTCCAGAACAATTAAACCAGCAAAACAACAGGAAGACCACAGACTGAATTCCTCCACTAACAGCCCCTCCTATACAATTCCACTGATGTGGACTAGTAGTGTGTATACACTAAGCCTTGGAACAGTATAGTGGGAGATGGATCGAGATCAGTTGATGAGGATCTGGACCCCACTGTTTGACCTATCTGTCTTAAGAAGTCAGTAATGATGACAAATGCTGTTAAAGAGTCAATCAAGGAGGTTAACCCTGAGACATATTTAAGACTTTCTTTAAATTCAAGACCAGGAGGCTGTAACTTCTCTAGTGTATCCTGTGACATGCAGCACAAAGAGCTTAATCAAAATGCTAAGCTCCTTTGAAGCCACTCCTTCTGATTCTACGTACAACCCTAGTAATGCCCCATTGAACAACCCAGCCCCAGCTCCCAGCTCCCTTGAAACCAAAGAGACTGCACTCTGCGGTTTAAATTAAAGGAGATGTGTTTCACACAAATTAGCTTCCCTATTGATGTGGTGCATATTACAAAGATCAGTCTTCTTGTTTTAATTTAAACCCATGTGCTGCAATTTTTATTTAATTTAAAACTAAATAAGAGCCAGGAGCTGATAGAAGGAGGGAAAATGCCAAGCCTAATTGAGCCCTGGCAGCCTTTTTGAAACCACTGACTTGGGAACTACAAACTCCCAGACTGAGGAGTTTCCATGCCACTTTATCTGGCTGGGAGGAAGGCTAGGGAACTGTGGTTGTAGAAGGCAGAGAGCGTGTTAAAAAGCACCCTTCCTTGAATTCATTTCCTACTGGTACACTTGGAAGAAGACATGGAGACCGTGATGTAGCCTCTCACAAACCTCTAGATGAGTTTTAACCAGGGAAATATGACCACATTACAGATTCCCATGAAAATTCATCCCTGAACTCATCACACTCACAAAACTAACAATGCCAAGTTTGTGAGGCTTTGCTGACTGTGTTCAGTATCCAACCCATCATCCACTGGTACATATTAACATTCAAAGATGTGGAAACAAAGATTAAAACTCATTTTTATTATCAACATTTATTGCTTCCCCCTTGGCTGTGTAAAGGCCAGCACTCCAGCTAATATCCAGTGGAGTGCTGTGTTCTTCGGTTTAGGGTCAATGGGAGTACCAATGCAGAGCTGGAGGCCATCTTTCCCTGTGTCATTTTGTGAAACAACAATTGTCTGTTATCTGAACATTTACGACTCTAGCACAAAAGTATCCATATCTAGAAGAAACCAGCCAAGCAGACACCACAATACCTTACAGAGTCACCTAACTGTTAGCACATGGTTTCAGGGTCTCTGTTCTCTTGGTGCCACACATTTCTGAAGAGCATTGTAGTGGCAGGAGGTTGTAGCAGGGGCTAGTCTTCACTTCCTTGGTTGACTAGACTCAGACAGTAGCTACAAAAGGAACCAAAGATTTGTCCCTATGGACTTTCCTTCAGAGACCTATCTTTTTAAGCTAGGTCTCAGTTCCTAAAACATCCACTGCCTCCCAAAGTCATAAGAAGCCAAAGACAACGTGTTCAAGCCATGACTTACCTATAGGAAACATTTTCTATGCAAACCATAGCAGAAGGAATAAAACTGAAGGTGAAGCATGAAGAAGGGGGTTCAGCAGGAGTCTCTGTAGTCTTTCATAGACTAATGAAACTCTGTTAAGATGACTTAATGCATCCCAGTTATCAATCACTCTCTAAAAGGGGCACTTTCATGCTCTCTTAATCCTGAATACCTGTGCTAGTATTCTATCTCTGTGACCTGAATAATTCTCAACTTGACATAACCTAGAGTCACCAAGCGTCTCAATGAGGGACTGTTTACCGGGGGTAAGTCTGTGGGCCTGTCTCTGGGAGTTATCTTTAATTTATATGGGAAGATCCAGCCCACTGTGGAAAGTACCATCCCCTAGGTTGGGGGTCCTGAACTATATTAAGAGTGGAGGAATTGGAATTATCACAGGCAAGCAAGCAAGCCAGCATGTCTGTCTTCATTTCTTTCTATTTTTGACTATGGATGTAATGTGATCAGCTATCTTAGTCTCTTGAGGCTGTGACTTCCCTGTAGACCAGAACATGGGATTGTGAGTTGAAATAAACCCTTTTCCCATAAGGTTCTTTGTTGTCTCGCCACAGCAAGAGAAGTGAAACTAGAATAGAGAACAAAGACTTGCTCAGTTTTCAGTGTTTCTGTCAATGGTCACTTTCCACTGTGGCTTCTACACCATGGTAAAGCAGAATATCATGGTAGGAACATAAAATGGACCCTCTTAATCTCATGGCAAATAGAAACACAAAAGAGATGGGAAAATGGCAAGGACAAAACACCCTTCAAAACCATATCCCTTCTACTAACTGGGCCTTACCTCCCACCACCTCCCAATAATGCCATCAAATTATTAATCCATCCATGTACAATCAGAGCTCTTTGGTTCTGTCTCTTCTCAATGACTGGATCCATTAGCTGAAAACCAGCTTTAAATAGATGAACCTTCTAGGGACCATGTCATATATAAACCACACCAATACCCAAAGTATTGACACTGTTAACCAAGAAACTTGGCATTCCCTGAGCGCTCATCGTGACACTGAGCTTGATGTAATTCTGACAGTCTCCAGGTAATTCAAATGTATGTTTAAATTTGAGAAGAACATTCCCGAAAGTCACTA
This sequence comes from Mus caroli, assembly GCF_978045245.1. NCBI lineage: Eukaryota > Metazoa > Chordata > Mammalia > Rodentia > Muridae > Mus > Mus caroli. Next base: position 93,853,027 of record NW_028227266.1, read on the forward strand.
TAGTTCATGACATCTGTCCTGAGACTATCGATTCAATTTATTCCTCCCCTGTCTCTGTGTTATGTTTGCAGGGCTGTCTAACCAGCCTGGACCACATGTGTTACAGTAGCTGCAAATGTGTGGCAACACAATTGTAGATTATAATGTCATGTCAAAAGATTGGACATTTCTGATAGCCCGTCTTAGGTACCTCCATTTATCATCTGATCAGCACAGCATTGCTTACTTAGTTACTGAATGTCTTCCAATCTATTCATGCTAATATCTTTCTTCTAACCCACCTTTATTTCTTAGTAATTCGATTAATTCATCAGACCTCAACTTGGACTTTTCTTCTTAGAAGGCTTTGTAACACCTCGAGTCTGAGTTGATATCCTTCTTAGCTCTTTCTATGGCCTCCAGTATCATCATTTTCTAAAAGCCATTCTATTCTACCATGGTTGTCAGTCTGTCTACCTGTATCCCTTCTATGTTGGGAGTTTTGTAACTGCATGATGCTTATCTTTATAACTTGGCCCCAGAGCACTGCTTGAAGAAACTGAGTAGCCTTTGGCATATACTTGGTAGATAATAGGAAAATAAATGAACAATGTAACAACATTGTCCGCCCAACTTAAATGGTATGTTTAATATATATTGTCATTTAAGAATTATCCATTCTATCTTGTTTTATTTCTAGAAGCTTTGTATTATTACAGAATTGCCCTGTTGTCTCTTGCCAGCCTTACTCATTTCCACAGGTGGGAGATAAGCAGCAATAATTTCAAAGGAAGAGATTAACAAATTAAATCTACTATTATCTAGCCTGAACATTGGTAACAGTAATATTGGTAACAAGCCCTCAAAAATAAAATGTGGATTTGAAAATGTTTTCCAAATCTTTGTTTGCTTTATGCTGGGGGAATGTGTTTGCTTTCTTTTTTTTTTATTTATTTTATTTTATTTTTTTGGTTTTTCAAGACAGGGTTTCTCTGTATAGCCCTGGCTGTCCTGGAACTCACTTTGTAGACCAGGCTGGCCTCGAACTCAGAAATCTGCCTGCCTCTGCCTCCCGAGTGCTGGGATTAAAGGCGTGCGCCACCACCGCCCGGCATGTGTTTGCTTTCTTATTTAAAAACCCTGAGGTTATTTGAATCGAAAATAAAGCTAAACTTGTTATACTTAGGCAGATAATTTCTTTAACTGTGTGTTCAGGCTTATCTAAAACTCTGACGTGTGAGGACCTGTGACAGGGGTTTGTCTTTCCTTTCCCTTCCTTATACTCCTAGAGAAGAAAGACAGCCCAACAGTATTGCCCTCTGAGTATCCCCTATCCAACCTAAAATCCAGGGCTCCCCGTCTCCTGTGCCCCGTCTCCTGTGCCCCGTCTCCTCCCTGCCCTGGGCCTATCTTAGGTAATTAATTAGTTCAGCAGTAGGCCACTAACCAGCTAATGGAGCACAGAGATAGAACTTTTTCTCCATTAGAGGATATGAGTGTCAGAGCCCCATCTCTCTCAGGTGGGAAACACTGTGGCCTGGGGCAGGCATTAGTGAGTGGTGACTACTATAGGTCTTCTGAGGCCTTATAAGTGGGACGGGGTTAATCAGCTTATGTAGGAAACGAACCACAAAAATGTTTTAACCACCGTGTCAAGCAATCACGGGAAAAGTCATCTTGATAATGGATGAGCATGCACAGCACTGTTGTGGCAGAGCAGACAAGCATCACAGACCCACATGGATCACAGCTTCCGTTAGCTCCTCACGCTTTCACCCACTGGGAAAGGGTTGTATGATTGTAATGAATACAGAATAGCTGACCCAGCCAAGGACGGTGACCAGCCCATACATTTGTTTCTTCTGATAGGAAGTCAAAATAGTATCATTCTTCACTTAACTCCAAAGTACCTTTATAGTAAGAATTACTTGCTCTTGCATTTTTAAGCAGTAAACTAGATTCTGATGCTTGGCATGCCACAGTACTTCATAAATAGCAGCTACCGTTTTGTCTAAGTACAAGGAATTCGGGCTCTAAAGTGGATCCCACCTTTTGTGATTCACTGGTTCTAACCCACAGCTTCCTAGATTGCCAGATAGAAAAAAAAAATCCCTAGCCTAGGTACTTAGTGTTGAAAACCAAACTATACAGCTGTCTTAAGGCTGGAGAGATGGCTCAGCTGTTAAAAGTACTTGCTGCGCCTACAGAGGAAGTATTGGGCAGCTCACAACTGACTAGAACTCAAGTTCCAGAGGATCTAGTACCCTCTTCGGGACTCTACGGGCACTGTACTCATGTAGTGTACATACAGATAATCAAGTACACACACATGCACATAAACAAAAGTAAGGTTTGTTTTTGTTGTTGCCAATGTTGTTGGTTTTTTTATTTGATATAATTTTTTTTCATGTATTCACTTTACAACCTGCTCACTGCACCCTGCCCAGTAACACCGACCCACAATCCTTCTCCTCCTCCCCTTCTCCTATGAGTGGATGGGGTGTCGCTGGGTATCCCCTCACTCTGGCATTTCAAATATCTTCGAGATTAGGTGCTTCGTTTACCACTGAGGCCAGATAAAGCAGCCCAGCTAGTAGAAAATATCCCATGAACAGGCAACAGCTTTTGGGATACCCCAATTCCAGTTGTTCAGGACCCACATGAAGACCAAGCTGCACATCTGCTACATATGTTCAGGGAGGCCTAAGTCCAGCACATGTATGTTCATTAGTTAGTGGTTCAGAATCTGAGAGCCCTAAGGGTCCAGGTTAGTGGACTCTTGTTGGTCTTCCTGTGGAGTTTCTATTCCTTTCCAGCCCCACAATCATTCCTCTTATTCGTCTATAAGAGTCCCCATGCTCCATCTACTGTTTGGCTATGGGTGTCCATATCTGTCTGAGTCAGCTGCTGTGTGGAGCCTCTCAGAAGACAGCCATGCTAGACAGGTACCTATCTGTAAGCATAACAGAGTATCATTAATAGTGTCAAGGATTGGTACTTGTCCATGGGACTGGTCTCTGGTTGGGCTGGTTATTGCTTGGCAATCCCCTCAGTCTCTGCTCCATCATTTCTTGTAGACAGGAGAAATTTGGGGATGAAAGTTTTGTGGGTGGGTTGGTGTCTCTATCGCTCCACTAGGGTTTCTGCCTGGCTATAAGAGGTCGGAACTCTTCAGATTCCATATCCCCAATGTACTGAATTAAATCTAAGGTCAACTCCATTGATTCTTGGGCACCTCCCTTATCCCAAGTCTCTGTCTCAGTCTGCAGATGCCTCCTACCTCCTCATGCCTGACAGTTGCAGATATCCATTCATTTTCATGGCCATCTAGCCATCTCTCTTGTACTCCACACCTGATCCTGAACCTCCCATTTCTCTCCCCATCTCCCCTCTCTTCCAGTTCCCTCCCTCAATCTGCCTCTTGTGACTATTTTATTCCCCCTTCTAAGCTTCCTCAATTGTGCCTTCCTTCTTGTTATCTTCTTTGGATCTATGGAGTATAACATGGTACCTACATTTTATAATATAATATTCACTAATAAGTGAGTATGTATCATGCATGTCCTTTTGGGGGTGGGTTATCTTACTCAGAATGATATTCTCAAGTTCCACCCATTTGCTTTCAAAACTCATGATGTCTTTATTTTTAATTGTTGAATTGTATTCCATTCTGTAGATGTACCACATTTTCCTTATCCATTATTCAGTTGAGGAACATCTAGGTTGTTTCCAGTTTCTGGTTATTATGAATAAAGCTGATATGAACATAGCTGAGGAAGTATCTTTGTGGGATGGTGGAGCATCTTTTGGATATATGCTCAGGAGTGATATAGCACCCTATTTTTTAATTGGGTTATTTGGGTTGTTGGTGTCTAACTTCTTGAGTTCTTTGTAAATATTAGATATTAGGCCTCTGTCAGATGTAGAGTTGGTGAAAATCCTTTCCTAATCTCTAGGCTGCCATTTTGTCCTATTGACAGTGTCCTTTGCCTTACAGATGCTTTGCAGTTTCATGAGGTCCCACTTATCAATTGTTGGTTTTAGAGTCTGAGCTATTAGTATTCTATTCAGGAAATTGTCTCCTGTACCAGTGCATCCAAAGGTATTTCTCACTTTCTCTTCTATGAGATTTAACATATCTAGTTTTATGTTGAGGTCATTGATCCACTTGGAATTGAGTTTCTTTAAGGATACTTGAAAAGTCAATCCTCCTGCCCAGGAACTGACACCTTGAGACACACAGAGGGGATGTTTGTTTATTTATTTGTTTGCTTGCTTGCTTGCTTGTGTGCTTCCCTTCACCACCATAGATGACAATTTGATAGGCCATATGCAGGCATAAATCCCGAATCACTACATCAACCAAAATGTTAAAAGTCAAAGTACCAGTTTGTATATGAAAAAATATAGTGTTCCCCTTCCCCCACAAGTATCCACAAGTATCCATGTAAAGATGCTTTTTGGCATTTTACAGATTATGAGAAAGTGACTGGATCTCAAAATGACCAGACTCACTTAACTTTTGAGATAGTATAACTGACAAAAGCATGTGAAACCCCGGCATACTCAGTAATGAGAGATTATAACCCAGAATAACACTGTTCCCTGTGTTCTGGGAATAAGGTCTTAGAAGGATACAGGGGCATGCACAATTTAGTCACTCTGTTTTAGAATTTTCATGTACACTTGGGGCTTTCAAGATGTCCACAGTGGACCAATATTTTATTGATATTTTTAACCAAATTAACCTGTACTTATCTACTGTGGCAAGCAAACAGACCACATAATTCTACCCTATTTCCTGCCTGAATTTATTTACTAATTGCTTGTCAGCTCAGAACATGGAGTAGATAAAACCATAGAAAACTATTAACATAAGCAAACCAATTTCAAAAAATTAGCTTCTATGCACCAGCACAAATCCCTTGTAATATTTGCCTCGGGTTCTATAGATAGAGCTCAAAAGAAACCAATAGAATTGATTCAAATAAGTTATATGTGCAAATGAGCAAGAAGCAGTTGAGTTTACAAATGCCTTGCACTGAACACCCATAGGGCCATTTAGTAATTCAAAATTTTGTAGTATTAACTCTGATATATTGAGACGGTTCAAACACTGGTCAGCTAGTGTTTCATGCATTGACCAACTTCTGTAGTAAGATAAGACTTCTTGCTCTGCATCCCATCCTCCAGAAGGCTCTGCCAGGAATCTATTTCAAAGCCCAGAGCTTTAGAGGATGACTGATTCCTGATGAGAGAAGGAAGAGCACCCAGGTTGCTAATCTGTGACTCATATAGTCTTTCCTTCTATTTGCAAGATGGTCTCATGTGTCATCAAGGCACCCACTAAGGCTCTACACCCTATTGAAATGATTTTCAATCCCATAGCAGATATGTAAGTACATGTGTTAAAGTTTGTTAATGTGGGAGCCTTTCCCTCCCCCCTCTCTTGTCTGTCTGTCTTTCTTTCTTTCTCTCTTTTCTTTCTTTCTGTCTTTCTTTCTGTCTTTCTTTCTTTCTTTTTTCTTTCTTTCTTTCTTTTCTTTCTTTCTTTCTTTCTTTCTTTGTCTTAACCTGTATTTTGCCAAGGCTGGCCTAGGAATTAACTTTGTAGTCCAAATTTTCCTCAGACTAATGCCTCAGCTTCCAGAGTGCCTGAATTGCATGGCTGAGGAATGTTTTCCTCTTGGAAAAGATGGGCGCTGCCCTTCAATACGTTTCTTACGATGACACTTTTCCTGGTGGACTGCTCACTCCAGCCACCAGAGGAAATGAGAGCTTTGATGAGAGCGAGTCCAAGTGTGCTGGTTAGTTTTTGTCATCTTGACACAAACTAGAATCAGCTGGGAAGAGGAAAGCTCAACTGAGGAACCACCTGCATCACACTGGCCTGTGGGCACGACTGTGGGGCACTTTCTTGATTAATGCCCCTGCCTGGCAGGTGGTGTATGTTAAACAGGAAAACAACTTGAACAAGAGTAATGGAAGGCCAGTAAGTGGTCTTCCTCTGTGGTCTCTGTTTCAGTTCCTGTCTCTGGGTTCTTGCCCTGAGCTCCTCCCCTGTCTTCCTTAGGTGATGGACTATAAAGTTTAAGATGAAATAAACCCCCTCTTCTCCAAGTTGCTTTTGGTCCATATTTTATCACAGAAACAGAAAACCAAACTATAATAATGAGCCAAGCACATTATTTTTGTCTAGCGTACAAGATTAACATGGCCTGGGAACTCTAGAGATGCACAGTTTCAGTAGGGCATAGTGGTGCATGGCTTTAAAGCACTTGGGAGGCAGAAGCAGGTGGACCTCTGTGAGTTCAAAGCTAGCCTGATCTACATAGTGAACTCCAGGACAGGCAGGATACATAGTGAGACTCTCTCTCAGAATGAAAAAAGGCACAGTATTTAGTCTACCACAAGCCTAATAAATAAGAAGTCAAGTGTGGACAGGTAGCCATCTTTTGGAAAGCAGCCATTACAGAAGAAATATCGCTATTGTTTATAACATTGTTATAATGCAAAATAAATATCTTAGATTCAAAGTGAGGTTACTAAACCCCAGGAATCCTTGACATTTAAGTCCAGTTATCTATTGTGCTGGCTATTTTGCCCTTTGGGAATGTTTGCAGCATCCCTGGCCTCTGCCCTATAGATGACATCAGACTCTCACTAAGTCCCAAACCCCAAAACACAGCCAACATCCCTGCTTCTGAGCACCCAGGGCACACATAAATGTTTCCACACCTTGCCAAATATTCACTGGGGGAAGATTGCCCCACTTGAGAACTTCTATTCTAAATGGAAAGTTTTGGGTTCGTCTCTTGAGCACAGCCAGGTCAAGAGCTGAGCGTGGCTCTCAGTGTTGACTATCTTTGGAAAGCCTCTGCTGGAGTTTCAGCAAACATTGAGGATCAGCCCCTGGTATACAACCACATCCATCTTCACTACATAAAAATAAACTTCCGAAGCCAGAGGCAGCTCTGCATGCTGACTTCAGAGCTGTGGCAGAGCTAATCCCATCCCCAATTACCCTTCCTGCTGCCCAGGGCTTCCAAAAGCAAACTTCATTCCAGATAAAAAATATATTGCAGTTATGTTACATTCCTTGTGCTCAGCCTTGAGTTTTAGAAATGTAAGTTCATGGAGAGATGAAGGAAAGAAAGTTCTTCTTGTCTAATACAAGCTTGGTTTGTAGAAGGACTCAATTTATTTCTGAATGTAGACGATTTTTCCTCTGCAAACAATCTGTTGGCTTCCCTTCCCTGTAGAAAAAAAAAAATGATGTTGAATTGAAAATGGAACTGCATGGCAAGGTTGCACGATTCAGGAAAGTGTATTTTGAAACCAGACTGACATTTTTGCTGAATGTAGTTACCCTGTGCAAGGTCATAAGACTTTAGCAAGTGTAAAAGCTATACATAATTCAATTGTAGACCCGACTCGGGCTTTGATTTACCAGCCTAATAATAAGAGTGTGTTAGATCTTTGAAATAAACCCCCTCACAGAGTTAAAGCGAGGGGGTGGGGATGCTTAGACCCACTTCTATTCCAAATGGAAAGATGGGGAGCAGAAAGACACTTCTAAAGGACACTTCTTTCAAAGGACAGATCGGTTTCTCGGCAACATTTATGTACCCCAGTCCATCTACTGCTCATTTCCTTTTGGGTTCTCGGAACACTTCCAAATGCAAAAGTGACCTTTTCCTTCATCCATTCATTTAGGCATTCGTCACTAGGTAAGCTTGAGGAATGCTCACCCTGTGAGAGGCTCCATTTTAGCACCAGGGGTGCGTCACAGCAAATGCCAGCACAGACGGCGCTGCTAGTCCCAGGCTCTCTTTCTAATCAAAAGATAACGTAAATAAATAAATAGATAGATAAATAAAATAGATATCAAAGACAATAGACATAGATAGATAGATAGATGACAGACAGACTTAAAGGTCTCCACCTTCACTGTGATCAGGTGGTACGGCAGGCTCTCTGACCTAAGAGGAGGACTAACCCAGGGAACACCTGGGAGAGGCAGTGTTGGAGGGAAGGGAAACATGGCAGCTGAGGGGAATAGTGAGTACAAAGACCAAGAAACAAGACGAATGCATACAATAAACTTTACCTTCCTGTACTTTGTAAATTGCTAAGTACCCTCTCTCCTCCCTCCACTCTCTAATAAGAGGATTCTAATTGGACTCTTTCATCTGAGCATCTGTCCACTCAACCTCTCCTCTTGGGAGACTAATTGGCCTCTCACAGGAACATGGCTATAATATAAGCCTTGGTAGCTGGTAACCCTCCTCCCCTGACATACACCTTACCAAGCACACTCCTCATATAGTTCCTCCTGATTCCTCTGTGTGCTCAGGAAAAGTGTCCTGGCTAACCTCTGCACAGGTTCTCATTAGACCCACCAACAAGGACTGAGTTTTCACCATGCCAGGACCTACCACACTCCTACCCCAGTGAGCATGCTTACCTGCTCTCTGGATTCAGGCATCAAGCCCACTGGCCTCCTGTTTTCAGCCTAGAAATCTGACTTCCTTACAGTAGCCTGGGTTCCTCTTTTAATCATTGAATAGATGAAATCACTTTCTTGTGCAAGACCCTCCTAAAGTTTCTCATCTCAGAATAACATCCAATCACCTTGCTCTTCACAAACCCATCAATATTTGCTCTTTGATGTCTATAGCATCTCCTCCTTCCCCAGTCTCAGACCTAACCCCTTCATCTTACTCCAATCACAGTGCCTTCCAGCTCCCTCCCTCAGAGCTCTGCTCAAGCTTCCCAAAGGTGAGCAGGTGTTGACCAGGCTTCTCTGCTCAAGTGTCACTAACCTGAGAGGCTTCCCTAAGCATCCTAAACACTGAACCCATCATGTACACACACCCTGCTATGGTTTTCTTCCTAGCATCTTACATAACTACCCTGGGTGCACCTATAAGTCAAGAGCTGTCTCTCATTTGCTACCCAACTCTGTATCCTGAAAGAATTGAAGAATTAAGTAAATCAAACACAGATATCGCCATCTCCTCTCTAGAAAGTCTGAAGTCAGTGCAATTGTTCACTTTAAGAGCAATGTTGAATTCCACATCCATGATCTTGTGGGAAATCTAAGAACTACTTTAAAAAGATGTAATTTCAACCTTTTGAGAGATTAGAAGTTGAGAGAAAAGAACATAACACATTAAATATTGACTCATCCCAATTATAATCTAGTAATACAAGTGGAATGATCAGTCTGTTGTATAGGATTTTGAAGAGCGAACAATGTGACTAGAGAATTTTAAGCACCCATGAGAGTGCAGGGTGGGCAGAAACATAGTTCAAATGGGCAAACACTGGAGAAGCACAAAGGAAATGCAGAATTCTGGACATGAAGCAAGAGCCTGAGTGAGCTTATGGCATAAAGACAACTTTCTTGTTTATGGAGTCTCTCAGTGGAGAGCAGACAAAAGAAATAGAGTGGAATTTTGATTGACAGGTTTCTATGAACTGTGGGAAGTTACGTACTGAGCTGACTTGTAACCTCATCATAAACTGGGATTGGGAGATCTCTCAGAGACATGGAAGAGAGTGTGGGGTTCATGAGGCACACAGCATACTCTCAGCTGATGTAGAGTTGAGGTGTGAGGTGATGGCCTTGGGCCACCATAGCCAGTGGCCTGAGCAAGTACCTTATTCTTTGCTACCTAATATAAATCTTCACTAAGCTCCTGGCACTAATGACAGTATGTGATTTTAAGTTCTGTAACCCAATCACAAAAGAACTCACACAATAGGTACTGACTGATAAGTGGATATTAGCCCAGAAACTTAGAATACCCAAGATATAAGATACAATTTGCTAAACACATGAAACTCAAGAAGAACAAAGACCACAGTGTGGACAATTTGCCCCTTCTTAGAATTGGGAACAAAACACCCATGGAAGGAGTTACAGAGACAAAGTTTGGAGCTGAGATGAAAGGATGGACCATCTAGAGACTGCCATATCCGGGGATCCATCCCATAATCAGCTTCCAAACGCTGACACCATTGCATACACTAGCAAGGTTTTGCTGAAAGGACCCAGATACAGCTGTCTCTTGTGAGACTATGCCGGGGCCTAACAAACACAGAAGTGGATGCTCACAGTCAGCTATTGGATGAATCACAGGGCCCCCAATGGAGGAGCTAGAGAAAGTAACCAAAGAGCTAAAGGGATCTGCAACCCTATAGGTGGAACAAAAATATGAACTAACCAGTACCCCCCGGAGCTCGTGTCTCTAGCTGCATATGTATCAGAAGATGGCCTAGTCGGCCATCAGTGGAAAGAGAGGCCCATTTGTCCTGCAAACTTTATATGCCTCAGTACAGGGGAACGCCAGGGCCATGAAGTGGGAGTGGGGGTAGGGGAGTGAGGGGCAGGGTACGGGGGACTTTTGGGGTAGCATTGGAAATGTAAATGAAGAAAATACCTAATTTTAAAAAAGTTAAAATGTAAAAACAACCAAAAAAAAAAACAACAACAAAAAAAGCATGTATAAAAGGGGTGATTTGAAACTATAGACTGATAAAGGGAAATGATGAAGAGAGACGACAAAGGTCATGCTGGCTCACTCATGACCCACACCAACTGATGTGCAGCATGTGTGGGTCTGAGTGTAACATCCCTGACTTACCTGTTTCTATCTGGATTCTTTCTCCTGCCCCCTCCCCTGCCATGAAACATCATTGTGTTCTAAGTACTCTCTAGAGTTCAGCTAAGACACTGCTTTCTCCAGGAAGCCTCCTCTGAGGTTTGAGCACAGGACAAGCTGCCTTGTATTCCTGGAATAGCCCAGTTCCCCTCAGAGCTTCCATATAATGCTTTATAATTGTCAGGCTCTGTTTACTAGCAACAGCTAGAGCAAGACCAGGGACATAATCGATGTTCAGTGAATATGTATTGAGCAAATCAATGGCTGGATAGATTTCTGATTTTTCAAGAGTCCACATTACATACAGAAAATGATGGTTATTTTATAGTTTGATATAATAGTTGAATAATTTTCTGGAAATCCAGGGCCTACCTTTTTATTATTTAATCTCAGAAGGTCTTATGTTGAGGTTCAAGGGTTTTTGGAATGTGCTCTTAGGATGATGCCTTGCATGAGCCTAAGCAGGCTGCTTCATTGCTGTTATCTCATTTACTTTTAAAAATTATTTGTTTGCTTATATGTATGGGTACTTTGCCTTTGAGTATATCTGTGCTCCATGGGTATGTCCAGTGCCCTCGGAGGCCAGAAGGCACCATCAGTTCTCCTGAAACTGGAGTTACAGACAGCTGTGAGCTGCCATCTGAGTGCCATGAATGAAATCCAGGTCCTCTGGAAGAGCAGACAGTGCTCTTAACCCTTGAGCCCTTTCTATAGTCTCTGTTAACTCATTTCTTTTTCTTTTTCTTTTTTTTTTTTTTTTGACCAATTAACCCTATAAAAATGGGGTACAGAGCTAAACAAAGAACTCTCAACTGAGGAATACCGAGTGATTGAGAAAATTATTCAACATCCTTAGTCATCAGGGAAATGCAAATCAAAACAACCCTGAGATTCTACCTCACACCAGTCAGAATGGCTAAGATCCAAAACTCAGGTGACAGCAGATGCTGGAGAGGATGTGGAGAAAGAGGAACACTCCTCCATTGCTGGTGGAATTGCAAGCTGGTACAACCACTCTGGAAATCAATTTGGTGGTTCCTCAGAAAATTGGACATAGTATTACCTGAGGATCCAGCAATACCACTCCTGGGCATTTACCCAGAAGATGCACCAACTTGTAATAAGGGCATATTCTCCACTATGTTCATAGCAGCCTATTTATAATAGCCAGAAGTTAGCTCATTTCTAAGTGCACATTTTAAGGCTTGACTTGTGGTCTTCAATTAAGGTGCATAATGAAATTTTTTATTAGGTATTTATTTCATTTACATTTCCAATGCTATCTCAAAAGTCTCCCACACGCTCCCCCACCCGCTCCCCCAACCACCCACTCCCACTTCTTGGCCCTGGCGTTCCCCTGTACTGAGGCATATAAAGTTTGCAGGACAAATGGGCCTCTCTTTCCACTGATGGCCGACTAGGCCATCTTCTGATACATATGCAGCTAGAGACACGAGCTCCGGGGGGGGTACTGGTTAGTTCATATTTTTGTTCCACCTATAGGGTTGCAGATCCCTTTAGCTCCTTGGTTACTTTCTCTAGCTCCTCCATTGGGGGCCCTGTGATTCATCCAATAGCTGACTGTGAGCATCCACTTCTGTGTTTGTTAGGCCCTGGCATAGTCTCACAAGAGACAGCTGTATCTGGGTCCTTTCAGCAAAATCTTGCTAGTGTATGCAATGGTGTCAGCGTTTGGAAGCTGATTATGGGATGGATCCCCGGATATGGCAGTCTCTAGATGGTCCCATCCTTTCATCTCAGCTCCAAACTTTGTCTCTGTAACTCCTTCCATGGCTGTACTCGTTAGTTCATATTGTTGTTCCACCTATAGGGTTGCAGACCCCTTTAGCTCCTTGGGTGCTTTCTCTAGCTCCTCCATTGGGGAGCCTGTGATCCATCCAATAGCTGACTGTGAGCATCCCTTTAACACACCCCCTAATACACACCATCCCAGTTCTCCTTCTTAATATTTATCTGGGGATTTCATATATGAGTACACACATATTTGCATCATTTCTGCCCACCTCTCCCTCCAACTTCTGCCTATATCATTCTGACCACCCCCTCTAGAAATCATGAAATCACACACACACACACACACACACACACACACACAAACACACACACAACTACTGGGTCCAATTAGTATTGCCTCTGTTTGCATATGCTTAGGCCTGACCCCTTAGGATTGGGGTCTCATCCCTGTTCCTTATTTCTTCATCAGCCACTGAGTGCCTATAGCTCACCATCTAGGAATGGGGCCTTTTGGAATTTTCCTCCATTCATGTTGGTTGGCATGATAACTTGATGAGAGAGGCTTATTGCTGAGAGTTCATGGCAACACCCCTATCATATGCTGAAGGATCTCGTGGCCATCATCTGGGCCAAGATCTCTAGGCTCTTAGAATCTTTCTGTCCCTTCCTCTGAGATGTTCCCTGAGACTTAAGTGTAGAGGTGAAGTTATTTATACACCACTTGGGTCTAGCATGCCACAGTCAACCTACAGTTTGACCAGTTGCATAGTTATCTGAGTAGTCTCTGGTCCAAAAAGAAGTTTCCTCAAGGAGATGCAAGAGCTGTGCCTATCTACGGGTATAAGGATGAGTATTTTGAAGCATTTAGAAAACAACTCTGTTACTTTAGTAATCTGATAGTAATTGGTTCTCCTCTAGGGCCTATGACATAGGTTTGTGACTAGATTTACAGTATCCAGCATAAAATCCCTCTAATTTTCTGGGTGGTGTCCCCAGGACTTGGGTACTATCTTCATATTCTAAAAAGTAATTGAGAACAATTTTGATAGTCTCTATTGCTTGGAGGAGTCTCTTGAACCCCTCTAGACAACAACTTGAAGGTAAATATTCCTTGCTCAGTACTGAGTTTTTTGTTAGATAGACCATGGCTCCTTGGGGCAATATTATCTCATCACGTAGGGTGACTCCATTAAAACCATATGCATGCAGGGACTGGAGAGATGTCTCTGGTTATTAATACTAGTGGCTCTTCCAGAGGACCTATTTCCAATTCCTAATTCCCAGCACCCACACGGGGGCTCACAACTGTCTGTAAATCCAGTTCCAGGATATCCGAATAACTGGTGCTCTTTCCTGTTCTCTACAGGTGCCAGGCATGCATGTGAATGCAGACATACATATGGGCAAAATATCCCTACATAGAGAGTAAAAGTAAATACAACAATTAATTTTAGAAGTAAATGTAAATAAAACAATTAATTTAAATGTATGTATGTATGTATGTATGTATGTATGTATGTATATCCACGCCCTTGTATGTGTGTGGTGGTTACTTGGAGAGATCTTTGTAGTCAGCCATATCATTTCAGAGTTCATAGGCACAGCACCCCTACCATATGCTAAAGACAGGCTCTCACAACAGTCATCTGGGACCCTAGGCTCTTACAATCTTTTATTTCATTTTATGTGCATGTGTGTGTATGTGTGTGTGCAGATCTATGTGTGTGTGTGTGTGTGTGTGTGTGTGAGCAAGCTTATAAAATGATTATTCCCATAACATCCTTAGTGTTATTTTCCCTCCTCCCTCTCTCTGCATACTGTAAGACAGTCATGTTTGTAGAACTAAGTGCCTTAGAGAGGATGAACCTTCCTATCTGCACTCTCACTGTGTGTTTTGGCTAAAGCTAGGCATATAATGGGTGCTCAGGAAATATTTACAGTTTTGCATTACAGCTTTGCACCTTAAATAAGAGTGCCTAAAGAGATATTTATATTCCTGTGGTTTAAATGTAGCTATATATATCTGACCTGGATCCATTTGCAGCACCTTTGCAAATGTGTAATTGATTAAATGCTTCACTCTTGCTCTTTAAAGATAAACAGGAAACTGCACATTTTCTGCAGCAGGGGTCCTTGCTGGAAATCTTTCTTTGGCTCAATAGTGTTCTATTGTTATGAGCAGAACATCAATATAATTAACATAAGAAGCCCTTAGAGGCCAATTTTAAATGAAACCACATTTAATTGTAGGTATTTCCTTTATTCCCCAAGATGATGATAACTTTGCAGTTGGACATGTAACATGTGTCAAAATCCCTACAAAGTCAATCTTTTCAAAGCAAAATTATAGAGTCAACAAGTTCCCAGAAGTCCAGAATTACTTTGACAACTTGACTGAAACAAAAAGGAGAAGAAAAGTAAACCAAGGGGTCCAAGTACCCAGAAAATAAAATCAAATTCAAGTTTTGATGTGCTCTAAGTTTCCCTTTGTGGAAGCAAAACTGTATATATATTTTGGAAGTAATGTTTTGCTACAATGAAAATCCAAAGATCGATATCAATTTTTTTTTAACGTCTTAGTATTTTGCCAGTAGCCTGAATGATTTTTTTCTATTCTAAAATCCTCCATGGCATAAATCCATGGTGTTAAGAAGATAGAATCAGCAGGCCCAGAACTCCATATAGGAGGCAATCGATATATGTGCATTAATCAAAGCAATGAGTGGCCATTGACTAGGCATGTGCTCAGGCTCTGGTTGTGTGAGGAAGAACTTGCAGAGTCACAAGGGACAAGCAGATCAGGACAGCACTTCATCCTCTCTGGGGTTCTGAGTCAGCTTCTCTTTGTCCACTCCACAAGCTCAGCACCCGCAACAACTTGCTCTCAGTGTTGCCAAACCATCTCACTTACCTGTGGTAAGTGCCACGTGGAATGTCTCTCCTCCAAACACCCTCACCTCTGAACTTCCCTGGATGCC
Source organism: Mus caroli (assembly GCF_978045245.1). Taxonomy (NCBI): domain Eukaryota; kingdom Metazoa; phylum Chordata; class Mammalia; order Rodentia; family Muridae; genus Mus; species Mus caroli. Next base: position 93,868,409 of record NW_028227266.1, read on the forward strand.
CATTCATTCTTAGCCATCCCTTTCCAACGTCTTAAATTTTGACATAATAGATATTTCCCAACCTACCATGTGGTCATTGCTATGCTTTTCTGGTTCCCCACCCCCAAGACACCCGTACATTGCCTTGCCTGTGGGTATAGGTTTTAATATGACTTCATCTATTAAAGTTTCATATAGACTGACATGAAGTCAGACTACCAGATATGTTTTCATATATGTGTGTTTGAAAGTACTGGGGATCTGGAGGGGTTTTGTTTCATTTTATTTTGTTTCTTGAGATAGGGTCTTACTGTGGCAACCCATACTGGCTTCATGTTTGATGCCCTCCTGCTGTAGCCTCCAGAATTCCAGGGTTACCAGTACACACCATCCAACCTGCCACTATTTTGACTCATATTTAAATTAAGGGCTACTTACTTGCAATTTGCTTAGGAGGATAGCTATGCCAGTTTGGCATACTAATAGTACATTATTAAACATCTTTAGGAGGGTTACTGATTGTTTACTACTTTGACCTTGGTATCTAATATGGGTGACCTTGCAGTAAGCCAGATACAGAATGCTTTAATTTGTATTCTATTTTCTACTATTTTTTTTATGAAAACTCAAGAAACCTAGCAAATAGTAATCGATGTTCAGCATTTCAAACTTCTACCTCATAACGGACCATGCTGCTTGACTGACATCTATAGCAAGCTTGGGGTGGGCGGGGAAATGAAAGGGTCACACTCTCTCTCCAGGTTTGCACTTCGAATAAACAACCTTGACCTATAAATCCTGTCCTCAGATAATGGGAGTCTGTTCCCTTGCCTTCCCATTCACTAATGACACTGTTTGTGTATCCTGGAGAGAACATTATTCAAACTGTCCCACCTTGTCCCCAGCTGAGTGTGTGAGCAAGAACACCTGTGGTGGGGGCGCCTTGCGGAGCACAGCCATCCTAGCACTCAGAACCTCCGATAGAAAGGATCATTTTTATTAATGTCTACTTCAAATGTTATCTCCCTTCTCCTCGGGCCATTTCCTTGTCTACACGGAGTTTCAGAATAATTTCCTTCTTCCATTACACTGTTCCTTGGAGGTATTTTATAATCAGAGTGCATATTCTTCTCTTTCTAAGGCTTTTTTTTTGTTTCAGGCAAAATGTGTTCAATCTCCCTGGCTTAATCCTCTGTCTCCCCTGTCTCCCCTGTCACACCACTTGTCTCTTGTACATTCTCAACATGGACAGAACAAAGAAGCATTATAATCTAAGTTCTGGGGCGTAGGATAGCTATAATGTTCCTCATCCTACCTGTATCTGCTTCTTTTAAAAAAATCATCTGAAATGTATGATAATGATTTGGAATCCTAAACCTGTTATAAAATGTTGTCTGTCCCTCCTCTGGCACAACCAGGGCCACTGCAGTCTTGATACCACAGCACCTGTGACTACTTCCAGGCTCATTAACACTATCTCACAGACAGAGAAAAGCCTGGAGAGTCATCAGACCCTCGCCTAAGATGCTGGCTATTTACTCCTGCACGCATGCAGCTGCACGAGAGTCCTACCTCCACTGAGCATCTCTGGAGTGCTAAAGAACATAACACAGGGGATAGAAGGTTGGTTGAGGGGGGAACTCCATGTCTGTACCTCCTTTTCAGTAATGTAGCTGTTGAGGGCTCACTCATGTTTCTGGATAGAATTCCAGTTAAACTGGTTGGTTCATCAAGCTGGTCTTGATGGGATTATCTCTCTGGTCTGCTGTCGATGCTCTATCTGGGGGAAAAAAGGCATTTGGTCACATCTCCCCTGGCAAAGTGACAGAGTAGATCCCCAGGACTACTGAAATGAGATGCATCTGACTTAAACCTTCTTATATAAACAGCAGAGTCACTGCCTCTGACTTAGGCTTGCCGCCATCATCAACCATTCTCTTCCTCCTCCATGGTCTGATAAGAACCACAGGGCTCAGCAAATCTCCAGTCACCTGAGAACCCCTCCTCCTCCCCATCAAACTCTGGGTCTCTGTTTTTATTAATATCATCAACTTATTTGAAGTCCTGGCCTTTCATTTTGTAACACCTCTTGTGTTTAGTACAGATTCATAAATATGCAATGGACATTTATCATATTTTACCATAAAACAAAAGGTAAAACAATTTTTAAAAAGTGGGTTCCAATAGGTTAGTTTCCTTCAAAATGTTTGTGAGAGTATGCAATCAGCCTAGAATGTTTTAATTATAACGGTTAATTAGTTATTAAATTTCTATGGTCCTGATTTTCTTTGTTATCAGACACATTTGATTTAGAAAAGAAAGTGTTCCAGGAAGGAATTTTTTTGGTAGATAAATACAATGTAAATCTAAAGTTTTATGAAAAACAAAAAAACAAGAAAAATGGAAAGCTCTGGTTTTGAAAACAAAAAGTAAGTTTGAAAAAAATTGCTATACCTAATATAAAGGCCCACTCTGAACTTGCAACAATCAGGCCAGTGTGCTACATGAATTGACATGGATAAATGCAATAAATGGAGAACTCAGAAACAGACGCACACAATGCAGGGAGCTGATTCTGGACAGAGGTTAAAAACAAAATAGGAAAAGCAGTTGATGGGAAAAGTAGATGTCACCAGTGCAAAAGATAATCACAACCCAAGCCTCTCGCTTGATATGAAAACTGCCTTAAGAGATGCTTGTGGACTTCAATGTAAAAGTTATAGATGATAATCTTTGGGAGCTGGGTTTATGCAAAGAGTCCTTAGAGTTGACTCCAAAAACACAATTCACTTGAAAACTGACAAGTTTAATTTCATCAAACCTAAAAAGATTGTTCTCCAAAACCTCAAAGATGAGACAAAGAAGCTGCAAGTTAGAAGGCAATATTTTTAAAACACTGCATCTGATAAAGGCCTGCTATGGGCCATGTATAAAGAGCTCAGCACACGGCAATTGGAAATTCCAACAGTACAATTAAAAAGGAGGAAAAATACAAGAGCTGTTTCATGTAGCAAAGTGTGCAGATAACAGTGTAACAAATTAAAAGTATTCAGTGCTTTTAGCCATTAGGAAAAGAAAATTCAAACTGTAGCAAATTACCATTCCATACCTATCACAATGGTTTGAACTAAAAAAAGTAACACCACCAAATATGTCAAGGATGTGGGAAATTTAGATGATTTTTATGTTGCTAGTTGGAATGTAAAAATGGTAATTTCTTTAAAAATGAAACATGCAGATACTATACCACTCTGATCATATTTGGGAGCATTACCTCAGAGAAAGAAAAATATGTTCACACAAAAACCTATATGCCAATTTAAACAGCCTTGATTTAATCTCTAGTAACTGGGAAACTGTAGGTGTCCTTCAACTAAGCAACCAAGCCATGGGATAGCCATACCATGGATTAAGGCTCAAGGATGGAGATGAAAGACCACTGATCCAGTCAACAAACTTAATATCTGGAAATTTGTGCTGGATAGACACAGTGACAAATTGTTCCACAGGGTCCATTGCTTCATGACATGCGGACATTAAAACAACTGTAAATGACAAAGTTGTGGAAATGGAGAACAGACTACTGGTGACTATGAGTTAAGGGGTGTGTGTGTGTGTGTGTGTGTGTGTGTGTGTGTGTGTGTGTAGCTATCCAGTGAGATTAAAAAAGAGCAGCTAGTGAGACTCCTGTTTGATTGGAGGGTATGTTCTATGTCTTAGCTATGCAGATAGGAATCAATATTCTGGCTAAGATGTCATGCTGTTTCGTTGCAAGATGTTATCATTGGCAGAGACTAAGGAAAAGTATTTCTGCATATTATTTGTCAGAATTCCATGTGAATCTACAATCATCTCTGAATAAAAATATTAGCTAATAAAGAAGTTATATTAGCAGGTTGTAAAGATAAATATAGTAGAAGAGAATGAGTTCGTCTCGATATTCAGTCCCCGCTCTGGGTTTCTCTGGAAGGTTTGCGAGGTGCCATTGCCTTCGCCCTGGCCATCCGCAACACGGAATCTCAGCCCAAACAGATGATGTTCACCACCACACTGCTCCTTGTGTTCTTCACTGTCTGGGTGTTTGGAGGAGGAACGACCCCCATGCTGACGTGGCTTCAGATCAGGTGCGTGACCCTACTAACACAATCCTTGAGAAGCATGACTGGCCTGCTAAACTTCTAATAAAGCTGACTTCCTTGAGAGTACAGTGGTAGATTTGAACCCCATCTGTCCCCAGTGTCCAAGTTCCAAGTGACCTTCCGTCTCAGGTGAAGCAATATGACCTACCGCACACTGAGCTGATTTTTCCAATAGGCTTAGAATGTTTTCTCTTTCCAAGCTGTCCTACAAGTAGATTTATTCACCTGTGACTTTATCCATTCAACAGTATTAAAGTACAGTGTGTTACACTATGAGCCTTAAAAAAATAAGATACAACTCTTGTCCTCAAGATAGCTACATTCTAGTTAAGGTTGTTAAAAGAAAAAGCAGCAAAACTAACAAGAAAGCAGATTTGCTTTGCTTTTTACTCCTGGCACTGGGTCTTAAAATAGGGGAAAAAAGGCTTAACACACATTTGGTGAGAGAGCCATATGTTTTTCAAAGGGGATGCTGTAGATAGAAGCTATATACTTTCTCACAGAAAAGGAAGCCAAGGTTCCAGTCAGAACCCATCTAATAAGCAGCGCCTGCAGCTGGACACTACACATCTAGATCGTAGGGGTAACAGACAATTTGGTAAAAGCTGGTGCCAGTTTGGAAAATGGATAAATCTATTATAAAGTGTTTTTGTCTTTATTTAAATGTTTCTGTGACCCAAGTCCTCATTTTAAGGTAATGGATTAAGCAAACATTTCATTTCTCACACACGTACATCATAATGATTCTCTCCAGTTCCCACTCGTTCTCTAGGACAAACTCATGCCCAATAGGAAAAGATCCCTCTAACTACACAGGGTTTCCAAGAAGATGCTTATTAACAGGGACTATGATTTCAGTACCTTTGTATGACATGTCCATTATAACAAGGATGAATAAATTATTCATGAAAACTTAAGTGACTATAACTATAAATACAAATGCTTTTGTTAAGCATTTGCAAGAATTTTCTACCCATTTGGCAAAGAAAAAGCAGAAGCAGGCCTCACATATTTAGTATAAGTAGGCTTATGTGTAAAGTAGGCCAAGTAGCTGTGTATTAAACCAAATTTCAGGGTAGAAGAGCTTGTGGACTACTATGGGTATTACTGAGCACACAAAAGTGCTTTGACTAAAGGTGAACAGTGAGCACTTTGAAATGCTTGTTGAATTATTTCCTAGCCACATAAATGTGGTCTGCAATTTCTTTCACAGTGGTGGCTCCTGGAGGGTTTCTATGGATGGTCACACATACTGCATTAAACTCTCAAGAGTTGGAGCCCCCGTGAATCGTTAGTAACACAGTGCTGTGTTCAGGTTTCTGGAAAATAAAATTCAGTAGGTTGGATCCCTGCATGGAAAAATGAGGCCTAGAAGGCAGAGCTTAGAGGAAGAGAATTCCCACAGAACTATCAAATACACTATCAAGGTATTCTGTGGAGGGCATAAGAGGTGTCCAATTTTCCTTCAAATAATCAAACATAATTTATTTTCTATGATTTCTTTTCTTACTCTCAAGTTATCCCCAAATTGGTAGCATATTTGGTTTGTAGCCAGCTCTTCTTCAGTGCTTTCCAGCGGCATCAGCTAACTTCCCGTGAATGTCATAACTTACATGATCTCTGATGCCGAGTCGGCTGGGAAGAAAGAGGTATAATGGTGGATCCTCAGATGGACTAGGGCAAGGCTCCAGACAGCAAGACAAAGATGCTAAAGAAAAAGTGAGCTATCAACACAGTATCCAGAATGAGGCACTCAGAGGCCAACTTTCCTAGAGCCCAGCTTCCAAAGGGCCCAGGTGACTCAGTACCAGATCTGGCCACTCTCCAGGAAGGGGAGGAGTATGGCTAGGACCAGGACAGATTTAGAGAAAGGAAGTACCAGGGGTTCCATTACATGGTAAGGCCGGTGTTCTCGGCTGAAAACCTGTAACCAGGGCAGAAACCCCTGAAAGCCTTCCTAAGAACATCAAAAGGAGAATACTGAAGGACATAGAAGTGAAGATGTTTGGGAAGTTAGCTCAGCCAGATGGATTCAAGTCTAAAAGAATGGTTAAAGGCCAGGATGGTAAAAGAGTCATATACAGACAGAAGATGTCGATTGGCTTCAACTGTGCTATATGATCTTATCATGGGCTCTGCTCTCCTTTCCTGGTTGGTGATAGTGTTAAAGAAGTCATCAGGTCCATCTCAGCTTCTGAATGCACAGTTGCCCATCTCCTACACACAGCTAGCAGGGCCTGCTTACCTACAGGGCAAGCCATGTTTGCCAACATTCCTATCTGACTCTTTCCATAGAGCAACAGCATGTGAGTAAGTTGCAACTTTGATAAAAAGACAAAAGTGTGGAAGGCTGTGGGAGAGAATGCAAATGTGACCTCACATGAAGCCCACATTCTTGCTGGAATATGATTTGTTAACCTATTTTACAAGGTCTGCCCTTTCTCGATTTCTTCTCTTAAACTATTTGTAAAGTGCTTGGATTCGTTTTTCTTTTTAATCACTATAGGATTTTTTTTCACTCAATTACAAACTACCACAGTAAGAGGTAAGGAAAATGTTTTCTGTCAGGTAACACTTCACACTTCGTAGCAATGTATCGGTTTCTCTTTGATAAACCTGACTCAAACAGCAACGGTCATGCCGTAGAGACCTGCCGTAGAGACCTAAAGATCGCTACCTCTGAGACAAGCTCTTAAGTGATCCTAGCAATGGTGCAAAGTTCTCATCTTAAAGAAACTTAATTTCTTTTTTTAAAACATTAATAGTAAAAAATATACTTAATGTGGCACTTTTAATTAAATAGAGTGAAATTTATTTGAAATAAATTGAGTGTTTCTTTTTAATTTTTAAAGGAAATGGATTCCTCCCATGTTGTTTGGGAGGTTTAGATGTAAGGAGAAGAATTGCTTCTTGATGAGAGTCCAACTCTTCCCTCCTATGATGTACACCATCACCAGAGTGAGGGAACCCAGTGGAAAGTTTCCAAGGACCCTCGGCGGGTAGGCAGGAAACAGGAGAGATGAAAGGTCCCAGGCTTTGCCACACAGGGGCCAGTAAAGCATCACATAAACACCAAAGCCCAAGTGCCCAGCTCTGTGGAAGTGGCACCATATAATTAAGTCTGGGATGCTAATGCCATTCCTGGTTTAGGGTTGGGCATCTGCCTTCTCATGAACTTACACTAAACCACAGCTGGAGTCATAGCCTTGCAAGTGCAGTGCAGAACTTGCCTCCCAGACAACACTAGAAACCACCCTGGCAAAATGACAATGACCTCTAATCGTAGCCATCTTTGACTGAATAACCATTGCGTGTTGGATATTAGATCATAAAATCCAGGCATGGAACCTCTCTGTCTCTGTCTCTAACCTATAAAATAAAGGTGAGGATGGTAGCTACCTCTCAGCATGGGGAAAAATTGGCACTGTGACATCACCTTGGGGCTGCAGATCCACTGAGCTTAAAGGGAAGGCGCATACTTCCAAACAGTGCACTCTGTTCCCACCTGCATGAAGAGAGCTCATTCGGTATGCCTACAATCTACCTTGATTGATAGATCCTCTGTGGGGAAAAGAGGTATAGTTTCATAACAAGGCAAGATTGTTAAAAGCAAGCTCAGAACGTCCCTGTCTACAGGAAAAACTGGGCAGGCTCACTTTTGTAGCAGGGATTCTTCATGCAGTTTTTCTTTAACCTGCAAGGGTTAAAGTTCAACAAGGCCAACCCTGCCTGGTCTTCCTCAGCTACAACCTAGAATTAGAGAAATTACAGGAATCTATTACCATTCCCCATTCAAGCCAAGCCATCCCACCCTCTCTTCCTCAGATCAAGGAAACAAAATGATTGGCCCTAGCCTGTGTCCATTGCAGGGCAAGTAACTTTTAGATAATTTGACTCATCCAGTGTTGGCATTTTAGCTATATTTAAAATATATTTAAAATTGATTCTTAGGTTTTGGCCCAAAGCCGTGTACAAATGCTTTCTTTATCACTTTTGCCCACTGGCTACGAAGTTCTGTGATAACAATTGTCATTAGAATGTACACAGAGATAGAGTGCTGCCCTTAGTACATACATACCCATATATATATATATATATATATATATATATATATATATATATGTATATATATATATATATATGCTAACATACAGAATTTCCTATATTACTGAAGTAAGGAAACACCAATTTAATACAGTGGAGAAATGCTTATAATAAGTTCTCTTAATATTTATCTATTTGGTTTCCTCCCTAGCACCAATGTTCCCAAGCATGCTAACAATTTCCTTCACAGGAAGATTAATGCATTAAATATTGTGTGTGTGTGTGTGTGTGTGTGTGTGTTGATATTCATACAGAGAAACTTTGAAAGTGTGAGTCCTTCCCTGCCTTAATCTCTTTAAAGTGTGGACTAAAAGCTCTAAATTCACCTTTGCAGGTCTTCATTTTTCTTATCTATAAAATGAGGGTAATAACAAGAACACCTCTTTAGAGTTTATGAGCATTAGGTATGAAGTATACAAAGAATTTAAAGCATGTAACAAGTTCCCAACAAGCATGCCTGTAAACTCAAACTTCTTAGCCACATACTTACTGCTTATTGTGAAATACACAAACACAGTAATATTAATTAAATACATTTGTGAAAGCTTGCTTTCATGGAGAACAGAAAGAAGTGGTCTCTGGAGAGTTTACTTCATTTTGTCCTGTAACTAGACTCATCAATTTTAGAGACAACCACTACTTATGCATTCAAGATGATAAATCTCATTAAAATCCCCACAAAACTATTACAGTTATCCAACAGCCCAAAAGGAGTCTTTCTGGGATATGCTTCAATTCCCATCTTCAGATAATAATCCTTGCTTGTGAATTTTTCAAATATCCAACCTATGCCATTTCATCAATTTATATTTTATGTTTATGTCTTGTATTGATTTTTAAACTACCTTATACATTTTATATCAAGTTATTTCAATCAACAGACCTGAGAAATATGTCGTCTCCTGAGACACGGACAACTAGTTCATTTGATGAAATAGAATCATACTTTCTGTTTCTCACCCACTACTCCCTTCTAGAAAGGATTTTTAACTTTCTGTAGATTCTTCTACAATGACTTCTAAATCTATGTATTTATTGCTAACATCAATCTAATTTGACATATTAATTATAGATGTTGGATAACTAGAGCAATCTACTGCTGACCTAAAAGAAAGGCATGTTTATAACCAATGTTATGAGTTAGCTGCTCCTAAATCTGTTCACCATCTGGGTGCTTTACTGTGCTGTGCTTATATATACATCATCTTTCCAGTTCCAGAGATACATTTTTCACCTCCACAGCCTCCAGTCACCCTCCCCAATCCCGTTCTTATTTATTTTCTCTTAACACCAGCATCACCCATGCATTAGTACTGTTTACCAAAACAACCATAATCTGCTCTGTGGAAGGGAATGTGTTTGGCTGTTAGCACCACCCAGAACAGTTGCCTTCTTTTAAGTAACAGACATATATTTAGGTGAAATATGAAGTTTAGCAAAAGTGATTTAAGTGCAGTGTGTGGAATTTGTTACTCCCGGGTGAAGAGGAACCCCCAGTCCTGGCTGAAACAGAGCATTCATCCTTATCCCCCATGTCTCCCAGTAACCCAAAGCCCTTGACCCAATGCAAGTAGCAATTGTGTGACAATTCTAAAAGCAAATGGTAGGAAGCATCCTAGAAGCCCATTAATGGAAGAACAGATAATGAAAACACGATGCAATTTTATTCTACCATAAGAATGAAATCTTGGCTTTTGTAGGAATTTACATGGAAGTGGAGGAAAAAAATTCAGAAGTAGAATAAATATCACATTTTGTGTCTCATATGCAAATTTGTGAGTATGAGTGTGTGTGTCTGTGTGTGTGTGTGTGTGTGTGTGTGTGTGTGTATGTGTGTGTTGTATGTATGGTATGAAAGAAGAAGAATCATGGGGAAGGGAGGAGAGAAACAAGGTGGTCATGACATACTTGATATGAAAGCAGGTAGAAATGGAAGAGCAGCAAGAGGAGGCCAGGAAGGACAGGGAGGGCAGTGTGGAAGAGGAGTGGACAGAGACAGTACTTCACACATGCGTGAGAATACTGTATTGAAACTTACTGCTTTTTTGTATCCTGACTTTAAAAATAAATAGCCAAAAGAGAAAGAAGACAAAGCAAATGATAATAGATTAGGAGTAATCCAACTCTTGGGCCAGGAGTGAGGTTTCATTCTTGCTCTTCTGTCTGAGTCTCTTGCATTGGGACCAAAGGTGCCAAAGAACTATTATTTTGCTTCTGGGTTAAGTAGTGAAACTGCAGGTCAAAAGAGCAAGGAAGCAAGGAGAGGAGGGAGGCAGGCTGGGATGCAGAGGGAGGGAGAGAGGAAGGCAGGCAGGTAGGCACCTTATCTGATCTTAGATGACCATGACCATGACCATGATCATAGCACTAACAAAATCAGAAGATACGCAAAATCCCTGAAAGGGGCAGTGATGCTCTAGCCATAAGGGACAATAATCCTGTTGCAATTTTTTCCCTCTCCTGCTCCCCTCACCAGTTATCCTTGAGAGCAGGTGCAATATTATGGAGAAGGCACAGGAAATGCACAGCAGTGTAGGGGCACTAAAGACTTTCATTCTTAGGGAGCAAGGGAAAGACCTTGGGGGCAGCTACAACATGGGAAGACAATTATGGCTGGAAGAGAGTCAAGCAGATGGCTCTGTGAAGTGGGTATTAACTCTGGGATTACTCTCAAGCTGCATGGGTTTAGCTAACCCTGAAAATCACACCACAGCACTGAGAAATAAACTGCATAGCAGAGCCTGAGTCAGACAGAGCACTGGACGGCACACATGCCAGGCAGAGTTGAGTAGTGCTGCAAAGACTTTGTATTGGAACCAACAGAGCAACCCCAGGCATCACAAGGCAGGCAAAAACTAGCGCCCTGGACCTAGTCTTGCCAAACAACTCCTGCCCCCCCCCACATGAAAATAATGAATATTATTTCATAGGAGAATCTGATCAAGCCATTTCACATAATATTCAGATTTTCTAAGAGAAGCTCATAATTACTCAGTGTGTGAAGAATTAGGAAAAAATATGTATCACTAATAAAAAAATAATAGAAGCTAACCTGAAGATGACAGGGATGTTGGAATTCAGAGAATAATACTTTAATTATGTTATAATGCTATTATGACTGTACTCCAAGAAGTAAAAGCAAACATATACACACATACACACACTTACATACACATACACACATCTACATACATATACATACACAGACAAAATAGTAATAGAAAATACAACAGAAACAAATAAAATCAACAAGAAGATTAAATTGTGAAATGGAAATAAATGAGGCTTTTAGAACTTAAAAGTAGTGTCTAAAATATACACTGGATTCCTGCAGTGCTGTTAAATAGACTCCCTTCCCTATCTGTTCTCATGAGAATTGGGTGTGTCCTACCTCTGAATCACTCTGTCAAAACTTTCTCTGATTCACCACTTTGTCTGCCACTCAATTACACATCACTTTCAAACATGGCTGACTCCTTCTATAAACTAATTTTACCTTAAAGGCATATACTAAGGTGTGTCTGTATTCCAGCCAGAGGATTAAAGGTGTGAGGCCTGTCTATATTCCAGCTGGATCACACAAATGTAGGTCTTTGGATATGATCCCTTGCTAGAGCAGCCATGTTGCTGGATTAAAATTCCTCTACACATTCACCCAGAAAGCACTGAGAAGAACAGAAAAACAGCATAAACAAAAGCTAAGTGACACTACTATACATCTAAACCCAAATGCATTAATTATTGCAGCAACTAATGAAATAAATTGTCAGTGAGTGAAAACTGTGAATAAAAAGAATCAACAATGTGATGCCAATAAGAGACATACTTGACTTAAGACATAGGTGTGATATAGGCCAGGTAAACATAAGAGAATTAGAAATGCATTACCAAGCATACACCCAGATGAGGTCTTGCACACAATAGTCTTCTAAGCAAGGATATTTCTCTGGTTGAAATAAAAAGAGAAGGTTATGTAATGATGAGAGAATCAGTTTACTCAGACAGTGTGACTATATAAAATGAGCACACAGCTAACAGCATTGCTTTCCAAGACAAGACAAGTTTGGCAGATCCCAAAAGAGAGATGAGCAAATTCACACTCAGAACAGAGGACTTCATAGCTCTCTCTCAACAACTGAGAAACAAGCAGGCAGAAAAAAGAAAAACCAAAATAAAAAAACAAACAAACAAAACAAAAGTTCAGGAGACATCAACAACAACAAGGTGGATGTCTTAGTTAGGGTTTTACTGCTGTGAGCAGACGCCATGACCAAGGCAACTCTTATAAGGACAACATTTAACTGGGGCTGATTTATCACCTCAGAGATTCAGTCCACTATCATCAGGGCTGGACCATGATCATGCCCAGGCAGGCATGGTGCAGGAAGAGCTGAGAGTTCTACATCTTCATCTGAAGGCTGCTAGGAGAAGATTGGGTCTCCCGTGATTAGAAGGGTCTTAAATCCCATGTTCACAGCGACACACTTCCTCCAACAAGGCCACACCTCTAAATAGTGCCACTCCCTGGGCCAAGCATATTCAAACCACCACAGTGTCTTTACCTACTGTAAGCCCTCTGGTTCCTTAAGTCATTTTTCACATAGATCTCTGTCTCTGTGACATGTGGTATGTAAAATTGCTGTTTGGTAAATGAAGAGAGAGTCAAGTGTTAACTAAGTTGCATAGTTTAACCTAATAGTAAAAGAAATATAAACATGCTTATATACTTTTCACCTACTTTTTCCTTTTGTTAATAATCCCTCTGTAAATACATAAACAGTTACTATATCTCCATATAAACCATCTTTTTGTCATACTGTTTTGCACATTTTAGGCAAGCACTCTACCCCTGACTGACAGCCCCCACCTCGAGACACATTAAATGTATTCTTCTGGTTTTGCTGATCTGTTTGAATATTGGGACAGACATATTCTTATCTAATGCTGAAGCATGCATCTTAAAGGATAAAACCATTCTATTAAGTATCCAAAATACAAGTGTAAAAAGCATAACAACAACATTATTATCAGTACATGTTCAAATGCTCCAGTTATTAAAAAACTGTTTTTATAGGTATTTTTATATTCAGGATTGAATCAAGGTAATATATTGTATTTGAGCCTGACTCTTTTTTTCTCCATGATATTGATTTTTATAGAAGAAACCAGGTCAGCTGTTTTATATGCTTGTCCACATTCTGGACTTGTTTCCTCGTGGTGTCAATTAATATACTCTTTCCTATATTGAATTTCTTATAAATGAGAAATTAGGTCAAACTTTGAAATCAGGTTGAGTCCTTTTTTTTTTTTTTTCAAGGATACCCATTGGTGATGTTGTGTGCTTAATAGTGTGCATTGCTTTGACTGTGCGTTGTAGGGCCTTGCCCTGAATGCTCCATCAGGATGCCTACTGTCACAATGCTGAGTTTATTCCTATAGGACAATGGTAACATGTGTTACAAGGGTACACTTTTTTATTTTATAGTTTACTTTCAATCTGTGGGGAAATAATTAGGTACCGCATAATTGTCCTCTTCCCAACAATCTTGACCTCTCCAGTTTAACATCCCACTGGTAATACATGTTCAGTTAAACTTTTATATTTTGGATGATTCAGTTTAATTTTCTCTTGATATCTAATTTTTGTATGTGTGTACATGTGTATTAGTGTGCAGGCTGGAATTGTCCTTTAGGCATCTTCTACCATTTTTATTTTGATAGAGCCTTTCAGCACTGCTGGAGTTGACCTGCTAGGCTAACCTAGCTGGCCAGTGAGCCCCTGGGATCTGCCTGTCTCCTTCTCTCCAACTCTGGGGTTTCAGAGATGTGCCATAATCCCCAGCTTTTTAACACTGGTCCCAAGGACTAAGCTCAGGTCTTCCTCCCTGCATAGCAAACATTTATGTCATGTTACAGACTGAGCCATCTTCCCAGCCATTGATACATAATTCCTAGACAGTTCCTTTCTTGCTAAATGATTATCTTTCCAATAACCTTTTTAATTTTCTGAGGGCTTTTTGTTTTTTTGTTTGTTTCATTGGTTGTTGTTATTGTTGTTGTTGTTATTGTTGCTTTTGGCCATTGTCCCAGCCTGGTTCTTTTGTCTGGTTTTGAGACAGTTTTCTATACTCTAGGCTGGCTTTGAACTTCATCTTTCTTATCAGTGCTGAGGTGAAAGCTGTGTAGCAGCATGCCTGACAAACTTAATTGCTTTGCCTCAGGGATGGGGATTGAACCCAGGACCTTGGGCATGCTAGGAGAGTGCTCTAGCACTGAGTGACACCTCTACCACCTCCGCCAAGACTTTCTCTTTAAATATATGATGCTTTTCTTTGTGACCAGGAACAAATAGATGTATGCTTTCTAGGCACAAGAAAAATGCATATTTGATATTTTAAGGACTAAAGTTCTTTGTGTATGCACTGGGTATCTTAATTACAATTCAATGAAATTCCCAATACTGTTATTTCTGGTTTCCTAAGTGAGTCAGAATACAAAAGGTATACATCAAATTATATTTTCTGTGGCTAAAGTCCTTTTTAAATATTTAGTATGATCTTATAAGGTACCACGTATTGAGACATGCATCTGGCTGCTGCTTGAGAGGTGTGTCTTTTTATGATAGACATCTCCCCTGCATCATATTTGCTTCATCCATTTTGCTCACAGAGAAATCAAACAAAGTGGTCCCATCTCCCTTGTATGTTAATGCCCCATGCTCATCTGCAGTTCTGAAAATGTGGGATTATGAAGTGCACAAGCAATGGGGAACGTGCCCAGGCAGTGGGGGCTCCCCCCTCCCATTCCTTTTGTTTGGTTCAGTAAGCAGTGAATAGATTCCAGCCTGGGTAGATTTCAGCATCTTCATCAACACCATTAAATTCCCCAGGATCTCCAATTTCTCACCAGAAAAACAAAGCCTTGTTTTTTAACCAGTTACAACCTTTTACCTGGTAATGCACATTTTAATTCTAAATGGAGCTGCTTACAAAAAAAAAAATTACAGAGTGAAAACCCAAGGAATTATATTAAAATGTCCATTTTCCATCTAGCCCTAAAGATCAATCCCATAGTCAAAATATGGGATTCTAACTGGAGTTATTAAAAATAGTACTCAGGTTTATACTTAGCTTCACAATGAGGAAATTGCCTTGGACAGAGAACTGTCTATTAGAGGCGAAATATGACTTAATGACGACTTCATTGTACTCAGGGCAACTGTATGGCTTGGAAAAATGCCAGAGGAATTTATTGAAGACTATTTCCTCCTCCTCCTCCTCCTCCTCCTCTTAAACTCTCTTCGGTGCTAGGATTATTGCAGTGTAGATTACAACTAGCATTAATGAAGCTGCGCCCATGTTTGTAGATGGTGACCCCAAGTGTCCCTGGCATTCTCTCCTCTCTCAGCGGCACTGGCTACGTTTATTTTCTGTAGGACTCAGTCTGAACATCAGGGTCTCCACCGTCGCCTCAAGCCCTTTCCTCCCTCCTCTCTCAGATGTAGTCTGTTAGCACAAGGCCACGGCAGACAAACCATGTTCTCTACTAAGCACACAGGGCGGTGCTAAGGGAGGGCTTGGTGGACCCATTGGGAAGGCTGCCACAGACCTGCTCATGGTTTCTACTGTCCTCTCAGGCTGCTCTGCCTTCTGACTTTATGCCCTTATGGGCTACAGTTTATCCTGACCTAGCTATTGAAGCAATCCCACTCTTCTCTCTCTTCTTTTAATTCTCCCTCATCAGGAGCCTGCTTTTTTATACAGTCCTTTTGCCACTGTAATAGGATTCTCAGAGAGTTGAAGATTATTGCTCAAAACAGTAAACTTAATTCTATGTTTTATTAGCCAACTCCAAGCATTTGATCAAGTGTTTAAGTTTTGTGCACACTAAAATAATGTTTATCTCCTAAAATTAGAAATAGAATATTATTTAAAAATAACATTTGCCTGGTTCATTTCACATGAAGGTAATTGTGGTTAAAATTTTAGTATATTTTTCTAAAAATTAATTGGTTTAAATGCTTCTATTAACAAGAAATTCTTTTTAACATTCACAGATTTTTTTATGTGTATGAGTGTGTTTGCCTATATGTATATCTGTGCATCACATGAGGACACCAGAGAGAATGCAGGGCCCCCCTAGATGTGGAATCACAGAGGGTTGTGCGGCAGCATGTGAGTACTGAGAGCCAAACCCAGGTCATTTCAGAGAACAGCAAATCCTCTTGGGCATGGGGCCAGCTCTCTAGAGTCCACAGCCTATTTAAACTGTCCAGGATTAGGTCATGTTCTTGAAGATGAGTAACAGTATTTTAGAGTTCCATCCTGAACCCAGAAGCTCATTTCTCAGCTGTCTGCAGGAGGATTCCGGTTTTCCTCTTGCAGTAGAATATCTTGATGGACTCTGTGCTGATCATGTTGCCTTTGTTAACACTTGAGTCTGATGAGTTCCAGACTCTTCCAGACTTGGTGTCTTCTACGGGAGAGGTGCGTAGATTTCGTCACCCTTTACTGAGCTTGAAGCTAGAGCTAGCAAGTGGAACATGCCGCACTTATAACCCAGACCTGTGGCATCTTCCGTCCTTCCTGCTTCATTCCCAGGACCTGTGACTAGTCATTGTGATCCTTTCCTGGCATCTCCAGTCTAGCCCCCATCTTTCTCACAAGACATTTATCTCCTCAGGGTGCAGTGTTGCATCACAAATGCCAATTCCCACCCCAGCCCTCTGCCATCTCCATTCACACTGTGGTGGTTAAGATTGACTGTCTCCTTACTGGATCTAGAATTACTTAAGAGACAAGCCATTGGGCATGTGTGATGATTTGTTTGACTAACAATGTAAACTTGGCACAAACCAGAGTCATTAGGGAAGAGAGACTCTCAGCTATCATATTGGCCAATAGGCAAGTCTGTTGGGCATAATCTTAACTAATGATTGCTTTGGGGGGAGGCAGCCCACTGTGGGTGGTGCCATGGGCTGGTGGTGGTCTTGGATTCTATCAGAAAGCAGGCCAAGCAAGCCATAAGGAGCAATCCAGTGAGCAGCACCCATCCCTGGCTTCTGCTTCAATTTCGGCTTTCTGACTTCTGCCTTGAGTTCCTACCCTGACTTCTCTCAGTGACCCGAGGGTTGTTAGATAAACTCTTTCCTCCCAAGTTGCTTTTGGAGCTTTAGTATAGCACTAGAAAAATCATTAGCATAGCATATCGGTGAGGAATTATGTAATTAGGTTAATCGAAAGGGGAAGAACTGGCTAAAGCATGGGCAGGACCATTTCATGGGCTAGAATCCTGGATGAATGGAAAGGAAGAGCCAAGTAGTAGAACTTACCTGCCCTGGCTCTGAGACTCAAGGCTCAATGGGAACATCTGCCTCACACTCCTGCCACCACCATGCCTTCCCCACCATGACGGACCTCATAGGCTAAATTAAAAGCATCCTTCCTTAAGTTTCTTAGGTTAGCTGTTCTGTGACAGGAATGAAGAAAGTAACTAAAGCACTCTGTGAGCTGTACCGTGTCAGACAACATATAAAGCATGGGACTCAGAGACAAAAGCCTGTGACTTTGTGGGGCTGACACCCCTACACCCCAAGCTTTTGTCTTCACTTCCTGCCCTGTGACAGCACGAGTTCTATAAGCTGAGGCAGAGAGTGAGACTGTGGACAGCTTCCTAGAGATGGCCATAGGCTCATGGTTTCTTTTCCCAAATACTTAAGCACTGGGTGATTCAGTGGCACTGGCTCCTCGGGGTCTTGAGAAGCACTGACTCAGAAGCTCCCAGTCACCATAACAGCTGCTAATTTAACACTATTTCAGACAGAAGTCACTTGGGGCATTTGCTAAGCACAATTTACTGCCTAGGTGTCTTAGTCAGGGTTTCTATTGCTGTGAAGAGACACCATGACCATGACCATGTTAACTCTTATAAAGGAAAACATTTTATTGGGGCTGGCTTACAGTTCAGAGATTCGGTCCATTATTGTCATGACAGAGAACATGGCAGCATGGAAGTACACATGGTGCTGGAGAGAGTTCTAAATCCAGATCTGGCAGGCATCAGGAAGAGAGAGTAATGTTGGGTCTAGTTTGAGCTTCTGAAACCTCAAAGCCCAGACCCCAGTGACATACTTCCTCCAACAAGGCCATACCTCCTAGTAGTGCCACTCACTATGAGTCTGTGGGAGGGGACATTTTCACTGAACCATCACACTAAGTTTTGTTCTTCAAAGTTGGTTGGTGGGTCAGGAGGGGTTTGTTGTTGTTGTTTGTTTGGTTGGTTTTTTCTTTTATAAGGTAGATTTTGAGGCAATACATTTCAGAAAGAAATTTTTGGTTGGTAACAAAACAAAAATATCCAAAGAAAAACATAAGACCATGGGACTAAATACATTTTATGAATCTATGGTACAATTTCCACTTTTCCATTGCCTTGTTCTACTTAGTTACTTAATGTTTCTGTTTTGAATCCTTGATCCAAACATTTCTCAGAAATTTGTTTTTAATAGCTGACTGAGCCAAATCCTCAGAGTGTATAACCCCACCAGACACCAAGGTGAAATAAACTCTGGCTCCTGTTTACATCTCCTTATCAGTATCTCACTGGGCTATGTGGTATGTCCTACTGCTTTCAACATATGTTATAAAAACAAAGAACACAGGCAGGCTTCCTGCGAGTATGTCTGCAGCCCAGGCTACAGGAGACAAGAATGTAGCTTCAAGTATGTGAGGAACATCCCACGGAAATAAGGGAGCCAGATGTGCTGGTCATGGCATTCAGCAGTTGTCTTTCTGAGAATCTCTTAGTTGTACAAACTCCTCTGTCAAACATGCATGCCTGAAAGCCTATACACATCATGACTGTGCCTGTACAAATGTACATATACCCGACATTTCAGTGTATTGATATACAATACAGTATATTGATGCCTTCCCCAACATGCCACATAATCTCATAGGCTTTTTCCTCTTTACCAAGACAGCCAATCTTCCCACTTTCACTACCTGGAGGGTCCCCTATTTCCCCTTCATGTCCTATACTACATTAGTCATTTCTTCTGAGAATCTTTCTCTCACCAGCCTCCTCTTGCTCCGCTAGAACAGATTCTTCTTGCTCATATTCTTCATATGAGGATATGTCCCTTCCTGATAGATCACAGTCCCAGAAAGTAATTCATACTCGTTTGTGAATCTGAATGGCAGATCCCCACTGTAGACTGTGGGACTCCTGGGGGTGAAGGTGACTCTGGATCTCTTCCTTCTGCCTCCCAGCTCCAAGCGCAGTCCCTGGCATACAGTGTAGGCACTTGAGCCCTTTGAGCATCAATCATCCTGAAGTTCCCAAGCCCGTTTTCTCTCATACCGCTTAATAATTTCTCCTTCGCTCTTCTCTAGCCCCCGTCTCCTTTTTCTCAGCTTACTCTTTAAACCGATGATCGTTCCAATTCACTGGAGCAGAAGGCATCGATAAATGATTTCACAAGTCTCCCACCAAATCTGCCTTGTTCCCTGCATCAGTACCCTTAGATTCCACCTTCCATCTAATTCCAGAGGGCAGAGTGGCCCTGCTGCAGAGAAGACCCATGCATTTGTTTATGTGCTAGTCACATCCTCTCTCAATCACTGAGATTCAGTATCCCAACATCCCCCCCAAACTTAGCAAAGCCAAGATAAAGAGAGGAATGCCGCAGAAAGGATCGGGAAGGGAAAAAGAGAACGCTTGTTTCCTTGCACAGCCAACCTGGTGGAGGGGACTTGCTGTGCCTGGACTGAGGCTATTTCTATGATGAGGTATGAGCAAAGGACGTTTTAAAAGAACTCTCTGTAAATAAGTAAGTCCCCATGGGAAGCAGCCCCTCACAGGTCTGCACAAGTAGGTTAGGGATTGGGAGTTTCAGGGAAAGGAAAGCATGCAGAAATTTCTCTCTCTCTCTCTCTCTCTCTCTCTCTCTCTCTCTCTCTCTCTCTCTCTCTCTCTGTGTGTGTGTGTGTGTGTGTGTGTGTATGTGTGTGTGTGTGTGTGTGTGTGTGTGTGCTTGTATATGTACATATGCATACATTGCTGTTTGCTTTACTTTTTGAGACTATATCTCTCACCAGCCTGGAATTCACTGATTGGTTATTCTGAGTGGCCAGCAAAACCCAAGGATCCCCCTGTCTTTGACCCCACCTCACACGGAGGCTGAGAATACAGAAGGGTGTCAACCGACCTCGGTCTTCCTGTTTGCAGAGCAAGCATTTTATGGATTGAGACATTCCCCCAACCCCTCAAGTTGTTTTCCTTGGTTCTCCATTTGTTTCGAATGCTCCAGGCTCCAGCACTGAGCCTGGACCATCAGCTGCATCAGGCTCTTTCACTCCTTAGCTACTTGGCCTCAATGTGACTGGACAGGACACACCACTGTAGTGGGAGCTTTTAGTGAAAAACTTCGTTACCTCTGTGATGACAGGAAACCGAGAAAGAAAGCAGGGGAGGACCCTGAGTGCCCAAGAGAGCCTTTACAAAGGACATGCTCCCACCACACAGTCATCTGCTTCTTCCAACTCGGCTCCAGTCCCCATCTAGAGACCAGGTTTTCAAAATATGAACCTTGGAGGGGCAGGGGGAGGAGCGGGAATGTGGGAACACTTTCATATTCAAACTATGGCATTAGGCCATACGTTTGCACCACAATTTTGTGGAAACCTGGCAACTTCACTGACCATGAGCCTTTGACCATGAGAAAATGGGATGCAGGGACTTTAGTTTACAATTGGCTGACCCGGGCTCTTGACCTCATTTACACAGAGGAAACCTGGGCTTCTGTCCAACTCAGTACCAAAGAACTACTTTACTGTGAGGGTGTTGAATTTGGTTTCCGTTTTTTTTTTTTTTTTTTCATTTCTAGACACAGTTGGAGCTGATTCTAAAGTGTTTTTTAGGAAGTCGGTTAAAACAGCGAAACGCGTAGCTGCAACTCTTTTATGAAATTTCATCTTTTGTTTTGACCTCGCTTGTGCTTAGATACGGGAACTTGTGTGATGTGGCTGCAGGGTGTGGGGGTGGCTTAAGTCGTTGCAACGCCCACCACAAGTCAGGAAACTCAAGAGTCAAAGGTTCATTTCCTACTTTATTAAGCCCAGGGCTGCCGTTGAGTGTGTGACTGGGATAATATGACTCAGCTTAGGAACTCAGCCTATGGAATGTGTTTCCTGGCCAAGAGAACTAGATTTCAATTGCCACCAGAGTTGAGTACAAAATGCTCTCTTTTGCCTTCATTGGTGCTATGACTTTTAGACTCACTGGGACAGTGAGACTGAATTAAAACATGGTAGCATGGATCCTGGTTGTGAAGAACTAAGAGAGCCTTTGGGAAGTATTATGTTGCAGTCTCAGCTCTGCGCATGCTCTGTGGCTGACCTTGGTCATCACACTTCAGCGGGTAGGCTTGGAAGAGAGACTGACTCGCACCCAGTACCAAGCTTTAAAAAAGAAAAAGAAAAAGAAAACTCATTAGACAGTGGCTCACTGGATTTACTAACATGACCCCCTAGTATGTGGATTCCTTTGTTTATCTAGGTCTTTGTGTCTTAGGGGATACCCTTTCAGAAAGGCACCTCCGAGGGCAGCACATTACAGCAGTAATTAAAACACATAAAACACAGAAAAGCAGCTCTTGAAGAAATAGCACAGATTATGTCTTGAAATACTGCTGAGCTACGTCTTGAAATCCTATAGATGAAAGCGTTTGGTAACGGCACTCACCTCATCAGAGGACATGTGTACAGAGAAGAGCCCAGTAAAGGCTTTAAGGAATCATAACTAGGAAACTTGTGGTGACAGGAACTGGCTCAAATCTCCTCTTCCCAGCCTGGCTATGCTCTAACTTACCTGTAGAACGGTTTGTTTTACAATGTGTGTTAATGTGTCTCTTTAGCCAGCCAGCATTTCAGAGGACTCAAAAGCCTCTTTCTTTCCCCGAGGCTGTAACTGGAGTTCTTCCTTGTACATTACATAGCTTAAATGGCCGTTGATCATGCTTAAGTACTGGAAACAATCAGAGGGCTACGGCCTCAGAGAACATTCTTCCAGTGGAGCAGAAAAACCCTCGTCGCGCATACCCCATTCCCACCCCTCACCCCCTGACCCCTCAGCCTGGCATGGTTTCCTTAAATGGCACTGTGTCCTCTTTTGTCCTCTCCCGTGCTCTAAGCAAAGCCTGTGATTCTTAGCCTCCTGGGTCCCACTTGTCATTCTGGTGTAAGCTGTAACGTTAAAGAGTTAGAATCTATGTGGGGAGCAAGCAGTGCAGAGAGCACGGGGGCCTGCAGTTGTTGCATTTCCTGGCTGGGGAGAGCTTGGAGAGCTACCAGCATGGTATACTGCACTCACTCATGGAGGATGATGCTGTCTGCAATTCAGGAGCCCTGCCATAGGTGCCCATCTTGTTTGTCTAAAAGTGTCACTAGACATCCTTTCTGGCCGGAGTTCCCTCTCCCACTCCAGTCAGACAGCCAACTATTCTAAGTACTCAGTATTCGATGCTCAGCGCACACCAGTGCCTCTGCATGTGCTGATCTCGCTCTTCCAACTCCCCAACTCCTCTGTCACATTGAATTCATGAACTGGTAACTGTTCCCTTCTACATCTTATCCAGGTACTAAACATTGTTGATGACAAGTCCTATTTACTGTTCAATTCCATCTATTACTTTTAGTCTGATGACCATTTGTTTTGGGGCTCCATACAGAAAAGCACCTGCCAATAACAAGCAATTAACTAGAGGAGTTAAAGAGTATCTTTCCTGGCTTTAGAACTCTGCTCCCACTCCAGACCTACCACTTTCTAAGTGAGTCACCTGAGTCTCATTTTTCCTCATCTGTAAAATGGGGCTAACATGAGTCACTACCTAGTCAATTCACTTACAAGATCACTCATTCAGAAATGCTGGCTTCCTGGGGTTTTTTGTTTGTTTTTGGTTTTTGTTTGTTTGGTTTTGGTTTTTGGTTTTTGGTTTTTGGTTTTTGGTTTTTGGTTTTGGATTTTGGTTTTCTCTATGCCAACAGGACATAGAACAAAGAGCCATTTCCTAGAGATTATATTGTCCTGAGTGTGATAGACAGGAACCAATTAAGATTTGTGATTTTTAGATAATGATCTTTGCTAAGTGTTGGGATAGAAAGGGTAAGGTGACAATGAGAACAAGAATCTATTCTTCGAAGGACAACATTCTTGGAAACCTTCTCCACAAGGAAGGTTCTAGCCGTCAAAGTATAGATAGCAAAAAATCTCTTCAAGGAGCGATGAAAGGGTAACAGGTAATAAATGGGAGAGACATGGGATGCAGGAGAGATCAGCAGGGGCTCGTTACAGCTGGTCAGCCAGGGCAGGTGCTGGGATTGTCATAATGAGATGGAAGATTCAGATGGAGGGAGTGATCTGATTTAAAACAGTAATGGGCACCTGTGTGATCGGGAAGATGGGCAAATGGCCTGCTGCTTAGAGGGTATTTTAAAGACTACTCCATATATGACCAAACAGCAACTGCAGAACTGAGATGAGGAGCTCAAAGGCTACAGAGAAATGGACCTAGACAGACAGAAACCACAGTCCACACGGGGCACGAACTCCTCACTTCAATATGGCTGCACTACAGACGTCTGCTCTCGGATGAGTAGTGGCAATCACTGTCTTGAGTTATCCTCAAGAACACAGGAAATGCACAGGTCTTCCTGACAAGATACCTGGGACTGACCCTCAGGTTAGTCCTCCTGGCAGAGGAGAGACTGTTGGCTAGCAAGAGACAGTCAGCATGTTCTAACACAGCATAAAACTTATTGGGGATAGGGTGAGAATTGAGCGTGGTTACAGTTCTACAGATTGGCTACGAGTTTGCTCCTTTGTGGGAACCCAGAAAATGAGCCTTGGAGTAGCTGAGTGTTGGTAAGAGAAAAAGAAAATGGAAATGTGAGTAAGTCCTAAGTTATTCAGGATATGTCACCACAGCCATGTGATGGTAAGGAATGAGTCTGCCAAACAAGAGAAGCTTCCTCGTGCCACAGAAAGGAGTCACCCCAGGTCTTAAAGTCAAAGGAGAATAATCTAGTACAGCTCTTAAAAATCCATACATAATTCTGCACCAAACGCTATGGAAGAGCAGCCCCCAAAGTCAGTGAGGCTCATTTCTATCCAAGCCTCTTCTGCATGATCATATTTAAACATTCCATTTTTGCTAGTGGAAATCTTTTGGGAGCACCGTGCTCTCTCTAACCACGAAGCTGTGATCATTCTGGAATTTCTCATCAAAGAGCAGATCGCCGTGCTCAGTGAAAACTCTGTGCTTCGAGACAGAGGTCGGCTGAGGCCCTGGGCTAACCCCCCAGGTTCCCGCTGCTCTTTTCCCACACAGCTTCATATGTCTGATGAGATGCACACCCTACCCTGCCAAGAACAAACAGACGGGAAACCTCTGGCAATCCACACAGCATGAGCGGGGTGGCAACTCAAGGTTTTCTTACACTGCCTTTGAAAAACTTCCTGATTTCCTCCCGGAAACACTGTGAAACGGCAGTGTTTTCAGCACTTGCAACGTCTTTAAAGGGCATCTCTGCTGCTGAAGAGAGTGGCAGGTTGAATCCGAGCACCTCTCCTGCCCCACTCCCACAGACACACGCAAACGCGCTTTACCTCAATGGCCCTACAGCTACAATGTAGCTAATGTGCCTGAGGACATCTTGGACAAGCTAATTCTGCTGCTCAGAACCCCACTCCCACCCCCCACCTACCCACCCACCCACCCCCACTACAGGAGAAAGGTAAACGAGGTAGCAAGGTAGCCTTCGTGTAAGGTGCCTTCTAAGTGAGGTCGAAGGCACATCAGATGCCAGAGTTCCAATGAGCTCTAAGGTGAGTGGCTCCTGCTTTGTCCTCAGGACCAAACATGTCCACCACCTCCTTCCTACCCACCAAAGCCCTCAATAGATAAGCCAACCTCTCAAGTCTCTGTTTTCTGCCTCACCGCTCTGTCTCCATACAGAAACTGTTTATCTAATGCTATGGAAAAGTTGGGAAATGGAATGGAGGGTATAGAGAAGGGTGGAATTTCCTTAAAATGTTAGGCCTAAGCAGTAGGACAAGTTACACACTCTGAAACCCTCGAGACTCATGGAACCAGGTGTGACAGCACCCTACAGCGAGTCACCTCCAGGCCTTTGTCTGCAAGGTCTCTGTGACTCAGGATGCCGCCTTATTCCAACTCTTTTATCCCACCTGTCTCGTGCTTAGATGAGATTTTCCTAGCTCCATAGAGGACTTTCCCTTGTCTCCTATGCCCTGTCCCCCCACTAGACTCTGAATGCTATAAGATGAGTCAGATTTAGTATAAGCTCATGGCTTAGAAGAAGGACTCTGCAAGTACGGATGCTGGCTCTTCTCCCTTCTTAGCTGCTGTGTGCCCTGAGCTGAGCTGCTTCACCTCTCTGTACCTCTGGCTGTGTCAATTTTGTAATGAGGTTGAGCATACCTACTGAGCAGGCCTCTTTTGGAAGCCTCCCCGAGTTGGTCAGAGGGAAAGGCTGAGCCACGTTGAGCACATGCCAATGCCTGTTATTGGTTTTTTTTTTTTTTTGCATTCTGAAACCTGTCACCTGCACTGCGCTGTTCTTTCTCCAGGATCCAGCACAGTTCAAATATCCTTGTGTCTCCATCATCTGCAGCTGGGATAAAGCAGCCTGTGTAAACACAGGAGTCAAATGCTGAACATGTTGAAGAACTGACCAAATGATTCATTTATAAATAAATGGACCCTGGTAAGGACACAAAATGTAGCAGGGTGTGGTAGCAACAGTCCTGGGCTCTCCGACCTAAGTTTAGCCCATAATGTGTCCTTTGCCCATCAAGTGAGACCCAGAGTCTTCTTGAACAATGTCCTTCCTGAACTCGGTATGGGCCTGGCCCTGGATGCTGCATAGAACGCTGAAGAGCTTCAGACGGGTGTCTTGAAACTCAGGACCAGTCTCTGCTTAAGAACTATATGGCTTGATTCCATTCTCCAGAGTGGGACTGGATTTTGATTTCCAAAAGCTTGACCAGGATGTATCCAGACTCCCCTGTACCCCCAAACACTGTTTTTCTATACCAGCCCACACCCCATGCAAACTCATCCCATACATGCTTGCATGCGCGCACACACACACACAGCCTGATGGATCTTCTAAATTATTCTCCATCCTCTTCTGCAAGCACAGTACCTCTGATACCTCTGAGTCCCACACAGACCTTCACTCCACGAGGAAGTGAAGAGCCCGGGCCACCACCATGAGGACACTGGGCTCCTGGCTCCTTCCATCTCCCCAGCACATATGTGACAAGCACAGAATGGATCGCCATCTCCCTCCCCTCACTCAAGTCAGGCTGGTTATAAAGTGTGATGGACCTGGTTAATTGTTTTGCCTGCATAAGCACATTTTGCTTCATCCATTTGTCAAGCTGAGGGGAGGGTTGTTTTATAAAAGGAGATTTAATTAAATGTTTTGTCCCAGCCTGGCCTTTTCGCTTCCGCATCTGCATTACGCTTGTGTCATATTTTCCCCGGAGGGCAGGAAAACAATTTAGTCAAAATGAAGGATCCATTGATTTACTATTGAAAAAGGAAATGCCAAGCTAACAACTCCCCTCTATAATTTCCTAGTGACCATAAGAGAGAGCCCAGTGATTTAACTTAAAAGCTATTAAGTGGTTCCCAGTCTACCTGGCTCTTATGTCTTCAGAGCTGTGCATGCTGCTAAGTTTACAGTCCTGCTCGATAGGAATTATTTCACCAACATCTGTTAGCGCTATTTTTCTTTCCTGAACAGAATAGATGTTTCTGGTTAGTAAAATCCTTTCATTGTTCCCACCTCCAGTTTGGTGACTGAGGTGAGGAGTAAATTTTCCCCCCAAGACCCTAACAGTGAGGTCACAGCCTGCTCCTGTCATCTAACCACAGCTCTCCCACAGGGTATAGAATTCAACGTGCCCTACTTTCCTGCCTGCTAAGCTGCCTCAGGCCTCAACTGTTCTTGTAGCATGTATCCGATACTTTCTGGGTTAAACCCTCAGATCCCTAGCTGCTACAATGTCCCTGAGTCTCAGAGGAAGTAGAATGTATTCATCATCTGATGGAGCTGGATATGGCAGGCCCTTGCTGGTGTCCCGTGCCTCCTCCTGACACCCTGGGTCCACGTATGGCTCTCTTGGAATCTGAGTTTGTCTAGTAAAGAATGAGGGTAGTTCTGGAACCAACTTGCCTCATTTTCAGAGAAGGGGAATTGTGAACATAAGAGGAATATACGACTAGAATCAGGACAACGTGACTTGCTACATGAACACTTGTGACACCTCTGGGATCATTAGTGTCCCTCCCAGCCTCAACAGTATGCCATTCACTCCCACCATGTATTGAGCACTTCCTGGAAGTCATTGTGGCCGGGACATCAGGGAGGAACCTCAGAGTGCTGCTGACATGGGGTTCAGGTGTGGCAGAAGCCATCGGAATTGAGTTTTTAGCCAAACAAACACAACATGACGATAGTAAGTTTCACCATGGAGACCTACTGCACTGCCCAGGGTGGAGAAAGAAGATATCAGGTAGACCTATGCCACAGTGTCCCTCGTCCCAGCAGAGGATGCTCATGTTCCTCTGACAAGAATACGGTCCATTAGGAAACACAGCTGCTGACTTCTGAGTGGGAGCTGGTCAGCCAGGATTCATTTACACCTAACTGGTCACAAATTACAGTGTACAGAAAGGAAGTGCTTTTGCTTTGCAGCATTATATCAAGAACCATAGCCTCCCCTATTCCCCATCTCCATCTGCAGTGGGAAGAAGGCGAAGGAATGGTCCTTGTCTTCACTCTGCTTTGCCAGCTCATCTAACCAGACTGAAAGGAATGCACTGGAAGGTGACCATAAGTCACCTCTCAGCTCCCAGGGGACTGAGCAGGAGTTGGTGGGGGTGGTTTTGAATTTTTAGCACTATCTAGCTGAAGACCTCAGGTTGCTTTATTATCATCTACTGTCAACTCCCTGGTCGCTGGGATCAGTTTCTTTGTCTGCCTGTTTATCTGTCTTGCCACACTACTGGGGATTGGGCTGCATACATGCTATTCAAGCACTGGACCACTGAGTTATCCCCCAGTAGTCTAGAGTTGCTGTGGGGGCAGTGATGGTCAGCCAGGCTCATTTTACTGCTAAACACTTTCATAATAAATGTTCACAGTAGTGGACCTGGCTCATGAGGAGTTAGGAGGAAGGGTGAGAAGGTGCACATGGGCAGGGGCCATGGGCCAGTCCTGAGAGCAGCAAGACTCCTCCCTAGAGGAGGAGTCTCTCCTATTGTCCTCAGCTTTTCAGCTAGTCTGGTCTTTCCTGTGCTTAGACTTCCTGCCTGTTAGCCCTTCCAGTATAGCACGCCAGCACTGGGAGAAGCTTGAAGGAGACTCCCACAGGGGACCTTGTTGGTATGGTACAACAAGGTGACTGGAGAGGAAAATGATAGGATGGTCAGCCATGAGCTCTAGGGGATGACTGGAGATGCTAATCTAATGAAATCTAAGCAAGAGGTCTTCTAGAACAGCCTCCAAAGATGTCCTTCTCTTCCTGCCCCCCCCATGCCCTCCCTCCCTTTCTTTCTTTCCTAAAATTCTACAGTTCTGCAGAGTCAGAACTGTATCCACTTTCACCATTGCATCATCTGCTTAATTCTCCAGGAAAGCCACCTTGAGAAAGGTTCTAGGCCTTGGCATGACCTTGAAATATTACTTTAATTAAGTGAAACAAAGTATGTGGGAGGTATCGTAGCTACAGTATTCACGATGCCTTAGTATTTATTGTCTTCTTATTGGGTCCCCTTGAAAGATCAGAAAACAGGTCTTAAGAGACAAATATTTATGCAAAGCCAGACTGGCAGTAAACTGTAGTGGATAGATCCTGTCCTCAAGTGCATCTGCAGCACATAGCCTCCAGTGATGTGGAGAGGAAGTGAGATGCCTTCCTCACTGAAAAGCTGTCACTCAAAAGTACAGAAGACTCAGGTCATTGGAACTTCAGGCCCACTGAAGCTAAAAGTTTAACATCACCTCTCTACTTACTAGTCGCTTTTGTAAAATTTTCAGAGAGACTCATTCCAATGCCAAGAATATGCAGAGGTTCTTAAGATTTGAAACAGGATAGGACTAGATACAGAGACATGAATAAGAAGAATATAAATTAATTGTTCTCTGGAGTATGTTTTAGAGTGAAATATCCTGTGTTATCCACTATTCTTGCTACCTGGTACCTAAAGGGTTAGAAGACACCCCACTTGTATATTGTCAGCAGATCTCAATTCATCTGGCGAATGCTATAAATCAAGGGCCAGTGTGAAATTGGACACTAAATGTATTGGACGTTATTATAAAAAGAGAAATTGGATAATTTCTACTCATTTCTATCTGAAAATGAAAAACCGCCAGGGTAATGAATCTCCTTGATCTGCTGAAATGCCTCTCGGTTATAAAGTACTTTTCCATCAACGAGATAAGCCATCAAAACACACAATACAAATTATGCACAGAAATAGTTTTTGAATAACAGTAAATAGGCATCCCAGTTGTTTAGAGGGATAATCTTCTAAAAGAAACACGGGACGAGCTAAAAGCTTCAAAGTGAAGAAGGGCTTT
Organism: Mus caroli; assembly: GCF_978045245.1. NCBI lineage: Eukaryota > Metazoa > Chordata > Mammalia > Rodentia > Muridae > Mus > Mus caroli. Next base: position 93,898,308 of record NW_028227266.1, read on the forward strand.
TACTGGTGGGGACTCGGGATGAAAAGAAAGGAGTCTTTGAAACTAGTAAAGAAACAGTTGAATAAAGAAAAGAGCCAACCATCAAGATAGATTCCGATGACCGAGGCCAGGTCAAGTTGCTTAAGAAGGCTGATCAACCCAAGGGCTTCTCCTCACCAGAGTTAGCCTCTTTCTCTTTGTCAAGTGCAAAGAAAGGAAAGTTACACCATTTCCAGGGCTCAACCACACATCCAGATCTAGTAAATGCTGCTGGTCTCATCAGAGGAGGGAGCCCATGGCAGGAAAATGGCATCAGTTGAGATAAATTTTAGGCATGAGCATCCAGATAGCCATCACTCTGGGGGGAAACTCTTCAAAGGCAAATTTCAGCAGAATTATTAAAACCAAACAGATTCCCCTTTCTCTCTTTCTTTCTTTCTTTCTTTCTTTCTTTCTTTCTTTCTTTCTTTCTTTCTTTCTTTCTTTCCTCTTTTTTCTTTCTTCTTTTGCATGAATTAAGGTTGTAATTTGTAATGAAAAAGCTCTCTAGAAACCACTTTTTAAGTCCTTCTCCCTGAATTTGATAAGTTCCTAAGTTCCTATAAACAAAACCAGTCCCATTTTGGCTGTTGGATAAATAACCACTCAAGTTGCAGGTCCTCTGAGGGACAGTTCCCAGTGCATACATCCTATGATAAGAGGATTCCCACACAGCAGGTACTCAGGACCATGCTAGTTTCACATAAAACAATCTACATATATAACAGATATCTGTGTGTCAAGTATTGTTCTGAGTACTTAAAATAAATCATACTCCAAGAAAAGCAGTAAAGAAAGAGGAGAGGAGAGGAGAGGAGAGGAGAGGAGAGGAGAGGAGAGGAGAGGAGAGGAGAGGAGAGGAGAGGAGAGGAGAGGAGAGGAGAGGAGAGGAGAGGAGGAGGGATAAACGCTTGTCCTCAGGGAGTATTCACCATAACAAGAGGAAATAAATCATAAGCACATAGCATGGCAAATATGCAAATTATATACTAGATAAGTGAAGAAGAGATAGAGCAGAGTGGGTGGGGGTGGGATGGGGCTGGGCACAGAGATAAGATTGTAGGATTTGGGATGTGCTCTGTATTAGGATGGACTGAGAGAAGCCTCAATGGTAAGGTCTCTTGAAATAAACTGGAAAGTGGAGAAGGAAGGGCATGGTAGCCGAAGAAACTGCTTATACAAGGTTATGGGCAACAGTGTCTCAGGAAGGTCCAGCCAGTGTTGCTGGAGCCTTGGTGAGGAAGAGAGTGGCTGTGTTAGTGGAGAAAGAAAGAGGATGGGGCTACACAGGGCCTGGTAAGACATTAGGACTGGGCCTTTAACTGGATACAAGTCATTCTGTGCTGGAGGTACTGGACAACTCTGTGAAGACGAGGACTGTGATCTAATTCCTCAGGGATGACTGTACTGTGATCAGCAGAGAGGCAACAGTGGAGGCTAGGAGGCCATGGCATGAATCTGGGCAAATCCAGAAACTACCCACATTCTGCATGTTGTCTCAGCACAGCAAACCCTGGGTTCTAGGTACAGTATGAAACTGTATCTTCCAGGAAGGCTCTCCCAGAGTTGTGACCTGTGTCCTTGAGAAAACTGCTCTAGATGTGGGGAGCATATGAGATACGAAAGGGTTGAAGGTACCAATGGTGGAAGCCTAGGATCTCAGGGCTACTATTTGATATGAAGCCAGGAAATACCCAAATATATAGCCTAGCAAATGGGTCCTATTTGTCTTCTGTATTATGAAATCTGGAGAAAGCAACCCAGAACTGATATAGGAAGATGAGTGATAAAGGTATTAACTTGAACTCCTTCTCATACTCTTGGGCTGCTTATCCTGGTCCTAAGAGGACTGCCACATATACATTCAGAAGGAAAGATGGAGGGCAGGATGAAAGGAAGCAAGCCAGGAAGGGAGGGAAGAAGATGGGGAGAGGGAGGAGACAGAGGAGTACCTGGTCATGCTGCCCATTTTTCTAGCCAAGAAACAAAAGTTCCCGGAAGCTCCCACCCAGCAGGCTTGTGCTTAGGCTTGTCTGGCCCAGGCTGGTCACATGACCATCTATTCAGCAAAGGGGTGGCTCTGATGTGTCAGCCACCTACAGGGCTCATACAAGCCCATGGTCCACCTGCTGCAAGTGAAGACTGTGCTTCCCCAGCAGACAGTGTGGCTCTGCTAGCCACCTTGACTCTTAGAGTAGAGCATGGTGCAGAGTGATGCCTGACAGGCCCCTCCCCACTTCTGATGTCATTGTCCTGCTTCCTTCACATGGCCTTACATGGAAAAGGCTTCAAAGCTCTGCCTTTTCTACCAGTCTGTGAGCATCTTTGATTCAACAGGAGTCCATGACCTGCACTGATCATGCCACCATATGTGTATCTGTGGAGAAGAGGTGTGTGTGTGTGAATGAGCCCAACTCAGTCAGTACCAATCATTTAAGTTATGAGTCCTCAAGATGTGTGTGTTGGGAGGAACATGTGGCTATGTATCAATAAACCACAGTGTGAGCCAACCAAGCTGGATTCAGTAGATACAGCCTGCGTTCTTGAATCCCAGGTGCCGACTGTCCTTCTGCCTTTGCTCTTTCCAAATCTGTTCACATAAAGGCTCAGGTGAAGGCATTAACCCTGAAGCACTAGTGTCTGAAAACGTCCAGTCTTCCAAGTGTGTCTTTATTTTAATAGCTACCAAGCTCCTGGGGCTCAACCCAAAATGTGGCGCCAGGTTATATGTGCTTTGTGCATCTAGCTCTGCCATTAACTTCCCAGAGAATCAATGCATTTGAGGATACAGCTTCTGCTTTGCAAAAGAGCCAACGACCTTCCAGGTCCCCCCCCCCCCACTCCTTTATGCTATGCAGTAAGGCAGACACATCTCAGCTCCCAATGAGCTGATGGTTTCCAGGCTGATGGAGATATCTCCTTTTTACTGCTTCCAAAACAGGGCTGGCAGGCAACAAGCACTCTACAGACTCTCGTGAAGATGAACTATCTACATGGTGGTGGGAAGGTGACTGGAGTGGACTCCTCCTTCCACTCTGCAGATAGGCTCACTGGGCTTCACCTTCTGTCTGCCCTACTTCTTCCTCCTCTCTTCCTACTGTAAGACAGTCACTGTAGACTCCCCAGGAAAACAGTCTTCCAAATTCCACTACCTATACCATTTAACTCGCTAAGTCACGAATGCAAAGGAGAGTTTGTTTTGAATGTTCCCTTAATGCTGAGAGACCATAGCAAGAGAGCCTCCAAGATACACGCCCAAGAAAAATGTATATACTATGTTTCCCAAGCTGATGAGGAACAAGTATAAAAGATGAAATATCAGGACCCAGGGCATATGCCCCATGCATTCAAAGGCTTCCTACCCTTTGAAGCAGGGAGCTGAGCCGGATGAATGCCTTAAGTCCTGTTTCAGGTATTCTGAGACCACCATTTCCATCAGTCTCCCTCATCCCACTGTTTCCCCTTTTTGGACACATAATGCCATTCTTGCTCAATGCCTTTCAAGTTGCTTTCCATCCAATTTTATTAAAAGATAGGGTGCAGGTAATAAACATGTTACTTTATAATTATTAAGAATCATTTACTTCCCTATTAAAAAATGTCCACTGCATAAGCAAGATTTATAGAATCATTTTTACATATCTTAGAGTAATTCAATCCTCTGCCTAGCTCTCAGTCATCTGTCTACCCAACAATCCATCCATCTGTCATCAATTATCATCTTTTTGTTTATCTTAATTGTTTTAATTACACAGCAAATACAGTAACACCATTTCTTCTATTTAGAAGCTCATGTGAGACCACATGAGCTGATAAGGTGACTTCGGTGTTACCAATACATAAAGCTTTGTAGTCACTCCCAACAGATGTGCTCTTGGCATTTAACCCATGTCCCACTTTAGCCTGGCATGGAGTAATTTGTTGTGCTGATTGTCAGTCAGGATCTAAGGACATTATTTTGCACTGTTTTTCATGAGTTGCCATTTCAAATGAAATTTTGACTGATCTTTTAGCTAGCAGGAAAGATGTCACAGCACTACAATATCCTCACAGCTGTATATGGACCAGCTACCTTTGTTCCATGACAATGGCCCAATCATCTAGGCTCATGGTGCTATTACTTGGGGAGAGGGAGGCAGGGAGGTTTATAGTAGAAACCATGGATACCATAATAGAAACTAGCTCAGAAAGTCCTTGTAAGGGTTATTCTATGCATTAACCCGTGGTCATCACACACTGTTCATCAACTACACAGCACTTATAACAGAGCCTGCAACATGGTAACATTATACCTAGCACATTGAGATCAAAGCATTTACTCAGAAATGAACAGGGCAAACAGGAGAGAAAGAGAGCAAGAAAATGAAGAATCGCTGAGCTCGGGGCTTATTTTAAGAAAGGAAACTAATACATTTCTTTAAGAGGCTCCTTCCACAACTGGATCAGCCTGGAAATTTCCATCAGCTTAATCATGAGGGGCCAACATGGTTCCACACTAGTAAGTGAATATAAAGGGGCTGATTAAAATACTTTCTTGAAGATAAAGTCTTTGCTACAACCTGAGCCAGTAAGCGCTAGTAAACAGATAATTACATTATAACATGTTTTTTTTAATTGTTAATTATAATAAAAGAGGCAACAACCCAACAATAATTTGCCAGTCTGTACATCTGTGAAGTTTAAATGGGAAAATTGCCTCTTGTCTCAGCAAGGATGTAATTGATTCTTGGGCACTTAACGATATAATACCAGTTGCTGTCTGCTCTTCTCTCTTCCTTCAAAGAGCTGACACCATTATGTCACTGATATAAATGGAATCTTGAAGGTGCATCAAAAATTCTGTCTTTTGAGAGGATAAGAAAAAAAAAAAGCCACCGTGGCTCTTTGTTTGGAACAGGGCATATTCAAGTGGAATGTACCCTTGGAACAAAGTCAGAGTTCGGCGGCAGCTGGAGTATTTTGCCCTGTCCAATGGGCAGGGTAGCCTATTTTGTTGGGTTAGAAATGGCCATTGTGAAGCCTATAAAATGTTTTGAAGTAACACTGTAAGGGACTGTTGAAGGGTGATGCAAAGGAGCCTTGTCAAGAGACCATCTGCTCTCGTGTCAGCTGAACCTAACTGGAAAAGTACACGGAGTTCTTGAGACAATTTGATCAGTAAAGACAAACTAAAAAAGTACTCAACCAAAGATGCCTTGTAAATTAGCCCCATAGCACATCCCCCAAGCACACACAGCTCTTAATGTTGCATTGTTACAGCTGATATCAAGTATACAAGGATAGAAAAGGCATAAACTCAAAGAATCAAGATCAAAGTGGATCTAGATTCCTTTTCCAACCAGAACATTGCTTTATGCGCCCTTTAAACTGTTCCACTTTTAATTGAATTAGTCACACTTGGTGGCAGATACCCTTTAATCCTTTGTCACGGGCTAGACTTGCATATTTTAAAACAGCTTAAGAGACATCTTGTCAATGAGATAATCACTTTTTCTTCAGTTCGGATTATCATAAACTAAATATTTTCACCCGATAGAATGAATAAGTGTAGTCAAAAAGAAAAATCTAAAATGAAGCCAGGCCTCATTGGGTCTCAAATGTATACTAACAGTAAACGCCATCTGAAGATTATAAACATATCTGTTATTTCACATTCCCTCCATCTATAAAATCCCCCGGACATCTACCTGAATACAAGCCATGCAGTGAGGAGACAGATAGTCTTGCTAGGCATATGCTGTGAGGAGAAATACATCCATTGAGCATTCTCAGAAAGCAAACTAGAAAGCAATTCTCAGAACTCACTGTAGAGCTCTGACATTAAGCATTGTATGTTATCAGCTCACTGGAGTCCACAAAGCCTCTATGTGGCTGTGATTAACCCTGTTTTACAGACCAGAGAAATAAGACACAAATAACCTGGCAAAATTTACTGTTGGGGCAGATAACTTTTTTTCCATCAAATCTTTGAAGGACAACAAATACAATCAATACACAACCTTTTTCCTTTCTAGTCACTGAAACTCGTTCAACTGATTATCATCACTTTCTAGGATGTCAAGGTGGTACGAATCTACTGAATGAGGACTATGTTTGGTCAATTACTACACAACCACCCAAATCACTCGGGTTCTCCCAGTTCACTAATAATGCCATTTAGATCTACAGTGGCAGTTATGACCCTCATGCTGGTCATGATTCCTTGGTCACTTTGTATCTGGAATTGTTCCTTCATCTTTCATTACCTTTTAGAGCCTTGATATATTTTTTTTAAAACTTCAGGCCAGGAATTTGCAGGAGTCTGCAATGGGATGTGTTCGGTATTTCCTCATGATTAGATGCAAGTTTTGCATCATCATTAGCAGGGACATTCTCAAGGTCACTCTGAGTTGGCATGTGTGCCATCAGGAGATATCCCATTACTGGTGTCTTTGCTTTGGTCACTTAGTAAGGTAGTGTCACACAGAATTCTCCATCGTAATGTCAGCCATTTACCCCATATTATTAGTGTTTTGGGGAAAGGTCCTTTGAAGGTATTTGTTTATTTATGTCACCATAAACCCTGTGGGTTTATCCGATGGGTTGGAGAATACTACAGTTGTTATTTTGATGTTCCAAGTGTCTTTGGTCTGGCCACCAGAAGCCTATTCCTCCTGCCTCTCTGTCACTAGAGTTCTCATCTTAGAGCATGTTTTTTACAAAATTAATTTGAACAGTAAGCCTTTTAAGGTTCATCTTGTACTTTCCTTGCTGTGACCCTGAAATTAACTGCTTTTCCAAGGACACTTATTTTATTTGCATGAAGAATTGCCCTTAGCAAGCCAAGACCTGTGTTTGAGTGTGGTCATTGCTGCTTCAGACACCCTGCTAGGTAGAAATAGGATGTGCTTGCATGGGTACACGTTCATGCATGTGCATAAGGAAAATAATTTTCATGACGATGCATGTTTATACCTGTTGTACCAGGGTGGTCTTTCTTTCTAATCTTTCCATTTCCATATTTGTAATGCCATTTAGATAGTGAGAAACCAAGAGCCTACAAACCAAAAGCCTGCATTCTTAATGTACTTTCTAGGATCAGCATGTTTTTTTTTTTAATCTCTAAACTGGTTATGGCTATAAAACATTTCAGGAGGCCATGAAGTGTAGCAGGCAGAACACAGGGCCAGGGCCAACTACTGGATTCTCACTTGATATGTAACCTTGAACAACTGACTCAACATCTCTGAGCCTTGTTCCTTGATCTTAAAAATGCTTTCCCCACCTACCCCTGCAAGCTACCAGAGCGGCTGTGATGTTTAAATGAATACAGAACAGTTGCTCTGTACAGCGTCTGGCAGATAGAACCAGTCAAACATGACCCCCCCCCAAAAAAAAATATGCATCCCCATGCTTCTTACCACAATGTGAAGTCATAGTTATAAGACCTATCACCCGACTGAAGGGGAACGATAGAAAGCCCAACAAAAGTTAAAGTGATCACATGATTCCCAAGTGCTGGAGACAGCAACAGGGCATCAAGGTTGCAATTCTATGGGCTCCTCACCCTTTCTGAGCATTTCCAGGGTAAAGTAGAAGCAGGAGGGGAGAAGATGCTCCAACAATAATGGATCCATTATTGAGGACACTCTGTCACTGAATTTCCATCATCATGTTCAGCTATGTAACTATACCTAAGTTTACCTTTGATTGACTGGATGCCCGTTAGCACCAAGAACATTCCAAAACTCATTGCTAGTCCTTCCTACACCCCTTCAAGAAAGGTAGTACTTTGTCTAAAAGTCATAAATCAGAAGCCTGAACCTTTCAAAGTAAATAAATAACTTCCTCAAGGCTATGCAGTCAGTCTCTGGCTGGGTGCAACCCTAGTGCCAGCTTCCTTTCTGTCCAGTCCATGCCACATCCTGAGAAGCACACAGGATGTACCCAGTCAGTTTATTAGAGGAATTCTGGACAGGTCCGTTTGAACAAAGAAACCAATTAAACTTGCTGAAAACAAGCTGGGGACATGCTTTGTCCTGTTCCCAGCTTTCTCTGCACCCTGTTTCAGGAAACTGGAGAGCACAATGACTGGAGTCCTTGGTGTCTTGTTGCCATAGCATTCCTCCAGCCCAGCTGGATGAGCTGGCATCTGTTTAGGAACTAAAAAGACTCCCAGAGCAACTGGAGTGAATCCAGCACCATAGACCCAACCCTTTTCTGTGCGTAGTTTGTTTCTTCTGGAGCCTTGCGCACATGGGGTGTGTCTGCACCCTTGTCTGTTGGATGTATACGTTGTCTATTGAATGATTTGCTTCCCCAACTAAATATCAAATTCTTGGGAGGCAAGGGAAGTCTTTGTCATCCTTGTCTTTTACATAACAGCACAATACATCCCTAAAAATTTACTTGTTACCTGGATGGACAGATGCATAGGACAGATAATTCATCCTTAGTGGTGATTGGAAGGGGTTAAAAAGGGAAAGAGAGGCCAGTTAAGAGCTAAATGGGACATACTATACATTTCCATAGCAAATAGTTTAGATAGAAGTTTTTAGAAACATTAGAGAAGCTTATGGGTACCAGGCATGGAGTTCAGAGAAAGACTGCCTGGGGTGAGTCCTCCCTCTGGTCCTTAACTTCTGTGGAACACTCAGCAAGCCACTTAAGCTAACTGTTCGATGAGGTAGTTATAAAAAAAATTGATGCAGTCATAAATGTGAATTGCCTACTATATTATCTGGCACACAGTAGGTACTTTGCAAGTACAGCATTACCTTCCGTACTTACTGCCAAATAGGAAGATCCCAATGAGGTGATGAAAAGAAAATATAGTGCCCAAAGCCACACAAATGAAGAAAATGTCTTCTCTGTCCAAAGCATCCCACAAATTAAATTACCATAAACTGGCAATTTACGCATGTAGTCCTAAGGGATCAGCCACAGAAATGAAAATGAAGCTGCCACAAGGTGAGAACTCAAATACACTTCCCTTCATCGTTAACACAGTGTGTAATGAGAAAATCAGCACAGTCACTGGGTGTGAAAGCAGACTCTGGCTCTCCTCGTGCAGATCCCTTAAGTAAGGGCTATCAGAAGAAGTCATTCCGGGCCTTCCCCCTGCCAAACTTAGGCAGCTGGGGGTGGAAAGAAGTTCCCACTATCAAGCCTGTTTGCACTTTACATTCATTGTCTCAAGACTTAAATTGTCGGCAGATTACACAGCAGGCTTTCTACATTTGTCTAGCAGGTTCATTTTCCCTCTTAGACATCTAAATCCATCCTTGTCTATCCTTCACAGACCTTCCTGGGTGTCTTTCCTAACTTCCCCACCAGCTCAGAACAAGCCCTCAAATACAAGCCCTCACTAGCCCTGCCACCCAGTTTTAGTTGCCCATGCCTCTTCCTCCCAATATATTCAAGAATGAATTTACTTTAGAAATAAGTGTTCTGGTCTGCACATCTGTCCCTCTGCTCCAAGAGCTGCCTTGGGTCTCCTGATGATAAGATTGAGAATAATAATAAAAAAATAATAATAAAAATAATAAAAAATAATAAAAAAATAATAATAAAAAAGGCCAATTCTATTTAGCATATCATATATATATATGTGTATATATATGTATGCATGTATATATATATGTATACATGTATATATATATGCAAGGAAACTAAATTATTAGCCATGGGCCACAGTACTAGGAGGGACTGAATCAGTTCTCCTCCCCAAAGGCTGAGCTCTTTACCTCACCCCCACCCCACCCCACCCCCCAAGCCTCACCATGAGATGAAGACTGTAGAGCAGATGAGAAAAAGAGAGTCATAAAGCCGTCTGCATCCTAAAGAGACCCCCATCTGGGTCTACTTTTTTTCTTGAGGGAATGAGTGGAAATCGGAAGCTCCACAGAGCATAGGACAGGGCTCATTCAAAATTGAGAGACCCACAACCCTAACATTCTTCCTCTGATATTTCTTCCCATTGTCCCAGCATTTGTGACACTGGATCAAATGAGATGATTCCTCCAGATACAGTAGCTCTCTGGGCCTTGAAGGTTGTTCTTGCATATGTTGGTGGTCAACTGGAGTGGCCACAGCAAAACACCATAGCCAGGGTAATCCTAATCATGGACCACTTACCACTTTTATCTTATAGGTCCGAAGACTGGGAAGACCAGGATCTCACTCCTAGGGGTGGAGCGGATAGCCACCTTCTCTCTGTACCTTCTCATGGCCTTCCCATCCCCCTATGCACACAGGCGATTGGAGTAAAAGCTTCTTCTCTTCCTCCTATTATAATGAAACCAGTCCAGTTTGATCAGGACCCCTCCAATCTGGCCTCATTTACCCAAATTACCCCCTGAACAGCCTGTTTCCAAATGCAATCACACTGGAGGTTCATCTTGAAGTTCAGACCATTACAATGTGTATTTCAGTGTGTTACTCCAGCTTGGGAAGAACTTCCTTCTCCTTCCTCCTCTTCCCCCTCCTCCTAGTCTTCCTCCTCTTCCTCTTCCTCTTCCTCCTCCAGAGTGTATTCCTTCCCCGAGCTTCAGATTCTGACCCTACTCACTCATATCTCCCATCCTTCAGCTCTCCCTTCCTTTCCTGTGTCACCATTACTTCCACTCAAATCAGACTGTGTGACAAACACCAGCATCCCAACATGTTCTCCTATGTATCACTTGACTGAACAGCCATCTCTTCTTTACCCCACCTAGCCTACTCTTCTCCAGCGAGACTGCAAGTCCCAGGCAATAGACACAAGCATGCTGGCTCTTTCCCCTTTAGCTTCTGTGAAGAAGTAGTGATTGGCAGCCTGTAGTGTGTTCTGATATGTCTATAGGTACACACTCAGGCACACACACATATATATTGCAGATAGATACTCAAATACATGTGTATAAATCACATGCATACATAAATAGAAAGACATACACACCTACACATATGCATACAGGGTGTGAGGGGATTGTAGGGGAAAAAATAGAATGTAGTTGGTATTATGTGAAAGCTGTATAAAAAAAAAAAGAGTTCAGGCTGAATCTTGCCTTTCTACTGAATATTGGCTCTTCTATTTTTCAAGCTCCTGCTCTACATCTGGCCCTGGGCAAGGCACTGGCCCTTGCTCTTAATGGTCCATTTAGAGCGACAAAGTACTTAGAGAGATTTTCTAACGGGACAATGATCTTTGCACCGAGTGGTAGAGTTATATTTTTTCCACCCTAGAAAGGTTTCTTGGAACATATTGGCACACTTTTACAATAAGCTTGCACACATATATACATATACAGAAGAGAGGGGCAACACAATATTGACTCTGTATTTATTAGTACTTTCAATATGACTTCCAGAGCAAGATTAGGAAAATGGCTCTATGAGCCCAGCAACTCCAAGAGATGCTAGAGACTGGGGCCCAGGCAGGAATAGTCAGAAGCCCTTTCTTCACTCATTCCTAGGGCAACAGGTCAAATTGGGAGCTTCTCTTTTTCCCCTCAGCTTAGGTCCTGCTGCTGCCCACTTTGAAAAGGCAGCCCTGTCCTCAAGGGTGATAGTTTAATGGGAAATGTCCCCCACAAGCCTGTATGTTGGAACACTTGATTCAAGTTTATGAAACTGTTTGAAGAGATTTTGAACCATGAGGGCAGGAGGCAAAGATGCTGAGGTAGTCACCAGAAGTGGGTCTTGAGGTAGATTCAGCTTTGCACCACTTCCAGTCTTATGCTTTCTGTTTCCTGATCCATGACAATATGAAAAAGTGTGTCACACATTCTGACCACCACAGGCTGAGTGTTCCAACTGGTCTGTCTTTCCTTCTGGGATGGACTGTGACTCATAAGCCAAGAGTTAGAAATAATATCTTCTTCCAAACAGCTCTGTCGGATACTTGGTCAAAATGGCAATATATATATATATAACAAATCTTTCAAACATCCAACAGAATTGAGTCTTTCACCAAGGTGTACCTTTCTGAACTACAGAAGGTGCCAGCACAGGTTTCTTCACAGTTCATGTCTTCCACCATCCACCTGGGCAGGTGCTTGAAAAGCGCAAACTCCTAGAGAAGTATTTACAAATCTTGTGTCTCGTGGAAAAGGAGCCTCTTAATCAGCTCAGTAGCTGTGGCCAACCAGAGGCCTGGCTATTCCAACCCAGTTCCTCATGGGGTGGGAGAAAGCAATAGGAAGAGCTTCCTGTAGAGGGAGTTTATAAACTCTTGGATGTCAAGGATATCAGTCTGTCATATGAAGGACCAGCTGAAGCTCTGTGGCCCTGCCTCCCACCTGTTGTAAGAAAAGCACAGGACTGGTCCAACAATGTCTGGTGCAATTGATTTCCCGTGTCAGTTCAACACTGAAAAGAGGAGGCATCCATTTTGTACGATGTTGTGGGAAGAAGTAAGAAGACAAGGGTAGAGAGTGTTGTATTGAGTGCCACCACGGAAAAACAAACAGGAGGGGGGTATGAGGAAGGAAAAAAAAACCCAGTTGAGACTTCCTCATTGTAATAGGGTTCTCTAGAATCACAGAACTATATAGGGTAGTCTCTATATAGTAAAGGAATTTATTGATGACTTACAGTCTGCAGTCCAACTCCCAACAATGGTCAGTAGCAGCTGTGAATGGAAGTCCGTCCAAGGATCTGGCAGTAGCTCAGTCCCACATGGCAAGCAGGCAAAGGAGTCTTCCTTCTTCCAATGTCCTTATGTAGGTCTCCAGCATAAGGTATAGCCCAGATTAAAGGTGTGTACCACCACACCTTTAATCCCAGATGGCCTTGAACTCAGAGATCTTCCTGTCTTAATCTTCTGGAATCATAACCACTGTGCCTCAAGATCTCCATACCATAATCCAGGTCAGACACTTGTATCTCCCAGCCTTCAGATTAGGATCATTGGTGAGCATTCCAATTCTGGATTGTAGTTCACTCCAGATACAGGCAAGCTGACAACCAGGAATAGCCACTACCCTCATCTTCTAAAAGGTGGCATCTTAATTGTAGAATGACAAGGAGACTTCCATTTGCAGGGCATCTGTCCATAGTCACAGGGAAGGGGCAGCACAGCATGGCTTTGGAGAAAGGGAAGGAGTCCAGGATGGTGAGAAGCAGAGGCTAGAGCTTGCTCTGGTGGATCCAGCCTGAAAGAGGACTCATCTCAGAGGCATAGATGGTTTGCCCTGGGAAATGGGAAGTCACTGGGGGTGGTAAGGCCTCATGACATAAGGAAACACTGGAGACACTAGAGGATGCAGCAAGAAGAAACTCTGAGCTTTAAGGTTTCTTTCAGAGAGAAATGCATGTCCTTGTCCTCCGTTCTTTGGCCTTTTCCACTAAAGTCAGCAAAAGTGAGATTAGCTGCAGAATCTAAAGGACCCATAAGGGCCTTACAAGTTGAGGGGCATTAGGTTCCAAGGTAAACAGCAGCACCATCCTGGCCACAGAGAAGAAACACTCTTTCTCCTTGTAGTCGAAGTCTCCTCTCTTATGGGTCTGGAAGAACCTATCCATCTCTCTCCTTAGAAAGGGCCTCTTCTTTGAATTTGAAGAGGTCATACTCACTATGAGGGCTTTGTCGTGGCTGTTCTAGTCCACTCTGTTGAAAAGGGGCTCCATCAGCTCCCTAAGCAGAGGCCACCAACATGGCCTATTCACATTCTACCTACCTCTGCTCTGCCTGATTAAATACCCCAACTGGCCAAGCAGGGCAGGCATTAAAGATGCCCACAAAATTGATTGGAGAGTGGAAATTTACAATGATTCAGAGGGAGTCTGAAACCAGGAGAAATACCAGACTGAGCAACGAGAGCTGGCAGCTTCATTTATAGTTGAACTAGTGGAAAGAGAAAGAAGACATTAATAAAAGTAATTAAAACAAAGATTATAATTAGAGCACAGGAAAGGCTTTCTGGAACAAAGAATGATATTTCTGAATTTTAAAAAAAATCAGTAGACAAATTGAAAAAAAAAGAATATTCACTGCTGAGAATAGAGTTCATTTTCTAAAAGACTGAGTTTAAGAAATATCTGAAGACAAAAAGAAATTGCCTTCAAATGGAAATCATGTGCAAAAAGAAAAGGAATTTGAGATAAATTCAAAGAACAATTGCATTCACACCTGGCAAGCCAGAAAACAGGACATAAGAACATGCTGAGTGCTATAAGCAAACAATGAAACAATAAAAACATCCCCCAAGCTGAGAAATATTTGGTGTCGTAAAGAGTCAGACAATCTTAGACAAGATTAATTAATGAAAATTAGCCCTTTGGGAGAACTTTGGTGAGATGCTTAGATGTCAAAGATAGGCAGGGTATTAGTTTTCTGTTGCCATACTAACGACTCCTGAGATGATATTCAACCTATAAGCCGGGGATTGTTTGGGCTCATAGGTTTAGAATTAGCCATCTGTAACGCCTGGATGTGTTGTGTTGGGCCTGTGACAACACTGTGGTGGGAACATGTGGTTGAACAACATATGTGAAGTTAAAAAAGAGAAAAAGAAATGTCCAGGGCCTCTACAGCCCATTAGAGGATACTCCCAGTGACCTAGAGACTTCCTATTGGGTCAGGCAGGCTTCTTAAAGTTTTCATAACTTCTCAATAACACAGTCCTGAAACCCAAGCCTTTTACAAATGCCCTTTGAGGCCCATTTCTGGTCCAAACTATGCAGGAAATGAGTTTAATTTTAATATGAAGACATGGTCACCTAAGAGACACAGCTCAGAGCACCATGCTTCTGGCTGTGCCCTGCTCACCCCAGATTTCTTAATGCTAGCACTGGGCAATAGCTGGCATCTCAAGATGACAATTAAAAAATGTATAGGTTTAATATAGACTGCTCCCAGGAAAGCCCAGTGGCAGCTGCAGAGTAAGAGAGGAGGCTCAGCCTGTCCACCCCTCTCCTCCACTGCATCTCAGAAGGACTACCATCCTCAGAGACTGGGCCCAGGATGAGTAGGTAGAGAGACCAGGATATCAGCATTTGGTCTTCATTATTCCGCTCAAATGCCCTACTTAGGAAATTATCGAGCCTCTCAAGAGATGTGTCCCTTAAGTATCTAAACACAGTCTCAGTGGTAGCTCAATGACTATTCAATACAACTTGAGTATTCTACTTCAATTTGTTTTCTTTTTCCTTGCCCTCTTCTGCACCCAAACAGCCAAGAATTCTAGCCACACAGCACCAAGAAAAAACAACAACAACAACAACAAAACCCTCAGAATTGTGGGTCAGGTCCTTAATATCAAGATAACTCTTTTAATCAAACCCAGGAATGACTGTTATGGCCTCTCTCCAAGTCATGTCTCTGTGCAGCTTCCAGGAGAAGCAGCAAGCCAGTTATAACATGCACTAGGCAGGGAAAGGGAAGCACCAGAGTGGGAGCATGCTGGGAGCAGCATCTTCTAACTTGCACCTCTGCTTGAGTCATCTTGTTCTTTTATGCAGAAGATGGCTTTGCAGAGTAGAGTTGCTGATTCCTCTACCGCTAACTTCTTCTGTGTCCACACAGTCCACAGTAGGATGGGATGATGACTAAGTTGAAAATGCCCACCACTGGTATCTGATTTGAAATCAGCCTTTGTAGCATGCTGCTCGAGGGCTGTGAAACAAAGCCTGGGACACTGACCTTGTTCTAGATTCCCAGGAGTCTGTTGTTACCACATAGGGTTCTCAGGTTGGTCTTTCCTATCCCATCTCCTACATCTGAGAATGTTGCACAGTCTACCAGAAAGGAGCCTCCAAGTTCAAACCATGGAAGGTCAGGTATCTCTTTTTAGGGCTGCCACTATTCAGTCCAAAGAAATGTAAGGTCATCCGCCATCTGACAATTGAAGTCTGTGAGCTCTGCTTTGAGTTAATCAACTTGGAGGTAACTGAAGACGGGACGGGCTCTGGGGCCTGACCTCACATCCAAAGGAGCTCGATTCATACTCAGGGAAAATAAAGACCCTGGCATCCAAAGCAATTCACTGAGCTGGTGACATAATCACTAGAGAAAACTGGTGTCCCTGAGTGCAGGACGAACAAGCATCCTTTGCAGGACAAATTGTCAAATTGTATCAGGGCAGGAGTTCTTTTCTGTTTCTTTTTTTATGCAGATCTTTTATAAAGCCAACCCCTGTTTGACCTGGCTGGTGATTCTCATTAGCAGTCCAAATAAAATGACAGCAAAGTGGCCTGAATTTTCTTCTTCTTCTTCTTCTTCTTCTTCTTCTTCTTCTTCTTCTTCTTCTTCTTCTTCTTCTTCTTCTTCTTCTCTTTTTAAACTGTACTTCTCTTTGTAGAACCATTGAAAGCACCACTTTGGTGATTTAGGTGCAGTTTTTTTTCTCTCTTGTCTACATGACAAGATTATTCTCCTTTGTGGTACTTGTGTCTTGTCTGTGGGCTTTAGCAACTAAACTTTTAATAATGTTCCAGAGAAGGAAGGGGGTCTGAGGGGCTGACCTTCTGATAGAGAAGCACAGAACATTTGATCTAGAAGGTACCACCTGGCTCAGAAAAGACCCAAATACCTGAACACCATGTTCCAAGTAATGGCAATGAGGCTGTTTCTTAAAGAACAGGCTGCCACTGTATGTGGTTTTCACTTTAAAGCAGCAGCTCCTTTCTCACAGCTCCAGCCATGAATGAAAATACTTTGATCAAATTTCCCTTTCCTCTCTCATCTCTCTCCCACTACCTCTGAACCCTTTCTTTTTCCCACCCACTTCCGTGTCTTTTTCCTTTGTGTGTGTGTGTGTGTGTGTGTGTGTGTGTGTGTGTGTGTGTTTGTCCATCCCACTGTAGTTAATTAGGGTCACCTGCATGAACATGTGTGGGGATGGAGTGAGGTTTGTATTTACTTGAGTAAGGCCTTAGCAGTATCTATATCACTGAATACTACCCAGCAGCCATTAACTGCCCATAGCACCTCAAGGAAGGATGGGGCCCCACGACCCCCTCCCCCATCCATGATGAAATGTTGATGAG
The DNA here is from genome assembly GCF_978045245.1 of Mus caroli. Classification (NCBI taxonomy): domain Eukaryota; kingdom Metazoa; phylum Chordata; class Mammalia; order Rodentia; family Muridae; genus Mus; species Mus caroli. The sequence goes on from NW_028227266.1 coordinate 93,915,276, forward strand.
TCTAGTCTTGGACAGGTCTTCTGTGAGGGATCCCAGCTGGGGTGAGTTCATGAGTGCAGTGACTGTCGTGTCCAAAAACAGCCCTTCATACCCCTCCTCCCCAATGCCCTGCCTCCCATTTCTTCCTGCCTCTTCCACAGTTGTCTCTGATCTTTGGAGGGAGATGTCTGGCTTAAAGCTGAGTGCCCAGTGGTCACTTATCCTTAGCATTTTGACCAAGTACAAGCCTTTACACACCAATGGCCACATTTTGCCTGGCAGGTTGGTCATATGGCTCCCTGGTGTTTATAGCTGGGTAAGACTATTGATAGCTTTTTCTCTCCCAGCAGCCTGAATACCACTAGAAAAGCTAGCCAGCTGTAAAAGAACTTCCAACTCAATTCAAACTTTATTTCTCTACGTCCCAAAACCATGTATATGATGTCTTCTTAGATCAGGGTCTTCACATCTAGTCCTTTTGAGCAACCAAGAACAATTACAGTAGCCTATATCATCTGGGGAGCCCATATGGCCCCCCTAACCAATCATTCATAAAGAAGGATCCCACACCTGGCACTGGGATTTTTGTTTGATAACCTACGGCTTCTGAGAGCAGTGTTAACCACACATTCAAGGTACCCCCTTCGGATTCTTTTTCAATTCTATTTTTAATTAGCTTCTGTGATAGCAAGCTTCCATATGGGTGCTTCATACTTCCATTTGGGTTAAACATACGAACATGCCTTCTTCCCCTACTCCTGTCCTCACTAAACCTTACATGTCTGTGGGTCACAGTATTGCTATTGTCACCAGTATTGTTCCTGAACAGGACTCACAGACAGACTTTGCCATGTGTTGTCCTTCTCATTGCACACTACTACTCTGCCTTAATATAGAAACTGGGTCTTTAGCTTCAGTTCCCAGATAATCCAAACATAGGCCAGAGGCATACCCAGGACCTAAAATACAGATTCTCGAGACCTGCCAACAACTACTACTAAAGTTCCTCTCCTTTCTATGCACAGTTCATATGTTGGGGCTTTGATCCTGATGGGTTTGTAGAGAGGGGGCCTAAGAGCAGGGAATGGGGGTTAAATGGGGAGATAAGGACGGGGTTCTGATATAATAGGATTAATGTCCTCATAAGAGATATCTTAGAACTCTGAGTCTCTGGAAATAAGTATGAAGGAAAGAGCATGTGAGTGCACATACACACTCACACACACGGCAGCTCCAGGAACTGAGTTGGCCATCTTCTTCATCTTGGACTACCTAGACCCTAGAATTCTGATAGCAGCATTCTGTTACTTAAGCCATCTTATATGCTATGGCCTTTTGTTCTGACAACCAATTCTAATATATTTTCTGATCCAGATTATTTATGCTTATAAGACCCTCTGGGAATGATTTACATGTGGAAGTTCAAGAAGTCTTCTGCTTCCGTTGACCTTGACCTTAATTCAGCAAGCTTCGTGCTTGTTCTGACCACCATTTTTCAATGGGAAAAAAACAAACTTAAGCAGTGTCCACAATGTGGCTTTGTACTCTTTGGCTATGAAGGCCATCCTCGGTCTCAGTTTACCATTCTCTGAGTTAGAACCCCTGGGTGTAGTTAAGAGTGAAGAGGTAGCAAGATGTGGTAGTGCACAACTTTAATCCTAGCACTTTGGAGGCAGAGGCAGGTGGATTTCTGAGTTCGAGGCCAGCCTGGTCTACAGAGTGAGTTCTAGGACAGCCAGGACTATGTAGAGAGACCCTGTCCAAAAACAGACAAAAAAAATTGAAGAGCTGCTTTTAACATGCCCTGTGCATCTGGAAGACTAGAAGTTGCACTTGCTTTACAGGGAAGGCCTACAAGTGTGTCACCAGTGATCATATGGTTCAAAGTGACCTAAATGTATGGTTCTTTGAATAGTACCATATTCTGTCTTCCCCACAGCACACATTGGTATCTGATCTGTCTACTCAAGAGTCTATCACTTATGGGGTTTTGTTGTGTGGAGCAACACTTATGAAAGCCTTTCAAAACACCTTGGTATTTTCCAACGTCTAGAAGCTGATAGCTATGCTGTGTGTATTTGTGACCCCTCTCAAACTCACATTGAGACTTAATTCCAATGCAACAATATGCAATGATGGGTCTTTTGGAAGGTGACAAAAGTCGCAATAGCTTCAACCTCCTGAATGGAGCTGTAGTTCAATTATAAAAAGGCTTTGGATAGTAAATTGATCCTTCTGTTCTTCTATCACATGAAGCCACAACATCTGTATCCTCTGATGGATGTGTTGCATCCCTCAAAGGAGGTTCCTTCTAGCATCAGAGAGCAGCCCTCTCCCAACAGCCTGTTACTACCTTGGCCAAGCACAGCAAAACTCAAGACCTGTGTAAAATAAGTCTGCTTCTAATAAATCATTTAAGTTGTGGAATTTTGTTATAGAAACACATGCTATGACTGTGATAATGATAAATCAAAGCTTCTCTCTCCCTCTTTGGTATCAATAATAGTTGGTAAGAAAGTAAGTATGACCAGACTATGAGTAATAGGTGAATGTGTAATAATCTCCAAAAGATACTTACAAGTAGCAGTGGACATCGGACAGAGGATGGCCAGACAAGAAATACCTGATTAGATGGCCTGGTGCCAGAAAAGTGCAATGCTTATTCTAGAGTGGTAGAAATGGGTTCTACCCTCACGGAGGGAAGTCAGAGCAAGCTCAGTCGGGTCTACCTAGCTGGGGATAGTGAGTGCAGATAGTGAATCTGCAGTGAGCATTCTGATCCCCATAGCTTGGGTTTTAGTTTAAACTCCAGTTGGAACATTTCATCTTAGAATTCCCAAGGCTAGACATTTTTTCTTATGCTACTGTCTAACTTTTACATATTGCCTAATCCTTCTCCAAGAGAGGTACAGAGAGGCCTTGTGCCCACTGGACAGTTTTCTGTGTTTTCCATGACTGTTATAAAATATGCCTTACTGCAATGCAGAAGGTAGAGCTGAGTGAGTGTAGCCCTTTCTCTCCTCATCTATAAGGTCCAAGGGAACGTGAATGTCCCCTGAGGTAGCCATACCTTCTTTGTCATCACAGCTCTGTGTTTTTGTGAGGCACAGAGAGCAGAAGAGCATTCCCTACTGTGGCATTCAGTTTTCTTTAGGTAATGAAGTTGTCAGCAGAGAAAATCCAGGAATCCATCAGATACCTTGTGTCTTTCAAAAAAGCTTATGTTTTCAACAAATATCTGAGGCACAAAACATTCCAAATGAGTGCTTGTCTGATCTCTGTCAGTTTGTGCTCATTCTTCAGAAAGTCCATCAGCTGGGCTTGAGGGTTTACGCCTGTAATCCCAGCTCTAGGAAGGCCAGATTCCGATGGTCACTTAGAGTTCAAGGCTTTCTTGGTGCAACATAGTGAATTCCAGTTTAGCCCAGGCCACAGAGTGAGACCCTCTCTCAAAACTAAACATACACACGAAAACACACACACGCACACAAACACACAAATGCACACACACACATGCACAAAACACACGTGGGAGCTCACACACACACAAATGTAAAGCAGAGATTGGGTCTGACCATGTTATCCATGTATCATTACTGTCCATATTTTTCCACTAAGATTTGTTTCACTTCCTCATTGTCTGCCTCTCGTGTCCACACACTTTTGCACATGACTGCTTGTCCTCTGACCCGAAGCCAGGTCTACCCATGTCCACTAGCCACAGTCCAGTGATTCCCTCCCTTGCTGCTGAAGGGCAAAGGGAGAAGCAAACTCAGTGAGTACCTGTAGCTTTCTGGTCACCGTGTGTTGCTGAAGCTGCATCAGGGTGTACGAGACTGTCTCTGCAGACCAGGCTCTGTCACTCTATAGACACAGAAAGTAGGATTCCTGAAACCAGCAGCTTCTGTCCACGACCACACAATTAAAAACCATTGGGCCACAACTCAAATGGAAGTGATCCTGGTTCCAAAACCACCCAAGGCATTCTGCACGTGTAGTCAGTCTGTCTATGAGTAACATGCTGAACTCGAGAGTGTTTGCAGCACCTTTGTCAATAGGGCAGCACACTAAATCCAAGCATGTCCCCGGCTGTGCTATGAGTTCAAGTTCTACATTAGCGTTTAACTTTAGTGTAATGAAAAAGTCACCACTTAGTTCCAGTGTATCTTTATGTTTATATTTTTTTTTTTAATATTTTTATTACATAATTTCCTCAATTACATTTCAAATGCTATCCCAAAAGTCCCCCATAGCGCCCCCCACTTCCCTACCCACCCATTCCCATTCTTTTGGCCCTGGCATTCCCCTATATTGGGGCATATAAAGTTTGCAAGTCCAATGGGCCTCTCTTTCCATTGATGGCCGACTAGGCCATCTTTCGATACATATGCAGCTAGAGACAAGAGCTCCAGGGTTCCGGTTAGTACATCATGTTGTTCCAACAATAGGGTTGCAGATCCCTTTAGCTCCTTGGGTACTTTCTCTAGCTTCTCCATTGGGAGCGCTGTGATACATCCAATAGCTGACTGTGAACATCCACTCCTGTGTTTGCTAGGCCCCGGCATCGTCTCACAAGAGACAGCTATATTTGGGTCCTTTCAGCAAGATCTTGCTAGTGTATGCAATGGTGTCAGCGTTTAGAAGCTGATTATGGGACGGATCCCTGGATACAGCAGTCTCTATATGGTCCATCCTTTCATCACAGCTACGAACTTTGTCTCTGTAGCTCCTTCCCTGGGTGTTTTGTTCCCAATTCTAAGAAGGTGCACAGTGTCCACACTTTGGTCTTCATTCTTCTTGAGTTTCATGCGTTTAGCAAATTGTATCTTATATCTTGGGTATCCTAAGTTTTGGGCTAATATCCACTTATCAATGAATACATATTGTGTGAGTTCTTTTGTGATTGTGTTACTTCACTCAAGATGATGCCCTCCAGGTCCATCCATTTGGCTAGGAATTTCATAAATTCATTCTTTTTAATAGCTGAGTAGTACTCCATTGTGTAAATGTACCATAATTTCTGTATCCATTCCTCTGTTGAGGGACATCTGGGTTCTTTCCAGCTTCTGGCTATTATAAATAGGGCTGCTATGAACATAGTGGAGCATGTGTCCTTTTTACCGGTTGGGACATCTTCTGGATATATGCCCAGGAGAGGTATTGCTGGGTCCTCCGGTAGTACTATGTCCAATTTTCTGAGGAACCGCCAGACTGATTTCCAGAGTGGTTGTACAAGCTTGCAATCCCACGAACAATGGAGGAGTGTTCCTCTTTCTCCACATCCTCGCCAGCATCTGCTGTCACCTGAATTTTTGAGCTTAGCCATTCTGACTGGTGTGAGCTGGAATCTCAGGGTTGTTTTGATTTGCATTTCCCTGATGATTAAGGATGTTGAACATTTTTTCAGGTGCTTCTCTGCCATTCGGTATTCCTCAGGTGAGAATTCTTTGTTCAGTTCTGAGCCCCATTTTTTAATGGGGTTATTTGACTTTCTGGAGTCCACCTTCTTGAGTTCTTTATATATATTGGATATTAGTCCCTTATCTGATTTAGGATAGGTGAAGATCCTTTCCCAATCTGTTGGTGGTTTTTTTGTCTTATTGATGGTGTCTTTAGCCTTGCAGAAGCTTTGTAGTTTCATGAGGTCCCACTTGTCAATTCTCGATCTTACAGCACAAGCCATTACTGTTCTATTCAGGAATTTTTCCCCTGTGCCCATATCTTCAAGGCTTTTCCCCACTTTCTCCTCTATAAGTTTCAGTGTCTCTGGTTTTATGTGAAGTTCCTTGATCCACTTAGACTTGACCTTAGTACAAGGAGATAGGAATGGATCTATTCGCATTCTTCTACATGTTAACAACCAGTTGTGCCAGCACCATTTGTTGAAAATGCTGTCTTTCTTCCACTGGATGTTTTTAGCTCCCTTGTCGAAGATCAAGTGACCATAGGTGTGTGGGTTCATTTCTGGGTCTTCAATTCTATTCCATTGGTCTATTTGTCTGTCACTATACCAGTACCATGCAGTTTTTATCACAATTGCTCTGTAGTAGAGCTTTAGGTCCGGCATGGTGATTCCACCAGAGGTTCTTTTATCCTTGAGAAGAGTTTTTGCTATCCTAGGTTTTTTGTTATTCCAGATGAATTTGCAGATTGCACTTTCTAATTCGTTGAAGAATTGATTTGGAATTTTGATGGGGATTGCATTGAATCTGTAGATTGCTTTTGGCAAGATAGCCATTTTTACAATGTTGATCCTGCCAATCCATGAGCATGGGAGATCTTTCCATCTTCTGAGATCTTCTATAATTTCTTTCTTCAGAGACTTGAAGTTTTTATTATACAGATCTTTCACTTCCTTAGTTAGAGTCACGCCAAGATATTTTATATTATTTGTGACTATTGAGAAGGGTGTTGTTTCCCTAATTTCTTTCTCAGCCTGTTTATTCTTTGTGTAGAGAAAGGCCATTGATTTGTTTGAGTTAATTTTATATCCAGCTACTTCACCGAAGCTGTTTATCAGGCTTAGGAGTTCTCTGGTGGAATTTTTAGGGTCACTTATATATACTATCATATCATCTGCAAAAAGTGATATTTTGACTTCCTCTTTTCCAATTTGTATCCCATTGATCTCCTTTTGTTGTCGAATTGCTCTGGCTAGGACTTCAAGTACAATGTTGAATAGGTATGGAGAAAGTGGACAGCCTTGTCTAGTCCCTGATTTTAGAGGGATTGCTTCAAGCTTCTCACCATTTACTTTGATGTTGGCTACTGGTTTGCTGTAGATTGCTTTTATCATGTTTAGGTATGGGCCTTGAATTCCTGATCTTTCCAAGACTTTTATCATGAATGGGTGTTGGATCTTGTCAAATGCTTTTTCCGCATCTAACGAGATGACCATGTGGTTTTTGTCTTTGAGTTTGTTTATATACTGGATTACGTTGATGGATTTCCGTATATTGAACCATCCCTGCATCCCTGGGATGAAACCTACTTGGTCAGGATGGATGATTGTTTTGATGTGTTCTTGGATTCGGTTAGCAAGAACTTTATTGAGGATTTTTGCATCAATATTCATAAGGGATATTGGTCTGAAGTTTTCTATCTTTGTTGGGTCTTTTTGTGGTTTAGGTATCAGAGTAATTGTGGCTTCATAGAATGAGTTGGGTAGAGTACCTTCTGTTTCTATTTTGTGGAATAGTTTGTGAAGAACTGGGATTAGATCTTCTTTGAAGGTCTGATAGAACTCTGCACTAAACCCATCTGGTCCTGGGCTTTTTTTAGTTGGGAGACTATTAATGACTGCTTCTATTTCTTTGGGGGATATAGGGCTGTTTAGATCATTAACCTGATCTTGATTCAACTTTGGTACCTGGTATCTGTCTAGGAACTTGTCCATTTCATCCAGGTTCTCCAGTTTTGTTGAGTATAGCCTTTGGTAGAAGGATCTGATGGTGTTTTGGATGTCTTCAGGATCTGTTGTTATGTCTCCTTTTTCATTTCTGATTTTGTTAATTAGGATGCTTTCCCTGTGCCCTCTAGTGAGTCTGGCTAAGGGTTTATCTATCTTGTTGATTTTCTCAAAGAACCAGCTCCTTGATTGGTTGATTCTTTGAATAGTTTTTCTTGTTTCCACTTGGTTGATTTCACCCCTGAGTTTGATTATTTCCTGCCGTCTACTCCTCTTGGGTGAATTTGCTTCCTTTTGTTCTAATGCTTTTAGGTGTGTTGTCAAGCTGCTAATGTGTGCTCTCTCTAGTTTCCTTTTGGAGGCACTCAGAGCTATGAGTTTTCCTCTTAAAAATGCTTTCATTGCGTCCCATAAGTTTGGGTATGTTGTGGCTTCATTTTCATTGAACTCTAAAAAGTCCTTAATTTCTTTCTTTATTCCTTCCTTGACCAAGGTATCATTGAGAAGAGTGTTGTTCAGTTTCCACGTGAAGGTTGGCTTTCTATTGTTTATTTTGTTATTGAAGATCAGCCTTAGTCCATGGTGATCTGATAGGATGCATGGGACAATTTCAATATTTTTATATCTGTTGAGGCCTGTTTTGTGACCAATTATGTGGTCAATTTTGGAGAAGGTACCATGAGGTGCTGAGAAGAAGGTATATCCTTTTGTTTTAGGATAGAATGTTCTGTAGATATCTGCCAGATCCATTTGATTCATAATTTCTCTTAGTTTCACTGTGTCCCTGTTTAGTTTCTGTTTCCATGATCTGTCCATTGGTGAAAGTGGTGTGTTGAAGTCTCCCACTATTATTGTATGAGGTGCAATGTGTGCTTTGAGATTTACTAAAGTTTCTTTAATGAATGTGGCTGCCTTTGTATTTGGAGCATAGATATTCAGGATTGATAGTTCCTCTTGGAGGATTTTACCTTTGATGAGTATGAAGTGTCCCTCCCTGTCTTTTTTAATGACTTTGGGTTGGAAGTCAATCTTATCAGATATTAGAATGGCTACTCCAGCTTGTTTCTTCATGTCATTTGCTTGGAGAATTGTTTTCCAGCCTTTCATTCTGAGGTAGTGTCTATCCTTTTCTCTGAGATGAGTTTCCTGTAAGCAGCAAAATGTTGGGTCTTGTTTGTGTAGCCAGTTTGTTAGTCTATGTCTTTTTATCGGGGAGTTGAGTCCATTGATATTAAGAGATATTAAGGAAAAGAAATTGGTGTTTCCTGTTATTTTTGTTCTTAAAGTTGGCATTTTGTTCTTGTGGCTGTCTTCTTTTAGGTTTGTTGAGGGATTACCTTCTTGTTGTTTCTAGGGCGTGGTTCCTGTCCTTGTATTGGTTTTTTTCTGTTATTATCCTTTGAAGGGCTGGATTCGTGGAGAGATAATGTGTGAATTTGGTTTTGTTGTGGAATACTTTGGTTTCTCCATCTATGTTAATTGAGAGTTTGGCTGGGTATAGTAGCCTGGGCTGGAATTTGTGTTCTTTTAGTGTCTGTATAACATCTGTCCAGGATCTTCTGGCTTTCATAGTCTCTGGTGAAAAATCTGGTGTAATTCTGATAAGCTTGCCTTTATATGTTACTTGGCCTTTTTCTCTTACTGCTTTTAGTATTCTATCTTTATTTAGAGCATTTGTTGCTCTGATTATTATGTGTCGGGAGGTATTTCTTTTCTGATCCAGTCTATTTGGAGTTCTGTAGGCTTCTTGTATGTTCATGGGCATCTCTTTCTTTAGATTTGGGAAGTTTTCTTCTATAATTTTGTTGAAGATGTTTGCTGGTCCTTTGAGTTGAAAATCTTCATTCTCATCCACTCCTATTATCCGTAGGTTTGGTCTTCTCATTGTGTCCTGTATTTCTTGGATGTTTTGAGTTAGGATCTTTTTGCATTTTCCATTTTCCTTGATTGTTGTGCCGATGTTCTCTATGGAATCTTCTGCACCTGAGATTCTCTCTTCCATCTCTTGTATTCTGTTGCTGATGCTTGCATCTATGGTTCCAGATTTCTTTCCTAGGGTTTCTATCTCCAGTGTTGCCTCATTTTGGGTTTTCTTTATTGTGTCTACTTCCCTTTTTAGGTCTAGTATGGTTTTGTTCATTTCCATCATCTGTTTGGATGTGTTTTCCTGTTTTTCTGTAAGGACTTCTACCTGTTTGATTATGTTATCATGCTTTTCTTTAAGGATTTGTAACTCTTTAGCAGTGTTCTCCTGCAATTCTTTAAGGGATTTTTGTGCTTCCTCTTTATTGTCTTCTTCCTTTTTAGCAGTGTTCTCCTGCATTTCTTTAAGTGTGTTATTAACGTCCTTCTTGAAGTCCTCCATCATCATCAGGAGATATGCTTTTAAATCCGTGTCTAGCTTTTCCGGTGTGTTGGGGTGCCCTGGACTGGATGAAGTGGGGGTGCTGGGTTCTGATGATGGTGAGTGGTCTTGGTTTCTGTTAGTAAGATTATTACGTTTACCTTTCGCCATCTGGTAATCTCTGGGGTTAGTTGTTATCGTTGTCACTATTTAAAGATTGGAGCAGAAGCTGTGTTCCACTCACCAGCAGTCCCAAAATCCTGCGGCGGGGGTCGTGGGTAGCTGGCGGGTGTCAGGCAACCCTGCGCTCCCGCTACCCTGGCGCTGATCCGGCCGGGTGAGGCCTGTGGCCCTACTCAGGCTGGTTTCTGCTTCCCTAACTAATGCAGTCTCAGGTCCCGCGCAATTGGATTGGAGCAGAAGCTGTGCTCCCCTCACCAGAAGTCTTAAGATCCTGTGGCGGGTGTTGTGGGCAGTTGGCGAGTGTCAGCAGACCCTGCGCCCCAGCTGCCCCGGTGCTTTTCTGACCGGAAGAGGGTTGTGGCCCTATGTAGGCCGGATTTCTCTCTCCCCAACCAGAGCAGTCTCAGGTCCCGCGTGATTGGACTGGAGCAGAAGCTGTGTTCCACTCACCAGCAGTCCCAAAATCCTGCGGCGGGGGTCGTGGGTAGCTGGCGGGTGTCAGGCAACCCTGCGCTCCCGCTACCCTGGCGCTGATCCGGCCGGGTGAGGCCTGTGGCCCTACTCAGGCTGGTTTCTGCTTCCCTAACTAATGCAGTCTCAGGTCCCGCGCAATTGGATTGGAGCAGAAGCTGTGCTCCCCTCACCAGAAGTCTTAAGATCCTGTGGCGGGTGTTGTGGGCAGTTGGCGAGTGTCAGCAGACCCTGCGCCCCAGCTGCTCAGGTGCTTTTCTGACCGGAAGAGCTATGTTTATATTTTAAGAACTTTTGTGAATAATTTTCAGAGGTGAAAATCAATTTTCTTCAAACTTTAAATGAGAAGGTAAACATATCAACTGTAATTTGTATTCTGTTTTGATGATAGCTAGATGCCCTGTAGATCTGAAATGGGGAATATCCCAGAGATCAATCAACTTATTATTACTATCGTGTATGAACCTGGGACGTTTTCGTTTTGCATATACTTATTCTAGATTTCAAATATACCATTAAGAAATTTTAGCCATTCCTTACTTTTGAGTATTCTTTACATACTTGTATCATTGGGATGAGAAATTTAAATAACACTTAAGGAATTTTAGATAACTCATAACTTTGTCGAAGAAAAAAAGAATAGACTATCTTATTTTCTAGAGTACAAAACATTTCCAATTTTAGATGTATAATTAACAATTATTGAGTCTAATTCAACATTTATCCACTTACAAATCACATCAAATGATTTGAACTAAAAAACAGCATAAAAATGAAAGGTGGGTGTGGCCTTTTGTAAGTATGGAATGGTCTAGATTCTTGCTTCATAGTATTTATTATATAATTAGTTCTTCCTGAGGAATGACTAATTGGACAAAAAGGCCATGTTTCAGTTTTGCTTTAGAATTATATTGTGCACTCTTGGATTCTTGTGTTTAAAATGCACCTGCAGAAGAATGATCTAAAATAATGTGACTCCTGCAAAATCATTTGGACCACCATTCTCACAGTGGAGATGCCGGCTGCATCTTCACCTCTGTTGTCTTATTTTTTCACTAATAATACTGAATGTGACTTTGTAAATTGTATTCTTTTTGCCTTAATAAATAAGGAATGAAGTATTCTGAATTTTCAATTGTGTTCAAAGGAAGCTAAACACAGTCAGAAAAGAGTATTTCCCATCTCCTTTTGTACCTTCTGACAGGTGATAAAATACTTTGGGCAACATAAAAATAAAGCCATAGAATGGTAAAATAGAGACAGCTCACTTCACTACTGTATTTTCCCTTTGTGGTTTTGTAATAATTTGGTCTTTTATAAAATTGCTAAGAGAATAATGAAAATAATGGATAATAATGAAGTAATCCCTAGGATGATGACAAATTTTTCAAGATGTAAGAAAACCCAGATCACTCCAATTTTAGTGTGTATCTTACATTTCAAAAGAGTTCAGGAGATCTATGTGGTAATTATAAAGCAAAAACAGCACTGGGCTTTAATGGCTAAAATTTCTTTTTGTAGTGTGGAAGATTAATAGGAAGAATTTTGAAAAGGCATGGAATATTAATAATTACAAATAGAACTACTCAAAAGAAATGGAACTAAAATTAACTACAGTGGGCAGAGGAATAAGAATTAAAGTATATGGTGAATACATCGGTTCATAACTGCATAGAAGATATTATTTAACATAAAACTAAGCTGATGAGACATCAACTCAACCAATATTGCAACAATCCTCCGTGAGGAGCTTGGTATACCTTCTCTAAGCGAGAAAGGCATCGAGGTGGTGAAAATAATCACACAATGGTTTCATCTCTAGAGGTTGGTCTGAAGATGAAATTATAGTGGCATGTTTCACTGAACAGCATCAAACAGCTGTTTTATATGCTTTATGAAGACATTTCACTCAAATGTATCATGGAATTAACTATATTCCTTCTTCATGCCCTCCCACCTGCCCCTTCTTCCAGTCCACATCCCTCCCCTAGATATTTGCACGTGGTCCATATGTGTGCTATGTGTGCATGGGCATCTATGGAAACCCAAGCATTCATAAAGGGGAGAAAATGTGCAATGTTTGTCATTCGGAATATTTCTTACTTGGTTCCTATAATCTCCAATTGCATCTGTTTTCCAAGAAACAACAAAATTTCATTCTTCTTCATGATGATACAAAGTGTCATTTTGTATTTATATCACATTGCCTTTCTGTGTTGGCAGGCACACTGGCTGATTCTATAGCTCAGCTATTGTGAATAGCACAAAAAAAAATAAACAAAAAACAAAAAACACCCCCCCAAAAAAAAACCAAAAAGCCATGCAGATAAGTAACTGTGGTATGTACTTCCTTAAAGGTTGTTTACCAGAAAGTAGTATAGCTTGGGTCATGTGATGGTTCTAGTTTTCATTTTTGGAGAAACCCCCATTGTTTTCCAAAATGGCTGGACCACATTACATTCCCACCCCACTTCCACATTCTCACCAGCATTTGTCTTCGTTTCTTTTACTAAAATTTTAACTTATTTGTTTTATTAATTATTATTAATGTATGTATATGTGTATGCACATACAGATGCATGTGCTCAAGTGTGTTTAGCCAGTGAATGAGTGTCGGGGACCAGCTGACAAGAGTTGGGGGTCGTCAAGGACTAAGGATACCTGGTAGGCTAATAAGAAAACACACAATTGAGATGCAGTGCTGCCAGGCTGGTGCATTGGCCTGGGAGCCCTTGAGTCAGGGCACTCACCTAGACTTGACTCAGCCCCAGTCTTTTATTGAACTCTTAAGAAAATTAGGTTACAAAATCCATGGAGGGGGGTAGGTAAATGTTTCTCTATTTTCCCATGCAAATGTTTTCTTGTGACAGAGTAGTACAGATTTAGAGCAGAAAAAGGGAAACTATACAACCTTAGACATAAAAGTTTTACAGCAAGCACAACTTTCTGTATCTCCTGACCACCAGTCTCCAGTGAGGTTGGGGGCAGCAGTATTGCAGTTACAAAGTCAGTGTCTTTCAGACATATGTGAGACAATATGGTTTCATAAAAGAGCAAGCATACTGCTGACCCTTCAGTCTTTATAATTTTTGGACCCCATCTGCTTGTCTACAAAAACATCCTCACCCAACCTGTATGGAGAATTCCTAGGGTGCTGACACCATTGCCCCTAAACCCAAGAAACCCATTGCTAGCTTTCTAGGAGATATTTGTATATTATTTCATCCTCAATTCTGTATAATAAAAATAGGGTTTTTTATTATACAGAATTGAGACGAAGACTGGGGGAAGAGCTACAGAATTACTCATCTCTGCCTGTGGCTCTAAGTTACTTTCATTTCCACCTAGAGTGAGTGAGTGTAATATAGATTTCTCTTGAATTCATGAACGTCCTTCACTTGAATATTATTGGCAACATCTAATTTCTGGGTATCAAACGGCCTCCTACTAGGTCTTTCCAGGTCACTAAATACCAGTTTAATCAAGGAAGGAAGAAAGAAAGAAAAGGAATAGTAAATAGATAAAGAAAATACTAAGTACTAAGAATAATTGCAGAAAGGACATCACTCGGTGCTTGCATCAAAGAAGCAGGACTTGGGGCCCCTCAGTACTCACACTGGGGCCCACAAGAGGCCATTGCCTCGAGCTCTGAAACACGATACCCCCCAGCAGGCTTTTCATCCTTGTCATCTGGGGTCCCAGGTCTCTCCAGCTTAATGTGGGGTGTTTCCAACAAAGGAGTATAGACATGACTTTGCCAATGTACTTATGTGGGGAGTCCATTCTGCCCTTCTACCAGAGGTGACTAATCTTGGTTGCCACCTTCATACCCTTGAGAAGATGAAGCCTTAGTTGAGGAATGCCTTGATAAGACTGGCCCATGGACATGTCTGTGAGGCACTTTCCATCTCAATTTGGTTTGGGTCAGTGTATTACAGCAAAGAAGAGCAAACCAGGACAGTCACTAGGCCATTTCTCCACTGCTGTTTTTGTTTATTTATTTTTTTGTCTGTTTGTTTAAATTATAGCCATTCTTACTGGCATGAGATGGAATCTCAGTGTTGTTTAATTTGTGTTTTGCTGATGCCCAGGGATACTAAGCTTTTGTTTTCCCATTTGTTTACTGACCATATGCACTTCATCTGGTTTGGAGAACCACCCACTCATTAGTCTATCTATTGACTGAGTTCTTTGGCCTCCTTTGATATTTAGCTTTTATGTTCTTTATATATTCTAAATGTTCATCCTCTGTTGGCTATGCAGCTAGCAAGGATGAACTTTCATTCTGAAGACTGTCTCTTCCCTCACTTCCTTCCTTTGCTGTATAGGAGGAGAGAGCCTTTTAGTTTCATGTAACACCACTTGTGATGACTTCTTGGGCTATTGGAGTCCTTTGCAGAAAGTCCTTGCTTATGCCTATGTAAATATAAGTATCTCCCACAGTTCTCCAGTTTGCAGTCTTTGATCCATTTCAATTTCTTTTTTTTATTTTTCAGTACAGGTCCAAATATGAGAATCCAGCTTCATTCTTCCAACTAGTTTCCCCAACACCATTTGTTTAAGAAGGCTGTTTTCTCCACTGTTTGTTTTTTAGAAACTTTATTAAGAATCATGTGTTTGTGAGTTTAACTCTGAGTCCTCTGTCCTATGCCACTGACTAGTGAGTCTGTCCTCGTGTTAGGACCATGCTGCTTCTATTACTGTGGCTCTGTACTACATCGTGAACCTGGCATTGGGATGACTCCAACACAGTTCCTTTTGTTCAGAATTGCTCTATGCAGTGTCCTTTGTGCTTCCACATACGTTTTAGAATTGTTTCCCTAACTCTGTGAAGAATGTCACAGTAATTTCGATAGGAATCATGTTGAATCTGTAGATTGCTTTAGATAATACAGCCATTTTCCTCCTACTGACTCTGCCAATCCATGAGTATTTGAGGTTTGCCTATTGTTTAAAAACAGCAAAAGCACATGTATTTATTATTTCTGTGCAGAGGTCAGAGGACAATTCTGTGACCTTGCTTCCTTTCCTTCACCCTTTTGTGAGATCTGGTCCTGGGAATAGGGCTCGGGTGGTCATGCCGGAGCAGAAAGCACCTTTACTCTCCGAGACATCTCTTCAGCCCTCTGATGTCCTCAATTTCTTTCACCAGTGTTTTGAAAGTTTTGCTGTGGAAGTCTCTCACTTCCTTGGTTAGATTTGTTCCTAAGTGTTTTGTTTATTTTAAGCAGGGTCGTTTCTCTGATTTTTTTTTCTTGGCATGTTTGTTTTTGTTAGACAGGAAAGCTACTGATTTTGTGTATTGATTTTGCATCCTGTTACTTTGCTGAAAGGGATACTCACTTCTGACAGTTTTGTGGTTGAGTCTTTAGTGTCTCCTATATTCAGGATCATATATATTAACTAAGACTGGGATGATTTGACTTTTCCATCCTACATTTATCCCTGTTATTTCCTTGTCTTGTCTCACTGCTCTAGCTAAAACTTCAGAGACTGTGTTGAGTAAGAGTGGGAAAACATGAATGTCTTCATCTGATTTCTGAATTCAGAGGAAATGCTTCCTCCGTTGTCTAATTTAATATATTGGTGCTAGTGTGTTGGTGGGCTTCACTATGATAAGGTATGTTCTGCTTAGTTTCTTCTAAAAAGAAATTTAGATTATTCATTTTATTTGAATGAGCCTGCATTGTATGTGTATATGTCACATGGGTGCCTGGTGCCTGGGAAGGGTGATCAGAAGATGGTGTTAGATGCCCTGCAGTTAAGTTATGAATGGCTGTGAGCTGCCATGTGGTACTGACAACTCAATCCAGGTCTTCTGTAAGAGCAACAAGTACTCTTAACCACTGAACAGAATCTCCAGGCCCCCTTCCTAGTGTCTTCAGGACTTCCATCATGAAGGAATGTTGGACTTACCAAAGAAAACCACTTTATTACAACTATTAAGATGACCATGTAATTTCTGTCCTTGTATTTATGGGGCACATCATACTTATTCATCTGCATATGTAGAAGCATTCTTGTATCCCTGAAAGTAAGCCAATTTAATAATGGTGAACAAATTTTGCATACTTTTTAAATTTTATTTTATGCACATGGATGCTTACATGCATAGGCTTGTGGTACCACTTGTGTGCCTCACTTGACTGGGGCCAGATGAGAGTGTCAGATCCCCTTGGACTAGAGTTACAGACAGTTGCAAGCAAACCTGTTGATGCTAAGCATTGAATGTGTATCCTCTGGAAGAGCAATCCGTGTTCTTAGCAGCTGAGCCATCCCTGCACACCCCTCTTACAAGTATTGCTAAAGTCAGTTGGCAAATGTATTATTTAGAATGTTTGTGACTACGACCATCGTGAGCTTGGCTTGCAATTTTCATCTTTTTAACTGTTTATCTAGTTTTGAAGTCAAGTTAATAATGGCTTTGTAAAATGAGGTTGGTAACACTTCTTCCTTTTCCAAGCTATGGAATCATTTGAGGAACCATGGAGTTAATGTTTACTTAAAGGACCGGTAGAACTCAGCACTGAATCTATCTGGTTGTAGACAGTTTTTTGTTTTTTGTTTTTTAGGTGGGAGACTTTTCCTTATGACTTTGATTGCTTGCTGTAGTCCTTTTAAGTTGTTTCTATCCTCTAGGTTTAAGTTTGGTAAGTCATGTGTGTCTGGAAATTTACCCACTTCTAGATTTGTCACTGTGTTGGAATATAGGTTTTCAATGTATACTTGAATGATCTGAAGGTCACTGGTCTCAGTTACAATGTCTCCACCTTCATTTCTAACTTATTAATGTGATTCCTCTCCCTCTCCCTCTCCCTCTCCCTCTCCCTCTCCCTCTCCCTCTCCCTCTCCCTCTCCCTCTCCCTCTCCCTCTCCCTCTCCCTCTCCCTCTCCCTCTCCCTCTCCCTCTCCTTCTCTCTCTGTGTCTCTGTCTCTGTATCTCTCCCTGCCCCTCACTATTTTGGTTAAATTTTACCAATCTTGGTTCTCTCTTCAAATATCCAACCTTTCATCTCATTGATTTTTATATTTTTGTATCATCCTTTCATTTCTATATCATGAATATATATATACCTGATCTTTATTGTCTCTTTTGAGCTACTTAATTGAGGTTTGGCAGCAACAGTGGTGCCATAAACCCCAGATCTTTAGCCCCACTGCTGCCTCACCCTGTCCTGCTCCAGGGTCCTAACAGTGCTTGCTATTGGCCAAACCATTCTAAGATCAAAGGTCAAAAGATAAGAGAATTCAGTTGATGCTGTCCAAATTGGTCAGGAGTGGAACCTAAGGAGGAAGAATGAGTACAAAGGAGATGATGAGAAGTGAGAATGGTTTCTAAGGAAGTACAAAAAGATGTGAGAATATGCAAGTAAGGGGGTGAATTCACCCAAGATCACGGCAGAGCACCTTTCTGTAGGGTGTGCAGATGCTCACTGGGTACCCATATAGCCCCATGGGTAGACCCAAGTCTAGCTTAATTACCAAGTGACTTGAAAGCTGTCTCCAATATGATTAAGAAACAGGATGAACTACTTTAATCTATAAGCATGCACTGAATAGTTTGATAAAAATTTCAAAGTTTGTCTTTTGACTTTTCTCCTCAATGACCTCTAAATATACTAACCATATGTAAAATAAACAGGGCTAGTATATTGACAAGCAAGCATTGCCGACAAACCCTGGGTTTTGAATATTTTATAAGTAAATGGCACAGATCCCAAACTCACATTTGCACATCTTAACATTTATGATGTAGAGGTGTGTCATATAATTAATGGTGTACCAAGCATAATCAGCAGTAATTTTTTTCTTGGAAGAACATAAAGGAATAGCATACCTTGTAATTGATGTTATCTTTGGTTTAGTGAAAACCAGCAAAATTACTTTCAAGATGCACTAGCAAATTTTTCATATTTCCCAAAATAGCCAGCAAACAACCATGGTCATGATCCATTTCCCACCAATCTCCCATGGATAGATAAGTAGAGGAAGAAAGAGCTGATCTGGGCTCACGTGGCTATTTACCTTCAGGATTCAAATAGCGTGTCAGTTACAACATCACTTCACATGCACCAGCTGCTTAAGCTGTCGTCATGGTCCTCTCAAGTGATGGGCTGGGAAAGCCTGAACGGAGCCTTAGCCATGAGCATCCACTTAACTCTCATTTGTTCATTGCCTGCCAAATTGATGCTGATCCTGCTCCCATGCTGTGCATCTTCTGTGATCACGGTGATAATGTGAGAACCTGTTTTGCAGCAAGAGTCTCCCTATTCTCCTCCATCTTCTCTCATTTACTCTAACGTGACTTCCTAATAACATTTTCATCAGTTCTTGATTCACGTTCCTGATTTTAAACCATTGATTCTAATACCAAAGTGCATTCTTCAATGTTATTCTAGCGCGCGGAGCACGCATTCCTCAGTGTTTGGAGTCTGAATATTCAATTTCATGTCTGCAAGGTCAAGCCGGTGAGCGTGCACACTGACATCAGGCTGAACAGCAGTTGGTTTGAACCAGAGAAAAATATTATTTTGCTACTAATTTATGGTTTTCTGTTGATTTATTTTAATCCTGCTCAGCAAGACATGAAAATTATTTTCTCCTCTTCTGATGAGTCATGGCAGTAGCAGCTTCCTAACTTACCCATTTTCTCTTCCTGTCAATTTCCTTTGTAAATTAAGATATTTATTCACTCTTAGCAAAAGTAAGGTTGTGTATTAAAACTACTTGTGACAACTCTTCTGGGGCTAAGGAAAAAGCTTTTTCATTTAAAGAGTAAACAAATATTTATGATGTATATGTGTATATATATATCATAAATCTGAGTGTTAATTATTCATAATACCATGTGGTCTTATAAAGTGTTAACCAACTCAAAGGAAAATAAGACTGCAGTTTTTCCTCACTGAGATTATGGATCACAATCTACTTCTAATTATGGGCTTAAATACCAGTTTTGGCAGCCATTATTCATCCCAAAGCCATTTTAATTTCAATTTCAGTGATTTATTAGTGTTGGTGAAACAATCTTCTTTGGCTATTTTTTGTTTTAGGTCCACATGGTTCACAATGCTGTAGCATCTGCAGGATGCTGGTGATGGATGGCCAGCAGCTACAGACATCCTGGCACAAAATACCATAGAGCCCAGTTGCAAATGCTCTGTAATGGTGATCATAAAGAGATGACTTATAAACCCTTCCTTTTGTTGTTCTTAATAACTAAAATAGATGGTGTCACGATAACTTCAGATTTTTTTTTCTTAGATTCATATACTTTATGTGGGGTATGGTATTGCCTAGTTGAGACTTTGCATGTTAGTGCGAGCTGTCACGAGGTTGTGTCTCGGGCTTTGTTTTGAATCCTTTGTCTCTCTTACTCCAGTGCTCTGTGGGAACATCTCCCAATAACTGTGGTGACCTTGAGATTTCGTTCTCACATCCTTCTGACTCAATCACTCAATCACTTGTACTCTGTTTGAATACAAGCCCAAAAATTACCTCAGGCAAGCCTTTACCTTTTTAAGCCTAATTTCCAAAGAGACACAGAAAACCTTATGCTGTGTTAAGGAAGGTTAGACATTCGCACTGACAGAGGGTTGCCATTTGAAGAAACTACTTTCCCAAAACCATCAGTTTCACTAATGGGAAACTGATGTGGGGCAGAGGGTCCCAGGCAAAGTACTAGAATTTTACCTTCTGTAAGGGATGATGTAAACTTTCACGTGTGTATGTTCTACTTAAACATCCATCAGCCTTGAAAGCATTGTCACTTACCTCTAAGGATTCTTTCTAGGACATCTCCAGACAAAAGAATCTCCTGATTGTCATCAGTTTTACCTGCACGAACTTTTCTTAGGTTATGCTTAGAGGACCTTTAATACTCTCTAAGTACTTGTTTTACTTATGTGACCCCTTTGACAAAGTCCACTGGATTTCTGCAGGTGATTTTCATGAAGATACAGTCTTTGCACTGCAAGAGCGTGTAGCCATTCTAGCTCCCTCCCAGGCTTTCATGGCAGCTGGGAAACACCCACGATGAGATGCTCTTAGCTTTCCCTCCAGACCCGCATTGTGCCCCAAGCATGGTACTGCTGGAGAACCAGGATTAGACCATACTTCTCTTTCCTGTTCTCTATAGCTAGGAATGGCATGAAGTGGAAGAAAGATGGCCTTTCAAATTGTCTTCCATTCCTATCTGTTTGACTGGGAGGCAGCCACTTGGTTTTCAGGCATTAGGATTTTCACTTTTTCCCCAAAACACCCAAATAGTCTAGGATTTATTTTCAACCACTTTCAGTTTCCTACTGACTCGTGAAGCATGCTCCTATGACTATTGTATATTCAGGAATAAAATGTCTTTTTCCCATGGAACACATTCAGCCTGACTTGGAGAAGACACCCCACCTGGTAACACTAGAATTTAAACAAGCTAATCCACTTGAAAGGGAGGTTGTTCTGGGGATGTGCATTTGGCTCTGATAAATCCCTAATTGCTCAGGCAGGGCACCCACAGAGAAGCCTGAGGAAAGAAAGGCCAGCTGCCTTGCTAAGCTATTACATCTGTCTTCCCACTGAAGGGTGTCAGTGCACTTGTGGCTTAGGTCAAAATAAATTAGTCTGCATAATCATTCTTAATCCGGTTTCTAACTGATCTTATCTGTGGTTTGAAATTAGCTTACCTCTTGGCAGAACTAAACACTCTGAACTTAAAGGAAGTTTTGCTAAACATGAAGCTCAGGATGTTATTTGTGTCTTTGACGTGCACTTGTTTATTGAAGTTTACTCTTCAAAGACCATAATATTTTTAGCATCTCATACATCTCTCAACGGTATTCTCAAGTTGGCAGATGGGTTTAAACCCTTGCCACATGGCTCAGCTCTGAAGGCAGAACACGTCTTCTTTTCCCAGTCATTATGCCCCCAAATTCTATTGCTGAATCAATTGGAATCCGAAGTCACAAAGAAAATCTGCTTTAGGGCCAGGTGAGAAGTGGTGAGAATCAACTGTAAGGTCAGAGATTTCCAAACAGAAAAGCAAGCGTACAAAGACCAGTACCAACCAACATAAGCACAACTCTATCTTCCAGGCACTTTCTGGGTGACAGGTTTTGGCTGGGCTCCCTCGTAGGCCATATCCGCAAAGCCATCTGGGACAGTTGCCATTCAAATCTCCCATTGTGCTGAGAAAGAAGCTGAACAGCTTCTTGTGTGGAGTCACACAAATCAGTGTTAATAAGTCTTCGGGATTATGTTGGATATGACAAATGCCTCTTGATAACCATCGTGGACCAGCTCCAGTAAATTCTATCATCAGAGTATAACAAACCAGACCTTCTTAGTCTTCTCAGCTTGACAGTGCTTTACGGAATCCACCCCAGTTCCATAATCTCTGAGAACAAAAACAAAACAACAACAAAAACAAAACAACAACAACAAAAACAACCAGATTTGGGCTCAGGACAGCAAGGCAGAAATATCACAATAGTCCCTTGATCAGCCATGTTCAGTTTGATAACAGGACAAGCCCCAATGTTTGGGAAGCATAAACTAGAACAGAAGTGCCCAATAGATAGGTCCATGCCAAGAAGGCAATTCTGTTCTAAGCAGCATCCTCAGGCTTGTATGGCCTGAGGGTGAGGACCACAATCATTGCACATCCTTCATGTCACATGTGGAACCTCCCTTGTGTCTTCAACTTCATTTGCATATCTTCTGATGCTCTACATTCAGCACTGAGTCCACATTTGTCCTCTTGGAGTAGAAATGTCATGTCCTGTACCCAGTGACTGCCCAAGGGCCTCACTGTAGCAACATTGCCCTATCATCCTTGGCATTATAGGGAAAAGGAATCGTGGCTTTCCATGAATCCAAGCCCACACTATTTGGGTACTATAATGTGGTCCTGACCTGTGTCATGCATATCAGTCCTGGCCAAAATTTTTCATATTCACTGCATATCTTTCCAAAATATATTCATTTATCTACAAGACTGCCTAATGATCAATCCTCTGAGTCTCTTTCATAATGGCTTCTCTGTAGTCCTTAAGTTAGATGTCCGAACTGATGTCAAATGCTGAACTTGCCACACCATGAAAATTTCTAATCTTCTGGCCTTATGTTTGAAGAAGCCATTAGCTATCCTATTTCTTGAGTTTTCCCTGTTGGTCTGAACTTCTCTTTCAGGCAAGCAAAGAACAGAAACCGGAAGGTGGAGAGCTAGCTTCTCCTGAGATGATAATGTGGAGAGTGGACACTGTTCCACTGGAGCAGAAAATGCTCTGACCTTATGAGCCTGAGCTTCAGTCTCACCTTTACAATAGGATATCACTTTGGGGAGACTCTCTCTGATGCTTGCCCTCTTTAATAGGGCTGGGAGGGAAGCAAGCCTTTCAGGTGCCCTAAGCAGAAATTCAGAAACATCTCCAAATGTATCTGTCATATGTCCCTTCAGTAGCTACTAACATCAGTAGATGTTTCCCCTCTTCACCTGTGTCTTAAACTATATCCTAATGAATTCTTGGTTAAACAACTGAAGCTGTTCAGTAAATGACCCGCCTTTCCAGGAGTCTCGCAAACACAACACATAACCTCAGTGATCTTTCTAACATGTTTTCTTAAACACAGCATTCAATCAAGAGTCCCCATAATTCAGCCTCCAGACACTGTAGTGTCTTAAAGCAGCCCTGCCTGCAGTCTGGCTGCTCAGCACATTCCAACCTTCTTAATGCTGCTGTGGCTTTGCTCAACCTCCTCTTCTTTTGCCACAAACCCCAGTGTCACTTTTCAGTATCCAGCTCTTCTAAGAAGCAGACTTAGTTCCCACCCAGCCTCCCACTCGTCAGCCTCTTTACTGGTACATTCCCACTATCAGGCTCTCATTAGTACATTCCCACTGTCAGCCTCTTTATTGGTACGTTCTCGTTGTCCATGTGTGATGCTCCTCACACCACACTGTACTGTTTCTCCTCCCTGGAGCTTCTCTTTCCCAATAGATCTTGGGCCAGTGATGGCAGGACTCCTATTATTGACCTTTGTATCTTAGCATCTATCATTTACAGAAAATCCATCCTTGGTCTTAACCTAAATTGTATTTATCACTTGATTTAAACCACATCAATTTCTCCCTAATAAGAAGAGCATAACTAATATCCTGCGACTGTTTCTTGGGTGGCAGCCAGTGTTTGTGCACCGTATGCATTTGCTTGTTTCTTCCTCGTTGTACTACTTAGTTTTCATTGTTAACTTGATACAAGCAAGAGCTGAATAGAAAGAAGGAGCCCCAGTTGAGGAAAATTTGGTCAGTTGATGAAATTGGCTTGTGGCCATGTGTTTTGGGACTTGTCTTGATTATGTGGGAAGAGTTGGCCCACTCTGGGAAGCGCCAACCCGGGGAAGGAGGTCCTGTGTTGTATAAAAAGGAAGACTGAGCAAGCCATGGAGACCAAGCCAGTAAGCAGTGTTCCTCTAGGTTTCCTGCTCTGAGTTCCAACTCTGGCTTTCCTCAGTAAGAGATGAACCTGGAAGTGTAACTCAACTAAACCCTTTCCTCCCCAAATTGCTTTTAGCCATAGTGCTTACCAAAACAGCAGAAAACAACCGAAAACATGTGTAATGGCCCATAAAATGGATCCTGCTTACTGCCATTTATAGTTGAGAAAATTAAGGTTTAAAGAGGTTACAACAAGTGTTTGAGGGACCATGGAGCGTGCAGACGAAGACACTTGTCACACAGGCCTGGTGGCCTGAGTCTGACTCGAGGAACCCATGTTAAGTTGGAAATCGAGGACAACTCCACAATTGTCCTGTGACCTCTACATGCATGTTGTGGCATCACCACCCTAACACACAAACACATGTACACCATACTAATAAATAAAACCTTCAACATTGCAAATGCAATAAATGAGAGCTATCAGACTTGAAACCCCATGGCCCAAACTCTTTACTACAGAGTCATACTGAAAATAAAACTGAAATGTATGTATATATATATGTGTGTGTGTATGCACACATATAGATAGATAGGTAGATAGATAGATAGATAGATATAGGCACATAGATAGATAGATACATAGATACATAGAGATATATAATTGCTTCTGCCACTTAACTTTGATTTACTTTCTTGTCTCCCAAAGTCAAGTTAAAATATTTTAATTATTACATTGGACTAATTTTAATCATCCGTAGACTCCAATGATATTTAATCAATGGATGTGGGGAGCGGTGAGATACAGTGCCAAACTGTAGTCCCCATTTAGTACTCTCAAGCCCACATAAGAGTCCCCAGGCATTAGCCGATGCCTCTCACACCGCTCCATTGTCAAGCTATATTTATGTGTTCAATATCCAGTCACCCTTCTCTTACTGAGACTCCTTTTTAATACTGTACCATCAACTGCAGGTCTGAGAGAGAATGGTTTCTCCTCCTTCACTTCTCAGCCCATCAGTAGTGGGCTCAAAAGAATCAAAAGAGTTCCTAAGACGACTGGAATTCACAGAATGAAACTAAGTCCTAGTAATATTTTACCGCCCCAAAGGTTCTAAGCAGTAAGAATTGGAAAGGAATTTTTTGGCTTTAATGGAAAAAGTGAACCTTTTGTTAGTCACTTCGCTTGCTTTCCTGCTAAGAAAAAAAAACCCAACTTTGAAGCATTCATTTGGCTACGGTTGGATATGAGAGCATCCAGAGATTTTAATATGTCTAATAAAATCCACCAAAGAATGGAGGCACACCGGGAAAGGAGGAGCATTATGGTCCACAAGAGATGCATTTGCTCTGAAAGTGGAGCTAGATGCTCGCTGTAAATTAGGAGCCCAGAGTGAGAGGTTCGAGGGCACAGCTGGGAATATGTGCGGAGCTCACTTTCATTTCCATTTGAATACCAGAGAGGAAGCGCTCCACTCACTTAGAATTAAAAAGTACATCAAGAATGCAAAATGTCATATAAAATTTTAACCATACTTTTTAGTTGCTTTTGAGTCCTTCACTGGCTTTTCGGCACTCCGCTTTCAGATAACGTCTTGGCCTTCTGTGATGTGTGCACATCTGCTCTTGGACTCCTCTCTCTGCAGCTACCTGTGCGTCAGCTCTACCTGCCTCCTGCACATCTTCTTACTGTGAAGTCTTTTCTTTCTCTTCTGCGTGTTTCCATTTCACTTTCCTGTTTTCTTCCTGATCAGCTTTCTCCATTCTTCCTTTTGCCTGTTAGCTATCTTCCTTTGCTCTCACTCTATTAATAAATCATATATATATATATATATATAAAACCCCAACTGAGAAAAGCAATCAGAAATGATACCCTTTAGTCCAGTTGTGCATGGGCCTGTGGCTCAATGTGGCTGTTGATATAATTTCTGGGATGCCTTAGTGCAGGACCTAAGGGTTTGTCCAGAGACACAGGTAAATAAGTAACAGGCATGGTAAGTCTGAACCCTGGTGCTTCTGACAGGAAATGCTGATAATAATAAAAATTAATGTCGACATCATGTGATAACATAGGGTTTCTCTGGGGAGCCTTGGCTGACCTGGAAATTACTCTGTAAAGTAAACCAGGCTACCTTTGGATCTGCCTGCCTCTACCTCCAGAGTGCTGTGATTAAAGGTGTGCACCGCCACCACCCAGCTGCAGCTAATAACATTTAGAGCCTTCTATGCACTGGGTTCTAAACTAAACACGTTTTATAATCACTCCATTAAGTCCCATTGTATTATTACTCCCTTTGTACTAATAAGGAAACTGGATAGAGACACTGTGCATGGTCCAGACCATGAATAATGAAAAGGTAGACCTGTTTCAGAGCCCAGGCTTCAGACCACCCCTCTTCACAGCTGGGTTTTACTGATACATCAACAGCTGAGAGTGGCCCTGGAGTCGCTGGGCTCCAGTAAGGGCTGGGAAACAGTACAGAGCTCTAGTTTGTCCTGTAGTGTCACCTCAGTGTAGCCACACAGGTGAACAGAGGGTAAGCCAAAGTCACCACAGACAAAACAAGGTAAACTCAGGTGTACACAGAAACTATACACAGGTGTACACAGAAACTATACACAGGTGTACACAGAAACTATACACAGGTGTACACAGAAACTATACACAGGTGTACACAGAAACTATACACAGGGGAAGTAGTTTTCAGAGAGGGTGAAACTTTTAGGAAGGAATCTAAGACCTACCTATAAAGCAGGGGAGCCATAGGGACAGAAGGAAAGAGAAGAGCAAAGTTTGAAAGCTTGAGAAAAAAGGCAGGACATCACAGACACCCAGAAGCAGCCAGTGTGGCCCAAACAACAAACCTGGAGATTGGAGGGAAGAAGGAGGGTCATGAGAAAGGCATGAGTGGAGTGAGACATAGTTATAGCTCTGAGCCAGTCTCAGCTACCGGCGTAGGGATGAAGACAACGGACAGACAGGAGGCATTAGGTCAGATTGGCAGAAGGGAAACCTTGACACGGTGGGAGAAGTGTCAAAGAATCTTGAGTATCGATTACACAGGTTGGACTTCATCCCATAAATCCCTTGATTTCACTTGGGGATCTGCGATGTACACATGTGGGTGTACACACACTGGGGTGACATCGTGTCTTGTTTCTACAATCCCTTCCAACCCCATAGGGTGTAAGTGATCTTTAATGCATAACAGTGAGTGGATACAAGGTTCTGACTTGCTTCCTGAAACAGAGCAGTGAGTGAGACAGATGCAGGCAGAATGTTTGCATAGCCCTGGAGATGCTGTGTGAGTGTGCCATGCATGTCAATAGCCATTATCACATACAACAATCAAGAAAAAGACAGAAAACTACCCTTAGAGACACCAAGGGGTTAAGCTGAGGCTGTACGAGGCGGGGTAAGAAGAACCGAGTGATTCTGTGAACCCTTCTCCGGTGTTTGCAATTTGTTATTATGTAATAAACCTAAAAATAAAAACATGTCCAGCTTAATTATCAAGCTATTAGTCCCACTAAATAAAAAGTGGTGTTGCGGTGGGTGACGTGACACAGAGAAAATATGCTAACACATTATGGTTGCAGCCAGGAAATCAAGAGAGTCTAATTGGCAGATTTAAAAAAATAATAATAGTAGTTAGGAGACATTTAATGTGGCCATAAAGAGGTTCACACACCTCTCAGAAATCATTATGAAGTGGCAAGCATTAGGTTTTATGGGACCAAGGGCGATACTGAGCCCTCTAGTTAAGAAGAGAACACCCCAGCACCCTGTGTTTAAGGAGGCGAGAAGCCAAGCAATATATTTTGGCAAGATTTTTTTTAATCGAGAATTGCTAAAGTCTCAAATGGATGGTGTTTCTTATGCTATCCCCTCATGGCAATTAACTACCGCACTTTTTTCCTAAATTTTATTTTCATTAAACCTTCCACACTAAATACATGTGGGGCCATTTCTATTTGCTCACCCAGTGCTCACTCAGGCTGCCCCGAAGGCGAGTGGCTCTCAAGTGCTGCCTCCTGTCTTTCTCCAAGCCATTTCAGATACCTACTCTGCTGACGGCAAAGAACATCAGCAATGTGGCCGGAAACAGACATCCTCCAGCCGGAAATGGTCTGAGGTGGGGCGGGGCAGGGCGGTGTCTTGTTCCCACCCAGGCCTCTGAGATGCTTTGCACACAGGAAGCCAAAGCCCATAATCAGCTGCCATCCTTTTTCACTTCCAGCAGGCTGCCTGAATAATTGGGATTAGAAGTGTCTGCTTTGATTGCTGTGGGGAGAAATGCTTAAATGTTGGTAAAAACCCACAGCCCTGCCTCTTTTATAGCTGGGTTTCTTAGGAAAGCTATCTCTGTTCTCTCCCATGCTTCAAGCAGAACACCAGAAAAAGGCCCCAAAGTGGTACAGCAATTGATGCTTGGGCATCTCCATTCAATCTGCAGCCCACCAGGGTGCTCAGCAGCCCTGAGACAGGTTGAACCTTTGCTTGTTGAAATGGAGCCTCAAAGGAATTTCCTGCATGAGCAGGAAGAGACACTCTACCAATCGTCCTAGTGTCAGGAAAACGGGACAGCATGGACCGGACCGCCACACATGGAACGCCTGTGGTCACACACACACTCTGTGGCCACTGTCTGCACTGGACTTGGTGGGGGCAGAGGGAGTGTCTTACCTTAATTCCCTTCTGCTCTCTCACCTCTTCCCCCACTCCAATCCCTTCTGTCCTCCCTTTCCTCTCCTTTTCTCCCTCTTACCTTTTCCACGCTTCTTCTTAGCACATCCCCTGCCTACCCCCTCCACGCACACATACATACATACCATGCATGTGCCCTTTTCTCTTTCTTAAGTGAAATAATTGAAAAACTATTCCCCACTAGACTGAGAAGAATCAAATGCTAGTCCACTCGAAGCCCTCACCATCAGCCTGAATGCCACAGACAATAAAGAGCTGCTCCTTTTGGGTGCTCAAGCTGGGGGGCTACCTGTGCGCAGAGCATCCTGATTTGCAGGACTTTCAAACGGGTCTCGTTTTCACTGTCCTGTCATCAGCTCATAGCTCAAGCTAGGGCTTCTAGCTTGCTTGGTCTTCACCCCCAACCAGATGCCTGGAGGATGACTGAGAGATATTTGAGAGCAGTAGAGGATGATCTGTTAAAGGCAGCCTTTGCAGAGCTCTGCTGGAGCCTGACTTAAGCCGGGCCGCCCACTCACCAGCTTCCTCCCACGCTCCCAGCCCACCCCCAACCCAAGGGGCTCACTGTATGGGAGAGGAAATGCAACCATCAGGGCCCCTCACTCGCTCTGGCTCTTCCGGAACCCTGGGAAGAACCACAGCGTGGTGTTCCCAGGGTCTGTGTTTCTGTAAGATTTGGGAGAGGAGTGTTTTAAACACAGATTAAACTGCTGTTTCTTCTACTAAGCTCCCTACTTGCCCTCAGTCTTCTCTGATAGGAAGGCTGTGGGCAACTGGAATCCAACCCAGGAGCAGCTGCGGAGAGCACGTATTTCATGCGCAGTGAGTGGGATCCATTTATAAGAGCCACAGTGACCTCTGTGTGTGCAAGTCCCTGCTGGTCGTCCTGGAGTAGGAAAGGCTTAGAGAAACTTAGCGTAAGGGCTGCAATAAATGTAGGCATATCCCTTGGCACCTGGCAGCAAAGGCCTGTGGGTATCGAGAGGGGTAAGCCCAAGGAATGAGATACACAGAGCCAGAAGCAATTCTGGAGAATGAAAACTCAGTTCTCTTTGATGCCTGTCAAAATGGAGGTGCGGAAATGTATTCAGTAAGGAGGCACGGGGAGAGATCAGTACACTGTACATTGTTTATGGAAATTGCATGAAATTTATCAGGAATCTTGCATTCGGCAGATTAGCATGACAGGGCTGCATGGAGCAAGCCAGTCTGGGTAAGAAAGCATGTTTTATTTCCTTCTGGTTATCAAGAACTTGAGTCTTGCTAGGGAAGATTCCCTCTTTTTTTCTTTCCATCCTCATGTAAAATCATCAGATACAGAAATCTCAAAGTGTGCAAGCACATTTTACAGCACAGAAGGCGATTTTAGAGATGTGCCAGAACAGTCAATTAAAACATTGTGATGATGATGATGATGATGATGATGTTGTTGTTGTTGTTGTTGTTGTTGTTTTGTGAGATTGGTTGCAGCCTAACAAAATTTCTTATTTCTCCTTTTCTAGAGAATCTCTTTAGAACATCCCATATTTGTCTCCTATATTATTTCCTTAAAACACACACACACACACACACACACACTGCCAATTCTATAACGTTCCAGCCCTGCAACCTAGACCCTCCCTGAGGACAACCCACATGAATCTGGACAAGGCTTGTTTTTTCTTCTCTGCATTAGAGATCTCTGCTCCAGGCTAGGGATCCATGATTCTGAGACAGTTTGCTTGGAGAATCCTGTGGGGTAGCCCTGGTTTTGAGGCTACAGAGGCCTTTCTCATGATGGCTCCTATCCCAAGGTCTCAGGGCCCTACTCCTATACTGGAAACCAGTAGCGAGCGATGAACTGGTGTGTGCGCTCCAGTTTTCCTGCTGTGCCAAGCCCAGCTGTGCACGGCCTCCCTGCGATCAGTCTGTTGGGGCTTCTATTTCTAAGGAAGCCAGATGGTTTTCTCACCAAACCTTTGCTCGAATTTACCTTGTGTTTAGGTCACCTGAAGATTTGATTAATGTTCAAGGTCTCATCTCCTCAGCAGGACACTTATGCTTATCTGCTCTTTTTGGTTTTGCTTTTTTTTAAACAGAGTTGGTGTGGACCTGGATGAAAGTCTGAAGGAAGAGCCCTCCTCACAGCAGGCAAGTTCCATAAAGTCATGGATAAAACATGGACTGGTCCACTGCTCATCCGCGCTTCTAGAGTACATAGCCAAGGGAGCTATTTCTAAAATGGGTTGCCTCTGCTGATAGTGCCTAGGAATTCACAGTGTTGGTTATGTTTAACATATGAATGCTCAGAACCAACTCACTGCCACCTCTTGGGATATCTAAGAATCCTGAAAGCACAATATGGGATCTAGAATAGAACCCTAAGAATGAGCCTCTCCATGGTGCCTCCCACCCAGCTGCTAGCCCATTGATCTCAGATCTCAGTGGAGTCAATCAAAGCTTGTTCAGCACACAACAGAGGGTCCTGTTTATCCTGAACAGCTTCTTCTTCACCAGATCTGGGTGAGGAAATTGCTCAGAATAAAATACTAATCCCTTAAGTAGAAGAAAATTGTTCTCCAACCCTAGTTTTGAATCTGCCATCAAGGTAGGATCAGCCATCAGTGATATTGCCTTAGTCATTCCTTACTTGGTCACTCTCCTTAAAACAAATGAACCAATGTGTGGGAATCTTCCTCATTTGCTGTAATCAAAAGTCTGCAGACATGATCAGAGTAATGTGGTAAATACATGGCATTGCTTGGTAAACTGTGTTTTGATCGTGTTTGGATTTGAGGACAACCCCTGCTTTGATAGTAAGGGTTTCCCCCTCTTACCAACAATGTACCTCAGCCAGATGGCATTCCTAGGCAAGAGGCCACTTCCCTGGGTCAGACAAAGAAAGAAGAGCCCTGTTGCACAGAGAAGGCTGAGGAATGAAGTTTGTAATGAACATGACTCTTGTGTTCTATGAACATGGTTGCCACGTGTGTTCTGGGGCCATAGGTACTCTTTTCACAGACTGATTGCCCAGGGAACAGCATCAGTGGGGGACACAGCACAGCATGGCTGCTGGAATATTAGGACTGGGAACAGCTTGATGACCTTAGAGACAGAATCAAAGCCATCGCCTGGGCTGTAATGAGTAGTGAGGAAGGTCTGGCTGTGGCTGAGGTTTCAGAAACATTTTCATCTACCATAGGTCAAATAATCTATTCTCCGACCTTGAAGCAAAACCTTCATCTAAATTCTGTCTTCTTCATGTGCGTCTTTCTTTAGAAGACAGAATAAGAAAAGTCATCAAAGAAAATCCTTTGCCTTCCTCTAATGACCTAAAATTTTATAATCCCATATAATTATTGGTAAAAATTTCCTACTAGCCTGAGTCATTTTTAAAGTTTATACATATTTTAGCTTTTTCATACAACACTTTAAAGTTCACCACTGTTAGTTCAGCAGTGACTCTTACCTGGAGATATTACCATAATGAAAGGTATTTTTTTTTTTAGTTGTTTTAGAAATAAGATTGTGCTGCATAGAAAATGAACATCATGTGACATTTGGGTCTTGGAAAAGCTTTCACATTTTGAAGTTTCACCTTCCCTGTCTGTCCAAAGTGAATGATAATGATGTTTACCTCAGGAAGCTGTCACAAAAACAAAAAACAAAAAAGAGCAACAACAACAAAACAAACCTAAGCTTAAGACTAGGGAGATGGCTCAGTGGGTAAGGTGCTTGCTGTGTAAGCAAGAGGCCCTGAGCTCAGATCTCCAGCACCCATATAAAATCTGGACTTGGAGGTGCACAGCTGCAATCACAGGGCTGGGTAGGGATGGGAACGGGTTGATTCTGGGGTTCATTGGTTGGCCAGCCTACCTGGAACAAAGAGCTCTAGTTTCGCTGAGAGTGGCAGGCGAAGAAAAACTTTAGGTCAGCAAACAATGGAGGAAGACCTCCAGTATGAACCTCTGGCCTCCACATGCATTCACATATGCAAGCTAGCATGTTCATACACACACACACACACACACACACACACACACACACACACATTCATATATACAAGCTAGCATGCTCATACACACACACACACACACACACCGTTAAAACAAACCAAACTCAACTTTTAAAAGATTTTAGACACTTCACCTCACTACATTAAATAATTATGTGTTTTAGATTTCAGTAGAAGAATAATCAGAACAGAGAGTAAACACACAGGAGTAAGGAGAATCCAAATCAGCAGGTTGCAGGGCCTCCACCCCTGCTGAGCTCCAACTACAAATGAATATTCTGGTCCCTAAAGGCACCTGGCAGAAAGAGGAAATAATGAGTCCTATCCTAAGTCCTTATCCTTCCGGGACACAAAGCAGATCCCTGCCCTGATGGTGTAAAGAGTGGTACTTATGTTTCTAACCAGATCTCCCCAGAGCCTCACGCAGAGGGCAAAGAAGGGGCTCTCTCCATGTTAAGCCATTCCCACTCTAAATTACAAGCTCCTGAAGGAGCCGTTGTAGCTTACAAATAACTTTCAGGGGATTCTGAGCATCCTTTCTCACCATGTTCTTTAGCTAGCAAAGCTAGCAAATGGCAAAACCCGTTTTGGAAAGAGGTCGGAGTAATTGTCCCCTTAGTGTCAAGTATGTGAAGCAGTGAACTCCAACCAGAAGTCGTTGGCCACGGGATGCATGCAGCTGCCATTCTACCTGGGCGAAGTGTGTTTGGTACTTTGTGAGCCTTTTGTCAAGATGCTCTCTGCTGTCCTTTTGCCTGGCAATGCCTTACTTGTCATCTATTGATGCCAAGCGTAAGTCTGAGTTTTAGCAAGACCATGTCCCTACTGACTTTGCCTTTACTAAACCAGGTTTAAATTAACAAGATTAATATGTGGGATGATCTCTGCACTGGCTAACCACAACAGTAGTTCCTAGTGAAAAGCTAAAAATGTTTCAACTACTTACAGCCATTCCTGACTACGCAGTCTCAGAGTCAATACTAAGCATGTATGATTAAATGCAGCTGCTTATAAAAGAATTCCCATCTTCTTAGCTTGTAGGGAATACCTCTGGGCTGTAAGCTTGAGGCACAGCTCCCTATGCAACACATGACAGTGCAATCTTTATTGTGCCAGGCTCAGAAACTTTGCAAAGCATGCTCCAAATGCAACCATTCAGCTTTAAGTGCACACAGTTTATGACTTTGCTGCTTTGAGAAGTGGGAGATACTGTATGTTATGTATCTCTCAGTCATGTTTGAAAAACAAATAGTACTGCCTTTCCTCGAGCCCCAGATAGTTTTCCTGTTCTTGGAAGCATTGCCCTTGTGAGGTGGGTAAAGTCTCTGGACTGTGATGTAAATTTCCAGCATTTAAGAGGACTCAGCAGGGCATCTCTTCCCTTTTCATCAGTCTGTCATGATCTCCCCTTTGAATGCTGGCTATGGTTTTTAATCCTATTCTAAGCATATTACATGCTTTACCCCAGTTTCAGAGATAACCCTGAACAGGTACTATATCATCCCATCTACACGCAAGGAAACTGTACACAGAGACATTAGATAACATGACCAAAGGCACAGAGAAGGCAAAGGTAGAATTTGAATCCAAGTAATTTGGTTCCAAAATATCCCACTTTACCAGATATGCGTGCATTCGTGTGAGTAGTCATTGACCCCACAGCTATCAAATATAAGCTGCTATGCAGAGAATTCAACTGCTACTATTTTGAACTCTTTTCCCACACAGAACTGCTGCTCCAAGGAGGAACACCTATCTGAAAAAAGATAGTATGTAAAGGTTGTGGGTTCAGAAAAAAGATAACAATGAAGCAGGTGAGGGGGTGGAGAAGGGAGGAGAGGTCATTGGCTATATAGGGCAGACCTATGAAAGTACCATTTGATAGAAAACTGAAGTGTGCGGAAGCAAGCCAAGTGGAAAGGAAGGCAGTGGTCCAGTCAGATGGCACAGCAAGGATGCAGGTTCCATGTCAGTGGATTGGTGTGAGCACAAGCAGAACCAGGTGCAGGCCAATGTGGCTGAAGGTGAGTGGCCAAGGCAGAAGTAGGTAGGTGAGCTGGCAGTGGTGAACAGGACCAGTATCTGAGCTGCAGTGACGAGTTTCATCTTACTCTGCAGAAGATGGACATACCCAACAATTTCTTAAGCTCAGAAGTTTTTCCTTTCTCCTAACCCAACTCTGTCAGCTATTACTTTTGTCATTACTAACATAACTTTATTTTTAACACAGTGCTAGCCTCTGTAGGGTTTCTCTTAAATATTAGCTTGCACTTTTCTATTACTTCCTGAAGGTCTGGTTGTCCATTCTGTGTGGATATGACCTTGGTGTCTTGGTTCTGATTGCTATGACTCTAGACAGTTCAAGCCCAGTTGCAAAAGGTCCCAAGGAGTGCAGAAGTATGCCTGAAATAACCGAGCAATAGGGATTTAAAGATAAGATTTCTCAACCAGAAAGACTCATGCTAAGCAAAGACACAAAGAAATGCCTGTCAAATATGAAGGGCGTAAGTACAGTGAGCAAACGCTTGTCTGCCAAATATCCGAAAGCCATCACCTTGAATACCTTTGAAACCTGTAATTACTGGTGCAGAATAGAGGTATTTGTTCCTTGGCCCAAATGACACTTCTTATCACTGGTCCTCCAGAGCCCCAGAGCGCAGAGCCATATACCTCATATACAGTTCATCAGGGGGAGAGACTAATTAGCTAAAGGTAGGGTTCATTTGGTTCATTATCTATGGATTACCTTTTCATTGTTTATATTTTCAGATAGTCCTAATAAAATTGTAACAACCGAACAGTGAAGTCCACCTAGAGCTATCACACTTAGCAGTGAACATTCTCATGTACATGTTTCGTTCCTTGAGCCTTTACAGTTGGCATTGGTTTTCATGGGATGTAAATTCCACACGACACCCCACAAGTGTTTTAGGAATAGAATACTAGGCTCAGACATTGATATGGCCCAGATGAAAGTTTTTAATGCCACATTGTAACTAAAACTATCCTGATTTAAAAAAAAAAAAAAAAGAATATCCCTAAGCGAATTCCTTGGGTTTTCTCTTGGCTGACACTGACATTTTTGTTTGTAACACTTACCTATGTCATACACACCCAAAGGCAAACGCCACACTAACATGTTTACATTATAGGGCCAATGTCCACATGTTTTTCTTAGCAGCAGGCCCTTTAACTTCATGTTCTAGAAAGTAAGAATAACGCTGAGGAAGCAGAGGGTGGTGGCAGTTACAACCTATGGAGCAATTTTACACATTTTATATACAAGATAAATCATCTTTAATTTTTACTTTGCCCAATCAGGATATCTATTATTAGAGCCCTCTGTAAAAGTGAGAATATGAATGTTTTAAAAAGGAATCCTCCCAAGATAACCAACCCAGGATGTGTTGAGTCCAGAGTGAGAGCCAAAGCCACTCATCCTGACAGTCCTGCATGGACACTTGTCTAGTCTGTATAAAGCCATCCTTACCATTGGCATTGAAGCCAGTCACTTTGCCAGTGAGTCTAACTTGCCAGTTCTATCAAGAATATAAGCAGATCTTCATTTCAAAGGCCCAGAGCATAGTCCCCATCCTCTGCTCGATTATCTCCACATGGAATCCCCCCCTTCTCCAATACCCACTATGCTAAAAGCCTTGTTCTATTGTCTAGGAAGTCATCTACACTCTACACAGTATGTCAACATGCAGTTACAATAGAGTAGGCTCTACATCCTCCCCCACACCATTATTCAATGCTTCTTAATTCCTCCTTACAAGAGCTGCCTGTCTAAAACTTGTCCCTGTGGAGGTCTAAAGGAGGAACATTCCATGAGGGACAAAATCCCAAAAGAAGGGACATTCACAGTCTGTGTGACGAATAGAAATGATGCCGTTACAGCTGGAATAGCCACTGGGAGCATTAAAGACTATGAATCTGTAAGAATTAGAGGCAGGAGCCAGCTTGTGTGATTATCTGTCACCACATTATGCTGGGTAACACAGTCAGAATCTAAGAAGTGTGCAACAGGAGTCCTTCTGTTGTGTACTACTTTGTGAACTCCATTCTACTGGCAAGGACAGAGAGCAAGAATGTAAGGCAAAGCATGTAATGTTTCTTGGGACTAGCTTCAGTTCTAGTGCTCTGGCACTGCTGCTACATTCTATTCCTCAGAGACAGTTCCAAGGACATCATAGATAACTCTTATCATAGACATCTCTTGATAACTAGACAACTCTTCTTTGGTCAGAAGTACCACCAGGTATTATTGGAAATGTTACATGGTGAGAGATGAGAAATTGGGATCTTTTACATAATTGATCTGTCATATAGATCATTTGGACTATGGTAAAGAGTTTCCATTTTATAATAGATACCATTTCTAATCTTTTGAACGTGCATGGTTTTATTTTATAATTATAATTGGTTCATCTTTGTAAACAGTCCTTGTGTACTTTAAAGATGTGTCTTCCAGCAAGTGTTCCAATAGCACAAGCAACAACTGCAGAATATAGTTGATATAATATTACAGAGGTGTCAATCCTTGGAGAGAGGACGTAGGTCAGTTGTTGAAGTGCACGGATTCAATCTCTGGTGGTACACAAACTTGGAATTGTGTTACATGCTTATAGCCCCTAAGGGTTTGGGGCAGGAGGATTAAACGTTCAAGGTAATCCTTGGCTACAAAATCTCACTCAAAATACAAGGCTGGTTAAAGTGTTGCCTGAGAAAACATGAGTGCCTGGTCTCAGGTCCTCAGCACCCACATAAACATGCCAGCCACAGGGATATGTGTCTATAAACTCTGGGCTGCAGAAGCAGTGACAGGAGGGTTGCTGTCATTAGCTAGCCAGCTTAGATGAATTTGTGAACTCCACATTCATCGAGTCTCAGAAAATACGATAGAGAGTTAAAGTCATCAACCTCTGTCCTCCATCTGTGCATATATGCATGCACATGTTCCCACATGCACATATATGTATATACACCAGACACATGCACACAAGTGTCAACTACGTCAGGTTGATTCTTTGTTTTAATCTACCCACTGTGCCAGTTACTGGTGCAATTTGTACCCATTTGAGGCTTGCGTGGTTCTCCTTCATAGTTTGGCCAATACTGCCTCATATACTTGAGAAAGTCTACATATGCAGCTAGAGACCTGAGCTCTGGGGGTATAGAACTCAGTTTGACACTTTGAAAATTGTATCTTCTTGCCTTCAAGCCTTTATTTTACATGAAACGGTAGGATTTCTTTTAGTTTCCTGACTGTTCTAGCTGGTTCTGTGTCAAACTGGCACATGTAGAGTCACGGGAGAGGAAGGAGCCTGAGTTGAAAAAAAGCCTCTGCGAGATCCAGCAACAAGGCATTTTCTTCATCGGTGATCAAATGCGGGAGAGCACAGCCCATTGTGGGTGGTGCCATCCCTAGGCTGGTGGTCCTGAGTGCGATAAGAAAGCAAGCTGAGCAAGCCAGTAAGCAGCACTTTTTCATAGCTCCTTCATCAGCTCCTGCCTCCAGGTTCCTGCCCTGCTTGAGTTCCTGTCTTGACTTACCTTGGTAATGAGCAGCAACGTTGAAGTAGAAGAGTTTTGATCATGGCTTTTGTTGCAGCAATAGAAATCCTAATTAAAATACCAAACATAATTTGATCTGTTTTAATATCATCTCTTTTAAGGTTTTTGTTGTTGTTGTTGTTTAATTTCAGCTTTAGAAGTCTGACTATGGTTTACTGTTCTTTAAATTTATCCTAATCCAGATTCACTGAGTTTCTTGGGTTTTT
Organism: Mus caroli; assembly: GCF_978045245.1. Lineage (NCBI taxonomy): Eukaryota > Metazoa > Chordata > Mammalia > Rodentia > Muridae > Mus > Mus caroli. The sequence continues at coordinate 93,953,575 of NW_028227266.1, forward strand.
ATGTAGATGTTCATAATCTAATTTATAAAATTGGATTACTGTCTTCTTAAATATTCTGTTTTCTGCATTTGCTGTTCCCTCCATGTACTCCAGTCATAGAATACACTAAGTCATAGAAAAAGCCACTTTATACATTTCTCTAATGTCATATGTACTTTCTTATTACTTAAATCTTACCTCACTATGTTCTATTAGTTGGGTGTTTTAATCTATATCTCTTCTCAAGTTCACTACCAGTTTATTCTGCAGCATCCAGACAGCCCTTGTGCCAATATAGTAGAGTTTTCTTTCTAGATATTATACACCCTTTTTCTGGAATCTTTCTTTCTTTCTTTCTTTCTTTCTTTCTTTCTTTCTTTCTTTCTTTCTCTTTCTTTTTTTTTTTTTATAGAACACAATTTTCTTCTTAGGTCTTTATTTTGTATTTGTTATTTCAATTTATTTAAATTCTCCAGCATCTTTTTTTTTTTACAGCTGTCTTAAAGCCTTTACCTATTAATTCTAACATCTGAGTTATTTCAAAGTTTGTTTCTATCAATGGCCAGTTTGGGTGTCTCATTATTGTCCCTACTTTATCTGTAACTTACCCTATCTGCTGCCAGTTTACCCAATCATTGAGTCCTGTTACATCTGTGATACCAGTCAGTCCACATGGCACACCATTACATATTCTGAAAGTGATTTTGCATAGTGTCTTAATTAGGGTTTTACTGCTGTGAACAAACATCATGACCAAGACAACTCTTATAAGGACAACATTTAATTGGGGCTGGCTTACAGGTTCAGAAATTTACTCCCTTATCATCAAGTCAGGAGCATGGCAGCATCCAGGCAGGCACAGTGCAGGAGATGAGAGTTCTACATCATCATCTGAAGGTCACTAGGAGAAGACTGGCTTCCAGTCAGCTAGGATGAGGATCTCAAAGCCCACCTCCAAGGTAACACACTTCCTCCAACAAGGCCACTCCTATTCCAACAAGGCCACAGCTCCTAATACTGCCACTCCCTGGGGCAAACATACAAACCATCACACACAGGGGAAAAGGATATTGTTTCTTTCACTTTGTTTTCAGACACATGCAGAATGCTATATAAAGGACCCGTGAGTGCTAATGTGAAACCACCACATAGCTTTAGTGTGGTGGTTGTTTCTGGGGGTTAATATTTCAGGGTAGCTTGAGCTGGGACCTTGTTTTATAAGATGTATCTTCCATTATGGTGTGCATGTGAATGTCATTAAGTAAAAGGGTCACCATACCAAAGACATCAGGTAAAAGTGCTATGAAGCAAGAACAGTGACATTCTGTGAACATCCACCCATCTTTAAGTTCATCCATCCTTTTTTTCTTTTTTTTTCTTTGTCCTCAGTCTTCAGCTTTAACATGGTCATTTTGAACCCATGGTTAGTTTTTGATGTAGGGTTAAGAGGGAAAATAAACCTTCTACCTTAAAAATAAGTTATTTGGAAAAAAAAAAAACTTTGTAGATGAACTATACCAATGTAGGTATCATCATTTATTACATTTTTTTCAATTCCCATGAGTGCCTTTTATATCTAAAGTTCACAATAGAGGATGCTCTAGTTAATATCCATTAACCACTGTTCCATGATGGCTTAAAATACCACATATTTATTAGCTCAAAGGTTTTATGGCTCAAGAGTTTGAAAGCAACTTAACTGAGTGTTTCCATTCAGGGTCTGCCGTGAGGTTCCAGACAAGATGTCAGCTGGAATGACTGTCTCTGGATGACTTGCCTAGATCCAGAATTTGTATATCTCTGTTGGTAGAAGCCCTCTGCTCCTTGATATCTATAACAGACTCCATGGTAACCCACAGAGCACTCCATGGACCTATTACTGAGCCATCACTTGGAAGACAGCTTTTTAGAGCAGGCAGTCCAAGAAAGAAAGCAAAGAGAAAGTCCTGGTGCCTTTTGATGACCTAATTTAGAGTGTGACATACCATCACATCACTTCTATACTACATTTTATTCCTTAGATATAGGTTTTTAAGCACATCCTACACACAGTGTTTGAGAGAAATTAGGTTCCAATTTCTAAATAAATAGAATCAAAGAAGTTGTAGATAATCAATTTAAACATTAATATTGCATTTTCTTCAGCCAAACAATTATCTTCCCTGTATGCATGTCCATCTGTTACCAGCCCAAGTCAAATGGATCAGGCCCTTTCCTTTTCAGCTTACCCTGGAGCTGGCCCATCTGGTAGTACAGGCTAGCTGTGAGTATCTGGAGATACCTGGGAGGCATCTCAGAGTTTGGCCCATCTTTTGATAGTTAACTGCCTTAATGTTTCCTTCTTACACATACATTTCCTAACTCCCTTCTTTGGAACATTTACAAATTTATCTGGGTTCTGGGAAAGTGAGAGCATTTGCATAAACTGTTTCTGTGTGGAGACTGAGAATTGATGGTTGACCTTTTAAAAAGGTAACTTCAAAGGCTTTCCCTTTACCTTTCCGTTACATGATAATCTCCCTTCGGGATCCTGGAATCTTTCTCTTTAATGCAAAAATTTCATTCTCTCCCTGATAATTAGTAAATCACGGCATAAATGTGAGATTACCACATAAAACTCTCCATTCCTGAGGGGGGTCGTAAGGCAAAATACCAAAGGCCAATTCCGTGTGTATGAACCACCTGAAAAGTAACTTGGGGACCCAGAGGGGGCCTCATAGTATTGTTGAAATAATTTCAGAATCCTTATAATAATCATTTCATTTGCTTCTTGCTTCAATGTCTGGCTTTTGTAGATTTCTGGCCAGAGCCTTTGGTTTATCCTTTATCTGTCCAAATAAACCTAAAATAAATAAGACCATCATAGCTGTTCCTCTCATGGTTCTGCCCCATTTGCAGGGCTCAGTAAAAAAGAAAACTATCCACTTCCTGCTGTGCACAGTCATTTCCCAATCTCTACTCCATTCCCTTGTTTGAAGGGGGGAGGGAGGAAGAAAGATCAGATTGCCTAGCCATTTTTAAATGTTCCCAGAAATAGAAGATAATAAAGGAGCCAGAAATTCCATATACATCCATCATTCTGCTTCTAAGATGTAGCAAGGCAAATAAAAGGTACAATTCAACACTCTTGAATTTCCAGTTCCCATGCAGAGCTGGGAAACCTGAGGCTCCAAGTTCATGAGTGTATCATTGTTATTCAATGGAAGAAAGTCCAAATCTTGGTCTTGGGAACACTTAAGAATTCATCTGGGAATAAGAAAGGTGAGAATATGTTGTATCCTATGCTTGTTCTAAAATGCATATCACTTCTCTAGAATAAGGAAACTTAACAGAGAATAACTCTCGCTGGTAATAAACAAAAACACCATGGAAAGGTAGACCCTCCTACAGATTGTTGTTCACATCCGTTGTCCTTGAAGCATGCGTTGGTCCCTATTTCAGAATAGCGCAGATAGGTTGACGGCCTCTCCTGGTTCTCTGCACATTGGGACCCTTCCAGGAAACTACTCTCTAGGTTGCCCTATCATATACCACCCCCAATGCAGTGTGACTGCAAAGGCTGGCCTCCCTTAGCACATTTATCTTTAGCCCCCACTGAACAAGCATAACATGCATTGGACTAACTCATTTATTTCTATTCATTTATTAATGGCCTTTCATAACCAAGTTATTAAGTCATCAATAACTCCAGAGAAATAAATGAATGGATCCAGAACTGGGCCAACAGATGTTTAAAATACGTATTGAAATTTTTAACTACGATCAGCAAAACAGTCATTTCTTGATCATCAGAGGAATATGTCCCACCTGGGAAAACACATTCCACCCCTATTTTATTAGAATTAGAATTCAACTTCTTTCCAACGTACCGAGATGAATAACATCTCTAGTCAGTCAACTAAACTAAAGGTTGTTTTTAAGTATCTATTGCACCCATCAGATGACAAAGAAAAAAATCCATAGACATTTTTACAGAAATATGTCTTCTTAGTGTTTCTAAGTTCCAATATTGTAGCCTTAGGAAGCAAAATGAAAAAGAGGGGACAGAAGAAAGACAAGAGAGAGTTTCTAAGGTCATAGAAAACCCTTGAGAAGATCCCAGGGCTCTAAGTTGTATATAGTTATTCCATTTATGTGTCTGTGAGCATCCCAGCATCCTGACCTTGCTTTCCTGCTCAGAGACCCCTTTTGCCCTTATTGGCTTTCTGTTGATGTGCTAGAGCTCTAGCTGGACGAAGGAATTCCTGTGGCTGGAGAACTTAAAGTGTGTTTAGAAATTTCCATGCTCCCACTTGTCTTGGGTTCCTTGTCCTTAAAACAGAGGCAATGACAAAGCATACATTCATGATCCACAAGATACAAAAATCACCTACGATGTCCTCCAACATTGAAGGGCATGTGCTCCAGAAGTATCTCCTGCTATTATAGCGGTCAGTAATTCAAATACAGTAATTCCAAAATGGTTTTAGTTCCTTAGAGACCAGAAACTGTAACTCCTACAGAGTATACTATACTCCTAGCATTTGGGAGGCTGAGGCAGGAGGATGTGAAGTTTGAGGTCAGCCTATGAAAGAATCTGAGGAAGGAAGAAAGGGGGGGAGGGAGGAAGGGAGGGAGGGAGGGAGGGAGAGAGAGAGAGAGAGAAGAGATATGAAATTATGCTGTGCATTAGAGAATGGTTATGCTTTCCACAGTTTAATATGAGACAGAGACACTTAGAGGAAACACCATCTTTAGAGTCTAGCAATTCAGTCCCACACTCGACTCCCTACTGTTTCTTGCTAACTGGGTGACTGTGTTCATGGCTTCCCTTCTCTGGGGGTCTCTAGGTCCTTAAGTGCAAAATAGCTACAACTCAACCAACCTAGATGGATTGTGGTAGAAATTGAAAAATAATGATTGGAAAAACTAATGGCTGGATAATGTGACAAGCATACTGCCTGGAAGTTAACGAGCATTCAATAGCTAGGAACTGTCATTATTGCAAAGTCACTCAGCTGGGCTGTTGAAGGCTGGCAGCTGAGCCTCCAAACACCACCCAGCTTACCTCCTCAACCTTTCTTTAAAAAAGAGTCTGGGGGTGTGGTTACGGTTTCAACACTTTACTTAGTGACTGTTCCGTAATTAGTAGGTGCTACTCCTACTTTGCTATGGAAATCAGCCATGCCCATTGATGGGTAAAACCCCCAAAGTCCTCATACTTAAGGAAACGGAGAAAAGGAGACAGAAAGCTTCCACATTTGGTGCAGAGCTTTTTGAACTACTTCTGTTTGTGATGAGTTTTGCTCTGGAACCTTAGCCCTGCAATGATGTGGGCAGTGGAGCCCCCTCCCCCCCCAAACAGCTTGCCTGGGTTGCCTTGTGATACAGAAACTACTGTGTGAAGCAGCTACAAAGAGATGTAGAGAAGCACAGGGATACTGAGCCAGATGACTACATTTCCTTTAGAGGGAAATGGGAAGAAATTCTAACTACTGTGACCAAGGCACGGCACCCCATAGTGCCCATAAGAGACAACAGGGTCTCATGGAAGGATTAGGAATGGAAAATGAGGTCTAACCTGAACCTGTGTGAAAACATTACCCTGTTGATAATTTTTCTCAATGGTCATTATAGAAGGTTTGAAGTGGTGGCATAGGTCTTTAACCCCAGTATTCAGGAGGCAGAAGCAGAGGCAGGTAGGGGTCCATGAGTTTGTGCCAGCCTGGTCTACACAGCAAGTCCCAGGAGAGCCAGTGCTACATAATGAGAAGCTGTGTCAAATAACAACAACAAAACCGAGAAAGGTTGGCTTTAGGGCACCTTCAAGGAACTGTCTAGCTCATCTGTCCTCATTGTTTGCCATGGTATATCAAGTATCAAGAATCACATAGGAAGCTTTACATTTTGAACCTAAAGATCTTAATACACAAGGATGATGTGTTTGGGTTTGGGTTCAGTGTGTCTCTGCTGCATTGTTTCTGGCAAAGGGTAACAGTTAAATAACAATGGGACACACTTGCCTTCTCTGTAGTCCCATTTCTTGGAGCTGTAGTGTGTGCTGGTAGAGATTTTACAGAGCAGAATGTAGCTATTCATTGTTCTCAGTAAAGGAGCTGGCTGCGAAAGAGCAACAAACAAGTTAAATAAAAAAAAAAAAACAAAAACAAAAACAAAAACAAAAAACAAAACAAAACAAAAAACCATCCTGGGCTTGGGAGGGGCTGACTTTGGTGTAGTGGGTGGGGATTCCATGGTCTCCCATACACTATCATCCATCAGAACAATGCTCACTCTATTCCAGATCAGCCAAGTCATAGAATAGTTTGGAGTGGAAATTCTGGGCCTAGACAAAGCAGAAAATCCACACTAAGTCCAGTATATGTGTCCATCACAATTGAAATGGAGTAGAATCCACTTTCCTTAATATGCAAAGTGCAAGATGCAGATATGAAATGCTGTGGAAGATCCAGCTTACCACAGTGCCAGTATCTTTAGCACAAAGCATTTCCATTTGCCTTCTTCCTCTGTCTCTCCATTTCATGCCATCAAATACAGTGTGTTTCTCTTTTAGCTTTGTTTCCTTCTCCCTTCCTTTATGGTGTTTGTGGGGGGTGGGGAGAACAGTCACATCTATAATTCTTAATGGCTTCCCATCAGGAACGTCTCTTTGAACTGTTTCTAATCCTAATAGAAAGGTATCAAAACCCGATCACATCCTAAGTTCAAATCCCAGCAACCACATGGTGGCTCACAACCATCCTTAACAAGATCTGCCTCCCTCTTCTGCTGCCTCTACAGATAGCTACAGTGTACTTACATATAATAATAAATAAATGTTTTTAAAAAAAAAACCCAATCACAGCCTTTAAAAGTGACATATCAAAAAGAAAATGAGCATAAACCAATGTCACAATTATAAGACTGTTCTTTAGTAATTTCTCAGTAATCCATAAATAAATGACACCCAGATTTGACTTAAATGGACTGCCATGTTCCTACAACAGCCTTGGACAGAAGCAGCTTTGACACTGATGGCCAAAAGTGACATCTCTTAGCTATTTAATAAAATTGAGATGATTAAGAAAGCAAATACTGAATTGCGCCAACAACTCTCATCTACACAGAAAGATCTCTGAGATAATTTGAAAACTCTTTCACCATTAAGATGAACATGCCTAGACTTTTTTTTTTAATGTTTCTTTAATGATGTAGTTAAATTGGATTTGGTTTGACACATATTTAAGATGTACCATTTTCTATGGTCTCTTTCCAGGAAGCAAATAAGTTGGACAAAAACATGACGAAGACAGAGAGTGCACAGCTCTTCAGAATGTGGTATGGATTTGACCACAAGTATCCTTTGTAATGAGAGCCTGGCAGTTCCTCCTGGAGGGGCAGGCTACTCCACACCCCATCATGGAGGAGTGAGGCCTGTATCCTGAGGAGCACACAAAGGTAAAGTAAATCCACAGGCAAACTTACATGGAGGAGTGATTTCAAAATCTAGAACCATGTGGACCATGGTTGAAATGGTAGACAAGGTTTGAAAAGGCAAAGTGTCAATGGCACGTGATGGTTTTTCTGTGGTGATCCGGTATTTTCTAATGTCAGATAACAAAATCATATGGTGCTGAAGAACTTATCTATTTAGTTGTTCTATAGAAAGACCTTACTTCCATTGGGTTGGTTAGAGATCACTGGCTCCACTCTACAGTCTCAGTGGCCTTTGCAGTCTCTGGTTGGTCTGATGGGCTTGGACAGGACCCAGCTATACCTGCCTCCCAGGAGCCCACTGTATGCCTTTGTTTCCTGTGTAAAATGATGAACTGAGGACTGGGAGTCGGCTTCGTCATAGCATAAAATAGCGCCACTCTTTAATTTCCCCTCAGGAACACTGAGGTAAACTCTTTCCTCTGAAAAGCATTGTTTGTTTTTACAATTCTACCCATCACCATCACCGTGAATGCAGCCACTCAGACATGCCCTGCCATGTGAGTTTGAGGGTTGAAAAATCAGGCTGAAGTGCTGTGCCCTGTAGAAGCAAGCAGCCCATGGCTAATCCAGTCAGGAGCACCATTCCGGAGAAAACAGACAATTGCCGTGAACTGAATGTGTTGGGTCTTCACAGCTGGCTTTTTGCAATGACAAAATCCCTCTCCTTTTAGTAAGAAAAAGTCATTCACTGTGTGATTAAAACCCAAAGCAACAATTAAAGCCACAACACATCAATGGGAGAAGGGAAGGTGAGATCAGAAAAAGGATCTTTTTTTGGATGTTTGATAGAAGTCAGCAAACAGATAAAGAAGAGGAAACTATGACGGAAGGGAGTGAGGCAGTGAGCAATATCATAAATTCACATCAGGGATGAAAGGAAAGCAGATTGGAGGAAGGCCCGGAAATTAGAAGGGAAGATTAAGAAGGAATGAAGACGCAAGAAGATGCAGGGCTAAGCAAGAGGATGTTCATGTGCAAATTGGAAAGCATCCCTGTAGTGCCCCAGCATCACATAGTTCTGTGGAGGGCAAAGCTTGGAGCTTTGTTCTTATTAAACACATCACTCTGCTGTCTGTGGCCAGATACCTTCCCTCACGCCAGTCCTGCATTTGTGTGGGCAGTCCATGTTACCATGCTGCAAAGGGCGGTGCATTGTAGTCATTGGCAACCTCTTCCTTGCTCTAGCCTCATTAGTTACCTGGAACCTTCCTGATCTTTAGGGGGATTTGTAATCTTGGCAGGGTGTTGCAGGCTTATACTCCCGCTGAACTTCTCTTCCAGGAACAGGATTGGCTCCTGCCATTGATTTCAGTCTCTGATAACCAAATGTATAGGAAGGTATGAAAAATGATTGAAGCAAACACCTAATGAAATACACAGCTAGGAAATGGGAAATCAGAAACCCAGTACGAGGTTTTTTACTTTCGTCCTCCAAATTCTGAAAGTGCTGTGAAGCAGCTTTGCAACGGAGAAAAAGAAATAAAGTAGAAAAATTAACTCAGAGACAAGAAAATGAAATTTGGAGCCCACTCAAATTTTTTGCTCCAAGCAGTGGCTCTAAATTTAGATGATGTCATAGTTTTTAATCTCACTTTCCACCAAAGGTTTATTTCCATACGATTAAGGACAGCCTAGTAGAAATGAAAGCAGATTTATCCTCTCTGTAATATCTCTCTGCGTTGCAATTTGTCCTCCTGTGCATTCCTTCTGGAAACTGCAGTGCAGCCGTCATTGAACAAATATATTTTTTCATACACAACAGGGGTTTGTGCCCTAGTTAAGGTCTGAATTTTACCTGGGGAGAAGGAGCATGCCAACCGGTTCCAACTCTCTGACCTCTTGATACAGGTATATTTTTAGACGAGTTATAGATTTAGCATTTACATTCACTCTGTTGGCCACTCTGAACCCTGTTGATGTTCCCGGTGACCCTAACCCTATCAGGTTAGACCATACCAGTCACTGCCAATGTAGGAATAGTCCCTCACTGGGTCAGGTTGCCTAGCCTTGACCAAAGGAAAGTTTAGGGTACTGATAGAAATGGACTATATAGTATAGAGCTGTTGATCCCTCATATGTTAGGATACCATCATATAATTAAAGCAAGATAAAGAATGTTTGCTTATTTTTATAGTACTGAGGGTTTAAGACCAGGATCTTTCACATTTTAGACATGGGCTTCACCATAGATAGATAGATAGATAGATAGATAGATAGATAGATAGATAGATAGATAGATAGATATTATATAAAATATATGTACATATTTTAATCTTGAGGTACATCTTACTAAGTTACCCATACTGGTCTTGAACTCAGTCTACAGTCCAGGCAGGCCTTGAACTTGCCACCATCCTGCCTCAGCTTCCTACTGAGAACTCCTGTCAGAACTGAGAAGGTAGTTCAATAATAGGACACTTGCGGAACATGAAAAGTCCCGAATTTTATCCCTAGCTCCATAAAAGGGGAATTTTTGACAAGAGAAAAGGAATTAACAAGCCTTCGAACACACCTGAATTAGATAAAGTTCTCCATGAAAACAGGAACCTCACTGCTGGAAGTAATTTATGTATGTTTATATGCATATACAGACCCATTTCAAGGAACTGGTGTGTGTAATTGAAGAAACTCCCAAGCATGCAATTTGAAGGGCCGACTCTCAGCCTAGGAACTAGGGAAGCTGCTAATGCTGTAATCTTGAGGCAGAATCCTGCAGAGCAGCTTCAGTTCTGCTTTTAAGGCTTTGCTACTAATTACAGGAGGCCCACTGGATAATTTATTTTACTTAAAATCAACTGATTGTACATTCAGCCCTATCTACAAAACGCTTTTGGCAGCAATGTCTAAGCTAGGGTTTAATTGACTAGCGAAGTACACTCTTAGAAATCTAGCCATTAGAGTCCCCATTCCTATGCAGTTGATGCCCAATGTTCAGACTCAAGAATGACTCATTATTTCATCATTATTAGCAATAAAACAAACCACTGGAGCTCACATAATTTTTTTTGTTTTACTTTTCCATGGCATTAAGCAATCCATTCATAAATTCTCATAAAAGTTTTCCTCAAACTTACAGTGACTGGGGAGAGGGTGGGTGTCATACAAATGCATACTTAATGAAGATGAGCACTAGGGGACAGGCTGTGACTTTAGTCTTCTCCTGGCTAGGACAGGACATTCCACCCCATGGGCACATGGGAATCCAGAACTTTGATATCTGGTTTACATTTCTGCTTCCTTTGAGCTTGGTTAGACTGAGTCTATTCCCTCAGGAGATTGGAGTACTTAAAGTCCCTTGGCTTTCTACTCCTGAAATGTTGAAGATATGACTTGTTTCATGGTGCTAGGAACTGAACTGAGGACCTCACACCTTCTGACTGCTCTATTGTTTTGTTATATTTCCAGCCAAAACTTTGAAGATATGACTTGGAAATGTGTTTGTGTGTTTGTTTGTTTCATTAATTTTCTACTGTAAGCACTGGAATTTTGCAACCCATTAATAACACAGGAGCTCAAATTTTCATGGCTAAGATTCTGGTTTAATTAAGATGATTATCTATTTCATACAAGGGAGGATTATTTTTCATGGCTGAAAGCAGTCCAACCTCTTAAAGGATAAACTCAAATGACCCAGATATTGCATGTAGGCACTTTATGGTCCACCACTCAACTGAACTGCTATGTTTTGTCTGGCCCTGGCTTAGAAGCTGCATCTGCTCTGTGTGGGTGACTAAATGCATCTTATCCCACCATTTACATGCTAGTTCTATTAAGACCAAACCCAAAATGTTAGAACCACCTATCAACCTCACTGACAATCTCATATAATGAGCAGGTGGGAAGCTAAAATGGATGCATCCTTATTTATATTTTAAGACACTGCATAGAATTATTTGCTTAGTGTCAGGGTGTTACAGCTGGTACTGGAATCATGCATGCCTTCTTCATGACTAATGGTCGTGCTGGGCTGTCTGCTTCGTGGAGTCTTTTTCCATTCTGTCATTTATCATCGTTCTCCTTAAACATGTGTATATATTAGTCCTACAAAAGTGAATGACACGAGATAAAAAATGACCTTTTCCAAAATAAAAAGGGCAGCAAAAAATCATTTTGAGCACTTTCCCTGTGCCAACATCAAGGAGTGTAAGAACTTAGTGTGTGCTTGCCAGCATTTTACATGGTATGAAGAATGCTCAGAGATAACAATGAGTTGGCAAATTGACCCAGTAATAAAATTTCAGAAAACCATGTGGGTAGAGATCTCCCAGAGGCTCACAGGGAGTACCACTACTAGGGTGTGTAGGCATGGCCTTGGAGAAGGAAGTATGTCACTGAGGGTAGACTTTGAGGTTTCCGATGCTCAATCCAGGTCCAGTGGCACTCTCTCTTCCATGTCTGCCTGTGAACCACCATGATTCCTGCTGTAATGACAATGGACTAAACATCTGAATTGTATACTGGCCCCAATTAAATGTTGTCCTTTATATGAGTTGCCCTGGTCATGATATCTCTTCACAATAGGAACCCTAAGACACCCACCAGATACCCAGCAGATGAGAGGCCCAGTGCAGGATGTGTGGATGCTGTGGCTCTTGTATGTTCCTGCTGAAAAGACTCCCTGTGACCCTGAAGTATGAATTGTTGGGACTCCACTCCAGGAGAAATAGACATTCATTGTGTATCTTTGTTGTTCTCCCATATTATTTGAGACCACATATTTGGTAGACTTAAATGAAACAGTATACTAATCATAGCAGGGGGACAGATAAACAGATAAGGAACAAAAGAAAACTTCTCCTAAAACTTGACAATGCTTTCTATCCCACACAGCCACACTTATGTTAATTCCTAGGTATGAATATTATGAACAGCAATTTCCATTCCAAATGATGATTCCCAGCAACGCAGAGGTTCCCTATGCTGACTGGTTGAAGCAGTTGTGAGTCATTTGTTGGAGTAGTGCTCTAGGCTTCGTGAACGATTTGAGTTTGCCTTATACAGTGTTCTAGAGGGACAAGGACCTTTCCTTTATAAAGGAGGCACTGAGCCCAAAGGAGGAAAAGGCTCCTCTGAGATGTCCACTGTTGCTGATGTACCTAAAACCAACAACATAGTCAATTCGATGTGCCTATCTGAAGAACCCAAGTCTCCTGATTCATGTGGTCCATCTACTGAGCTCCACTACCTTTGATATGTTGTGAGATGCTATTGCTGCACATGTGTCTGACATTATTTTTAGGGGTTTTAATGTCTTCATTTCTTTAGTAGTTCATTAAAAGCTTTACCAGTCTGGGAATGAGGCACATTTTATTTTCATTAGCAAGCAGGAACCATAGCAGAGGGTGTGAGTAACACATTAACGAGTACCCACTATGTGCCACTTGACACAGTAGGTTTCAGAGGCAAACATAGTAAGTGGGCATGGTTGTCCCTCATGAGGTTCTGCTATTCACCACCATTTTGAAGTGAGTGTTGGCCCCAAATAGTCCTGAAATCATGAGTGAGAAAGAGACTTGGGTGTGGGGGGGATGTGTTTAAGGGGGCTACAGATTACATTCATTAGCAAAATATAATCAGATGATCCCAAAGTGGTTTCGAGAAGCACCATGATTGGTACATATTTGAGACAAGCAAAAGTAATCCACTTCCTGAAGGCTCTCTATGAAGATATCCCTGGTGGCTTTTTAATAGAAGAGTGCCTACAGCCCCTGTATCTGCTTCCCTGATGAAGCTGACTGACCAGGAAGTGTAGAGCAGGAGTTAGACAGCTGCCCCCTCACCCTCACCCTGCCACCTTTCAGTCAGTCCCTTGGGATTCATAGGTGCCATTGTTGAAAAAGCTCGTGTCTAGCCCTTGACTTGAGTCATCAAAATACAACAAAGAAAAATTAACTACAAGAAAAAGCCATCTTCCTAGGCCTCTGGGTTCTCATGACTTTTTGGTGGAAACACAAGGGTCTTTGTACTGCCATGTTCAAGTCATAACATGGATCTTCCCTGCTTCCCTCTCCCATGTCATAGGATGAATGCATGTTATCCCTTACTTTGTCTGACTCCATGAGAAAGCTGACTAGTTATTAAAAGCTTCTTGCTAAAAGCATCCCACTCAGTAGCATCTCAGAACCAAAACAATGAATACACTCAACAAGTGCTATTTTCTCAACACCCTACAGCCTAAATCAATAGTTGGAGTAAGTTCTCCTACAAAGTACATATGACTACAGATTAAGCCCTCTGAAGTGTTGTCAAAACACCACAGCCTCCAATCCTGATTGTGAAAATCAGGGTCAGAAGATGGTGACTGAGTTTTCCACAATAGCCCTAGGTTGTACAGGAGCTTAAAGCCCACTACAATGTTTTTCTCTTTTTCCCATAAACATGTTTTTAATAATATCTCTATTAGATGAGAATGCTTTCTCATTTCACGTTCACTTTAGGCAAACAAAATGAAAATTGTGATTTATACAACCACGAAGTCAAAACATAGCTATTCTTTTTATAGAAAATAGATTTACAAATTCCTTTAAACTCCAACACCAAAGCAATCTATTGAGTATTTTCCCAATATACAGCAGTGTCTTAGACATCCCTCACTGATTCATTCTTTGATTTATTACATAATTACCAAGAGATTTCCATGGGCCAGTGGGATCCTAGGCTGTGGATACATGATGTGACAAATTCCACAGAGCCTGTGCTCTAATATGGTTTTGTTTGAAGATTTCTGGTTTATAGCATCCTTTTAGGAAGGCATTTCTAGAATAGATAAAGGCACACTCAGATGTCCCACTGTTACTTTTTATCAAATAGAGAAGATCTGCTTTAATGGTTGGGCATTGATTCTCAACCATGACTCCTTTGCCTTTTGGCTTAAATCAACTATGATCTGTTGTTGTTGCCTACCCAGGACTGGTTACATAATAGTTTGGCTTGTTTTGATCATTAGAAGAATTCACTTGGGGCACTTGGAGTGATGCTTAGTAAATGGTAGAGTTCTGTTAACTTTACTACTTATTGACAGCCACAGATCTAAGAGAACAGCATCATCTAGTGCCTCTAACGCTCATTATCACTTGGTGTCTGAGACTTGCCCAGCTGCCATTATTTTATATCCCAGTATCAATGTTCAGTTAAAACAGCAATTTTTTAATAGCATAAGGAAGACTTCAGTCTCTGTAAGCAAAAGGCTTCATGTAGGCTGTGAGCCAGCCATAATTCCCATTCTATCTCCAGTCAGGATGGGGTCTAAGTTGCTCTTTTTTTCTCTCTGTGCTACACACACAGTTGTTTTACGTTTAATCTTTCCTAAGTTACGAACCATCCTCCTATAGTTATGTTTTTTTTTTTTCTGAAAATTACACCATAGATAGCAATTCGGACTTGATAGAGAAGAGCAGCAATTTTTTTTTTATTCCACAATGGAAGCAATACAAGGCTTTGATGATAATTATTCCTCTTGTACCTTCCATGATAAAGGAAGCCTTTGACTTGCCCCTTGCAGGTGAAGCTGTGCTGTTTTACCATTAGCGAAGTGATGTCAGATTGATGATTTCTAGGTTAGTACTGTGTCATTTCGTTTAAAAATATTCAAAGGAAAAAAATGGAAATTCTTTCAAGATCAAATACATATACTGCCTCAATGTTGCCAGTATTGAATTTCACTTTCATATTTTTTTCTTCCCGGTGAGGGCTGGTGTCTTCTGTTTAAAATTTAATTGTTACTTAGTCACTCCTCAACTGTGGCAGCCAGGGCATATTCAAGTTGCCAACAAATTCATGAGCTACCAGAGACACATTATCAGCATGCACCGCTGCTGCTGGCTGCACAGATTACCACCTGCAGGAGGCAGAGCCTGGTGTCTCTGGAAGACAGCAAGTTCCTCAGCACCTGCCTGTCTATGAAGCTGTTGTAGAGCCCACACAGCAGAGACCGCCCTTAATTAACGTTTCCTTCACAGGGTGGAGATGTTGATGACACCCCCTCAGTGATGTTACACCACTTCATAAATGTGTGGACAAAGCTAACTGCATTGATGCTTAACAGAGGAAGGGCTTGATGGAGTGATAATTACCATTCTTTCCGTCATGTGGGAAAGGGTCCGTGGAGGAGTTGAGGTTTCTGAAAGTGGAATTCAATAGCGAGTAGGAAGCTTGAGTGTCCTAAACAAGGAGAGTAACAAGATGGAAAACCAGTGACAGATGTGGTTATCCATGGATAAAAGAAAGCATGCAAGGGCGGGAGAACTAGAAGAAAGAGATGAAAGGCAGTCTGTGGGGGACAAGCTAATTTCCAGTAAGGAAAGCATTTATGCATTCCACAGTTACAGTGACTGTAAGAATCCTCAGCAGAATGTGTGGTGGCACATGCCTTTGATCCCAGCACTTGGGAGGCAGAGGCAAGTGGATCTCTGTGAGCTCAAGACCAAAGTTCTGTATGAGTTCCAGGGAGACCCTGTCTTAGAAAGGGTTGGAGGGAAGGAAGAGGAAGAGGAAAAGAATTCTCTCTTACTGTGATTGATTTATATGTTGTCTGGTGGCTTGGGTGGCTAAAACTGAACCAAAGTGTCTTTCATTCATTTCTGTGACAGTCATTTATCAGGCACTTACACACTGAATACTTCCAGCATTGGACTTGCTTTCAGTGTCTTCCTTCATACAAAGGGCAGGTGTCTCACATGCATTTCCTTGATTTTTCTTTCTTGGGTATTGGGGGGCAGGGTATATCTTAAAGCCTCTTCTGAAGCCACAGAAGTAAAGGGATCACCAGGTCCTTTCCATAGGGATGGAAGTCCCATTCATGAGAGCAGAGCCCTGTAATGGGAGCACTTCCCAAAGGCCCTGCCTCTCGGTGCCATTCCGCTCCTGGGGATTAGGCTTCAACAGATGACTTCTGGCAGCACAGATAGCTGAATTGTAAAGGAGCTGTGGAAGCCATACAGGGTTATAATGGGCCCCAGCTCAGGGGAGACAGGGAGAGCGCCAGTGCCATGGAGGAACAATATCCATACACAGGTTGTAAGTCACGCACGTCATGGGCAAGAACAAGACTTTCCTTCTTAAGAGCAGAAGAATGCTTAAGCACAGAGTCTCCTGGTGCCTTTGATATGATACCTAGTGACGAAGTATATGGATATGACAGATAGAACAATAATGACTAATGGCCAGGTGTACTATGGTGATGTGACAGGGAGAACAAAACGATCTCAGACAGTTGTTTCCCAGATACCCACCAGTTTCCTGCTTAGGCGGTGACGGTCTCATTCCTACTTTGAATGATATGGTGGGGCCTTCGACATGTATGCTAAAACATAAATGGGTTAAAATACAAAATTATCCTCCCATGAAGAGATTGAGTCTTATATTTCCCCTAATGAAGATGATCCAGTGGTATAAGTATTCCGGTCAAGGTCAAGTAGAATGCTTTCAGGCTAAAAAGGCAGCTGGTCTGGCATTTGACTAGCAATCTACTCGCAGAAACTGCAGGATTTCTGACAGAGGCCTTAACTAACCTAACGGAGAGTGTGTGGGTCAAAATTCGCTTTCAATGAAAAAAAAGGTGCTTTTTGAAGTTTAGCAGATAAACTACAATGTCACCAGCATTTCAGTCACACTCAGCCCCCAGGGCAACTTGTTGCCTATAGAAGAGCTAATGTTGCTGTCCTTCAAAAGTAGGGGAAGAAGCCCAGGGGAGCCACCTTCCTCCCAAAGGAAGCAGACACATCCTGAACCCATTGCCTTTGACACCCCTGGAAGCTATTTCCTCAAAATTCCTTGAAAGGCAGCAGTGTACTGGGTTTCGTTGACGAGTTGCCTGTAAACACAGCCAGGACACAGGATGCTATGCAAACCCATGCCTGAGCTCCCAGTGTGTGCCAAGGAGCGGTCACTGGAAGGGTCTGCAACAGCTCTGTGCTGTCCTCTCGGCTTTACTCTAGCAACTGCCAACCAGCACTGTCCTCCGCATCTCACGTGCTGCTGGCCTAGGCTTGGGTTACAAGCACCTTTCTCTCTCCTGTTTCACGTGCACCCAAGTGTCGCATGCTGGTACCTGTCTGAAGAGGCTGACGACATGGCAGGTTCAGGGCACTGAGAGGTGAAGGGAACTCCAGAAGCAAGCACCCCACATCTTAAGCAGCTCCAGTCACGCAAGCTCAGAAGCCTGCTCTTTAATTGACTTGACCAATGTTTCTCCTTTTGTGAGGAAAAAAAATCCCTTCACTCTATATGTGAAGTCCTCGGGCCCCTCTGTGAGCTACAATGCTCAGTAGATGAACATTATGGTGATTGGTAATTGTACAAGCGCTTCGCAAACATCAAGTGCTTCATAAAGTTGAAATGATACTAAATTCAGTGACAGGTTTACAGGCCTGAAGGCCTGCATACTCTCTATGCAGATAGAAACCAAAAAAAAAATGTATTACATTTTTATTATTTTTAAATTCCTGCTGATTTCCCAGTATATCCAAGATTATGATGAGCATGTAAGTTTGCTCTCAGTCTTCAGACACAGCATTTGAGAAATCTTTCTGCCTGCATCTTTGGTTCCCACAAATGTCACTCCTCCAAGATGCCTCACTGTGACATGGCCCCTGTGACATGGCCACCTTTGGCCTTCCTGCAAGGAGCTGATGTCCTCTGGCTGGCTAAGGCTTCCCCTTCCTGACCCAGCCTTGTCAGGAATGTTTGTGTTTCCAGTAGGAAATGCACCTAAATTCCTGCTGAGCCTGTTTCTCTGTGAGCCCAGTCTGTTGCAAACATCTAAGAAGACTGGGGGCTTTGGGAGATTTCAGTTCGAGATTTTTCAAACGTCTCTTCTGGACTCATAAGTAGGTCTCGCAATCAGTTTGGTAGGTTCTTACCCAGAAGTTTTTAATACATCAGAGTACATTGCAGAATTAGAAATAAATATTATTTGTGTCGCTGGTGTCAGGGCATGCATGTGTTTGTGCTTGGGCTGAAAAAATATGAAAAAAAAAAAGACAAACATCATTCCTTGAAGTGGTCAGAAGTGGTCATGTTCAAAAGATCCTGAATGCCTGAGCTCTGTTGGCGTTGTGGCCTGTTGTGCCCTCGTGCAGAAATTCTCAGGCTTTTCCCCCAATTGTTTTAAGTTGTCAGCAAGTTGGAGAAGTTGCTATACAACCTCAGAGGAGAGCCCTCATCCCTTGGTTTTAGAAAAGTACAGAGTTGATGCCTTTGAGCTGGACTGGGAGAGGAAGGTAGAACTTGACAGGTTCTGGGATGGGGAGGATGGGTACAAAGCGCAAGTTAAGGTTCTGACTTCTTGGATACGAAATACGAAACCTCAGGCTCCCTGCCCCCTCCAAGCCACGCTTTTTTAAATCCATTAAATGAGCACAGTCACATGTGTCCTACACAAAAACTACAATGTCCAACTGGAGCGAGCGAAATCCGTATAAGTCAAACGAACACTAGGTGTGCTCACTGTCTCCAGGCAAAGCCACATTCAGAGAGAAGACAAGAGGGGCAAGCGTTATGTGTGCTTGGCAGGAAGTGAGAGTTGCAGCCTGGCACACTGAGGACTGGCCAGTAGAAGAGACTCTAAGGAGCCTTGTTCAGTGAAATTTGTAAAGAGCCTGAGCTCTGAGTCCTGGGGGATTTGTCTGAATGCAATTTGGGAGACAATGAAGAATCAGGAGCTACATCCAAACAGGAATGACAGAAGCTGCTTTTAGAAAGATTGACCTAACACTGATTTGGGAGAAGTCACGGGGTACCTAATTATGGCACTTACAACGGGAAGAGACAGGAAAGAGGCAAGAGCTAGGAAATTGTTGCCTTCCATCCTCAGGATTGGGTGTGGTATTTGTGGGGACGCCAGAGCTACAGAGAGAAAGAGCCAGGCTGTAAGGAAGCAGGGGTCCAGGTGACCATAGGTGTCCACTTGGATGACACGAGTCATAGTCACAGACTAGGGGAAGGACACTAAGAGGTGAAGCCCCCTCTCACCCAGGGAGACTCATATTTGAGGAGCTCACGCTGAGCCAGATCTTGAGAAGAAGCAAGCCGCTTGCCTCACAGGTGGTATTCTCTAGTGAACTTGCTCTCTCCCTTCCTGCAGCTCTCTTACAGAGGAGCACTCCACAGTTAACACCCTGCGCGGAGAAGAGGCAGAACATTTATTTCAGTATTTTGCGCTAATTTGGTCTCATCAACTTGTCTTCTGTCTGCAGACCTCACTGAAATTCACCTCAGGCTAGCTCATGTTATGAATAGGCACGGCTGCACCACATCCTCCCAAGCCAAGTTCAGACTCATTAGCCTGAGGCAGCACAGCATGAGTCAGACAGCTCGGTTCACACCATTGGCACTTACCAGCTATGTGATGTGGGTGGAACCTCTTGAACTCTCTGGACCCTGATCTTTAAAATAAGGATGATGACAATGATAATCTCTACCTTGCAGGGGCTAGGTGAGACTCCCACGGCTGTACTCAGCATGTGTAACAAAGAGCTTAGAGGATGGGGGTGAGCTGTTATTACTCAAGGGCATGAATTGATATTGCTTCCCCATGGTCATCCCATAGCCTTTCCCTTTTTCTATAGAAGAGCCTTCCTAGGCTCTGTCCAGTGGCA
This sequence comes from Mus caroli, assembly GCF_978045245.1. Lineage (NCBI taxonomy): Eukaryota > Metazoa > Chordata > Mammalia > Rodentia > Muridae > Mus > Mus caroli. The sequence continues at coordinate 93,973,626 of NW_028227266.1, forward strand.
GTAAGTATTCTTACTGCCCTTCTGCTCTCTGGATACAATGAAACCCAGCTACATACTCTCCCAGCAAAATATCTTTGTTTTATCTCAGCTTGCTTTGGAAAAGAAGACCAACACTCAGAGATGAGACTACTTGCTCTAGTGTTTCAAGAGCTGAGGACAGAGTATTGGAGGGAGGGAGGGAGGGAGGGAGGGAGGGAGGGAGGGAAGGAAGGAAGGAAGGAAGGAAGGAAGGAAGGAAGGAAGGAAGGAAGGAAGGGGTGTGTTTGGCTGCAGGCAAAAGAGTCCTGGGGTCACTGGCTTCCTCTGCCTCACCACCTAGTAGAATACTGCCCATATTTTCTATCATAAATTGTGACTGTAACCATTATATATACAAGTGCCTTTATTCAAGTGAATAGAATGCCCACTGTAGGAAAAGTCAGGTGTTTCCCAAATAGAACAAAACTCATCATATTCAAGACCATGCAGTTTAGCTCCAGAGGTTTCCAGCAGCAAGATATGGGGTCAGGGGATCAGGCTTCCATTGCAGGCCTTGCCGGCCATGTGATCTTGAACCAGTCATTCAAGGACCCGTGTCTTTGTCAGTTAAAGGAAGCTCCCTCCTTGTTCTTCTGCTACAAAAGCAGCCTCCCAAACCCAATTCAGTCTGCGTGCAAGTTTGTGTAAGAAGTGTCACATCCTGAAAACCCACGTTTTACATTACCTTCTCCATGGTTTCAAGAGGCTTGGAAATTAGAGCTGGTTTTAGTTTTTCATCCAAAGCCACACTGTAGAGTTTCTGTGAGATTAAGTCCTCTTTTTAGCCAAACTAAAGCTACTTATTTCAAAAGGAATAAATATTTCTATGTGGTTTTATTTGAGCAGCAAAAGAAGGCTCCTGTTATCCATTATGTGTTTGAAATCTTTCTTCCAGAACTTAAGGGGTATTTGCCATATGTTTATCCTTACAAATTCAATAAGATGTAATAGGTCTGTTTGATGGCATGTACTGAACAGGTGTGCCTTCCTGGGCTACCAGGAGGCAATTGACACCTTAACTTGATGTAATTTGGTCACAAAAATCATGCATAAATTATGCACAAAAAATGCATAAATCATGCATTTCAAAATATGAAAGGGCATGATATAAAGTCCAGCATACTGCCCTAAATAGCTGCCTAACTTCAGACAGTGCCCAACATGGCCTGCCTTTCCCTTCCTTCTCAAAGAAACAGGAAAGTAGCCTTGCCTCTCTCCTGAGAAGTCCCAAACGCGTCATCTAATCTATGAGGCTCTTTGGATTGATTGTCGCCTTACAAATGTATTTTTCCCTCAACTTTGCCCCATTCAACAATCATTTCCAGGACAAATCAGGAGCTGTTCGCTCCACATTACCCAGAGGCACATCTCCAACATTTGGGAAAAGGGCTGAAAAGACAGCTGTCCCCTACCAATCAGGGTGGCTGTGGATGGAAGACAGACAATAACAATGCTTGGTAGCCTCTCTGTCATACCACAGACCAGGAGCAACACTGGATCCTAAGAGGTAGATACACTGAGACTCAGAAAAGCTAAGACTAACCTCTGGGACCAGGACTCCCTTTTTCAAGGGCCATTTCCCTGTCCTACACTTTGTAACACTAGACTTCAAAGACACATAGTTTCCATTTGATTGCTGATTTAGCCTAAAATGGTGGTGTTTTCTTTGAATGAATTCTCTTTGAGGAATTGTTGTTTCGTTTTTCCCATTATCTGCTTTCTTCAAATAAATATCACCTTAGCTTCCCTTCTTATCTTTTTAATTATTCCATTTGTCGATATAAACAAAACTGTGTGGGTTACCTTCCTACCCTCCCACCTGGTTAGCCAGGCAGAGAGCTCCTTTCTCCATGGAAGCCCTCAAGACTCGGCAGCTATGCTTGTAGAAAAGGATGCTATGATGCTCAAGGGGGTTCCCTGCAGAGGGGAACCGGATCCCTCATCTCAGTTCACACACCAACGTGTTCGGGGATTCCTGCAGCTGCATCAGCTCTGTGGTTATGGCACAGGTTGGTCCCTGAGCGGTTAGGTTAAACCATTTCTTTTTATTTGAGGTCTGGTTGGTAAGTAGAAATGACTGGTTGGTTGCCTCTCTGGGGAGAGGGGATTAGACTTGATATTAGTCATCATTTGAAGAAGAAAATTGGGGACTCTGCTAAAACATGCTGTGAAGTCTGACTGTAAATTATCTCATTACTATTTTTCTATTGCTTTCTATGTAGCGAATGCTCCATTACTTCTCTAATTCATCTTATCTACATGTTTTTATAAAAGTAATGTCAAAAGGCCGCATAGTTTAGAGGAAGGAACAACACTCTAGCATGAGCAAAAGCTCTGTTTTCCAGCATCATGAACCCATTTTCTCTGGCAGTTAGCTCAGATCTCTTTTTCCCAGGGATGACAGACAAACGGGGAGGACCCTGCTTGAGCAGAGTTTGGTTATTGTATTCGTCCTTCACCTCTGCTTTCTCCTAGCCTGGACAGCAACTCTCCCAGACAATGCCTCTCTTCTTACTTGGTCAAGGGAAGAGGAAAGACAGGCTTTTCCGACAAGCTTCTTCTGCACCTGGCGTATCAGAAGAAGTTCGTATTCACATAAGAAGAGGCCTTAGCCTGGACTTCCCTGGTTTGTTTGTCTGCTCTTGGGCCTCCTGCGAACCTGAGGGGAAAGGAAACTGTTGAAAGTTGGATAGTTTCTCTTTCTCATTTATTTTAATTCCAAAAGAAATTCTTTGTACTCAGTGCCTAAAAAACACAAGTTGCAACTTTCAAAGGAACATATGCTTTCCCTCGCCTGCCTGTGTTAAAGGCACCATGCCAGTAAATGAGGCCCCTCTTCTAGCTGATAGAGACCCTGGCTCCCCAGCACAACCCTTCCCCCACGTTCCTCTTTGCCCAGGTGGGACTCTGCTTCTCCATTTCACAACAACCCTGCAGATGCTCCAGACCCCTCTACCCATGCAGCAACATTCCTACCCTTTGTTTCCTGAGCAACCACAGCTTGGTTGGGTTAATGTCCTAAACTCAGTCTGAATGGTTGTACTAGGGAGCCGCATGCATGTAAAGCCTGGCTTCTGCCTTCCATACAATGGTCGGATCATCGACCTCTAACAGACCCACCACCCCCCACTCCACATCTCATTACCTTGTCATCAATGACTTCATAGCATATCCCGAGTCCTCTGACTTCTCACTCTGAACAACTGAACTTGCCTCTGCCTCACAGAGAGTGCAGAAGATATTGAGTGGGAGCTGCTCCCATAAATCTGTCAAACATCGAAACCAATCAGCTTCTACCCTTTTTCCTTTCTTCTTTAGTCAACCTTCCAACTAAGTCTTCTGAAAATAACTTTTAAATGCGTAAGTCCTAACTGCTTAACAACGATGACATGACTAAAACCCTCCGGTGACTTCACAACCCCTCACAGGTCACCGTCTCTTCCTGGTCAAGGCCTCAGAACTTTGATCTTACAGACTACTCATTTGTTCTAGCTGCTAAAACTGCTACCTGGCTCCCCTCTTTCCCAGTGAAGCTTGTAGGTACTCAGGGGCCACCGCTTTACCAAACAATGGGTTGCTTACTCCCGGCTCTGTTCTGATCTGTCTTTTAGCAGCAGCTGATACTGTTGATTGTTGGTGCCCTCCTCATTCTTGTAAAGTTCTTATCCATGTCCTCCAGCTTTGTACTGTTTGGACATTTTCCACCAATTTTATGGACAGGCATTTCCAGGCTCATCTTCCTTTGTAAAAGTGTTTGTTCCTTTGTTTGTTTTAAGTACAATGTGTGTGTGTGTGTGTGTGTGTGTGTGTGTGTGTGTGTTTGTGTGTGTGTGTGTTCAGAAGCATGTATGCCCCACTGCACCTTACACTGAACCCAGATCATCAAACCTGGTGGCAAGCGCCTTTTTGCACTGAGCCATCTCACAGATGGAAGCTTGCCTTTCTTTGTCCTAAATGTCAGAGGCAACTATGCTTCCTTAAAGATTTTCCTTTCTTACTACTCAAGGCTCTGTCTTTTCCTTCTACTCTTGGATTAAAACATCATGGAAACCAAAATGACACTTCAGGTATCCCGCCACCAAGCTCTGACTCTCAGCTGCACTGGCTTGGGGCCCATCACACAGGCGCATCACAGCCATTTCCCAAGCTGATCTCAAGAGTTCTCCTCCAAGCCCAATCCATATCCAGTCTTCCATCCATCCTGTTATTGAAGGAGATGTTCAAGAGTTTTCCGGGTACTCTTCCTCTCGTCTGACTGTTATACAAGTTGTCGTTTGCCCTTGTCATCAGGATAAATACTTCAGAGTGCTGTAATTATCATTATCTGGCTGGCTTTTTTCTTTTAAAGAACAACACAATACTCCCACCCCTTCCCGATGCACTAAAACAAGAAAGTAGTAAGACTGGGGAAATTATGTAAGTATAAAAGACTATGCAGGACCAGACATGTTTGGCACAAAGGAAAAAAAAATCACATTCCAGGAAATATGTTGTTGCTGTGGTTGTTGTTGCTGTTATTGCTGTTGTTTTTTCAGACAGAAAGCTAGTAATAGGTACCATTCTTGTTGCTCCCTAAATATTAGAGTCACCAAATTACACAGAAACAGGCATAGGACCCCAATCTGCATCAAGAATTTCAAAAAGCCAATATGGATTACTGTCTTGCCATTGTGAATACATATACCCCTTATATTTGGTGGCATTGTAACAGATTTTTAATGTTAATATCCTGATCATTAAATCTTATAAATGAGATGTTCACATTGGATTTTCCAAAAGATCTATATTGTGGCCTATAAAAGAGACATTTCTTAATATATATGAAAATATTATCCTTTGCTTTGAGCAAAGAGCACTATACAGCTAGAATAAATATTTGCCCCCATTCTCTTTAAGTCCTGACGGTTTGTGTAGTAGTAAAGAAAACATATTCCTTCACAAAGCCTCAAGAGAATGAAAAGAGTTTCAATTGTTTGGGAAATAAATGGTACATTTTTGCAAATAATCTCTTGTACCATTATTGAAAGCTCAGTGTGCACAGGCACTTTCCCAAATAATATGCTTCCCTCTGCCAGTATACAGAGCACCCTTCGGTTAATGCAGACCGTGACTAATTGTGACCTGAACAACAGATGACATCAGAGAAAACAAGCATAAATTATCCCAATATGAGGTGTAAGTGGATCTATCCATTGAGCGAAGCCAATTTTCATGATTTTTCTCCCTGCTGTCATTTTTTTGTAAGTAATCATTCATTTAAACAGTGTCCAACACAAAAGCTGGAATCATAATTGCGGGAGTTGTATGGGTTTGATGGGTAAGCCATCCTTTCAGCCATAACTTGCAAGCAGAGCCAGCTATCGATCACTACCCCTTTGAGCGGTGGCTGTCACCCTTCCTAAAGCTGCACCCCTTTAGTACAGTTCCTCCCTTGTGATGTGGTGACCCCCAACCATAATATTATTTTCACTGATACTTCATAACTATAATTTTGCTACTGTTATGAATTATAATATGATTGTTTTTAGAGAGAGCGGTTTGCCAAAGGGGTCTCTGCCCACATTTTGAGAGCCTCTAGTTAAGATGGACTATTTCTCAGATCTCTGCTCATAGACAGAAAGTCCCTAGGCCGTAAAGGCAGCATGGGTTAAACTCTTCCACCCACCCCACCCCCAGGAAGCAACAAAGCTCTTCTTTCGTTTTAAGTGTACAGAAAGCAAACAAAAAAGGCTTCCCTTTTTAGATAAACGCCTTTGACACCAAAACAGTGACAGACAAATGACCCAAAAGCCCCAGGTCCCAGCAGAAGGTCTTCATCATGAAGGGACATAACTGGGAATCCCACAGCTGTCTCTAGTATTCTGCTACTGCAGCCAACACCACATATGTCATTGGCTTGACCAAGGCCCACTCATGGCAGCCCTTGCCTAGATGTCGAAAATTACTTTTGACCCCCTCTCCAGTTACATGTTGGCAGAACATCTTCTTCTGAGAATGGACTTACCCCCCACCCCTTTGTTCCCATACTTTGCTAGGAAAAGAAAAGAATTTTAAAAGACTGCACACCTGCTCCTGGCAGCTCCACCTAAAAGGAAAGAAAATCAAAAAGACTTTCATATTTCCTGCCACTCACATGTCCCTGTGCTTGTGACCACACAAAGTCAGTCTCCTGAACCAAGGATGAAAACAAGAGAAAATATCTATAACTTCTCCTTGTGTTGTGTCTATGGGGTCCACTACACAGTGGAATGATCTATTAAGGTTAAAAAGCCTTTGCCTCCTCTGCTGGGTGTCTAAACTGTCCATATCAGTCATTTTGGTGAATTAAAAAAAATAAAATAAAATATTAGAAAATAGGATAGTTGCAGATTTGAGCACTCCAAAGTGACAGTGCCATGGACAGCAGTAGCATCTCTTGTAATATTGCAGTGATTTTTCTATTGCTAACATTTGAGGCGTATGTTACCTAGCATCTGAGGAGTGCTTTGACAGCTTGCTCACAGAGAGATGAGACGGGAAGAGGGAGCAATCTTCTCAAGAATAGGCAAATATTTCCTTGCGTAGATGTACACACATGTGTGGCCTGCCACTTGACTCCACAGCAGACATGCTATCCCTAGCCTGCATGATTAAAAATAGATCTCTCAGTGGGGGGTTTTGCAGCTCATTTTCAGCCTTATCCAGCTTTTGAAATCAGGTGGTATCTTATGACAAGGTGTGTGTGTGTGTGTGTGTGTGTGTGTGTGTGTGTAGTTTTTTTAAGCATTGCTCACTTTTAGCAATTTGATTAAGTTAATCTTGCAAATGCTGGTTGTGGGCAATCTGGCCTTGAAGGTTGTCTTAGCTGTGGACATTGATCTCGTTGCCCAGGGGCACTGACTGTGTATCGAAGCTAGTCAAATACTAGCTCAGGAAGGGTCAGTCACGTACTTGATAAGCTTCCAGCTCAGTGGCTTCTGGATCAGAACCTGGTTGGATCAGACACGCCAGCCTTTGTTCCAATAATGGGTCTCCTCCTCCAAAGGTATCCAGCTGACCGCATCCAAAAGGCTTGGCATATTATAACAGAGTATTAACGATGAGCCACGGAACTGCAGTTTCATCCATCATCATTGTCTGCCTCCTCCTAGGTACAAGCAGAGCTGGGTCCCCTACAGAATGATGTCCTAGGACACACCCTTCCCTCCAGAGACAGGTTTCCCAGGATCCAACACAGCTCAGCTTTTAGTGCCCTTCAGTTACATGTGTCCCTCTTAAGGAGATTGTGTTTGTTTTATATTCAAAAGTGTGAGTTGTTTTTGTTAAGAGAAAACTTATAAATTGGGTAGTCTTCAGGATCTACTGTATTCCTGTCCATGTGAGTACAATCTGGGAGAAAAATCAGGCAATGTACAATCTATAACATTAATTCTTATAACAAATCACAATTGTAAAGGCTCTCAATTCCTGCATGGCATTGTTTTCTGCACTTGCCTGTCAGTGTGCTTTTAGTAAATGGATAATTTTTCAATGTGTTGGAGAAAGGTTGAGAAATTCTTTGTTTAACTTTCAAATTTGTATCCTGTATTAACCCCCTTCACATCTCTTTGCAACCATTCTGTAGAGCTTTCCCTATTTGGCACTAAGGCAAGCAACATGTCAGCTTCTGAAGGGTGTGTTTAGAATCATAGATAGGAAATAACAATTATTCCAGTACCTTTCATTCTCCCATCAAAATGTACATTATACAGTCATGGCCTAGAATGAGCCTTCTACCGCTCCTCTGCAACCCATTCTACTGAATTGATTATTACTTCTATAAACTTCTAGTGGGTTCCCCAGACAACAGGCATCAGGGACTCCCACTCTGGTCCAATCTCAGATATACATTTCCAAGTCTGAAGTTCACAGGAGCTAAGCATCCCTGAGCCCAACTGCTCCAAAGAGCCTGCACGGCAGAGGCTCTAAAGAGCAGTGGGAAGGATCCTAATTAAAGAAAATTGCTTCCCAATCATACCAAATTAATGCTGCCCTGAGACACCCTCAGAGAAAAGAATTTATTATATTTACTGGAAGTGCCAAAAGGTATTTGGGCAGACTGTTCAGCCTTAAGGATAATGAGTGAGTCAGTCTTCAGAATTTTGTTAAGGATTTCTTCAAGAACTTTCTTAAAATCAAGAGCCCTTTTAAGTTTTAATTATGATTCGGTTACCAGTGCAGAAGTGCTTAAATTCAGATGGGTCTTACTGAATAAAATATGGCTAATCGAATAAAGCCATTCGTCATGGTGACCAACACCTCTCAATACATTTTCTTCTTTGAGTTCCTCACACTAACCCATATATTCTCTAACCTTAGAGCAAATGAAAGGACCCTGGTAAGGGTTTCAAGGCCTTAAGAGAATGCTGAGTGAGTACAGAGGGACCAGAGCAGAAGGCCTTTTCTGAGTTAGTTGTGAATACAGACTGATGAATATAATAAGGAAGGTAATTAATGTGAGCTACATCCAAGAAAGGGTAGGGAGTCTGCGCCCCTTGGCAGCAGGAACCCCGAAGAAGGTGAAGAAAACCATGGGAAACCTACCAGAGACCCAGCTGGCACCTCTGTGAGTCTCTCCAAGACTTCACTGGCTACAGCGTGACTGAAGAGTATACCATCTGGCTTTCCATTGAGAAATTGCAAGTGTCCATTAGTGCCTGTTTCCTCTGAACTACACTCTACAGGCCCACTGTGTTTGGCCATGGCAGGCGCTCCAGAAATACCTACTTAATGTTTAATCTGCAAGGGATGAAAAGAGTCCTTCTGTTCCATGATAGCAGAAACTCCAAGGTATTCCAAGGAAAGACTTGCTGTGTTCCAGGTGGTGGGCATTGTCTTCTGACTGTTATTCATTCTTTTACTGATTTGTTTCCTTGGCACTTAACTTCTGTGGTTTGGCCTGGTTGTGTACAGAATCTGGAGCCTAGAGCTGTATTAGGTTGGTCAAGCATGAAATTATAGTCTGTTAGCAGTTGGCAATGCACAAGAATGAACAGGAGACTAAGCATGACCCAACAGTACCGGGGACTTCCAACATGGATTTCTAAGTCACTTATTATTATTCTGTTTACAGTGTCACTATGCAACAAGTTTCCATATTGTATCCTCTGTGCTTTTGAGGTTTCAACTTTGTAACAGTCTTTGCTTTTTAAGCATGTCGGTTAACACCCTTTGGAAGCTATGATTGTGGCTAGCACAGCCCACCATTCAGAAAAGCATCATCCTTTTGCAGAAGCGTTTGTCACTTCCAGAGTGCTATTAATAACTTGAAGAACCCAGCGGATTGAGCAACAGTTGCTAACACCAAGCCTGGGAATGGGACTGAGTGCAGGCAGGCTCAGATGCCCACTACACATTTCTAAGTGGTGTGGCAGTATGGTGCTCTGGAACACTTCGAGAACGTTAGAGAAAAGGAGAGTAATTCATTCACATGAAGGAGCAAAGTGGGTGTCAGTGCAGGTGAAGGGGTGTAAGGTAAAGAGAGCCGGAGAAGGAAAGGATTGCCATCCATGAGTCTGAAGTGAGCAGCCTGCAATTCAAACAGAGAAAGCCCCCAGACCCAGCCCTGAGCTCTCACAGGTGAGCGAGCTGGAAGTTACCCTTCTTTCCTTTCAGCCTCTCACTTCACACGAAGCTGTGCAAATCACAATTAATTACCCAGGAAAGGGATGCCAGACAATGCATACTAGTAGAGAAGGATGCTGGAGGGTCCCTCTCCCAGGACCCTCCACATCAGGAGGCAGTGCTAATGAGGAGACTGTGAGACAGAGTAAGGTGGAATTCCAGGGGACTCACAAATAATTACTAGTGATGACTGAGAGGAAAAACCTTCAGTTGTAGCATAAGCAAAGCAAAATACCACGCCTCGGGCTGTCAGTCCACAGGGGGCTTTGTGTGAGAGGCAGCAATAAGATTTAAATATTGCATCTGAAGGGTCCCAGATTTCTCAACTTCTTCTTGTCTATAATTCACCAGCAAACCAGCAAAGCTCGATAGAGAACAGAAGCAGAGGCGGCCTCGGTTTGCATGCTATGCTTTCGGGCTGTAGCACAAACAGTGGCATGCCTTTGTAGACTGTCTATTTTAAAAGCAGGATCTGAACCCCTGGCTCTTCATTTAACACCTGTGGGATCTGAGCAAGTTGTGTTTTCAAATCTGCGGTTTCAATTATTCAATGTGGGAGCAGTGCCCCTTCACAGAGGTGCAATGTGGAGCAACAGGGCTGGATGCACCACCCATAATTCACTCTCATGATCCCTAGGCTGCTCTGGGTTGTTCTAGCATAAAAATTGCCCATCCATTCCTATTCTTCCTCTGTTCAGTAGCTGCTGTGGGTATAAACAAGCACCTTGGAGGCCATGGGGTACAGCCAGCTATGTCGTTATTTTAAACAAATCATTCTAAGATGTGTGTGCACGCGCACCAAGATCTGCACGTTTATTTGAGGGAGAGTTCATCAGAGTATAGAATTAGACCCAGCTGACTGGCTGCCATCTTGTTCACTCCTCCTCTCTCTCCTTCCCTCTCTTCTTCCTCCCCCTCATCTCTCCCTGGGAGTCACAAAGGTGTTTTTAAATATAGCCCTGCCCTGTCTGCTTATCAGTTTGACACAGAATAACATAAAGACAAAATCAGGCCCAAACTGATATCAATGATTTTGTACAAATGGAAACATTGCAGAAAGCAGAATGTAGTTTTACTTACAATGAAGGATCTTAAAATGGACTTAAGCCCGGCCATGCTACATCCATAAGACTGACATAGCAACCAATGTGAATGCTTTCTTCTTTCTTGAAACTCTCCAGGTCTCCAGAAAAGGAACCTGGTGGTCCAGTGGGAGTAAAGAAGTGGTTCTACCAAACACACACACACACACACATATACTCATACACGCACATACATACATACATACATACACACTCATACATACACACATACACTCACACATACACACACTTGTACACACACTCATACATGTATACCCATACATACATGTACATGCACACACATATACACATACACTCACACCACACACATACACACATGTACACACACACTCATTCATACACACCAAAACTCACATACACTCACACTCACATGAGTGTATGTTTTAAAAGGGCCTTTGATTTATTACATATTACTTTCATGGGGAAAAAAAAGCCACTTAATTGGTGTCCAAGGGTCCCTCTTTTCTTCATCCACCCTTAAGGCAGGCCATCTGGAAACATGTGACTTTGCACCAAGGGCCACAGCTAGTTGCACACTGATCCTGACTTTCAAAGCTGCTCCTATGCTAAAGAGAAAACACAGGTTTCAAGTGAAAATGATGTGAGAGGCCAAGGCCTCCATAGGCTGAGGCTGCCCTCCCCATTCTGTAGATTCCAAGAACCTTCCTCAGGTTCACAGAGCTGACTCTTGGGGCCTCCAAGGCAGAAAGGCTCCAGATGCCCACGTACTTGTTTAGAGATCAGCTCACTTGTCTTACATCTAAACACTGGGTTTCCAGCTGTCTGGAGGAAGGGCTAAGAGGTCTGTATTGTTTAACCTGTGCCAGGGGGATTTTGCTATAAAATCTACCAGAAAGTCCAGGAAAAATCCAAGCCCTAAGGAGATGCCTTGACACGTTCAGGCATAGCCTGCCTGACCCAGGAGCTTCATGAATGACCAGATCAGATAAATCAACAGTTCTCAGCCTTCAGGGTCATAACTCCATTGGGGGTTAAATGACCTTTTCACAGGGTTTGCATCTCAGATATCTTGTATATCATTTTACATTTAGAGTTATAATTCATAACTATAGCAAAATTATGGTTGTGAAGTAGCAATGAAAATAATTTTATGGTTGGGGTCACTATAACATCAGGAACTGTATTAAAAGGCCACAACATTGAAAGGTTAAAAACCACTGAGGTAAATGAACAGACAAGGGGAGGGTTCTTAAAGCAGGCTTGCTACTGGGGGTGAGCTGGTTGTTCACGTTTCTTCAACCCACTGTTCCCTGAACAGCAGTGACACAGAACATCTTTTCCTAAGCTCCAGAGTCTCTCACATAACTTCTGTGAGTAAGTGTCTCACCCAGTCCTTTGCCCATTGTTTCAGGTGGGTTGTTTGTTTCTGCTGTCTGTTCGTGAGCGTTTCTATAGGCCCTGAATATTAGACTATAATAGCTCTATCTATAGTTTGCAAGCATTTTCTCCCATCCTGTAGCTTGTTTCCCCTTCTGTGGACTGTTTCCTCAACTGTAGAGCTTCATAGTTTGTTATCACATACTTGGCTTGTTTTTCCTTTTATCATTCCTGATGTCAAATCAAAATGTAATTTCTAAGCCCCAAACAAGGCTTTTCTCCTTGTTTTGTTCTTTTCTATGAGTTTTATACTTTTGGGCCTTCATCCACTTTCAGTTTGTTTTCTTTATGGTATGCGATAAGGACTCCACTTCACTGTTTTACATAGCTGTGCTGCTCCTCACAGCCATTTGTCGGAGAAACTGACCTTCCCATTCTATGATCTTGGCACGTCATGGAAGATAATCTGACCATGTACACAAGATTATTTATATTTCTGGTTTCTTTACCCCATTGATCTATTTGCATGCCCTTATGGCAATTCCACACTGTTTTGATCACTGTAGCTTTGAAATGTGTTTTGAAATAAGGCAGTATGAAGGCTCTACCTTTTGTCTTTGCTGTCCATGTCTTGATTACCTAACAGCTCCTCTGATTCCATCTGATAAAAGAATTTTTGGTTTTGGTTTTGGTTTTTCTGAGAGTACCCTTAGCATTTTCATGAGAATATTACTACATTTGTTAGATCAGCTTGTAATGTGGACAGTTCCACTTTCACGATCCTGTCTTCTGACACATGGCAGCAAGGGATCTTTCCAGTTACTTCTGTCTGCATTCATTCTGATCTTGGCCCTTCCCCGTGTTTATTTACTAACATCTTTATCCTTTTTTACCATTTCATTAACAGCACTGAGTTCTTAATTACCTTTCTATCTTACTCATTGTCGGTATATGAAAAGTTAACACATTCGTGCACATTGGTTTTGTATGCTACAACTTTATGATTTAATGGTTGGTTCAAATAGTCTTCTGTAAGATTTTTATTTAAGATCTTCACTGTGTAAACAGTGATCATTTTATTCCTTCTTTTCAAGATGAATCACCTTTCTTTCTTCTTGCTTAATTAATCCAGCTAGGACCTCCATTGTTACTCTGTTCAATAGAAGTGACACAAGTAAACAAGCTTGCCTTAATCCTGAAAACTTGTTTGGCTTTACACATGAAATTATGTGCAAAGTTTTCTAAAATGTATAGCCTTCTGTGCTCTTAACCCCAGCCTAGTGAACCTCTTTTATATAATTTGTAATTATACAAATCTAAGGATACCTTTTTGAGTTAGTGTGTGAGTTACAGTGCTGTGGTGACCTGAAGAGTTTTGACTGATAAAGAAAAGGACTTGGGTCACTTCCTAAGAGAGCCATTGTTACCATGTCCTTTATCTGTCACCATTGCACATATGAATGCTTTAATCCACACAAACATTAAGAGTGTGGAATCACAATTCAGCCCACTTTGTAGACAAGAACACTGAGGTTTGATGTCACAAAGAAAGTCAAGGAGTAAACTGGATCGTGAAGCAAAATCTGTCAGTCTCTGGCATCTATGCTGGCTCTCAGTGAGAAATCACATTCTGGATGTAGGCTGGACCTGGGCTAGCCTCTTCTCTCCCAGAGATATCTATTACTTCTTAGGATGATGGCATCACACCACCTTTGCTAAGGATGTTTCCCAAAACCTAGTAACCAAGGATATTAATCCAACAATCACATCTTTATGCCAACTGTCTGCTGGCTGTGGTAAAGGGTCTGCTTATGGGCCTGGACCTCACTCGAGAGCCAAGTCTGTGGTCTTTGTGATATGTGGTCATGTCACTCTTGGCAGACATGTATGGGATCAAGATTGAATGTCCAGATGATTAAATTAATAAATTCAACTGGTTGACATAACTAAATATTTGACCCAGAGATTTCCCCTGTCCAGGGCAGTCCATCTCACAGCAACTGTAACAAATGCTTTCTTCAGTAAAGAACCAAGGAGAAGAAGCTGGCTCTCTGTGGAGGTGGAAGGGAGGTGCTGCTTCTTCTCTGCTTTCTTTTCTTCCTATAGCATCTGCTAAGGCCCTCTCAGCCAGTGTGGAATCTTGGAAAGAACCCAGCTGGAACGGTTGGGTTCTCTTCCCCATGACAATTTTAGAAGCAGATGCTAAGGAAATGCATGGAGTTTTGTCAAGAGAAGTGAACAATAGCAAATAGACTAAAGGCCCCTTGCTAGAATCCATTCCTAGGGACTGATATGATCTGATGACTGAAGGCAGCAGATTCAGAGTTCAGTACTCCACACTCTGCTGTGTGCCTAGTTCCCAGCATCCTTCATCACTAGCCAGCCATGAAGCTCACAAGCTACAATCACTCCCTTCTCCTGGAGCCCAGGCTGCTCGGCCTTCAGCTCTGGTCAAGAACCAGCCTGTGGCTTTAGACATGGGATCCATCTTGGGTGCTGACTATTTGTGTAGAGACTCCAGATGTTTCAGAAAGAGTAAGAATCAAGCATGGACATGAATAGTCTGGCTACCAACAATGTCCTGCTTATCGGTTCTGATATCTAGACAGACATGGAGGATTATTATTTGGTTCTTAAGTGACATCGGCAAAACAAACCAAAGTTTGCAGGCATCTGTGAAAGATTAAACAAAATGAAGGTGCATTTGATGAGGACATCTTCTTTTGAGGTACAGTGGACAGGAATCACAGTAGGAAAAAAATCACCTCCCAGGACCACAGTATTGTACACACACCAGGAGGAATTGAGACAGCCAGAAAACACTGGAAAGCACTTTATGAGCAACAATGATCTAGTCTTACCCTAAAAGAGATGCTCATGTAATTCATCATTCTTCCAAAGAATTATAACAGTCAGTTGGCAGTTGCAATTGCCCTGTGATCTTGAACAAGTTAACTTAATGTCTCCAGGTCTTTGGATACTTCATCAGTTTACTTCGAATAATAAGTACATGTCCAAAGGATAAAGGTGAGACAGTAATAATCATATGCCTATATATAGTATGCAGTAATAATATACTATAATAATATAATAATCATATACCTGTATATAGGAATAATCATATGCCTATATACAGTATGCAGTAATAATATACTATAATAATATAATAATCATATACCTATATACAGTATGCAGTAATAATATACTATAATAATATAATAATCATATACCTGTATACAGGAATAATCATATGCCTATATACAGTATGCAGTAATAATATACTATAATAATATAATAATCATTTACCTGTATACAGGAATAATCATATACAGTATGCAGTAATAATATACTATAATATAATAATCATATGCCTATATACAGTAATAATCATATACCCATATACAGTAATAATCATATACCTATATACAGTATGCAGTAATAATATACTATAATAATATAATAATCATATGCCTATATACAGGAATAATCATATGCCTATATACAGCATGCAGTAATAATATACTATAATAATATAATAATCATATGCCTATATACAGGAATAATCATATGCCTATATACAAGTCAGTCGACACATAGAGAAATAAGCATCAAAAGCCATTGTTTGGATATCCTCTCAGCATTACCAAACCCCTCCTCATCTTCCTCAACTTGTTCTCTCTTATCTATGAGTCTATATTGAAGAAGGGAAAGATTCCACTAAGTACCTACATAGATACATGTTTTTTGAAGAAAGACTCACAAAAACAGATTGCAATGAGTGA
This sequence comes from Mus caroli, assembly GCF_978045245.1. Lineage (NCBI taxonomy): Eukaryota > Metazoa > Chordata > Mammalia > Rodentia > Muridae > Mus > Mus caroli. The sequence goes on from NW_028227266.1 coordinate 93,989,509, forward strand.
GCACACAGAGCCACCTGGTCTAGATTTTATTTGGATTAAATGTTAAAGAATGGGCCTGGGGCAGAGCCCTGGTTTGGTGTTTAAAACCATCCTGGTGGTTTCAATATGCACCCAAACTGAGAGCCAGTGACTTAAGCCATCAGCTCCCTTCTAATTTTTCTTACTCATGAGTCTCCCTATTCAGTTTCTTCTTTAAGTTACTGCTTCCAGAATTTCCCCAGTCATCAAATCTGACCTTGACACCAGCCTGTTGAAAACCTCAGATTCCTTTGCCTGTAGCAAAAATGCTAACTGGACTTCTCAGTGTGCCACTTCCAGTAAGTTGGTTGTGGTTTCTGTACAATTCTGCAGTGTACAGGTAGCCTGAGCCAGGCTTGAAAGGCCCCCATCAGGAGCTCAGAGTAAAGACCAATGAGGCCTGCCTCTCCAGCATACAGCACTTGAACATGGACCAAAGAGCCTGCACAGACTGTCTCTGAGCCAAAAGCTATGACCCCCATTAGGTTCTTATTGTTCCAACCAGGCATAAAGCCCGAGACCCATGCCTTTACAACTGCCAGCTCCTCATTAGAGTGACCTTGCCCTTTCTTCTTCCAAAATAACCCCTAAGTCTGACTCTAAGACTCAAGCTGAAATGTCACCACCACCACTATCACCATTCACCCACCCACTCACCTCTTACCCCACCACCACCACCAAAGACCTACAACACTCCTGGATATAATCAGCCTCTGTCTCCATCTCCAAGCTGCAAAGTATTTTTCCTTCTAATTGACTGTGCTGTGCCATGTGGTAATGTTCCCTAGTTTATATCTGAGCTGCCCTCCTAGTCCGCTGAACACCGCTGAGAGTGAGTGATGAGTGGAGGCCTTAGGTGCGCATGCTCATCCTGATTCTTACTCGTCCTGGTTCCCAGTGAGTGACTGACACATAGAAGGAGTTCAGAGGGAGCCTGATGAGTGACACGCAGCGTCTGTGGGACCTTCTGCCACCCATCTGCTCCAAGAATCTGGGCTCCTTCTGAGTCATGCATTGCAGTCTGCCAGAGAACCTCCATCTGGAGAGACCTCTCCCCACAGCAGCCTTCCCTTCCCATCGTTAGGCCTGTGTTGTTTCTTATTCAACAGGAAATAATTGAATGCTAGGACTGACGCAAAAATAACTCGGAAGCTATAAAAATCATAAACTGTCTATTAGTAATATTGCACGGGATGCTTTCGGGGAGCGCAGCTCAGCACCATGTGTTTAGCATCCAGGGTCTCTGTGTGCATCATGCAGGCGTGCCTCTCTGGCTGTGTCAAGGCAGCTAGCAGCCCCTCTCTCCAGTGCAGTTCAGTCTCAAGGCTTGCTAGGGGGTCAAAATCAGTCATGTCTTATGCATGTAAAGGAAATGTACTCCATCATCCCAAATTAGTAAATATATGCAGGAGAGAACCTGAAACCCTGGGCTCTCACTCCACCCACCTGAACCCCCTGTATTGGGCTTATACAATACAGAAGGAATTCTGGCCCAAAGAACAGTTTATAAGCACAACTGTGATATTCACAAAGAGTTAAGCTTTTTTTTTTTTTCTTTTTCTTGATTCCTGGTGATTTACTCATTTAAGTCAGTATCATTGCAGAACAGAAACTATTTCAGCTCTCTGCATAAGTGGAATATCTAATAGAGAATTACATTATAATGAAATATGCATTAATGCAAGCTCCATCAAGTACTTCTCATGTTCTGTGGGCATCCAAAAGTTTAAAATGCATATAATCTTATTTTAGTTGCTGTTCAAATGATGGTACGTTGGGTTAATATGCTTAATTAAAAATCATATTCGAAGCATTCAGCAGGGTGGTTAATTCACTATTGACATTTACTATAACATAGTTATGCATGTAGAAGCAGGACAATGGGATATGTCACTGCAGGGTCTGGCAGGATAGAAGGAGGACATTGTGTAGTGTTCACAATACAGCAGGTGCTTGATGCTCGGGGAAATGCAGCTAAGCATGCCCTAAAATAATGGCCATTGATAATAAGTTTTTGGATAAAGAGACACTCTCAGGATGACATGCAGTCTGCTGCCTGTGTTTAGATGACGATTGGTAATCAGGATTGTTTCCTAAACCATGTTCAGACTCCCCATGGGCACACTGCTTGGAGGGTACATCAGTTATCCATCAGCCAATGGTGAGCACTGTCCTAAGGCACATGCTCAATGTGACTGCCATTCTTACACCATTGTTCCTTCACACTGGGCCCCGCCCCCATCATTTACATCCTCCACCCAAACCAAAACCTGATGTGGAGCTCAGGGCCAGGCCAGATTGTTCTTCATCCTAATTTTGCCACCAACATCTTTCAGTATTTTAAAGGCTTTCTCGGGGTCTCCTCTTACCTAACCCCTCTCAAAAACCTCAGGTCCAAACCCAGAACCAGCCAGGGTGAAACACAGCAGAGAGGTCCAGGAGCACCTGAATTGAGTATTTGGCTGGGCAAGAAATACATGGTTTATGTCCTCCCACCAAGGGCTCTCAACCCCGAGCTGAGATGAGAACAGACCAAAGGGGGAACCATGAGATACAAGGGAGAGAAATGAATGGGAACTCCCTAAGCCAGAGAGACCGAGTCCCTCCTCCAGAACCAGGAACCTGAGGCAACAGGAAACACCGGATCAGGTGAGTCTCCCAGTAGACAACTGTGAATCTTACTGGGAATGGTAGCATAATACCAACCCCCACTACACCACCGACAACTAGATGAAACAGTTTAACTGCTTTACTGGTCAGTGGTCTCCAATTTCATGTCAGTAAGGATCAAATGGTACCAAGATGGAGGATCTTCCCAGGCAAACCATACACCTGTCTCATGTGGGCATCTTCTTTCTAAGTGGTGCTACTTACTGTCCTGTCTGAGCGTCTCGTTCTTTTTCTTATGTCCCAATCAAGTCCTTTACTGATATGTCTGCCCTAACCAACCTTCCCCTTTTCCCCTTCTTCTCCCTCTCTCGCTCCCTTCAAGAGACCCTGAATGAGAGGATCTGGAAGTAGCCCCGACAGGAGATTCCCCTCCACCAAGTACAGCATTGGCTTCCATTTGCTTCAAGCAGGGAAGCAGAGCGTGAGCTCTCGGCTCCACCAGGCCTTGGAAATGGCTCCCTGATATGTCTTTTGACTCTGTGATCTTTTCCAAACAATGCCACTCTCAAAGGTCAGCATAAGTGGAAAGTTCAAGGCCCACAGTGGGTGAAAGGTTTCATGTCCACTAATGCCTTTTGACCTGATTTTTACATCAATGGAACATATTGAGGCAAAATCAACAGCGGAATATAAACACCGAGACTCACGGGCAGACAGGCAAAGAAAAGCAGTGCCGTGCAGACAAGTCTATGAGGAGACTGGGACTTCAGTCGAAGTAGTCAGGACGAACATCCTGAACATCTTCTAGCAGCTAAAGAAACACAGAGCTTCTGTAACCTGGGAAAGTTCAAGAAGTTCCCAATGGTGCTCAAGAGTGACAGAAATGACATCCTGGTGGGGACTGGAGGTTCTGATAGCGCAGAGTGCATTGACCTGGGCTCCCAGCACCATGTGGAGCTGGATCAATGTGATAGGAACAGGAGATGGCCCAGGAGGGTCAGGGGCATCCATCCAGACTTCACTGTTATATAGGAGCATGGTTAGAATGGTGAAGACATTCATATGGCTCTTTAAGGTAACCTCTTATACATTCAGGCCCAGTGCTTAAAATTGATCACAATTCAGACACATTTGTGAGGAGTCCCTTTTAGAGATCCCTCCACTAAACACCACCACAGTCTAAACTTGCCATGTGGGAGACCATGACTGTTCAGAAAAGAAGCCCTCACTTGGATTTATCATTGCCCCTTCGGGAGACTGTAGGCTTTCTTTTTTCCATCCTATCAAGAGCCTCTCTCATGAACTCCAGATGAAATTCTACAGTTGCACCTTGCTGGTTCCCCAGTGTACTCTCAGAAAACCTCCAAGAGCCATGTGCACTTGCTTTCCAGTGGAATGAGTCTAAAAGTTCATATTCTTTTAACGAGTATTCTATGCTATGCTGACAGATTCAAAGGGGTCATTATCACTGAGGAAGAAAATATGTGTTCACCATATGGGTGATTCCTACTCCTATTTGTAATCCATGAATAGAAGACAAGAGAGTCTTGTGACCATCAAGTACACAAAGACATAACACCCCATTGAATAAATGAATACTTAGTGCCTACTATGTGCCAGGCACTTTGCTGGTGTATGAATGAAAGATGTAGCCCCCTATTTTCACCCAGCTTTCAGGGGAATAATGTAGTGGGAGGTCAGATTAACAAGACGAATATTATACAATGTGATCATAATTGATGTAACAGGAAAGGAGAAGCTGGGGGCCATGTGAAAGGAGATAGTGAGAGAAGGGTTTTCTGATACTGAGGCGAGAAGGCGGAGTCTCCTCAGGAACTGAGAGAACATTCTAGACAAAAGGCATGGCTGTGCAAAGACTGGGAGGAACAGCCTAAGCACGCTTAAGAAACAGAAACTTGACTAAAATGTAGGAAAAGCCAGTGAGTGAGGAGGGAAGTGTTAAAGGGAAGCCACAAGGCAGCTTGTCCCATGGGTCGCAGCCACCTGAGTGGAGTTTCTGTTTTAAATGGAGTAGACGACCATTGGGGTTTAAACATGGGCCTGATGTGTCACTTCTCTTCAGATCTCTCTGTGCTGTGGAGATTGGCATGTGAAGCCATTTAGGAAGCTGTTGCACTGATGTAGATAAAGGTTGAAAGTTACCAGGCGAGGGAATCGAGATGCCATGGAGCTCTTGCAGTAGAGTCACGAGACTTTACATATGCATTGGGCATGGGAAGGGGGTGAAGGCAAGGGGAAGTCAGGGCTGACTCCCAGGGGTCCTGACTCATACAAACCTGTAGGTGATGGTATTATGTACTGGTAGGAGGGGTGTAATGTGTGCATGCCTGTGTGTATGTGTGTGTATGTGTGTGTATGTATGAGTGTGTGTGTGTATGTGTGTGAGTGTGTGTGAGTGTGTGTGTGTGAGAGTGTGTGTGTGTGAATGAGTGTGTGTGTGTGTAAGTGTGTGTGTGTGTGTGTGTGTGTGTGTGTGTGTGTGTGTGTGTGTGTGATGGCTACAGTTGACTGTCAGCTTGACTGGATGGATAGACACCTAGAAGATTCACAAAGCATACCTCTGGGCATGTCAGTCATGGGGACTGGATCATGAGGGCTCTGATATAGTGAATGATTAAATTAGTTTGTAAATTCAAACTTTCAATAGACTACTAGGAGGCAATGAAACCGGAAAGTGAGTCCTTGCTGGGAGAAGTGAGTCTTCTGGGGGCATGCCTTCGAAGGATCTTGTTGGCCTGCACATCTGCCTCACTACTGAAGTGATGGAGTGCCACTGACAGGTCGATCACAGGAGGCAGAACACAGTCCCAGCCCATGTTCTTCCGGGTGAGAAACATCGAAATCTGGGACCAATGCTGTGGTTCTTGGTCTACAGTGTACCCAGACACTGCTGAGGACCAAGGGACTGGGTCTGCAAGTCTGAGCTTCCCCTGCATGCCAGACAGAAAAGGGATGGCTGAGCCTGGCACCGGGTGAAATCGGATTTAGTTTCAGGTGATTGCTGAGAGTACACAGGGGCTAAAAGAGAGAAGGCCTTCTCTGGGAGATTTAGGCTCAGCTCTTTATGATGACGCAATCGTGGTGATCCTTGATGAAAGAGACAATCCTTCCTTGTCCAAAATACTTTATTTATGGCGGGTGTGAATGCACATGTTTTACTTCAGGTGAACCAGGGATAAAATACCTTTAGAGGGACAAATGCATGGGAAGGGACACTCATTGGCTAAACACTCAGTGCCTATCAAGATACCTAATCAGCATGGAAAACTCCAGGTCTTTATGCTATGTTGTAATGGTCCTCTCAGTGAGGTGTCATAGTTAAGTGTGCCAGGACAGGTAGAGCCTGCCAGGGAACTGGTTCCATGCCTGCTGTTCTCAATTCTGAGATTCACTAGAGTTTTGAACCTGCTTCAACCTGGCCAGTTCTTCTGTCTGGTGGCACGCTCCACTTGCCCCACAGAGTCTGAATTGGCCCTGACCCTTCTTGTTTCTCTCTCTCTCTCTCTCTCTCTCTCTCTCTCTCTCTCTCTCTCTCTCTCTCTCTCTCCTTCCTCTCTCTCTCCTTCCTCTCTCTCTCTCTCTCTCTCTCTCTCTCTCTCTCTCTCTCTCTCTCTCTCTCTCTCTCTCTCCTTCCTCTCTCTCTCTCTCTCTCTCTCTCTCTCTCTCTCTCTCTCTCTCTCTCTCTCTCTCTCTCTCTCTCTCTCCCCTCTGCCTTCCCACCATCATCAGGTAGGTGAGCAGCTTCCTCTACCACATGCTCCCTGCCCTTTAACGTTAGACCTCACAGTGGCCCAGGAACAACAGTCAACCAAGCAAGCACTTACTAACCACTCAGATACTGAGTCATGGACCATGTACTAAGAGTTCTGAACTCCTGGGTCAAAACAAACCCTTCCTACGTACAGATGTTTTCTCTGGTACATTGTTGCGATGATAAGAAACAGACTAGGGCACAGGCACAGAGGACTTGTCTGTCTGCCTTCCTTCCTTCCTTTGTTACTTTTCTTTCCACTGTAAATGCAAGAGATCCCTTGTACTGGAAACATACTTGAATGGCCATGGCTCAGGAAGAGAGATCCAACATGCAATTTCAACGTATATATACTAAGCTTGAGGTTTGCCAAAGGTGATAAGTGAGTAGTCATCTGGTAGATCTAGGCAAGCCTGGCCTAACCTCCAAACCTCTCCCACCTCTTTCCCGATACCCAGCTGGGCTCTGGGGCTCCAGTGCAACCTTGTGCAAGACAGTCAAGACCTCTAGCAGCTCATGCTTCAACCATAGCAGGACTGTCCTCGGCCTGGTTTGTGACTCAGAGCATAGCTGGAAATAAAGCATGTCTATGACTAGACCAGGCCACCCTGTCACCTTGGAGCACTCCCCTACACCTCCCCACACTGATCTCACTTGTTCGGGAAGGCTTGTATAATCCTGATGCCCTCACCTGTGTCCCCTCCCAGATGAGCAGGCACTGCAGGCCCAGTATAGGGAGGGGAATAACAGCAAAGAGAAGCAGCCTCTTACCTACTGACAAATATACCAGGAAGGATGACAACACACTGAGGGAGTATGTAGGACCATCCAAATAATTGATGGTTGCATAACCACTTTCTTGTGTAAATGGACAAGCAAGGACTACCATAAGCATACCCCAAGCATCCATTTGTAAAATATCAGAAACTCACAGCATGTATGCATTCCAAATGGAACCAAGTGTTGGAAACAAAGCAAGAATAACTACCTTTTATGACTCCCAGAGTGTGAAGAGCATGCCAACATTCTAATTTGGTAGGTCTTCTTCAAAGCTGTAGGCATCCTATTTTATAACAGTTAATATCCTACAAGTAGTCCTTGGAATTAAGAATTCAAAGAAGCAAATGTATAGATACTTTGAACCATGGAGGGAAAAGTGGTTCATGGGTAAGAGAAGTATTGGATATATACTTCTTTTCCTGCTTATATCTGTGGAGGAGGAAGATGAAGAATAGGAGGAAGAAGTGGAGGAAGAGGAGGGGGAAGAAGAGGAGGAAGAGGAAGACAAAGAAGAGGAGGAAGAAGAGAAGAATACCAAGCCAGCCAGAGGATAGATGAATGGATGAGCAGACAGGCAGATAGATAGATAACAAACATACCTGTGCAGATGCTAATTATAAATCATTTAGGTTTAGAAACTGAGGAGTCCCCAGAGAAGTCTCAGGTAGCTGGAGCCTTGGAAAGCTGATAGTGTAAGTTCTTGTCTAAGTCCAAGACCAAAGGCAGGAAACCAGTATCAAGCTATGACGTCTGGTAGAGAAATTCTTTCTTACCCAACCTTTTGGTTCTCTTAAGGTCTTCAACTAGTTGAATGAGACCTGCACACTTAAGGGCTGGCCACCTGATTTGCTCAGTCTACTAGTTCAAATATTAATCTCACCCAGAAATACCTCTACAGATAACCCACCACTACCACATGTGCACCCAGAGTGATGCTGGACAAAATATCTAGGCATCCCTGTAGCCCAAACAAACTGATACATATAATTAACCACAACACTGGTATAACCATTGGAAAAGGAAAAAGAGTCATTAGAGATTGACCAAGATATGAGGATTGATCTGTGTTCTCCCTGCTAGCCAAGGGCCACATGCCCCACTCTGCCTAGAAGTTAGTAGAGGAATAGCAAGAAGCTGCTTCTCATGGCCCACCGGGGGTTTAAAGCAAGGCTTCCTAACAGAGGTCTTGGGCCCAGTGCATCCCAATGTTAACAGGGTGACAGTCATTGCCACAGAGTGGTACAATCTGCCTAAAAGCACAAAACCACTGACCTTCCGTCAGTATCCATTTAAAAATACTCCTTATTCAGAGGACCCCTGGCTATATCACTGCATCCGATTCTTTGAGCCTTACTTCTCGCACAGTCATTAGTTGGGAGAAGAAATTTCCTGAAATTTAAATGGCATGTGGACCACAGTGCCCAGAGCAGATCCTGAGTCTCCTTGGAAACAGAGAACACAAACCAGACAAAGTGAAAGCTTAAAGCTTCAAAAGGAAGGTCAGCCTGTGAAAAGCCAGTGTCTGGGGTATAATAGGGGGGTCTTCAGGTGGGCAGACTGGAAAACTAACAAGGTCAGGGATGCCCTGGTACAAGGAGAAGGCATGGTGGACTCCACACATTACCCTCCCTGCCTCTACACATCTATCATCACTAGCAAATCTGTGGCTGAAAACCTGCTGCTTGGCTCTGCAGTGGAAGCCACAGTAAACTGAGCTTCAAGCAAATGAGATGGTGCCTGTCACCTTGCTCTCTATGGGGGCTCTGATTAAGCTATACGATATCAGGTATTCATTTTCTAGGGTAGCTGTAACAAAGTACCCCTAGCTAAGAATGACTGTTGAGGTTTTATCTGTTGCTATGCATTGTAATGCTAAGGGTGGGCCTGAGACCTGGTTGCCCCAGATATGAGAGTCTGCATGTGGATCCAAGTGACTCTATGTGACCTTGTCCCCAAGTTATTTCTGATTGGTAAATAAAGATGCCTACATCCTATAGCTGGGCAGAATAGAGATAGGCAGGGTTTGGTCTTCCAGCCTAGGGGTAGGAGGAGACCACAGAAAAAAAAGAGAGGAGAAAAGATATGGGTTTGGAGTCAAGGAAGCATGGTCCTAAGGGCTGGCCAGTTGGAGTTAGGAGCAGCCCAGATAAATAATAACTTAGAGTTATTGGTAGTAAAGTAGATTCTGATAGCATAGAGGATAGACATCTGTGATTAAGGCTTATTGTAAATAATAAAAGTTTAGTGTCTTTTATCTGGGAACTGTATGATCAAAGGTGGGGTAGAAACCCCAGGTTGGAATTAAATATTATTTTTTACAACAAATGACTTTAATTACAATTTAGTCCTCACATCCCTGAAGGATGCCTGTTGCAAATGAAGATGTTAGTAGTCCATGTACCTTCCACTAGCTTTTGGAATCTCTTCTTGCCTCTTCTGGCTTGTGGTGGTGGCTGGCATCCTTGGCTTATAGTATCATTCCGGCCTCTGTTTTGTCCTCTTGTCTGTGTTTCTATCTCCATATATGCATTGCCTGCTAATTACATACACCTCTTCCCCTGACAGATGAGAACATAGGGGAGATCTTATCCAGGCACTAGAGAGAGGTAAATACCCCCACCTCTGAGAGCCAGCCTCTCTTCTAAGAGAACTGACTTTCAAATCAGGGAGTTCTGATCTTCAGAGTGCTTGACAAACCTACGAACCCCATCATCACCCTCATACCCAGGGGTCACTCACTACCTACTGCTTGCTGATAGGAAACAATGCACTGTAGCAGTTGGCCTTGGGTCCTAGGACTCCAAGAGACAATCAAGAATGCCTTGGTTCTAGATTGCTTCAAGTGGCCACAGCTGCTCCATTGAAGACTTTGTTGACTTGAGTCAGAGTAGATGCCACCCGAGACCAACTGTGATAGAGTGGTCTCTATCAACTATGGTCTTTACATGCCAGGTCCAGGTCTGAGAAGTTATTTAAATCTTAACGTGTAGTTTTTAAAAGTAGTATGAGAAGTTGTAAAACTGAAAAGTAGTCTTTGTTGTTCCAGATTGGTTGTCGGAACAACCATCCATTGTGAGGGCCTGCAAAGAGATCAGATAGGAAGAGACAGAATGAAATAGAGCAATGTCAGACCTCACAAGTAAATAATGAAGTCTGTAGCACTGCTTTCTCTAAAGGAAAGAAAATAGACACTCATCGAATGGGCAGATGGTCCACATCTGACAAACTCTGAGAAGTTTGGTCCCCCAATTTTCATTGTTGCACTCCCTGGTGACCTCACAACCTCCTGCTATTGGGAACATCAGGACTGTGAGTAAGAAAATGTTCTAGTTAAGGGGACCCTAAGATATCAATCCCAAGAGAGAAAATTAGGGCTGAGGGGGTGGGGTGTGGAATACAACAGGCTCATCCTTGACTCTCCTTAAAGGGAGAGGAGAGCTGGCAAGTGCTTACCTGATTCCCTTTTGCCTGTAGTCATCAGAGGGTCTGTGTTGGGTTGAATATATGAGGGAGAATCATGTTTCCCCATTGAAAGAGAAATTTGTGCACATGGAGTGCATGCGCACGTGCAGTGGTGGTTAATAATTATCGAGTATTGACTGCTCCAGGCTGTGTTTGTAGTACATCGCCCATATGAAAGCCCAACTCTAGAATAGGAAGTGAGGTCAAATGTCATCCTTACTACTTAGTACTTGCTACAGGACAAGCACTGTACTTAACCCCTCCTGGCCTCAACATGCTTGTCCTAGAAATAAAGTTACTGCTGCCCCCTCCCTCTGTAGCTTGAGACCTAATTGCAGAGGTTCTAGTACATTATAACTTCTCATGCCTTTGCTTTTAGCATCAGCTGTATTCTCTCCCCTGACTCCTTCTCATGGTAGCCCAGAAGAACCAGTTTTCCCCTCGGCCCTAATTTGGGTCCATGTCAGAGTTTGGACAGTTATGTACTGTCCAGAGTACAGTACTGTTGTCAGGTATCCACCAGAAAAGACTGCTCAGACATGGATTTAAGTTAGTAGAAAGTCTTTAGGAGCCATCTGGCAACTACACTTGGTGTTTAGGACCCCAGTGTAGCACCGAGCCATTCTTGGGGTGAGCTTTTAAAACACAAAAACCATGCTCTGGGATGACATACTTCAGTTGACCAGAGTAGTTCATAAGAAGTGGAATTGCAAGAGCCAAAGAGCAAGGCTAGAACATTTTGAGAGTTTCCTGGAACTATATACTTTAATGTATTAGGCCTTTGCTTTAGTGTTGACAGGTGGATTGAGTTTTTCAGCCTGAACGGTTCTTCTGTCGTGGGGTCAGTTATGCTAAGGTCTGGGAGCCTATTAAGGTCTGAAGGTCCGGTTAGTGTCTTCTACATACATACATGATGTGGGCCCAGCAAGGTATTCTCATCATAGAACTGATATATCAGTGTCTACATAACCTTACATGCATGTCCAGCAGGCAGTTCACCGCATACAGAATAGCCTGCTGGTCACTGTTGCAGCAGTGCTATAACATGGCAGAGGTCCTCTTACCACCAGGTTTGTTATTAGCACCCCTCCTGACACTGCCAGAGATTCCCATCCCGTGTCTCTTGGTTCAGTGAGCAAAGAAATTGAAGTCCTCTGCTGATTTTCCTTTTTCTTACTGAGATAGAAACAAATTTGAGGGCAGAGACTGTGTCTTGGGGATGGTTGTTGTTTTCTCATTGGCTGCTGAAGTCTTTGATATACTAGACATATTATACATGTTGGATCTGTAACCACCCAGGCAGAAATGAAGATGTTCTAAAGAGACACTTGTGTCTCTCAATCTATCAGACTGTTGAAGCAATGGACCCCAAAGAAAGGGGATTTCCCCCCAGCAAAGGGCACTGGCTGGGAGGAGGAGGACTCCCCTTAGAGGGAGGAGGGAATTTGTCTCCTGGAAAGAGTTCATAGAATCCCAACATCTTGTCAGACCATCTTACAGTATGAGGCTGAAACCTACATGCTAATGGGTCAGTGGTGGGTTCGACCACATCTTAACCATATGCAGAGATGTGCATATCCTGGGCCCTCTGTTTAAACTTTGATCTCACGTCAGGACACCAAAGGTGGACTTGGTGGTGGAGGCAGGGGATTCACTGGGTCTCTGGCCCTCTTCCCATTGTGGTTACATTGAATGATCTCCTTTTTCTGCTTTCACTGTTTCTTTGTTTCTTTCAACTTGGCTTATTGGAGATGGTTTGCTAGACATGGCTTGAGACCCAGCTTGTGACTCCCATGGTTGATAATAGGTCTATCCTATCGATAGCATGAAATAAACCTGGCAATTCACTCTCTCCATATAACCAGACTTTGGGCCTTGAGGGTAGTGGGTGGGATCCAATGGCTAAAGATCTAGGGAATGTTTTTACCTGGATGAGTTCAACAACAGGGCCTTTCTTCCTCCTGCTTACATTCAGGCATTCAACTCTCCATCCCCAACCACCATCAGCCTCAGCTGCCTCAGTCAATATACTCTACCCATCTGCTCAGAAAACAGTAGATAAAACACAGAGCCCAGACAAGGACACTTCTCACCAGCTAAAGACCTTCCCAGGCCACTACATCTCTCCAACCAGATTGGCCTCCAGTTTCTCTCCTCCTTACAGCAGAGGCCACGAGATGGTGTTTACTGCACCATTGCACATTAATATACATTTAAACACTACCCCAGGGCAACATAAAACAGAGCATCTATTTTTAACTCTGTGCAAATGGGAATCCTTACAATTGAAGGGAGTTTAAAAAAAAAAAAAAAGCAAAACTGAAGTTGATACAAACTAAGTGTCATTAAATTTCTTTCACAAAAGGACAAGCCATCCCTGGGTCTTTGACTTGTCTATAGTTCCTGACACATGAGCCTAGCACATGATTTTTACGTTAGGAGAATTGCTGCTTGGTGGCCACTTTCAGTTCCTGTTGGTGTGAGGGGAATACCTGGCTAGAACCAGACCAGGACCCTCACTTTGTACAAAGCCACAGTGGGGACAGCAGCAGACCTCTGAGCTTTGTTTTGCAATGTCATGTGGTAACCTCATGAGCTCTAGAGGCACAGAGGATGCAGGGTGAAGCTCAGCAGCACTGTCTGCCCGGATGGAGTCCGTTTCCATCCAAGGTTTTCCCCACCACTGGCCTTGTCAGGAGGAGCCAGCCATATCTCTGCAAAGATCTAATTTTAGAGAACAGAGCTTGATAATGTGCACCCAATGTAACAGGAATAAAGTGTGACTTCCATTAGTTAGATGACCAGAAGATGGACTACGTCTTGGCTTTGCTGGGGCCCTGCAGCTGGAGCATTTTAAATTTCATTTATTCTTGAAAATTGATTTTCTTTATTCGATTTACCTCCTCATCAGGCTTTCTACTAAGACTGCCCTATTGTATAGCCGTTAATAACCACAGGACACTCTGAAATTTCCTTGAGTGTCACACCTGGGGGTTATTTGTTTCTGAGAATTAGACTCTTAACTCTAATGAGAACATTCAAAAACCCAAACAGGATTTTCTGTTTAACATCCTAGGCGGGGAAGGGCTGAGCCCTGCCCACTGGCCAACAGCTGCTCACTGTGCAGTACAGTGATGGACCAGTTCGAAGAGTCCCTGGAACAGTTCTGAGGTTAATCTCCTAGAGTGTGGCTCTTGCCCAAAGCACTATGAGGCTGCCTGGGCCACCTCTGTCACAAGCGATATTTTGCCTCCTGCTTTGCAGACAGAGCTTAGCATTTGCTGGAGCCAATTTACAGTTCTCATGCCAAGCATCCAGCAGAGAGGAACTGGGCTCCAGTGCATGTCCATGACACAGCCCGGAGGAGGGTTTGTCCATGGGGAGAACTGTGTTGAAGATCCTTGGTCATCAGTTGGAGAAACTTTATTTTCTTTGGGCCATTCTGGAATGATTCCGAATGATTCGTTTCCATGGAGTTTTGTTTTAAATTCTGAGTTCATTTGTAGTGATACTTGTTAATCAATTTTAAGTGGAAACAGCTGCTGTGTGTCACTCCCTCCATCCCCCTGCAAACCCTAGAAAACTATAATTCAAACCATCCTCTCCCCTCTCTCCCGACCCATTCAGTATGCTCATTTGTATGGCTCTATGGGGTGGGTTTCTTAGGCTTTTCTCTTGAATCAGCTCTCTGCACAATAGCTTGGAAGGATAGGGTATACACGGTAGGAGGAGGTATGTGCGCAGGGAGTAGCACGGGGATTCAGCAGACATCTGATGAGATGAAACAGTGTGCCACCTCAACGGCAAAGACCAGGATCCGCAGGAGGTATCCATGTTTCTTTCCTCATTGGTCCAGAACGCATTTATTAAAAAGTTACTATGAGCAAGCAAACAGCTGCCTGCTGGGTTTTGTAGAAGAGAAAATGCAGCTTTCAAGGAGCTCACAGCCCAGTGGGGGCAGGAAACTTAAAAGAAAAAAAAATAATAAAATAAAAAACATAGCTCAGTAAACTAAATGAGAAAGCTGCGGTGGCCATGATAAACAGGCACTCAAAGAGGGGGTCACTGAACTCCTCCGTCCCAGATACATCCAGCATCCTGCAGAGAGGCAGGGATGAGGAGCATGTCAGCTCCATGCTTGCTAGATAGCCTGGCTCCTCTGCAGATGGGTTCTGTGTGGTATAGATAGGATTGGGTGCACTGTGCCTTGTCTATCGCCATGTTCTATGTAGCTCTGCCTATGAATGGTCAGACCACTTCCAAAGCCAGCATCAAAGCCAACACAGTCTGCCAGCAGTGCTAGGCAGTGTTCTCCAAAAGCCATAAGATTAGCAGTGTTCATTTCTCTATTGCTCACGTGGATGGTGATGGTGTCTCAGTCAAGCGGGAAGAATGCCCAGACTCTGCTAGAACAGTGGTTCTCAACCTGTGGGTCACGACCCCCCTTGGCAAACCTCTGCCTCCAAAACGATTTACATTAGGATTCATAACAGTAGCAAAATTACAGCTACGGAGTAGCAATGAAAATAATTTGATGGTTGGGGGGTTCACCACAACATGAGGAACTGTATTAAAGGGTCATATGTTAGGAAGCTGAGAGCCACTGTTCTAGGAAGGATGCAAAAGGGAAAACAGAGCTCTTGATGTTTTGGCCAAGGCGCATGAGGAAATCTCACGGACGGCCGCCTGTGATGAGAGAATAAAGAAACCTGTCTCTGTGGATGTGGCTTTCAGCCTCCAAACTACCAGAGCCCTCCATGCATTTTCTGAGTTAAAGGTACTCATGAAACTGTTTTCCTGTGGCTACAGGAAAGAAAAGAAAAAGAGCCTGGAAGGGAATTTAATCTGTGGGATACAGTTCACCCCATCATTTGCCCTCCTTCTGTGAGTAGCTGTGTGGCTGAGAACAGCTTTAGAAACATCAAGATACTGATGGCTGAATGGCTGAACCTAGGCTCCATTTCCACAGCCACTGAAGTAGCAGCAGCCACCACTACCTGGAAAGACCCCCTTTGGGGGACAGTGGTAGGCCTTGTGAAAGCTTTTGGCAAGCTCTGATGTCTCCAGCAGGAGACTAATTAATTCCAGCTTTTGGTGGTTGTTTTCCTAACTCCTGGAGTCTGAGTCTATGTCCAGTAGTAATAAAGTCTCGCTGATGTCCCCAAAAAGGACTGAGTTCACTGTTGCCCAGATAATGAGTTCACTGTTGCCTAGACAGTAGTCTGAAAGAAGATATTTGAAAGGAAAAGAGGGGCATGTCTAAAGTAAAGCCTGCTCTCTAGGGTGGAAGGTTGACAGGAAACCCCCTGAATCTGCAATGTAAGGTGGCGGGGTTGTCATAAAGCACAAGGTGCCATCTTAGTCTGAGCAAAGGTTAGAGGCATGAAGGACAAAAGCCTGGGGACAACATTAGTCCTCAACACCATCTGAAACAGTGGGCATCTCTTCTGAAGGAAGAGAAGGTTGGAATCAAACGACCTTTGGGGAAGCTACAGGAATGAGCTATCTGGGGGAGGGGCACAAAATTGCTTCTCATTCAGCCATGTAAAGCAGGGTAAGTCTTCATCTGCTAGAAGGAAGGTGGGGTGATGAAAGAGCTGACTTCCCTGGGGTCCCCTTACCCTGCTGGCCAGTGTGGAAGGCTCATGCTTATGTCTTGGTGGGTCACAGCAAGCCGATCAACTACTTACCAGTTCTGGAAGAGAGTGTGAGATGGTCAGGATGGAGGTTTGAGCAGCAGCCAGCCCCTTCCATACATATGTTCATGCTTCTGCAAGCAGCCCCCCTCAGGACAACTGCCTGAAAGCCACATCTGTTCTTCTTCCAGAGTTACCCCTGTTCCTTCTGACGAGCTATTGTTTCAGTAATGCCTTTGAAACTCTCCGCCACCAACACACCGGCTCTTGCCCACTAAACAATACAAGCAGGTCTTACTCTGAACCTCTGACACAATGACAGAGCGAATGATGATTTTCCTGAGATGTTTCAATCCTCTGTATCTAAGAAATCATGCAACAGACAAAAATGTCATAATCCAAGCTTTGTTCCTTCATGAATAGTGTTTGTTTCTCCTTCTAGGAGACAAATAGAATGTTTCTGCTTGTCACAAGTACTAACTCGTATAAACTTTTACCCATTAGAGAGAGTAAGGTATATTTTCAAAATATTCTCCAAGATCGTGTCTAGAACATTCTTAGACACACTGAGATATGGAATGTCAGTGTTCTCTCACATTTTTCATGATATTTAGGGTTGGTGTTCAGGATTCATGGGGGGAGGGGGAACAAAGTCATCCAGAGCAATGAATAGAGCAAAAAGAACCCTCCTAAAGTATTTCCTGTCCCCGTGGCTGTCCGCACAATTGGATGGGCATCCTAAGGAAATGTGCGGCAAGCAGGAACTGTCCTCATAATTTCTCCTTTATGTCAGAAGGTTGACATTTTGCCTGCTTCTAATAGAACTGTACTTGGGCCTAATTCTCCGTTATTGTCCCTTTGTTCTCAAGGTCAAAGGTGTAGTGCTTGAGAACAGAAATGCCCAGCCTGCCCAAGAGGAAGTCTGCTTTTCTCTGGGAACTAAGAAAGACTATCTTATGACTTAGGAAAGTTAAATTCTCAGGCAATACAAGGAATTTTGAATTGGAGTAAGAAGTCCCAGGTTTAGACCCCACACCTGCCACTTTAACTGTATTCTTGTTATTAAGTCATCCTTTCTGGTGTTTTTCTTTCCTTATCTCTAAAAAGTAAGATTGTACATACATTTGGAAACACAAGATGATGTATGTGAAAGGTCAAATAAATGGTTAAGTCCTGCCCTGTCCTATATAACAGTCTGACATTTAAATGCCTGTGGCATTGACTTCCCACCTAGCCATAGGAGAGGGTCATAACCAACCAGGGAGAACAGGCATGTTGGTTTATTAATGGAGACCATTTCTGACCCCATGCCAAAGTAATACGTCTTTTCACTCCCAAGCTGTGGAAAGTCTCTGTTTGGCTTAGATAGAATGAAAATAGCAATATCAAACTTGGAAAGTCATGCTTGTGTTTGCTTTATGGCTCTCAGAGTCTTCACTGCCTTTGCTTTCTGGGATGGCCTTCTCTTCATTGCTGGTTGCAAACTCTCCCCAGTGGGAGGGAGATGCTTACCGCTAAGAGGAGGTCACAAAGCTCAGAAAGACAGCTTCAGTTAGTATACAGTGGACCTTCTCTTTAGGGAGCATTGGTGACCAAACCTAGGAGCTCTCCTGAGCTAGGCAAGTACTCCTCTCGGCAGCAACATATAGCCCCAGCCATTTTTTTTTTTTTTTTGGATGGCAATCATGTATTTTTTTTAATTAGGTATTTTCCTCATTTACATTTCCAATGCTATCCCCAAAGTCTCCCATACCCTCCCCCCCCTCCCCTACCCACCCACTCCCACTTTTTGGCCCTGGGGTTCCCCTGTACTGGGACATATAAAGTTTGCAAGTCCAATGGGCCTCTCTTTGCAGTGATGGCCGACTAGGCCATCTTTTGATACATATGCAGCTAGAGACAAGAGCTCCAGGGTACTGGTTAGTTCATAATGTTGTTCCACCTATAGGGTTGCAGATCCCTTTAGCTCCTTGGGTACTTTCTCTAGCTCCTCCATTGGGGGCCCTATGATCCATCCAAGAGCTGACTGTGAGCATCCACGGCTGTGTTTCCTAGGTCCCGGCATAGTCTCACAAGAGACAGCTATATCTGGGTCCTTTCAGCAAAATCTTGCTAGTGTATGCAATGGTGTCAGCGTTTGGAGGCTGATTATGGGATGGATCCCTGGATATGGCAGTCTCTAGATGGTCCATCCTTTCATCACAGCTCCAAACTTTGTCTCTGTAACTCCTTCCATGGGTGTTTTGTTCCCAATTCTAAGAAGGGGCATAGTGTCCACACTTTGGTCTTCGTTCTTCTTGAGTTTCATGTGTTTTGCAAATTGTATCTTATATCTTGGGTATTCTAAGTTTCTGGGCTATATAGCTCCAGCCATTTTTAATGTATTTATTTTTAAAATAGTGTCTCACTAACTGCCCTGACTAGCCACAGATTTACTCCATAACCCAGGTAGGCCTTGAATTTCTCTCATCTTCCAGAAGAGCGGGAATTACCAATCTGAACCACCAGGCCCAACTTCAACTTGCTCTTAAGGAAAAGACTACCTGGGAACTGGAAAAATAGCTCAATGGTTAAGAACACTGGCTGCTCTTCCAGAGGACCAGAGTTCAGTTCCCAGCTTCCACATGGCAGCTCACAACTGTCTGTAACTCCAGTTCCAGAGGATCCAGATGCCCTCTTCTGGTCTCTTTGGGTACCAGGCACATCTATGGTACACAGACATTAATGCAGGGAAAAATACCGGCACACATGAAATAAAAACCATTCAAAAGCAAAGTTCACTTCAGGTAGATGGAACAAAGAGCCCATTTTAATCTGTTCTGAGCGAGATGGCAAAGAGCTCTCTGGAAATCCAACTGTTTACAGTTATTCCCTTTTACAACCTTGACCTTTCTCAGAATTCATTTCCTGGTATCTAAAGGAAGAAGCCTAAGGACATCCCACATCCTTCCAGATAAACAATCCGGTTTGACTCAACGACATTCTTAGCATTGGATGATTAGAGGCCCAGAAGATGTTTGCTAGAACTTAAATATGATTTTCTACATATGAAGGTTACAACTCTGTGGGCTTGGCATTGTTTACACAGTCAAGTGAGGATGTGGGAGTCCCTGGGGCACAGACTCTTCTGGATGCCCCAACTCTCATCACCACCCTCTCCGCACACCATGGCACAGTGCCCCTACTATTCTGAGGCTCGCTAGCATAGGTTCCATCTAACTACACGTTCTTCAAAGCTCACACAAAACTGTCCACACAGAGAGTGTCCATTATGCCATGAAAGTTAACAAGAAGCTGAAGATATTCACCTCCGAACTCAGTGCAAATTCAGATTCTAAATCGGGATTTAAAAAAAAAAGTTAAATGATCTGGTTTTGTTTTACAAAGGCCATACCACCCCCTCACTTCACTTCTTTACTCTGAGCCTCTCAGAGCTCGTGTTGGCTTGATACCAAGCAGCCTTTGAGAAAGATTACCCCACAGCCCCATGAAAAGGGAAGAAAGCAGCCACCGGAATAGTTCCTGCTTTACGACCTCACTCATGATCCCACGCTGGTCCTTCTAATCATCGTGCCTCAGAGTTTGAGCACTTGTGCTTCCTTACAAAGCTGGACATCTTGTTCTGAAGACCCTTCCTGCTGACCTGAACCCTGCCAGCAATGTCTCCATGACAGGAGGAGGGTGGCACCCAGCTCAGAAGAGACCAAGCCTCAAAAACTAAGAAAAAAACAAACAAACAAAACAAAACAAAACATTAACAACAACAAAACCAAAGCACCATCTTCCCCAGGAATGAACATGCATTTGGCCCCGAGCCAGTTCATGTTCAAAGTGAAACTTTCAATTTCTTCTTTAAAATAAAGTCATAAAAACTGCCTTTAAAGTGAGCCAGACCCATTGCACCACCAAGGCTCATTTTGTGAGCACACAGGACCCAGGGAGCAGCCAGGCTTTCCCCTTAACTCCTTACCCCTAGAGAAAAGCTCCAAACTTTCCAGGCACCAGGCAGGGACCAGACACCCCACAGAGAGGCCTGGGAGGAATTCACAGGGCCCAGACCCAGGACTTAAAACATTCCTTCTTCTAACCTTTTCCTTTGAAGGGAATGACTAGATGGCCCCAAAATACCACTTACATAGAGATTCAGGAAGGACTCCTTTAGCACAGACAGTATCCATTTACTCAACTGAGAACGTGAGAAATGACCTGGAAAGCCTCCACTCTCCTAGCTGAATGTAAACCAACTACAGAGAAACCAGGGAGTCCAGGGGGTGCTGGGTATCCACATTTGTCGGGTATCCAGGCTTTGAGAAAACAAGAATAATCTGGTTTTAAAAGAATCATAAAGAGAGCCAAAATAACAAGCAACAATTTGGTCTTGCTTTTTTTTTCTTTTCTATTTAGTCTTATGAAAAAATTATTGCAGACAGAATAATTACAAAGTGCAATCATAGATGAAAACACCCCTGATGTCACCTTAGTCTATTAAAAAAATATAATGTAACGCTGTGGAGGACTAACTTGGATTCCCACATCCCCCCATCACACCACATGGCCCCCTGAGCCCTGCAACCTTCCCAAGCTAAGCCTCCAGCTACTCATGTATGAAGTGAGTGAAGTGACCTTCGGAGGAATTTTAGAGATAATCTAGGAGCCCTTCCTGTGTGTGTGTGTGTGTGTGTGTGTGTGTGTGTGTGTGTGTGTGTGTGTGTTTGAAAGGAAGAAACTTCTTTATGGGAATGGACCTTGAAATCCAAAGAGAGTCTCTGCAAGGCTACGGAGGGTGAAAGCACTGGAGAAGCATATCCCAGCCCTGCTCATGTGTATACGTGTCAGGTAGCCAACCAAGACAGGTCTGGAGCTGGTAAGCTTTTTGGAGATTTCTGTAATCCCTATGAGACACACAGCAGGGAAACTCTGATCCTAGAGGAGCTGGAGTGACTTCTGGAAGACCACCCAGTTGAGTCAGTGCTAAGATTAAGATCCAGGCCAGGCAAGCTGGGGAAGAGAAGCTGGACACCAGGGAAGCAATCACACTGCATGCATGGCATTTACCTGGGCCTTGCATGGGCTCAGTGCAGTTAATGTTGGGGGCTGTTTAACCCCCACAAGCCTGGTTCTGGATCTTATCATCTCCAGGGCTGGGTTGACAGACACAAGACTGTAGTCACCAAGGTCTCCACTCAGGTCCGTGTACTTGGTTTAAAGTTCCACTCAACTACTGGTTTGAAATAGTGGTTGTTTTTAAACATTTCTATTCTGCATTGATTCCCCGAAAATTAAGTAGAGAATCCTCATTATTTCCATTTTACAGATGTGTAAACAAAGACTTGAGTAAATTCAATTGTTCTTGGCCTCGGCCACTTTCCAAGATTAGTCTGCAAACATCACACCAAGAGGAAGCAGGAGCAGACAGTGCTGAGCCAAGGAGGAAGCTATGTGGGTGGCATGATTTCAGAGCCC
This sequence comes from Mus caroli, assembly GCF_978045245.1. Classification (NCBI taxonomy): domain Eukaryota; kingdom Metazoa; phylum Chordata; class Mammalia; order Rodentia; family Muridae; genus Mus; species Mus caroli. The sequence continues at coordinate 94,011,250 of NW_028227266.1, forward strand.
TTTGGGACTCCCCTGCTAACGATTACCCATCCCAAGTCATTGCTCTGCGGTCATGTGGCCAAATAGCATTCTCACACATCCCAGTTTATCACAAACTAATTCTTCCTCCGTGGGTTGAGTTACTTATTTTGCTGATGGATCCCAGGTAATGCTTTCCAGAAATATCCCAGACCTTAACTGTTCAGCCATTCAGTGCCTGATGGGCCACGGGTTATAATCTCCAAAGATGAATCTCGCCTAGGTAACAAACTCGAGAGCCTGATCCAGACACACAGCTGCCTGAGTATCTTTGTAAGGCTGAGAGCCCGGCCAATGAACACAGAGGTATCAGTTAGCTTGGGAACTAGCCAGCTATGGGCCATATCCAAAGACCAGAGCCAGACTGTCAACAGTCTGGAGTGCTCAGGGCAGCAGAATGGACCAGAACCTATGTGCAGCCTCAGGAGATCTGTAGCTTGCCTACTCTGTGACCCAGCCAAATCATTTCCCTTTATTAAGTGCACATTTTACTGTTTGGAAATTAGGGAAGTAGTATGAAACTTGTAAGTGAGTGTGAAGGTCAAAGAGCAGGTATACAGTGCACAGTTCACTGCGGCCAACATGGAAGGGCTTCAACTTATGTTTATTCAACTCTTTAAATATTTCCAGAGCTCTGAGCTGGGCTCTGCACCACAGGCTGAGATACGTCTGGCATCTACAGACTAAACCAGTAACATACTCATAAATGTTTAAAAATCAGTTATCCGGAGAAAAAAAATAAAGATGACTTTATGGCATATGCCAGTTTCCATGGTATAATTACTGCCCCTGTGGCGCCATCTGTCACTGGATACAGAAGTAGGAGGAGATGGCCATTATCTTACTCTATGGATCCTGTACCAGCTGACCACCGAGAACAGACAGACTCTGGTACCATGGCAGAGAACAAATCAGTCAACCAGGACAGAGTGGGAAGGGCTTCCCTAGAAAGACAGAGTTCCACCAGACTTGGCAAAGGTCTGGATATAAACAGGACAAGGAAGCAGCGGGTATATGGGCCAGGAAAGAAGGGAAGGAGAATGAAAGCAAAGCTGAAAAGAACCCAGAACAGGAAGAGACAGGGTTGAGAAAAATCAGAGAGCAGAAGACCCCCCTGGCAGCGGTTGACAAGTTCCAACACTGGGTTCTGCACAGAGGACTCCATGGCACTAGTCCTATGGTTTAGATCATCATTCTGGCTGCACTGTGGAAAATGCATACTGATGGCTAATGCAAAGGGTAGGCAGGGATAGCAGGTCATGTGATGACCCAGGCAGAAGAGGTTGGTGACCTGGGTTGGGTTTATAATCAGTCGTCCCCTCAGGCTCCCAGCAAACCCCAAGGGTAATCAAATCAAGAATTCATAAATGCTCAAATCCCTTACATAACATGACACAGTATTTGCTGAGAACATATACAAATCTTTCTGAATGTTGTATCTCATTTACTTGTTTTTTGCAGGGCTAGGGATGGAACCTAAGGTCTTGTCCATGCCAGCATCTAACTTCTGAGCTACACCCCCATTCCACTCCTGTGTGTTGTACATTATCTCTAGAGTACTGACAAATCCCAATACCATGGGACTGCCTTGTAAACAGTTATTTCACAACGTATTCTTTTGAGAATATGACAAGGACAAACTGTCTGTATACGTGTATCATACCATATTCTTTCCAATACTTTCGGTCTATGGCTTGTTGCATCCACAGATACAGAACCCTTGAATATGCAAGATATAGTTGTATATTTGTTGAACAGGCATTCACTGACTTTGGCCAGGCACCTATCATTATGCTAGGCTCTTCTGGTAGCTCACCAAAGAGAGCACCACCATAGCCTTCGTGAGACTCACAGGCAAGTAGAAACGTCCTCAAAGCCATAAGAATGGCTAGATCTTTGGAGCTCATGACATGGCCATCACAGCACAGCACTCAATGTTTGGCAGGCACTGTTCCTTTATAAATCTTGCATACTTATGGGGGTAGATGCAAGAGTTTCCCTTGCTGGAGATATTTAGTATGGATCTGGTAGGACTACAGTTCAGGTGCCTAGAGTCTGGCCAGGGTTTTAGCTGTTATCTCCAGGGTGAGCCTGTCAGGGCTAGAAGGCAAGGGGATGTTGAAAAAGGAGCTTGGACCTTCTGGGGGAACTCCTAGCCTTCTGTTAATAAGGCCCAGGCTGCTTGTCAGTGGCCACACCTCAGCTCCTCTGTCTCTGTAATGATGCCTCCGTGGCGCACAACAGTCTTGGTCCAGGAAGCAGCCACAGAGGTTGAGCCACGGAAAAGCAGAAGAACATTCTCTATGTTTGCTAAACTCGAACTTCTAAAACACATTTCTGAAGGAATCTATCTTACGATTTTGCAGACCAACCACAATAGGACTAAGGGGAGGATTACAATCCTATTAAGCTGCCAATTAGAATATATCACACACACAAAAAAAGATGTTAACCACTATTTTGTCCTATTCCACAATAAATCTGACACATTTCTCCACCATCACGATCTAAGTAAGAAGCTATAGAGAAAGACCTGTGACCATGTCTCACTGTCAGCCAGACCCTAGCCGCTCATACACTTCTTATCTTCAGCCAGCTCTTTTTTTATGAGGTGATGGGCAGTTAGTTTTGATCGTGAGCTTTAAAGTGAAATGACCTCGACTAGCTGCAGCTGTCATTTTTCCCCAAGAGTTTCCTTGAGACCAGTCCACACTCAAATATTCCTATTTGTGCAGACGGCCTCTTTCCAGGGATTTCTCTCCCTAGCAATGTATTTCCCCTCAGCAGCCCATCATAGCACACAAAGACCCGACTGGATATGACTTTGTATGAAAGATAAAGCCCGGATTTCTATACTTTAAGGTCAGACAGAAACAGTTCAAGACTTTAAGTCCAGGTTCCCGGCCATTTATGAGCTGTGCAGCTCTAAGAATTACCCACTTTCTCGGGGCCTGTTTCTCACGTGAAAATAAGGTTATGTCCTCACTTTCTGTGGTTGTCAAGAAAGAGGAATGAGGAAAGACATAAAGCGGTCAACACCGAGACATGAACTGCTTCCGTGAACAGAAAGAACACAGCAGCTGTCTACCAAAGTGATTGTAACTCTGGGAGAGGGGCTGGAGAGATGGGGACAACCTACCAGAACATGGGGAGATGCAGCCATAGACATGGCTAATAGCACTTCCCCCGAAAAAGCTGTTTCCAGCCCTCTCTTCCCCAGCCTATCCAAACGCCTCACTTCCATTGGCATTTTGGATTCTCGGGGGAATAATGATAGAACGGGAGGTTCTATGCCTTGCCACTCCTTGAGTAAATTAAAAGGAAGTCTGTTTCTTAGTACTAGTAATTAATAGTAATTCTGACATTGTGTTCCCGATCAGATATCAAAATAGAAATGTATTCTCCTAAGCTACGAGCCACAGACGCAAGTCAGTTGACTGTTGTGAAGTTTCGTGCAGAGTAAACAGTGGCCAGGAAGCAGTGCCAGACCACCAAAGACTGTGTGGGGCCTGGCGTGGAGAACTGGCTGTGGGAGCCTTCCTCCCAGGACTATCAGGAGGAGGGTGCACCTCTGGAATGATCTGTGCAACTCCTCCCCCATGCTCTAGGACTTCCGTTTCAATCATTTCCTAGAAGGAAGGAGGGGTGTTAAATCAGACCTTCAAAGTGTTATTAATAGAAGGCAGATTCTTAATGTCCAGGGGAATACTTTGGGAAGAGTCACTATTCACAGTATCTTTCTAGAGAGAAACTTCAGAAAGATTCAGCCTTATCAGCAGAGATGATAATAAATTATCGGCTTCTTTAAAGTTAGATCTTGGGTATCGCATTGATGAGTCAAACTTGATTGGACTTCTTTCAGATCTGAGAACTTCAAACCGAGTTCCTCCCAGCCTCAGAGCCAGGATGAAGGGAAGGCTGAGAGAGGTATATGTGTCCTCCTTCCTCCAGTGTCTCTCTGGAAAGCTACAGAGAATAGGGGCTCTGGCTTTTCTCTGAGTGCTGTATCAGCCTTGGGAACTGTCTGCCAGCTCCTCCAGCGTTCACCACTGCTGGAGTCTAAGGAAGGCATGTCCACACAGAGCCATCAAGCCATGCACTTCCTGGTAGCCCAGCCAGTGAATCTCCAGAAGTTTATGGCCACAGTGTGGATTTTTCCCATCTCTCTTTTCCCCAAGGCCATCTCTAGGAGTAACCTTACTTAGAGAAGAGACAGGGAAATGTCCTTTCTCTGTCATTAAGCAGGCCAGCTATAAAGTCAAGTGGAAGGACAGACAAAGCGCTGTCTGTAGCTCGGCTTACTCACATGCCATCCCAGCTGGTGACTAAGAATTGACTAAGAAAATGACCATTTCCCACAAAGCCCCAAGCCTTCTCTGCTCTTCCCACACCTCATCCAGCAGAAATGTTGTCTGGAATGTTATGTCAGACAACAGCCAACGGGGCATTTGGGTTTCACTTTCTAAATAGTAGCATGGTCACCTATTAAGAGTTGGAGGAAATGGAGATGCTTACGCCATCACATGTTTAAAGGACCAAGGGCAATATCTGTGCCTCCCTGATCCTGGTCCTTTCTGGCTTTAGCAGTGGAGGAGAAAAGCTGCCGGCTCTCTAGGAAAATCTTGCAAAGTCACCTAGAGCTGAAGTGTGGGTGAAACACCTAGTTGAGCCTGGTAAAATACAGTCCAGTTCTGGTCCAACCGCTGGGACCAGGTCACTTACAAATGTCTCATTGAGGTCTAATTCTCTCCTAGTTAAAAAAATTAAAAAATAAAACAGTCTCACTTTCCTGGAATGACAGTTCTCACAGGCACACTTGACTCTGTCTTATCTCTGTGTGAAACTAAGAGCTGGGACCCCTCTTATCTCTTGTTACCTTGTCCCCACACTTAGCCCCCAACACCTTGGACAAACATGCTCCCCAGTACTGAAAACCACCCTTTTCCCACCCCTGCTTTTGTTCAAGCCTCTGGGAAGCTCTCTCCCTCAGGCAGCCTTCCTCCAAAATGCATGCCTGGAGCAGGGAGCATCTGTGCTGCTTCCCAGGGCCTTCCCGAGGCACTTTGGTAACTCACTTCAGATATTGCTTTCTGTGAGAAACTTTCCTGAACTTTCCGCCCAGAACACAGGAGATCTTCTTCCGAGATATTTGATTGTCTCATTTTCTCACCTGAACCTTCTCCACATCATCTGCCCAGGAGCCAGTGAGGCTCCCTTCCCTAATTTATACAAGAGCTATTTGTAAACTAGCTGTGGCCTTGGAAGAGTGAGGATCTGCAGGACAGGAAGAAGGCTTGAGGCCATATTTGGAAGGGAAATACAAGAGGTCCAGTTGTGTCTCTGTTGGGGGGAGGGGCAGGATGTGGTGGGTGGGAAGGCTGCCAAAGAAACTATCAGTGGTATTAGAAGAGGATGTCTGCTGCTTAGCTGAGGTGGATTTGTCATGTGGGAGAGACTCTGCTGCCTTGAGAGGATACTCGAGAATGAGGAGGATTGTGCAATTTGAAAACATCCAGTTCCAGAAACCGTGAGATTTCCGACCATTCACCTATATTAGTTCTGCCCTGCTCAGGCCCAAGTCCTTGAACAAACATGTCCTCCCTCCTGAAAGCTCCCTGGCCCTTCTCCCTGGCTGTTCCCATCATATGTCTCCTTCTTTTAGGTCCCCATCACTGCCCCTACTGTCTTCTCTCCTGTGGTTTACTCTCCCCACCCCCACCTGACTGACCTCCTCACTTCACTCAAGATGATGGGCTCCAAGTCCTTCCTGCCTCTCCCTTGCAGGGCTCTTCCAGATCTGTGCTTCATCCTCCTTGCTGCTTATTGACACCAGTGCCACATGTTCACCCTCGCCCTTCCTTTGATGGCCTTCCCACTCTGTTTTCTAGCATCCTTCATCTCCTGGGCAATGCCTCATCTTACATCGTTCTACTGCTCCATTCATTCATTCATTCATTCATTGCTCCAGCAAGCATTTCTTTCTAAATTTTAGTGGAGGTCAGAGGACAGGCTTGCTGCAGTCAGCTCTCTCCTTCCACCACAAGGGTCTCAAAGATTGAGCTCGGGTCATCAGGTTGGTGGCTAGCACCTTTACCTGCTGAGCCATTTCAATGGCCCTGAGAAGCATTCCTTAAGTTCCTTTTTGATGAATTCTGGCAGTATGCACCATCTTACTGAATGAAAGATGAATGCCCCACCCGCTTTTGCAAAGCCATGGTGCAATATGTCAGTCCTTAAAGCCCCACACTCCCGAATCCCTAGCTCTAACCACTGTCTTAGGGTTTTACTGCTGTGAAAAGACACCATGACCACAGTAACTCTTATAAAAGAAAACATTTCATTAGGACTGGCTTGCAGTTCAAAGTTTAGTCTATTATCACCGTGGTGAAAACATGGTGGTATACAGACAGACATGGTGCTGAAGAAGGAGCTGAGAGTTCTACATCTAGATCCACAGGTAACAGAAGGAAACTGGCAGCCAGTCTGGGTGGAGCTTGAGCCTTTCCCAACCTGTGGGTTACAACCCATTCACAGGGGTCACCTAAAACCACCAGAAAGCAGATGTTTGCATTAAGATCCATAACAGTAGCAAAGTTACAGTTGTGAAGTAGCAGCAAAAAAGATTTTAATGGGGGGGGGTCACCACAAAATGAGGAAGTGTTAATGAGTTGCAGCATTAGAAAAGGCTGAGAGCCACTGCTCTAAACCATGCTCCTGCCACCAGATAGCTCTGATTTCCAGACACACCACCTGGCTCCATCTACTGAGCCTCTTTGTCCAGTGACTCCACTTTTCCACTGGAAGACCAAACAGCAGACGAACCCTGCCATTTTTAAAAAGTCATTCCTAGCCTCTGGCTGATTCTCTGCATCTCCTGGTGCATTTATCCTAAAACTACAAGAGAAGAACAGGAAACGTTTGGCACCATTAAAGAGGGCTCCAGTTTAACCTGCAACTGATTCTCAAGAGTCATAGACTATGTGTTATTTTACCTAACCACAGGATTCTGTCAGCAAATCAGAATAGCTAGCGGGTCCTGCAGCAGGGGTGTGTTTGAAGCTGCATCTAATGATGTGTCTGTCCTGAGATCACTTTACGGGATTAGCCAAGTTTTGTGAATGACAAGATACAGAAACATAAACATTAGGAGAGTCCCCCCAAGGTCATACTGAAGTCAGCAGTGAAGAGGATTAGGGAGCTTTCTCTTAGGCCCATTCTTAGCTACTGGACAACAGAGAGTATCCCCCCATAGTAGCTATTAAATAGGGTTTTGCCTATGAAGTAGGGTTTTTTTTTAAGTTCTTATTTGGCTATATTTCAGTGCAGATCTCATATGGGCCAAGGGTCCCTCTCAAGGGAAATTAATTACTATAAGCCTTTACAAGATGAGTTGACGTATCCCTGTGTTTACCAAGTTCTACGCTTTTGTGAGTGTTTCCCAAACTTGCTTCAGGAAGCATTTAAAGGACAGTGATGCTCAGGCCTGAATCAGAGTCCTTGGGGATAAAGCTCAATTGTTACTCACTTTAGATCCAGGATGCAGCCAACTTAGAGTGGTGGTCCTCAGTCTTGAGATGCTTGGAAGCCCTTAGGTGGCTGCACTTATGAGGCGTGGTCCTATCCCAAGACACTGCAACCTAACCAGCAGGAAGTGTGGCTAGGATTTGTGAATAGGCTCCCACCCAGGGAATTCTAATAAACACCTCCTTCTAGAATCACTGCCCAAAGCCTTGCTGCTCAGAGTTTAGTTCTGTGGATCAGGAGCCTGGAGCCAAGAGATGCATAGAACCCTAAGCCCCACAGACCTGTGGACTCAGATCTGCATTTGAACAGAGTCTTCCGGTAATTTGAATGCATTGAAAGCACTTTCTAGAGGACCTATTTTTACACTGAAGAGGCTTACAGAGGATAATCATCCCCCAATTAGATACAGGATAGGCACAGGATGAACAGAAGAATTTTAGAATGACAATAATTACAGCTAATGAATAATATACACACTGAGGAATCATCTTGCATTATTTAATTTAATGTTCATCATGACCCTGGATATAGGTATAAGCTCTGGGCCCATTTCAAACCTAAACAAACTGAGGCTCAGACCTAGGTAAACAACAGAAAGACCACCCAGATAGTCAGGTCATCATCCGCTGACTATCTTAAAGGCTCCAGGAGTCTGGATGTGGAGGGGTCACTTGCTTAGTCGGTGCGTCAATCATGCCTGTCAGACATCTGAGAGGGTTACAGTTGTGACCTCTCAATATCCAGCAGAGCAGAAGTGACTAATCTAGCAAATTCTACCTTAAACTTTTGCAAGATCATCCTTTCTACCCATCGCTAGGCAGAGAGGAAGTTGTGTCCCCTGGGGTTAAGTTCCCACTTAAGGTCACCCAACTCCTTAAAAACTAGGGTAAGCACAGAGTGCAGGAGTCTCGCTGCTTGTAGGCAGTGGTCTGTGCCTGTCCTCCAACCGACAGAGTCTTCTCATCAGGGAACTTGTATGGAGAAGGTTCCCCACCACACCCATGAGCCTCTGGGTGGTTCTAACATAGTTCCTTCTGAGAATGGCGACATGCTCTGGGAGCCCAGCCTGAGAGCCAGCCCTGAGCACCCTGGCAGCAGAAAACCCGTCTCAGGCTTCAGCATCTCCGCAAAGAGAGGTCTTTTAAGGGACTTAGCTTTAAACTAAGCTGAATTTTACATGCTGCTTTAATCTTCTTAGGGCCTTGTTTGCCCCTTGGGAGAAAAACCATAATGGTTTAGAATTGAAAGAATGAGTGGTGGCTAGCAGATGGAATATGAAATGCTCTTTCTGTGTTTTAACCCACTTTCTGCTGAGGCTATAAAGAGATGGACATCACCCAGAGGAAGGAGGACTGGCATTCATGAGCAGGAGCTCTGTGCTGGGCTTCAGGAGCACAGATGGGTCAGTGTGCAACTGTCATCCCATTTAACACTGTCCGAGGAAACTGAGAATAGAGACAGGACACCTTGCTGAAGATCACAAAGTGGCAATGGTGGCCTCAGGGTTTGTCCTATCCCCTGAGCTCCTTTGTTCTTAACCATCCAGGACCTGGGAGAGGGAGAGACTGGATATTCTCGGATGCTGCCCAGGCTCTAGGACAACAGCGCTGTCTCTATCATGCAGATGTCACCGTTGAACCTTCAGTGACACCACTACAGTTAGCAGGACCATTACCATGTTCATAAGGATATGTTCAGAGCTGGGCGTGGTGGCGCATGCCTTTAATCCCAGCACTTGGGAGGCAGAGGCAGGCAGATTTCTGAGTTTGAGGCCAACCTGGTCTACAGAGTGAGTTCCAGACAGCCAGGGCTACACAGAGAAACCCTGTCTCAGGGGGAAAAAAAAAAAAAGAATATGCTCAGAGCACAACTGTCTTTTCAAAGTTCTTACCGCAATTAGTTCATCAATTTCCAGAAGTTGTTTGTCTCTGCTGAGCATTTCCTATTATTGACTACTACAGGGCCTTAAAATAGAATAGAGAGATGCTTTGTGCCAAAAAGAGTAGGGCCTTTGTTCTCAAGAGGGGAGGGTGCCATGGGCATAGAGGTAGACATAGGTGACAAGAGCATTTGCACATTTCTTCACATTTGTTCTATTTAGTTTTATGTTATCACATAATTACAGGAAGGCTGGAAATGGTCCGAAAGCACAACAGAAGACAGTACTGGAGATAGGATGGAAGAGGGGCAGGTAAAGTTAAAGGTGGAGTTCTTAGAAATGGGTTGGACAGTTTACAACTTTATCATCAGGTATAGCATCCTCTGAGACTTGGAGGTAGGAAAAAGACTTCTTTTTAAATGAGTGACTTGGAGATATTTAATGCCTACTGAGTTTATTTAGTTTTTTCTTAAACAATCATTATCCCACATAACCAAGAGTAACATGATCTTCAAAGGGGTTAATGGGTTAATTCTCTTGGTCCTAGAATTGATTGTCATCTTGGTGGGTTCTTGAAAGCAAGTGTCTCATAGCTTTTGATGCTTCTCTGCCCTCTGTGTCAGGAAAGCCCTCAACATGCCTAGAAGGCGTGGCAGGTAGTGCAAATGAAAGAGGCTTCCAGATCTGAAGACTGTAAGAAGCAAGACTATGGGCTCATTTCAGGATGGGGAGACAATAAAACTTTGTGAGTACCATCTCAGAAAGGAGAGCTGCAGACAATTCTAAGTCATCAGCTGTCACCTGAAGCTAATTCTGTCATACAAGTGGCTCCAATGGGTGTCCATCAGTGTCTCCATTATATAGACAGAAAAATTCATGTCATAAATACCAGTCTACAATATAATATTAATCTTCCTGCAAAGGATACTTTTGACATAACAGTTGTATTATTAAATGGGCCTATGTAGAAAGAGCATGTACGTTGACATATTGCATTTGAATTCCAGGTCTGCTAGGTGGGAGATGTGTAACCTCTCTGAGCATATGCAAAATGGGGACACTTACATGTGAGTTAGAGTTGAGATAAGATTTAAATGAGGAAATGAATGATCAGACATTACTGTACACCAGACCTATCAGAAGGAGTTGTGAAACCTTGGCAGTTTCTTCTCTTCCTGCTGCCCCTCAGCCATCCCTACTCTGTGAATCGCTTGGTTTCAGCATTTTGGCCACCTGTTTGGAATCCAGTGGATTTGCTCCAGGAGTCAGTGTGGAATAAAAAAGTGTGGCTTCTAATTTGGCCTGCAGATCAATCTTCTACTACATTTCTTGGCCGGCTGGTTGAACACTTTCTGGGTTCCTGGTCAAGCAGTGGAATCGTGCAACAAGATTGTGAGCCCCCAAACCAGTCACAGTGGCATGTGTCAGTGATCCCTGGGGTCCTGGGAGTTAGAGGCAGTAAGATTGGGAGTGCAAAGTCATCTGCAGAGCTAGTGCCAGGTTAGACTGAGCTACATGAATAACTGTCTTAGAAGGAGAGAGTGGGCGGAGGGAAGGAAAGAGAAGGAAAGGCAGAAGACCCTGAGCTTTGCCCTGCAATCAGAATTTTCTTAGTCTAAAGCAGAGAAAGCAAAGGCCCCCGAATCCCTCCTCATCATGTCTCTGGTGTATGAATTTAGAGTATTCTTTCCTACTGTAAACACCAACATCTGGGAGAACCAGTGGGCAATTTGGGCTTAGTTTTGCTTAGTTTTATTTGAGACTAAGCGAATCCCAAAGCAATGAAAAATCAATCCCGTATTTGGCCAGATAGACATTATTGAGACACCTGGATTAAATGGAACATAAATAATAGTCCATTGATTTTTTTTTATCCAACTTGTTGTAATTTAGTTTACAAGAAACAGAATAATTCTCAGCACTCCAAGCCTGTCATGGGTCTGAGCATGCCCATGAGCAGCTGTAAGAATCCCTATAGCCTCACCCGTCCTCATATCTGTTCTATTGCTCTTATAAACATGGACAAGACTAGGGACTTATGCATTCTCCTTGTCCAGTTTTTCATACCTGCCCTTAGTCAGAAGATCCATTTTAACAAGGTTCCCCACAATCACTTCAAGACATTGACTTTTGCAAAATCTATGAGAAAAACTTGAGGACCCTTCCGTTAAGACACAATCATGGTGATTAAACCAATTTCTGACTTGGAGACTAGCCCACACCTGGGTTATTATTCAAGAATTATTTAAGACTTTCCAATTCTTTCTGGGCCAAATGAGGCTCAGATACGCTGCTGTGATTGGCAGGTACATACTTGAACTCACAGATGCCAGTCTCCATTGTCAATTAGATCCTTTCCACAATGCACCTCTGCTCTGTAAGCCTCTGTCCTCAGGTGGGTTGCAGTTTGAAGGTCCTCCCTTCCAGAGGCAGGAGATCCTGAGGGCTGTTAGAGGGGAAATGTCAATTATGGCCAGAGTGAGCACCACTAATATACTAGATAGCATAAACTGGTCTTCTATCTCCAGTCCCTACCTAAAGCATCTGTTCCTGTCAGTTACTCAGGTAAAGTGTATTTGCATAGCTACCTTCATGTACATAGAGTTGATCTAGGGAGGAGGGATAAAGTATTAAAATAATATGTGTGTGGAATCTGTAAAGATGCACAGCTCACTGCTAAGTGACGCTTGGACTGCTGCATACAAGTAGGTCATCGACAGTCACCACAAACTAGAGGCTGCTCCCCTGGCAGAAAGCATTAACCTGCAGAAGGAATCTTGGCAGCAGGTGATGCATTTCAGCCAGGCAGCTGTATATTTTATTTATGGACTGGTAGAAGTGTGCAGATACCTGAAAAGAGGAATGTATAGAAAATGCATCCTTAAACACACTCCACTGTGAAGACAGATGGGGAAAAGTTGAAGACCTGTGCATTTTCTAATTTACCATGCCACCACCACCAAAGAGAAGGGGGACCTCATGCTAAAACTCTGGGGTCCTCATTCCTTCTCTTTTGTCCCCCAGCAGGGGAAATATTAACACACCAGGATCCTGGTTCAGTTAAGACAATCTATGCTTCAGCCAGAAGTACCCTGGAGGCACAGGGTGATAAAAGGTCTCCCATGTGCACTTGACCCAAAATCATAAGGGTCTTGCAGTTTGGAAGATGTATCAGAGGGGACAAATTTATCTTCATAATGTCTATCAGGTAAGAGCCCATCTTACACAGGGTACATGCCAGAGACCTAGAAAGAGAGTCTAAGAAGTGACCTTCAAAATCACTAAGCCCATATGCCTAGTTTTACAGCTCCGGGATATTCCTAACCACAGGGTCAGTTCAGTGGACCCAGGAGAGCAGGGGATCTTGGTGTGGTCAAGAACATGGCAGGTTCTGCTGAAAGTGGGCTACGTTAGATTCGGGTCTCAGATATATGAACTGAGGAACATTTCCTAAATGTTCTGACTCTTGCTTCGCTCATTTGAACATTGGCTACAATACCATAAGTTCACAAGCTATTTTCTGCAAAGTTAATGTGTTTCATGATTAATTTTCATGCTAAGTCTGACAAGAACTGAGCTAATTTGGAGGCAAAAGCTCCGTAAAGTAAGAGGAAGCTGAATGTTACCGCTCCCTATCCCTCGGCAGCCAAGGGCCAAGCTCACAGGAGCTCACTACAGAATTGCACTGTGACATTTCCTGGCTCTTTTCTGTCCCATTGTAAACTAGAAAGGAGACATCAGAATAGGAGAAGATACCTGATCCAGTGACACATCCCTAGCTTCCTAACATTTGGGGAGGGTGAGGCAAGAGAATTGCCACAAGGTCCCAAGTCAATCTGGGCCTCAGAGTGAGTTCCAGGACAGTTTAGGCTACACATCAAGAAGAAGGAGGAAGAAGAGAAGGTATTCCCCTGAAATCTTATGGGAATCCCACTATTCTATAACACAGAATTTAAAGAATGCCATTTCAAAAGAAAACAATTAAGTGGCCCTTCAACAAGCCCACAAGCCACGTTTTGCTCAGTGAGTGCTGGGTTCTAACTGCCGTAGCCAAGACCATCCCTACACATGGGGACAGTGATAATCAGAGTATGCAGTAGGCCCTGCTCAGAATAAGACTACCACCTGGTCCTCTGCCACTCAGTAGATTTTCTTGAAGGTCGGGAAGGTTTTATCCACTAGGAACCATCTGAGGCAAGTGCCCATGGCTACAGCCAAGACTCATCAGTGTGGCACTTTGGTGTCAGAGACTGACAGCTGAAGGGCTATAGGAGTAGACACTGGGATGCTAAGATGACAGAAAGCTGGGTTTGGTGGTTGTTTATGGGATGGATCCCCAAAGGGGGCCAGTCTCTGGATGGTCATTCCTTCAGTCTCTGCTCCGAACTTTGTCTCTGTAACTCCTTCCATGGGTATTTTGTTCCCCCTTCTAAGAAGTAACGGAGTATCCACACTTTGGTCTTCCTTCTTCTTGAATTTCATGTGTTTTGCAAATTGTATCTTGGGTATTCTGAGCTGCTGGGCTAATATCCACTTATCAGTGAATACATATCATGTGTGTTCTTTTCTGATTGAGTTACCTCTTGATAACCAAGATGATATCCTCCAGATCCATCCATTTATCTAAGAATTTCATGAATGCATTGTTTTTAATAGCTGTGTAGTACTCCATTGTGTAAATGTGCCACATTTTCTGTATCCATTCTTCTGTTGAGGAACATCTGGATTCTTTACAGCTTCTGACTATTATTTATAAGTTGGCTAGCTTGCCATTATAAGGAAACTTTCTCCTTTGTTTCTGCTGCTCCTAGGAAACTTTCTAATGCCAAGATTGAGTCTGTTATGTTCTGCACCCTCGGAAACCAATCACAATAGAAGTCAGTAGAACTGATCTGACATCCTACTTGGCAGAACTCTTTCTGTTATGAACATGGGCCTGGGTAACTGACATCCTGGATGTCAGTTCCCAGGAAGATCTTGGGAACTATATTTTGCTTGCTTGCTAATCAAAATGGAATTTTTATTCCAAATGGTTTCTTATATTGGTGCAGATGTCTCTCTTATGTTGGTGTCCATCCCATGGGCAGCTTATGAAGGAAAATATCATAAAAGCTTATACATAGGTATAGGAATTGCTATTGGGTGGATGGTTGGAGTTCAAGCTCATTTTGGGTAACTATACAAATCAAGCTAGCCAAATAACTGTTACCTAGGCCTTAACATTTTATCTAGGCTTAAATATTTTACCTAGGCTCTAACATTCCCAAATCTGTACTGAACACCTACTGTGGAAGTCAACTATATTGCAGAACCAGGCATTACCATCCTCTCAAACACCAGTCTCTGAGATGCTCCTCTTGCCCCTCCTTTCCCTGGCCACTATGTCCTCAGTTATCCAGAACTCAACTCAAAAGTTAGGTTCCATACCCAGGTAGAAAAAATAGCAGCTACAAAACAAAGCTCAGCTTCCAGAATGAGACTGGTCTCCGGGACCATCTGCATTACACCTTTTCTAAGGACCAGAGAAGCCTTCAATGTTGATTTTCCTGTAATCAGGGAAGCCCTGTGATTCCCATCAGCTTTACAGAAGACTTCCTCTGGCTCTAAGAAGAAGGGTAACAAAGATCTGGGCCAATCATCACTGCCTAGAGACATGTACGGGCATCATTACAACTCTGAAGAGAGGTGCCAACAAGCTGGGTTTGGAAATTAGTTATGGGCTAGAGAGGAAGGGAGAATTAAATGAGTGTCTGGAGGATAGACACATGAATGCAAGGATACTAGGAATGTCTTAGGAAGGTGGACCAGACAGAACCTGGAGGTTGATTTGACATAGTGGAGAAAAGTGAATGAAGACTTGTAGGTTAAGCCCATGTTTGAGCATGAAGCAAGAGGCCCTTTCAATGAGACACAGAGCACAAAGGAAGAAAAGGGTTCAGGGAAGTGAGAGATGCTACACACAGTATGGGTCCGGGTAAGTGTGGAAATGCCTTGCAGTGTCTCTGAGAGTCCTTTGCTATTTCCAAAGCTTCACTGCCGAATGGGTAAAGACAATGGGACATTTGGGGAAAGAAAAAAAAGAAGATTCAGAAACATTCTTGAAACTGAATGAAACAAAAAGCCAAGTCAAAGTGAACCAGGGCAGCCTCGTTACTGGTACCACGAATCACTGCTGCTGTTGTTTAGGGGGCAGTGAATTGAACTTCCAGTGCCAAGATCCTCTATTTAAGTGCCCTCTGTTGTGAGACTAGAGCTGGTACAAACAAGGTCCCTGTAAGCATCCCTCCCATCCATCCACCGTGAGCAGAGTCTTAGATTCCAGTCGGACAGCCCAGCTGGGGGACGACCAGTCATCAAATGGTCTCAGGTTTAACATCAGCTGATGGATGACCTGGAAGTCATTCGTCGGCTATATTCTCTCCCTTGCCATGCCTGTTCTATGTACCAAACACTGCTGCAGTCACTGTGAACGCACAGAGAGGGTCAAGGCAGTGGGACCCTTGTTGCTCTTGACCCAGAGAAAGGCAGAGCTTTATCACTATTGTTCTTGGGTCTGTCAAGGTCTTTTAAAATCCTGTAGTTGGTTCTCTAGCCACTTTGGGGTGTGCTTCAAGGCCTATTAACATTTTTCATATTGACCTTAGGTTTAAAAAAATTCCCAAGTGCTGTGGTGGTCCTACTTTGTCCTTATTAAAAAGGAGAAATTATTTTATGAGCTGACCCCACTAGTAGGGTTCTGCTCTATAGATGGCACTGCAGTGGAAGGCATCTTCTCTGTGGCAATCATAAAGTCACCTTCTCTAAAACCAGCTGGGTCAGTGACAGCTGGGGTCCAATTTCTAGAACCCCATGGCATTGGAAGATGTATTAGTCACCCCACAATGCCTAGCGCTGAAGTCCAGAAAGCCAACCTTTGCAGACAAAACAAAGAACTTCACATATCCCTTTATGATGCGTTGTACTGCCCCAATGTCAAAGTGAGTCTGTTAAAAGCCGACCTGGAAAGAGCTTGGAGCCCTGGAAGTAGATCCTGAGTCCTGTGTTTGTTTGTTTGTTTGTTTGTTTGTTTGTTTGTTTGTTTGTTTTTAATTTGGCAATCCCAAGAAACCTAAAGGCACTTGGACTTTAAAAAGTGTGGTGTGTTCTGTGATTGTTGTTGTTATAACAGAAGCCCAGGCTTGGCTTCTTTTCCGTGCTCTTTCTGTGTGTAGCTAGAATGGCAATCCTCATATCCAAGCATTTAAGCAAACAAAAATAACCATTTGAAAGCTATTTCCCATACTCTCTCTAGTTCTCAGTTCACCACAATTTCATTTAGAAGGAAATGTTCCATTTGTGTCCATTGTAGTCCTGTCAGCAGCAGAAGCAATGACCAGCTCTCAACATACAAAATTAACTCCACTCCAGTTTTTCTGGATAAAAACAAATCAATCAAAAGCCAGAGTCCTTTTCCAGGAAGGGGCTTTTTTGATAAAGACAAGCACTTACCAGAGAACGCTATTCTTGTTATAAAGTTACTTAAATAAGCATTTGGTATAACTTAGGTTCTATTTTTTTTCTTCTTTTAAAAATCAAGTAATTTATCTCTGGGAAATGTTTTAAGTCTTCCAAATGTTCTTTGGAGTCCACTTTATGTGAATGATCCTCTTCACCCAGGCCATTCCTAATTGAAGGGCAAAGGTGTGTAGGCCGATGACTCTATGAAACAACTCGCCATTATTCCATTAGCACTGAAGAACAGAATGCTGAGCAGAAAATGAGAAAATGATTGCACTGGCCTGCATGAGTAGCAGCGTTGGGAATTCTTCCAAACCCCAAGGCAGAAGCTGTACAGTCAGCTCCTTCATTGTGCAAGCAAGGAGAGACTTCAGGAAGCTACAGGGAAGCTGTAGGTGATCTGCCTCACATTCTTCTTTCAACTCCAGGATCGTGTGAATCACAAGAGCAGCCAGCAATGGCAAACATGAAAGAGAAGCTTCCAGAATACAAGCAAGGACAAAAGAAGTGTTTTTCCCCTTTAGATCATAGCGCCTCTCCTGCTTGCCTGTAGCAGGCTAAGATTCATCTCAGTGAATAAAATCCCAGCATGCTCTACTTGCACACTCTATACCCACAAAGTGAAAATCATGTCCAAGCTGTGAACTGACCAAGCCAAAGACTAAACACAAAGTTGGAAATGTTGCCAGCCTTGTCCTTTCTTCTCACGCAATGGTCATGCTCCATCTACAAGTGCTTCCATGATCACTCCCATCCCCCACTTGCCAGTTAGTGTCCTCCATCTGCAAAGAAGGAAGTTTTACTAACACTAACCCAAGCAGAAGGGAAAGGGAGTAAGAGAGACTCCATAAACATATCATGAAATCAAGAAAGAGGAACCTCATTTTGCTTTAAGATGTCTAGTGACATGGACTCTAATGTCTCAAGGAGGACCACATTGGCATCTGTTTCACAGTCTCTCAGGAATTCAGAACGATTCTTCAGGAGAGTTCAGAGTTGATATGCATTCTTTGAGTCCTGGGAAACATCAGAAGACGCCATTCAGGTAGTCATCTCTGAGATCTGTCCACTCTGCTTTCCAGATAAGTGTTAATCCAGAACTACATCCCCAACCTAGAGAAAACTCAATTTTCGAATTGATTGAGAATGAATTTTATCCCATGGCAGAGACTAATGGTTGCTTTAGCACAAGCAAAAATACTCTGTGAAGCCCCAGCTGAAGCAGAAATGAGAGCTAGAAGGGATGTCACCAGGCATTAAACATCAGAGATTGGCCAAGCCTGGCTACTGCCTGTACTAAAAATTACATTGGACTCCTTTCAAAATGTCAAATTACTCCACTGGTCCTGAATGGCATCAGGCTTCAGGGGTCCCGAGGAAGCCAAGAGGAAGATGCCTGGACTGCTTGCTTGGCCTCTTCCCAATGCTCTGAAAGGTCAAGGCCAGCCTGCCTGCATCAGCGTTGTGTTCGCCGCCAGACCATCAGCAGAGCTCTCACGCTAGTCCTAGGAGGCAGTAAGAAAGCACTTGAGCCCTTCCCACTATGCTTACCTACAGAGAATGCACGTGCCCTTCTTGACATGCACCCTTAAGATCAGAAATGGTGGGGGAAAGAAGCTCAGTTAGGAGAAAATGATAACTAATACTGAGTCAGCAGATGGCAGGTGCAATCTGGAACTTCCAGCTTCTCAAATCATCAATTTTTTGATGCCCTTGGCCTCTGGTTCTGTGTGTGGTACTAACCCTAAGATTCTAGCCTCTCCTGGGGGAGGGGTGGGGATTTTAAGTAAGTCCTCCGCTGCTTCATTTCCCAAATTCTCAAAGCGCAGCTCCTGAATATAACCTTGAAAGTTGGAGAGGGAGGGGGTTCCTTTTCCACAGTCCCTTCTTTTTCTAATTTGTCCTCTGGAAACCCAGACACAATGAGACGAAAATACTAAAACTTCCATCTTCGCAGATGGAAGTTTCCAGTAACTTTTCCAAGGTTTTGCCTTACAATCTGCAGCTGGTTCTCCTACCATGAGTCATTTCACCAAGTCCATGGGCTGCTTTCACTTACTAGGTTGCTAGCCTAGTGTACGAAGGATGCTAAAGCCTCAAAGTGATATTGTTTTCCTAGGTGACCCCTCCAATGATTCAGCCTGAGCTATGGAAGCTACTGTACTGCACTGAACTCCAGAGATAAAGTAGGATGGGGACATTAGCCTGAGTTTCACCCAGCATCCCCATATCCTGACTACATGGCCACGGAGTGGCCTCATGGCCTCCCAATGTTCCAATTTCTTCAGCCTTCAAATGAGGGCAATGATAAACAGATTAAAGAGGATTTTTTTTCATATGAAAAGCTTGGCACAGAGCTTTCAGTGTGCCTCATGTCTATTAGATGCTAAACGTCAAGACTATTTCAATTCTGAGCTGAAAGGAGAGAGAGCCAAGAGTTGGCTGCTTCTGATTCTTAGATCAGAAACTCAGTGGTACTACATAAAATTAGAGAAACGACATAGCAGGTCTATATAGAGAGCCAGGACAGGGCCACTGCTATCAGCATATATGTACTAGCAAATAGGATATCCCCAGATACAGT
The DNA here is from genome assembly GCF_978045245.1 of Mus caroli. NCBI lineage: Eukaryota > Metazoa > Chordata > Mammalia > Rodentia > Muridae > Mus > Mus caroli. Next base: position 94,030,752 of record NW_028227266.1, read on the forward strand.
TATTCAATGAACAATCTGAAGGTGTTTGGAATATTGTATAGGTCCAGAGGTATCAGCTGTCTGTATCGTGCATTTCCCTAACAGAAAGTCTCGGGGAGTTTGGAAGAAGTCCCATGAATGATGGCACAGACCCTCCCATCATTGATGGAGGCTGCTGAAAGGATACAAGTGTTCAGAAGACATGTTTAAATGTTAAAAGACTGTCAGGGTGCCAAAGTTCTGTGGGGTTGAAGTGGATCTGTTCTAAGATCCAGTTTTCTTTACGGAATTCTAGGTGGCTAAGGCTCAGGTTGAGCTGCAGATAGCCACAACATAATCATATTTCTGGAAAGCCATCAACACTCCTTCCTTCCTCCCTTCCTTCCTTCCTTCCTTCCTTCCTTCCTTCCTTCCTTCCTTCCTTCCTTCCTTCCTTCCCACTGCTGAGCAGTAGACAGATGCAGGTGAGGGGGAGTTGGCCACCTTTCTGAAACACTAGAGAGGAATTGTACCTCAAGGTCACAATCCATTCAGCTTCCCAATTTCTGAGGTGATTTAAAGAAAAAGAAAAAAAAAAAAGGCTTCAAAGCTGGGACCAGCGCTAAATCCCATTGAAATGTCTAGAGTGGGCATTAAGCGAATCTTCCCTCCCAGGTCTCCTGGCAGCAGTTGGATATTAACAAGGAGAATTATCATCTGGGACTCCAGCTGCCGCTTATGTCTCTTTAAAGAATGAATAGCCTTCCAGTTCCAGTCAGCTGCCTGCTCACAATTGCAGAGGAATGGTAAATCATCTAGGTGAATGGAAAGCGATTTGAGAGAGCAAGGCTGCCTATGGACGAGGTGCTTTCTCCATCTCTTCTGTGACACAACAAGCAGGATGGCCCATACCACTGCCTTGGCTTAAGTCCGTATCTGTACCTTCCCAGAAAGGGCCCTAGAACCACTTATTAAAGGGAACATGAAAACGCCCACAGCAAACCCACCGAAACAATTTTTATTATTTTTACAAGGACAGAATAATCGTATTATGAGTCACAGTTTAATTTGCTCTCCAGTGGTTTTATTTAGCCAAAGGATCAATTTTGTTCATGCCAAATAACATGTTGAGTGGTTTTAATGAAATGTGCATTTTCCATTTTCTCATCGCATTGGTTCCCTGGTAGCCATGACCTCTACTCCCCAGAAAATTTGTTAGGACAGCAGATATAGGCTAGGCCTCCTTTGGCAGCCGTAATCTACCAGAATGGGCAAGTTGGTTTTGTATTTGTGATGAAAGGGGTCTAGACCCCCAAGTAGTGAAAACTTTGATCTGGAGCTTAAAAGCATCTTATCCAAACATACATTCATTTAATCTTGCAACTCAAGCATGAAGAACCCTCCCAGGGTGCCTTGGGAGGGCCGAGGGCACAGAGCTGGGGCTTACAGAGAAGCCGGGCAGCAATGCCTGAGGAGTCAGTTATCTGTGATCCCTGGTCCCAGGGGAAAAGCTTTGCCTCTCAAGGAGGCTCAAACAGCCAGGCAAGGCATTCTTAGTGGTTAGACTGCTTCAGGGCTTTCCAGGGACACAGATTTTGTGGCAGGAAAATGTGACAGCAAATCAGAACCGCCCTGGGGGAATCCATAGCTGAAATCCATAGCTACAGTTCTTTCCTTTCCTTCCAATAACGGGTTCAAAGGAGCTGATCGGCCCCATGTCCCAAGACTTTATTCCTTACCAGTAAAATCCAAACTAAAATCCCAAGAGAATTTGCATGTCAACTCCAAATCTCTTCCAAGTCTCAATTTGATTCATCAAGCATCACTTGAAGGGATTCATGGCTGGTCGCTGGGCACTAAGCACTTGAGGGCACAAAGAGGAGTAAGTGACAATGTTCCTTCCTCAAGATGCTCACAGCCTAACAGGAGAAGAAGCATTGGGTCAATTCATTCTGGCGTAATAAATGTAACGGAAATGGTCTGAATGGAAGCTAGTGGAGCCTTGGTGAGTGCTCTCTCGTGGACACAGAGACCCTAGCAAAGGAGCTCAGCATGACCTGAGCCCTAGCTTTAGTCCATTACTTTTGGTTCCATGTATTAGTTCCTTTGGGCATTACTACAAGCCACTTAAAGGAGGAGAGGTTAGCTTTGGCTCATGGATTCAGAGACTTTGGCCCATCATAGCAGGTAGACATGGTAAAGTGGCTGTAGCCTGGTGGTAGGAGTTCAAGTGGAAAGAGAGCAAGCCAAGAAAGCAAGCCCAGTTAGAGAAGTCTGGATGTACATAAACTGGCAGGTAACAGATGATGTCATTTGTGTTCCCACAATCCTGTTCCTTTTTCTTTCTTCTATGCCAGTCTTAATGTATGCTATCTATACCCAAGTTTATTTACTCTTGCCCTCAAAACAGCTTCTGGAGTTCCAGAGGATGCATTCAAGTTTTAGACAGCAAGGGAAATGGGATAAGATTAATGTTTTATTTAAATAATTTAAAATCCTCCCATTGATTCCTCTCCATTTTGTTAGCTGTTGAAGAAGTAGACTACTTCGAAAAATAGAGCTTTTACTATAAAAGAGGGGAGACTATGCATTGGACAGGCAAATACCGCCCTACCCTACAGGATTTCAGGAAAGATCTCAGAGGCAGTGTGTGCAAAAGTAAATATCTATGTTGTATTTGTTGGAGATGAGGCAGCGTGAGTACCCAGAAGAGCCTATCACGTGCACCCTCATTCAGAAGACATATCTTGTCTTCTGAAGTTAAGTGGCATTCCTAACCTTGGCATATGCATTGACATTTCTGTCATTCACAAAACACTTCTTTTGGGATGGGATTTCATGTGACCCTGCCTCCAAAATAAAAGGCTAAGAGAGAGCCATCACTGTTTCAAGGTGTGGTAGGAGGAAGAGCGCTATGCTTTAACAATCTTGTGTTAAACCTTGCACCTGTATAAGATAGGGATCTAGGGGTCCTGGGAGAATGGGAAATGGGACACCATGGGGAGTTCAGAGACAATGGCCCAAACTCTGCATGTAGATGTATGGGTAAGAAACTCCCATGTACTAAAGTACACAACCAGAGGGAACAGCATGTGTTAAGACCCAGATTCAGCAGCACATGAGAAGGATCGGGCTTGATTTCCATAGTGAGAAAGGATGGCTTGTGTAAAAGTGTGGTCAGTGAGGTGGGAAGGAAGCCCTGGGAGGGGCAGAGTACCCTGCAGGTGGAGTGTCTTAAAGACCAGACAGGATGGAGGCCTCTCACCCTAACTTTGACCGTTCAATAAAGCAGTCGTGTCTTTGCATTTACTTTAGTGATCAGCAGGCTACACTGGAATCTGAATCCTCAACCTGCACAGGCCTAGTCTTAACAAAGCATGGAGGTCACAAGACCCGAACCTGGATTCTTGTGCATTTTTAGCAACAGAATCACCGTGAAAGAACGAGTCCACTGACTAAGTGAACTTGGTCCGAGACATTCTAGCAGGGACTAAAGAAGGGAAGCACGGGTGTGTGCTCTCCCTCTTCCCAGGAGCACCTGTTCTTCCCTCCGGGGCAACAGATGGGCCAAATAAACCCATAAAATGATTTGTAAACTTTATGTAACTGACCATCCTCAGTTGTGGAATCATTTCAATAGCTCAGAATTAGCATTTTAAAAATAAAATATAGAGAGTACAAAACAGGTCATGAACCCTGAATCTAAAAACGCAAAGTTCAAATCTGAAACCCTTTCAGTGCCAACGTGAAGCCACCAGGAGAATACGCCATTCCATACCTAGCCACATGAAATTAGTCAGTCCACATGTATGTACACACAAAATAATATATAAAATTACCCAAAAAGTATTTAATAAGTACACAGGAGACATAAATGAATTTTATGTTTAGACATAATATCACCTCTAAGATATCTTATTATAGGTACATAAATATCCCTAGCCAACCCAGAATGCCTCTGAGATCCCAAACATCTCTGTTAAAGCATAATAAGAGCATTATAGTCATATTGAGATACATAGACAGTGCTTGTAGCAAATGTTCCTAAAATCTCAGAGGCTCATCCAGCAAGTTTGTTTTTCTCTCACTTAAAGGCTAGGGAAGAGATGGATGGGTCTCTGGTCACAACTTCTCCCTGTTTATTAACTCAAGATAATATGAGCACTGATGTATGGCTATACTCTGTCACCCTTGGGAGCACCACTGGAGACAAGAGTCAGATAAAGGGTCAGCTGCTACCTGCTCATGCTTCCACACATAAGTGATATTTGTGCACAGTGATGGGTCCCTTAATCCTAGAACTTGGGAGGCAGAGGCAGATGGATCTCTGTGAGTTCAAGGCCAGTCTGGTCAACAGACCTAGTTCTAGGACATCCAGGGTTATACAATAAAACCCTATAACGGAGGGGGGATGATACTTGCCACTGTGACCATGACACATGGGCTAGCCTGGGTCACATAAAGCCCACTTACCTCAAAGATAGAGATGCTTCTGTTTTAAGTACCTGAAAAGGAACCGGACACCAGAGAGCACAATGGAGCAGTGGGCAGACTAGCACATGCTAGTGGAATGGAATGTTGGTGGCTTCTCCTGGGAAGAGAAGACTAAAAGTGTAGGAGTCCTATTGGCCAGCCCATATCTGCTCAGTGCAAGAAGGACACTGAACAATAACAAAGAAATAGTCCTCCAAACCCAACGTGATGAGCCGATGAGTACTGGGAGGTTACTGCAGGAGCATGAATGGCCCATTTCTGCATGACTGATGACTTACAAAAGCTGCATCTCTACAGGTCTCTGCATAACTTGCCGACAGCATCTCTGACTGAAGTGTTCAAGAAATGATACTATATGACAAGTAACAAGGGCTCTTCTCTGTGTCTTTTCGGAGAAAAAGAAAAAATAAAAAGAAAGAGTTCCTCATGACTATTGAACTGTCTTCATTCCACAGCTCAAAAATAACTCAATATCACCTACAACAACTCAACAAATTATAGTCAACATTGTATCTCCCCCCACCTTGTGGTGTGTGTGTGTGTGTGTGTGTGTAAGCTTTTGTCTTACTCAAAGAGTCAGCACAGATACCCTACCAAGCAGCTTGCTAAATGGCCAAGAATAAAAAAGTGACCATTGAATGTGGGAACACCTCAAGGACAGCCAGGACCCTGTGAACAAACATAACAATGGGAGAAGGTGACACAAAGGTGGCATTAAAAGCCTACTGCTCAGTGTAAAATCCCCCACTTCTAAGACGATACCTCACTTTCACAAAGACATAGTCATTCCTGGGTGAGGAGAGCCCTTATCCTGAAGTGCTTAATTAAAATATCATGCTGTGAAACTGTGTCACTGGTTATACAATGAGCAGTATCTTCCTGGGAACTTTAGGGGAGAAACTTTGCAATATTTTTCTAAGCACTCCAGCCACCAGCAGAAGAAATACTGTGAATTCAGTAGGCCCTATGGTTGATGAATAACTTGACTTAGGATGTTTGAAATATATTTCTTTTTTATAGGTTTGTTTCTCTTTTATAGGTGTTTTGTCTCTGTGTATGTATGTTCACTACATACATGTACTGTGTGTGCTGTGCCTAAGGAGGCCAGAAGAGGACATTGGAGCCTCTGGAACTGGAATTATAGACGGGTAGCCATAGCCTGGGTTACAAAGGGTATCAAACCCAGGTTCTCTGGAAGAGCAGCCAGTGCTATTAAATGCTGAATCATTTTTCCATCCCCAGAATATATTTCTAATACTTATAAGTCCTCAGGGGAAACAATGAAAATATAATGTTAGCCAACATCTACTGAATGCTAGTTATGTGCCCAGAATGGCATTAGAAATTTTATCTTTTAGCCGGGCGGTGGTGGCGCACGCCTTTAATCCCAGCACTTGGGAGGCAGAGGCAGGCAGATTTCTGAGTTCGAGGCCAGCCTGGTCTACAGAGTGAGTTCCAGGACAGCCAGGACTATACAGGGAAACCCTGTCTTAAAAAAAAACAAAAAAAAAAAAAAAAGAAATTTTATCTTTTGTTAATCTCATTTAATCCTCTCTATTATGAGGTCACGTTGACAAGTTACTTGCATTTAAAGTTCAAAGATCTCAAAAAAATTTAGTCACTCATGAGTAATCAGTAGCAAAGCTACTTTAAAAATGCAAATAAATAAATAAATAACCTGGATGATTCCAAAACAGTTACTATTATAGATTGAATTGTTTGCCCCAAAGAAAGACGTATGGAAGCCCTAACTTCAAGACCTCAAAACGCAACCTCATTTGTAAATAGATTGGTTTGCAGGTGTCACTAGTTAAAAGGCCCTGAGGTCATAGTAGAACGGGGTCTGATATCACAGGTTTGCTTAAAAATACAGATCACTCAGCCCACCGACATGAGAGGGTCAACCTCAAGGGCCTAGAAGACTTCATTTTCACAAATACAACAGGGACTTCTGATGCAATCAGGTGGCCGCCTTGCAGAGAGTGGGTTTAGACTTTCTCCTGAGGATCGAAGGATGTAGATTAGATGAATGCTCAGGTTTCTTCCTGATCCCAGTATGTCTACTGGCTTATCTTGAGACCATTTGCCCTGCTTACACTGGTGCTTTGACATCTTAGAACGCTCGTCTTTCCTTTCACCTTTCCAGCAAACACTGATGCCCTTTCTCTGTCTCTCGATTGACTGGATCTGAGGAGCCAAATAGAATTATTTTAACGTGTGATAAGTAGATCCTGTAGCTATTGCTGCTAAAACTAACCCACAGCACAAACAGGATAGTCAGCATTCTACGTTATCAGTCCTTAATCTGCCCTTGCTCTTAATCACTCCTAGATTTCCTAACTCAAGGCTCTGGAGGGATGGGGATGGGTTTTAAGGCCTCTGGGAGCTCTGTAATCCCTATAAACTTGCCTACAGATGATGAGTCGGTTAGCACATTTTCAGAGGTAAATCTGATGCCAGGAAAGGAAGGGAACAATGGGTCCAGACATCATGTGACTACCCAGGTCACCTGGCTATGACCCTGGATGTTCATTTTGATACTTCTAAGGGACACTGTTTGGTCATGGAGGGGTGTCGGGCAGCTTGAGCAGCTCTGGGGGATACTGGGAAGGTGGTAGTGGTACCAACACCACAGTCTTTGAATTTCTACAAAACCCTATATAAAAATTGGTGGAACAATTAGATGACAAAACCAAACAGCCAAAGGACACATTTCCAACAAAATTAGGGTCAGGTTATCTCACAAGACCCAGATGACAAGTGAATAGAGCCATGAGCATCTGGATGGACAAGAAAACAACTGAGAAGGGTCTGGGAGACACTGAGGGCAGCAGCTCCTAAGAGCAGACAGCATCTCTGGGAGATGGGATGCTTTTGAAACATGAGTGTAAACATGAAAGATGTTCAGGGAGTGGCGAGTATCAGGGGAAGTGGAGAGGTCTCAGAAAGGGGGGATAAAGGGGTTAGAGCAAACAGAAGGCTCTAAGTTCTCAGCATAGAGCCACCAGGGCAGGGTGAAAAACTGCCCTGACAGGAATCAAAAGAAAGAAGGTCACCTGAGCGAGCAAACAGGCGGAAGCTCAGAATACAAGCCACCATTTAATGCCATGTTTGAACAGAAGAGGGGCTCTGAAATTGGAAATGGTTTCCTAAAATCCAAGTCCATCTGTAAGTTCAAGAAAAATAATTTCACATAGAAATGAACATTAAGAAAAGAATGGAGGCCAGGTTCCAGGTAGCTCTTACAAGAAATAATATACACAAGGAAAGAATACCCAAAAATATAGCCATAGAGTAATCAGAACATTAGCTGAGTTAGAAAGCAATGCACAAATGATTCAAGATACAAAAGGACAGCATTAATCAGAATCATAAAATAATGCAAACTCCAAAAAACAATTTAAAAGAAAAAGATCATTTTAGAAATCATGGCTAAATTACATAGGCTATGAAACCAAATAAACACAATAAAAAAAAAAACCCTGAAGATGAAAAAGATAAAATTTTCAATAAAAAAAGAAAAAAAACTATAAAAAGGAATTTTAGAGAAAGTGATGAAGATCAACAAGGAACTTGAACACCTGGAAAACAGGAGTCCCTAAAGAAAGAAGCAAAACACATGTATTTAGCTTTCTCATGCTGTGACAGAACACCCGAGGAAAACAGCTTATATAGGAGGAAACGGTTATCTGGCTCCTGGTTGCAGAGTTTTCAAGCTGTGGTTAGCTGGCTCCTCTGCTCCAGCCTAAGGTCAAGAGGAGCTCACAACAGCATGAGTGTGTATCAGAGCAGGCTGTTTACCCCAAGGTAGCCAGGAAGGAGAAGGAGAGAAGAATGTAGGACCATAAATACCTTCAACATCTTGCTCCCAGATGACCTACTTCCTCTGCCAGACCCCATCCCTCCTATTCTTTCTGCCATGAATTCATCTGTGGATTGTTAATCTGTTCATGAAAATAGTATCCTCTTGATCCAACCACTTCTCGATGTTCTATCTCTGACCATCCCTTAGGGTCAACGGGAGATTGAGCATAATACTTCATGGTCAGACCACAAGAGCACAGAAGCAGCAAATTCTAAGTGGAGAGACCTTTTCTGAAATAAATGGGTTTGGAACTGCTCATAGAGCATGCCTCATGCCTGCGACCATCAGCCTTGAACAGACAGCATCAGACAAATGGTAGTGATATTAATAAATTCTAAGGAAAAAGCCCTTTGAGCATCGACTAGAAAGGCATATGATTTACATTTTCATTATACTTTCAGGAGCAACTTCTCGTGTCAGAAGGAATAGAGTGATATATTTAAGATACTCAGAGAAAGTAAGTCAATGATTTTATTTCCAGAAAAATTGACTTTCAAAATATAATGGGCGCTGACTATTATCAATATACAAGAACTCAGAGAGTATCGATCCCACGAGCCTTTCCTGAGGAATCTATTGAATAACAAGCTTCAATCAAAATGACTAGCGAGACATTGACAGAAGATCTGATGGTGAACATTTGATATACAGTACTTCACAGCTAGGACTAGGAATGTATTAATGGTTGTACATTCAGGCAATGTAAATAAAGGGCCCCTATCTATAGCTACTATAGGTTTTTGTAAATAGCAAGCTAGAATACAAAAGAAGTGTTAATGCAAACGAAATTAGAACATGCAAAAATTAACATTTTGCATAATTTTAACATAATTATTAAGGCAGCAATGGTAGTGTTTTATATCTGCTCCATGTGCAATGTGGGAGATAACAAATGAATAATGATGGAAAATTCTAATTATTTTTGTCATCTCCCAAATAATTACAAACTTGAACTTCAGGTGGAAGTACCTATAAGGAAGGCATGAGTTATAGAACCTGAAATACAGAAGGGAACTGATAAGAACAGACTGTGCATAGCTTTGTGCAGCTCCATAGTTAATCATGTCACATTAGGATCCTAAAATTAGCTATGAGGAGTGTACCTGCCCCACGGATATTATGAAGTGCTACAAACCCACCTGTACGTGTGTATGTATGTGTATGTATGTATACACACACACTTACATACACACGTGTGTGTATGTGTGTGTTTGTTTATTATTTATTTATTTTTACTTAACTACTAGAGTATTCGATGTCAAACATTGATCTCCATTCCACTATATGTAGCAGTCCTTAATATCCACAGTCTGGGTTTGAAATACCATTTTTCAATAAAAGATATTTCAGAGAAATCTTTAATTCAAGGTTTGAGCCAACATATATATGAACCTGAAAACCATGGTCACATAGATGGTAAGAATGGTAGCAAAGACACTGAAATTGGAGGCAGAGACAGACAGATCTCCCTGAGTTCAAGGCCTGTTATTGTCACTATGAATGACAGTCAAGGACACATACTGAGCCCTTGACTAAAAAATGAAAAAAGGTATTGGAGTCCTGTCACTAAGACTCAGGAGGCAACTTTAAAAAGACTCCCACTGACCAAAGATGAGTCAATTTGAGCATCAACAATAATAACTATCAAATAAATTTAAACTTTACCACTTTACAGTGGTATTTAACCAAAAGTAATCATTGCTTTTAGAAAGACTGGGGAAACGAATCTTTAGCTTAAATGCCGACAAATACATGGAATGATTCAGGCTCCATCTTCCATATCTGATGTCCCAGAGAATACAGCAAATGAATGAGCAGTATGCCTCTTCACAGATATCCTACCTAATAAAGTTATTCTAGAGATAGAATTTTTAATATATTGTAATTCCCACTGAGCAAACAGATCCAAGTATTACCTATCAGTCAGTGGCTGCTAGGACCACACCAAAGGAGACAATCTGATATGAGCAGAGCTCGGATCTGGTCCAACTGGAAATAGGCAGGAAATGCCAAGGGCAGAAGAACTTGCTCCAATCAGCAAGATCTCGGCTGTGGAAAAGCTGGAGGTCAACTGGATCAACAGCAGATAGACTGGAAAAAAAACAGATGTGTTGGGGGGGTGGGGCAGACCAGGAATCAGAAAACATAGACCTTTTTATTAGTGGGCAAGACAAACTGTAGTGTGAAGGAAGGCACTCTGGGTAATAAAACTTTAATACAAGCTCAAGGACATGGTTAATATAAAAGTCAGGATGTCAGGTTTCTATGGGAGGAGGGAGACACTTCGATGAGGATGAATCAGGTTTCTATGGAAGGAGGGAGACACTTTGATGGGGATGAATCAGGTTTCTATGGGAGGAGGGAGACACTTCGATGCAGATGAAACATGAGCAGGGATTTTGCCGTGGAATATCAAGTTATGTTTCCAAGCAGATGTGGTTTCCCGTTTTATGAAAATTAGCAACCGATGTGTTAGATTTATAAGATTTGTCAATTCCCTGTTCCTCTCTATAATGAAAATACTTTAAAAATATAATCAAGTGTGCTTGACTGGGAAACACAAGGCCCTGAGTTCGATCCCCTTGACTGGGGGGAATAAAACTAAATAAAATAAAGTTCTTGCCATCAAAAAGGTCAGAGTCTGGAGTGGGAAATCATGTTGTAAACAATTAGTTTTGAGGCAATATGACAAATGCTCTTACATAGATGTGCACACATAGTTGTCAAAGCAACGTGGAACTGAAACAATTCAGCAGGGCAGGTCCAGGAAGGCTCCCAGGAGGAGGAAACACACCACCCGAGCTTCCAGAGACAGCCTTCTCCAGACAGACATGTGAGGGGTGCTCAGAGACTAGACTGCAGTGATCTCAGCTCACCTGGCAATGGATTCCTCCAGGTGTCCCTGGGCCCCTCAGCACTTATTCTGGAATGTGTAGCTTTCTTCATGGCCCTGCAATTTGTCTAGGGCAGTTTCCTCTAAGAGAATAGGGGGTATAGTTGTTCACCAAAAGAGCAGATGAGTTAACGTCTCTTGCTTTTCCCTTGTTTGAAAACCACAATGTCACATATGATCTGAGTTCAAAATTAAGAAGGCTTTCCTCCTCAACTTTTCTACAGCTATGAAATCAGGATCCCACCCAGCCATGGTCTCTGCAAGCACACTTTCCACTAGAGTTCCTCCTTCGTCCAGGGAACTGAGGATAGAGAAGTTTCTAGAAACCTCCTCCTACCTGAAGCCCGCCCACCAGCTCCACAGAGTGATCTACTACATCTTTAACCAACAATGCAAGACAGTAAATAGCTGATGATAAAATCTGACATACCCAAAGGGAAGAGGAAGGACATACTTTGTTAGGCTACATTTCCTGAGACCCAAACAAAAAGCTTGTGAGTTGTATACCGGAACCACAGAACAACTGGGCGTGTGCGAGTCTGGGTGTTCTCTGCTAGTCCTGTTCCCGAATACTCTATAAATAGTGCCGTGGGCCCCAGGTATTCTAAGGAACCTTCAGGCTGAGAGTCAGGTTGGCATCCAGTCCAGCTTGCACTTATCCTTCTTGCTGATCTGGCATTCATTCCTCACTATCTCTGCTGGCAAGCTGGTACTAGAAGCTAAAAGTACCTTGCAGTTGAGAATGGGCTAGAAAAGAGTGAGACTTGAAAAGCTGTCTGCTTCCAGGTGCATTGATTTATCAAATGGGGCTAGGTCATCCACCTGTACTATCAAGGAGACAACAAGACAACTGGGAAATTCTCAGAAATGAATGAGGAGGACAGAATGTCCCAAGGACCCAACCTAGAGACATGCACTGCCTTCTTTAGCCAACTGAGTCCTGGCAAGCGTGTTATCATTATATGAAACCCATTTACCAAGTCAGTACATTACAGACTCCCTGGTGCTCTGTTAATGCAAGACCAACATCAAATAACCATCATCTCAGGCCAAGTATCTGTGGGGCCACTCAAGACAAACATCAGAGGGCAATGCATAGGTGTGTGTTCATGGCCGAGTAGACTTTTCTTCCACCTATCCTAGTCTTAAACTTTGTAAAGTTATGGTTGTGAAAAGGTATTCTCAATACCTTCCTACCTAAGGTTTGTATCACATGGATGCCACTTTGTATCCCAAAGAGATTCTGCAGTGTTCCAAACTTGCCTGATCCCTGGTCAGCTGCATTGTTTGTTACAGAATAGAGTCCCTAAAAAATACATAAAGCCAGGGATAGTGGCTCATTCCCATAATCCCAGCACTTAGGAGGCTGAGGAAGAACGGTTGCCATGAGTTCAAAAGTAGCCTGGGCCCCAGAGCTTACAAAGGTCTCCAAACCACACTCAAAGGCCAAAAATATGGATATCTTATTCTGCTGTGGCTTCTTCAACAAAGTACCATAGACTAGTTGGCTTCAAAAAACATAAATGTATGTTCTTATTGGTCTGGAAACTGAGGTTTCAAGAGTAGATCCCAGCATGGCCAGGTTTTGGTGACATCTCTCCTCCTGGTAGAGTGCAAACCTCTTCTGAGGACACCAATCACAGCACTGGACACTCACACTGATAATCTCGTGACACACACGAATGACCTCATGGTACACACTGATGACCTCATGACAAATTCCAATGGCCTCCAGACACACACTGATTACATCATGACACCTCATTTACCACTCAAAGTCTCCATCTCTACTTAACAGCACACTGAAGCATGGGCCTTTCTCTAACACAGGAAACTGAGAGAGAGAAAAAACAAGCAAACAGAAAATCTTGAGTCCATACCAGGGGGCAATGGGACTTTAAAGGGAGAATTTGAGATGAGTCTTTGCTTCTCACCATCTGTGCAAAGTTACTTAGACAAGGCACAAACACCAACAAGCTGTACAAACATTGGTCGGGGCAACTTAAAAACTTCAAATGAACAAAGCTTACCGGTGGTCAGTAATCCAAACCTCAACACACACCGTAGATGAGAGCTGTGTCTGTGGCCAGGAACCTCGGTTGTTAGTGTGCATGGCTACTGAAGTTTGCTCTAGGATCTCCAGCCAAAGGAGAGCACGCATTTGCTAATGGCCTCTCCTATTTCATATGTGCTAAGCCCCAGGTTGAGTTCCAGCCTTCACTCATCCCCGAATTGCTAGCCCCTTTTTAAAATGAGAAAACTTAACATTTTTCCTCAATAGCTTAACATTTTGTCTCAGGGCATCACCAGCTTACAAGGGAAGCAACGCTAGCCATAGCCCAAGGCCTCATGGGAAATCTTCCTCCTCCAAACACACACCAGAGCCCTAATGAGAAAAATAACGCATTTTGCAAACTGTGCTGTTGAGGGGGGTTTTTTTGTAGATCAAAAGATTTTTCTTACTTTTTAATAATTCAGGTAACCTTGGAGATCCAGCCGTTTCTCAGATATTGCTTAGCAGTGAAGAATCAGAACGTTGCTGCTTGCCTGACTCCACTCTGTCATTCTATAGGCAAGTCTGGGTACTCTGTCTCTATGACAGGAGAGCCGTGAGAAGAGCCCATAGTCTCAGGTCAGGTCTGCTAGGCTCCACTGAGCCTTTATTTGCCTTGCATAGCTGGTGTCTTTATTGAGTTAGCAGTCATGTATTGAGGCTCATTATAAAGATGAGCCAAATACTGTTTGCAGATAAAAGGAATAGCCTTACCCTCAAGGATACTGTAGGATGGAAACAGGACATTCCATCCTCTCACAGAATTGTTACCCTGCTTCTGTGGGTGCTTGCACTTACCTTGTATTAGTTTGACACATAAAACAACAACAACAACAACAACAACAACAACAAAAACATATGGTAAGAAACATGAGAGAGAAAGAGGTGGGAGAGGGAGAGAAAGGGAGGAAGAGAGAGGGGGATACAAGGCAATGTCTAAACACCTTAGGCTTTGACACCATCACTCTTCCTGGGATCCTTGTTGTCAGCAACACAAGTCCAAGTGGTCCATTTATTATTTGACCTTTCTTAGCTTTCCATCCTCAGGAAAACCTCATGTACTGGCTGTAATCCACCCTTCTCATTCATCTCTGGAACTCATGCAGAACCTACCTCTATTCTTCACCCTACCTCTCAATATCATCCTATATCAGAAACTCAGCAGATAGTGTCCTGAGCATATCCTATGGCCATCATTGAGCAAACCAAGATGGTGGAGAGCAGCGCATCCTCAGCTCCATGATGTGCATGGCACATCTCTATGGCAACGCACGGGGCTTTGTACTTCCCTTTATGCACAGAGGCCTTTTGTGGTTCACAGGACTACAGGACAGCCAAAGGTATCACGTGGTGCCCAGGAGTCACACTTCAGCAATGGCTGCCCACCTCCTCCTCACTCTTCACTTCCCACTAGCCCCTGCTCTATATTTTTAATCAACACAGATGTTCAGGGCATAGGATCTGCTTGAGAGCCCATGAATTCCAGTGCTACACAAAATGACTGAGTGGCAGCTGTGTTTGCCCTTGCTGCCGATTCCCCACCCTCACTTAAGCAAGAACTGGAACCTCAGCTCCAAAAACAAATTTTTAAACTCAGGTAAATAGTTCCAGGCCCTGTGACAAAGGCATCTGATCCCAGATGCATGAGAGGCTGAAGCGGGAAAACCATAGTTCAAGTTCAAGGCACAGGCAACATACTGAGGCCGCCCCATCTCAAAATAAAGGTTAAAAGAGGGTTATGGATGTAGCTCAATGGTAGAGTGGCTCCCTAGCATGAATGAAACCTTAGCTTCATCCTTAATGCCATGAAGAGTAGCATCTGAACTGCAAGTCAAAGTTTAGAAGCCTTCTATTTAGGTTATTATGGTGAATATCTATTACAAACATGAAGCTCAGATTAATTACTAACTGGACCATCAGTTGTACAGTAGAACTGGTATGTATGGCCATGTCATCTTTGAAAAACTTGCAGAGCCTATCCAGAAGGAGATGAATGGTTTCATTCAGGTTGAATTCTATTGTGTGCGCACATGCACACACACACACACACACACAAACAACATACACAGCATACAGCACACAGATACACACACAAACAGTGTACACAGCATACAGCATATACACATACACACACACACACAGAGCATACACAGCATACAGCACACACACACAAACAGCATACACAGCATACAGTACACACACAAACACACACACAGAACTTTAGCCTTTAATGGTCTACTCTAATGGTATTATAGATGATTTAAAGAGGTACCCCCTCAGGATTTAAAGAATGTTCTTAACACAACTGTAAATTTGTGTTTTACTTAAATAACTGTTTTGTCATTTTTATTTCTCAGCATACTGAAAAGCATGGTAGAAGTTCCCTGGGCCTCTCTCTTACTCTTAGAGTCTTGGCCATCGTGGTACCGCTAGAGCATTGTTGTCGTGCTACCACTTAGGTCTCTAGAAACCATTGCTCATTAGAAAGCTTTTCTGCAGACTCTCATAGGCCTGTTGCATATGGTAAACCCTGACAGAACGCCAGGTCCTCGTGCCCTGACCCAGAAAAGGCTGTGACCCATCGGCACAAGGGATATTCAAAGTCTACTTTTAGAGAACTCTGCAGATCATCTGATGCCTGACTCGGCCTGGATAAGCTACCTTCTTAGGGAGATGATGAGGGCGATCTCAAACTTGCAAAGGGCATGGAGAGATGGCTTAGCCACTCAATGCTAGGCTTACAACCAAATTTGCAAAGGGAGACTTTAGGTCCTGTAAAATCATAATATCTCCAGGCCTTGATCCCTTCATCCATAAAATGAAGGAAATAACACTCTAATGAAAATTAATAGAATATCATCAAGGGCTTTCAGATTTGTATATGTACTCACAAAATGTGACAGCAAAACCAGTCTCTGAAGGATAATTTATTTCTTGGCCCTCAGCTGGCCTCACCAGCCACTCATCTTAAAGAAGCCAGCCTTCCAGTTTACATGTGACATTGCAAACTGGCTTACAAATATTGTACTCCCTGAATACCAAGGCTGTGTTCACATGTACCCCAGCTTCATTGCTGTTTTAATGCCATGCCATTTTTAGTTGGTGAGGAACAGAGGTCCATTCTCTGCTCCCACTTTTGGGGATATCATGGAAGTGAAAGAGGTATACTCCAGCTATGGTTGGGTCCTATAGACCTTCCATAGGTCCTCTCACAGCCCAAGGACCTGGGCAGCTGGAGCTATTTACAAGCCAACCAGTGCCAAGTGCTTCCCTTTTTCTTCTTTCCCTTTTTATTCTTGCTTTTCAGAAGGTGGACAGAGTAAAACACTCTCCAGCAGAGGAAATAATATAAACTTAAAAGTCACTTGGAATGGAATGGTGAAATGATTTCACCACTTTCTTTCAGCAAATAATAATAATGATGATGATGGTGATAATAATAATGCCATATGAGGCCACCTCTGGGGATTCCATTACTGAGAAGCTGGAGGGAAACGCAATGGCTTCCTATGAACAGGTTTTCCCTTTAACTGGTTAGAGCACTTTGGGATGGAGAGATGAGAAAGACAGGTGCTAGACAATAGAATAAACCTAGCAGCAGCAGATCATTTGCATAATTTTGTATAAAAGTGCACTGACGTATGAAGTATACAGTGAGTGTATTGAATACTGAAAATGAAGAATCTTGGAACACAATCTATGTTGACTACCCAGTTCTGAAATAGCCGAGCATCTTATGAAATACCTCTTGCTTCTTTGTAGAAATGAGTGGTGTTCCTCTCTCTCTCTCTCTTTCTTTCTCTCTCTCCTTCCCCACTTTCCTCTCTTTTTCCCTCCCTCCCTCCCTCCCTCCCTAACCCATGCAGTGTGTATGTGTGCGTGCAGGTGCATGCATATGTGTGTGTGGTCATGTGCACTCATATACAATCTTTAGAAAACACACTTTTTATACTATTGTTCTAGGTAATTCTCCAAAATGAATGCTCAATACAAACTGGCCATGGAGGTGGGGCTGGAGGGAGCAGGGGGATGCTTGCGTCTCTTTCTGACACTGTGTAAGTAGTAGCCCCTTTGCCATTCTTGCATGATTAAAGGTTGTCTGGAGGGCTACGACAGTGTATACAGCAAAGATTACAAACAACCATTTTTGCAGGCCAAATTGCTTCCTAAATGAGGGAGCAGAAGATTTAAGGGTGAACATAACTGTATTTGAGCGGCATCCAAAGATTTCTGCTGTGTGGGAAACAAAACTCTGACTTCCTTCTGACAAGTATTCCTTAACAGGCCTTCCCAGATACCTGAAACCCATCCTAACACACTCAGGCCCTCCACTGACCACCACCTTGCCGGCATGGTGTGGCCCAGTCTCCAGGCTGCTCACCAGTCCGCAGGCCTATGGGGTGAGTGAATGATTGCATGAGGCAAGCCTGGTGAATATTGATGAGCTGGAGACCTCAGGGCTCTTACTCCCTAGCTGGAGAAGGAGGCAGTTTTTAAATTTACTGTACCGAGAAGTGTTTCTTCTTCTGTGTTCCATTGTTGCTGAGGTTGGCTTATTCTTCTTTGTAAAAAAGGCAATTTTTTTATTGTTGCCAATATCTTTAACCATAAAATGAACTTAGAAAATGTAAAAGCGATGTGATCTCACAAACTGCTGTGTTTTGAAGTTTTGGATATTAGGTCTGTGCTTTATAGCTCAGGGGAGTAGAATAAGAAAAATCCCGAGAAGCAATTAAAGTCATTACCAGCAGATCAGAGCGTCAGGCAACTGGAGAAGAGCAGAGTGTAGGAGCTGACAGCGGCCTAAGGTGCCATCAGCAGGCACTCCCCTGCAGAAAGAGACTCTTCCTCTCAGATGTGCTCAGCAGCTGGGGGCTTCCTGGAGGAATGTGACAGAAATAACCCTCACACAACAGATCTGATTTAAATAGCTCTCAGATGCCCCTAGAGTAAGCTAAAGGTGGGAACCCTGTCCTAAGGTGACCCTCACTGTGCAGTGATTTGGTGTCATCTTCTCTAATCAGTACGAGGGCTTCAGGGGAACCTCTAGATGAGGCAACCATTACTGGCCAGGTCTATACATTTCTGATGTTATTCAATCTATCAGGGTCAGTGTCAGTCACTTCTAGTCTTATGACTGACACATGTCTCAAGAAATGTGCTGAAAACCCATTTACAGTAAAATACGACATATTCAGCTCCCAGCATTTTCGGGAAGGCAGGTGCCTTTCAAACCCCGCATAAAACTTCTCTACAGGATTTGGCGAAGGTTTGACTCTGATCAACCTTCCTGGGTGCCAGTGAGCAGAATCTACCAAATTCCATTCTCTCCCCCTCAGCCCAAGGAGATAGGTCACAGGCTTCTGCTGACCTTGGGCTAGGAGAGTCTTTGAGGCCGTGTAGAAAGCCAAGTTTTTAGTGCTGACTCAGCAAATGCTATGCCACATGCAAGCATAGATGGATCATAGTAAAATTTGCTATTAAATCAAAGAAAAGGGAATCTCCAGCCATAAAGAGATAGCTCAGTTAGTCAAGTACTTGCCATGCAGACATGAAGACCTGCATTTGGAAACCCAGCCCCTGGCATGTACCTACAATACCAGCCCTGAAGAAATAGAGACAGGTGGCTCCCTAGAGCTCACTAGCCAGCTAGTCTCACCAAATGGTGAGCTCCGGGTTTAGTGAGAGAATCCCTCTCCAAAAAGAAAGAGGAAAACAAGAGAGAGAGAGAGAGAGAAAGAGAGAGAGAGAGAGAGAGAGAGAGAGAGAGAGAGAGAGAGAGAGAGAGAGAGAGAAAAGAAAACCATTCAAATCAGCTGAGGTCAACCTCTGGCCTTCACCTGCATGTATGTCTGTGTGCCATATACACAAAACATTCCCTTTTCTTACATCATGGGGATGCTACTGTTTCCTGCCCTCATCACAAAGTGACCTGTCTCTCTATCTGTCCTAACAAACCAGGAACAACTGAAAGAGGATGATGTGGAATGTATCGTCAACCAAGATGAACTGGCCATGAATTACCAGGAGCAGAGCCCTTCACCCAGCAGTCCCACCACAAAGCTAGCTCTGGACCAGAAGTCTTCAGGCCAGACTCCAGGCAAGGAGAATATCTACGAGGGAGATCTTGGCCTGGGAGGCTATGATCTCAAACTGGAGCAGACTCGGGGTCAACCCCAGATAGACTAATTGGTATGATGAGTGCAGACTTAATCACATGTAACACAAGACCACTGAGGAATGCCAACAGCCAAGGAGGTGGTGCAGAGACAGAAAGAGTATTAAGAACATAAATTGGACAGAATCAAACCTTATCATATGTATCCTCCCGTGCCTTCAGAAATGAGAATTCATTATCTTCCCTCTATATTATGCAACCTCATTTAATTATCTGACAGCCATTTTTACTGCTGAATTGGGGGCCAGGGGAGTCAGGTCGTAGCTGCCATTGGGATGAACCATATGTGCTGTGTCTGCAGGGAGCCCCTTCTGTTCCTCAGACAGCTCTCCAGGCCCTTCTTGTGGATTTTGGATTCGATTCCATTAATTATGGAACATTAATAACATGAAGAAGAAGAAGAAGAAAAAAAAAAAAAAGCTCCTGAGCATAAATGATAAGCCTTAGCTCTCAACTTGACTCCACTTGTTCTGACCGTAGGGCTAAATGCAGAAACCAGTGCGTGTTCAGTACCCACTCTTGATGGCTTTGGAGAATTCACATGAATTGGGGGCCCTGTTGTCCTCTCTCCATGCGGTTCTTCCCACTCCTCCAAGGAGCTGCTTGCCCCCGGGTGTGTGCATGTTAAGTGTAGGCTCTTGAGAGCTTAAGGGGACTCTCTCCAGGGAAAGCTGGTCTCTTTCCCACATTCTGTGTTTTATTCAAATGGTGAGCCTCTCTTCCTTGTGTGCACTGGGACAACTTCCTGGCAGGTTCCCTCTGCATGCTGGGAAGTCATGTTTTGCAGCATGACCCTTCCACATGGGGTTGGAGGATTGTGCAGGACCCCTCACCCTTTCCACCAATATCTGTGACTGATTGGCAATAGAGGGGCAAAAAGAACAGAGCTAATGACATTTAGGCCACACTGAGGCACCAAGGACAAGTACCAGTCAGGACCTACCCCATTCCCAGAGTGGCCGCATTGAAGAGACCAACATCCTAGCTTTTAATTCAGCTGCATGACTCGTGCCTTTGAAGCCATAAGATACCTCAAGCCTAGCTTCTCTTGACGTGCAGATGTTCTATTAGGCTCCAAAGAGCAGGCTTCAGACTTGGGAGCCCAAGATGTGATGGGCTTACTTTTGAGGGAGATGAAGAACGATTTCTTTCTCAGGCCCAAAGGCTAAAACTAATGCATGCTTCACTGAGTGCTTCTTAGGCCTTAGGCCTGTGAGATCAGGTACCCTGCCTGCGTGTCTGTTTTCTTGCTTCCAAATAGTAGAAACTGGGAGAAACTTTTATATTCAACTGAGTAAAATCTTGTCCTGTCAGGTAAATATGGCAAGGAGAGAGGTTTTCTAATGTGACATCATCCTAATAAATTTTGTTATGGAGTATGATTGCATTGGCTATAGCTTCATTTCAAGGCACCCTCTCTGACCACGCTAACTGAGAGCACTACACTCTTGTCTGGGTGCAGCAGGTATGAAATGCTACCATAAGGGGGACGCATGGCTCCTCAGACTCACAAACAGCCAAAGGGGCCTGGCGCAACAAGCCATTGAAGGAATAAAGAAATCTGGGAGGATGTCTCAGACAAGGGACGTTGAGTCAAGCAAGGGGGCACAACCTCCCTTCATCCCTCCAGGCAGGGGTGACCAGACTCTAGGAAGTGCTACAAAAATGGAGGAAACACTAAAAGATTGGAAGAAGACCATAAGATGGCTGAGGGGTTGGGGGGGGAGGTATGCATCTCATTTCTGCCCACATCAAGTAGAAGGAAGGGGTGATTGCTTTGTGTCTAAAAAAAAGCACACAATAGAAAAAGAAAAGAAGCCTCACAAAAAGTCAAATGGTCGTGTAAAAAGAACAAGAAGAAAGAAGAGGAATTTGGCCTACCAGATGAAACAAAGTAATGTGTGTGAAGGGATGGGGGCTGAACCATTGGAGCCAACACTGAATCAAAAAGAATGAGTTAGAATAAAACTAGCCTCTGCCTCCCAGCTGGCTTCTTGCTGAGAGACAAACTCTCTTTCCAACCTACTGTCAGGAATTAACTCCTGACAAGGACAGTGGATATACCGGGCTGATCCCTGGGGTAGGCTCTGGATCACAGGCCCCTCCGATATATAAGACAGTGTTCCCATCTTGCTATGTGGCTACCACCCTTTCACCCTCTAAATCAGTCCAAGACTAGTGCCCAGTTAGCAATTCATAAAGCCAAGCCCCATTATGCTATCGCTGTGAAGGATGATGAATTATGATCTTAAGCAATGCCCTGTGCTTTGATTAGCAGCCTCACGACTGTGAAATTCAAACCTATTATTTACTGCCAGTTTCTAATGAATAATAAAGGCACAAGTGCTTTATTCAAGCTACTAATATTCTTATTCAGTATTAGAGCTTTAAACAGGGTTCTCATTAATTAGATGGCTGGGTCTTCCTTGAACTTGTTAACATGGGCACATTACACACATGCATATTCACACACAGAGAGGTTGATTCAATATCAGGGCCCCATCTAGAGCCTTTTTGGTGCTTTCCATAATACTTGGGTATGTCTGAGCATGTTTGACACCCAATATCAAATGCTATTAAGGTGGTTTTGTTCATTGTGAAATTTCTCAAAATTTCTTAGAGACCAATCTAACAATATAAATCAAACCTGAAGTTTTAAGTACTCTAATGTCATGTGCAGAGCTATGTTTTTACAGTGAAAAGAGAACAATGGAAAATTTTTAATGTAGCCACATTTTGGAAGAGGTACAAAGATACCCAGTAGATCCCAAGTCCAACTTGGAATCTTAAATGAGAGTCGAATTTAAATAGAAGGCAAGAAATAGGAAGAACCAAGCTGTCTGGCCAAGGTACAATTCTGCCCACAATAGTCTCTGCTCCAGTCTCTCCTATAAGGCTGTCCCAAAAGTTATAAATCCATCTCCAAGAGACAGATTAGATTCCTCCTCTGGTGGACAAACCCCTCCTTTGATTGTCACCAGGGCTTCTGGATTTTCTTCTCCCAGCAGGAAATTCCTGGGGAATATTGAGTTTGTTGGTGCAAATTGCTTAAATAGTATACTAGCCAAAGCGAGGGACATAAGTGTCCCTTTATTCATATCTGCCAGCTGCTTACACTTTCCCACTCTTTGTGTTTGTTGATTGTTATTTGTTTTGTTTTGATTTGGTTTGGTTTTTGAGACAGGGTCTTTCTACATAGCCCTGGTTATCCTAGAGCTCCTGTAGACCAAACTGGCCTTGAACGCACAGAGATCAGCCAGTCTGTGTTTTAACAACTCAGTGAAATATAACTGCATCTTAAACAAATAGAAGCAGAATACAAGTGGGAGCCAAGGTTGGAGCACATTCAGTTAGTATCCAATATACAAGAGCAATGTCTACATAGCCTCTTGGCTTTAGTGACTTTTGGAAAGAATTCTATCATGTTGGTTTGAGACAAAAATCTCACTATGACACACAGGCTGGTCAGAAACTCCTGGTATCTTCAACTTTCCAATTGCTGAGATTCCGAGGAAGCACTACTGTGTTCATTAAGGCTCTGAAAATCCCCCCTTTCCTTGTCTAGGAACAATGTTCCCTGAAGATATCACTAAATAAACCTCAAAAGTTTGTTCTCTCCTGTGTCTGATTGCCAAGGTAAGAAGAGTTATAGACGTTTGGTCTGAGTTGAGCCTGCATTGGGAGGTGTAGTTTTTGAGTAGGTTTGGTCCCCATAGACTCATGAGTTTGAATGTTTGGCCCACAGTAAGTGACACTATTAGCTTTTGTTGGAATAGGTGGAGTCTTGTTGAAGGAAGTGTGTCACTGTGGGGGTGGGCTTTGAAGTCCTATGCTCAAGCTCCACTCAGTGCAAGAGAAACCCTCCTCCTGTCTGCCTGCCTTCAGATCAAGATATAGAACTCTCAGCTCCTTCTCCGGCACCATGTATGCCTGGATGTTGTCATACTTCCTGCCGTGATGATAATGGGCCAAACCTCTGAAACTGTAAGCCAGCCCAGTTAAGTGTTGTCCTTTATAAAAGTTGCCTTGATCGTGGTGCTCTTCACAGCAATGAAACCCTAAGTAAGATAGAAGAGTAAGTGGCAGGTGGCAGGGAGTTAGTGCCATGAACCTTTTATGGTTGATTTTAAGCAGCTAAGAAGGCTAGAAGGAATAGCTCGTAGGTCAAGCATTTCTAGAGACCATTCTGTTTCTTCTACTCTCATTTCTTCATCCTAGCATCTCAAAAATATTATCCAGGTCCCTTTGTCAGATGCTATACTTCTGCAGAATGTTCACAGACAACAGTTTCAATATGCTTAACAAACACACAGCTATCAAGAATAAATACTATTGAATAATGCTAACAGATAATAGTTACAACGCTACACAAAAAAACACAACCAATTGGAGTAGGACTGGTTTATATCTACAAATGCCCAATGCCTTATTATTTTTAGAAGGTTTATATAGTAGAATAGGCACATGTACACATAAAAGATCCCAGAATAACAAGAATCATTACTGAACAATATAGAAGGCCTGAATATTTTCAGTTAACTTATACTTTTAAAACTAAAGTTAGTTAGACTCTTTGGTTTAGTAGGATAAGACTACAGGATTGACTATCAAGATTTTAGACCTCTTACATAGTCAAGGGACTGCTCCAATTACTCAGAAAGATTATATACAACTTGACCTCATATGAACAGTCACACAACAAAGCAGAGATACAGACCAGAGTTTCAAATAACAAAATTATGCAAATGTTAGGTTTTCCATTTCACTGTACTGAAGATGACAATCTTTATTCTGGACCCGTGAGAGATTACACATATCAAAAGCATTTATTAAAACAAATTGATCGTAAACCTAAGTAATAAGTCATCTATGTCATAAAGGACCTATCTGATATAGCCTGAGTTCCAACATACAGAGCAACAAAGCTCGGGTCAGAGTCCATGCTGGGTGCCATGAGGAAACCAAGAGAAACGGTTGACTCTTAGAAACTGGAAGGAGTCAATCTTCACTCTCGTCCCTTTTGAGTTCTACATGCTGTTGACTTAGAAGTATTTACTCAAAATAATAATGATGACACTTATGAAATAATTCAATACAAAACACTAAGCTACCATAAGGAATGGAGTGAAAAGCCAGGAACATTGTCATTTTTGCCCCCATCTTTGGGAGTCCGTAAGAGTATGAGATTCAGTACCCAGAGTACCAAGCGCTCACTCATTCAGCACTCACAGGTATCACTCTGCCAAAGTTCGAAGCCTCCCTGGCTACTGAAATTGTCCCTACCTCTCAAATAATTAGAACTTTTGAAAAGAGCAGTTTTGTATCAGATAGCAAAATATAGGAGAAAGAGACTGGAACTAGAACAGTGTGCTGCTAACCCAGAAACAAGGGGCAAGATCAGGAAAATCCAGCACAAGGTCCAGAAACAGACCTGTGAATATATTTAGAAAGCTAGTTTATAAAACACGGCATTTCAATTGGGGTTAGGGATACGTGGACTAATTGATTTTTCAATTTAGAAAATGAAAGAAAGTTGAATACTCACATCTAATGCATGTAAAAACTAAATCCCAGGTGATTGAAATAACTAAACACAAAAAGCATAACAACAGGAAATTTAAATGTAAATAAACTTAAAAACATGCCATGTAGTCTTCCTGAGACATAAACTAAAAACAAATACAAATATGATTTAAAGATTTGAAACTTCTATATTAAAAAAAAAACACAATAAACCAAATTGGAAAACAAGAAACAAACTAGGAGAAAAAAAAATATATATATATACACATAGATAGATAGATAGATAGATAGATAGATAGATAGATAGATAGATAGATGATAGATAGATGATAGATAGATGGATAGATAGATAGATAGATAGATAGATAGATAGATAGATAGATAGATAGATAGGTTATTTTCCAGAATATACAAATAATTCTTAGCAATACATTAATAACATTTAAAAAGACTTCCAGATTAAAAGGAAAAAGAAAACAGTGTCAAGGTTTATAGGATTAATGGTTGTGTACAGGAAATATACAAAACCAATCTTTAGTGTAACACTATCTGTTGCTGCAAAATGTTGGGGGAAATCATAAATTCCCATCAATAGCAGAAGGGTTATCCAAACCATCCTCATTCTGCGAAACTCTGCAGAAATCACATGCTACAGAGATTAGCCCATCTGCATGCACGCAGATGGAAATATTTTTAAAATATGATTGTTAGGATTTAAATATAAAATATTCCCCTAGGATTGTATATTGAGAGAAACCTTGTAGCCAGCTGGTGTTACTCTTTTGAGAAGGAAGAAAACATTAAGGGGTGAGGCCTATAGATAGAGGAAATAGTCACTTAGGGTATGTCTTTGTTCGTATTCTCTCTCTCTCTCTCTCTCTCTCTCTCTCTCTCTCTCTCTCTCTCTCTCTCTCTCTCCCTCTCCCTCTATCCCGTCTTTCTTCTCTCTTTCCTTCCCTCTCTGCCTCACTCATACCCAAGAAGTGAACAAATTTACTCCTCCATGCCTTTTGTCTTAGGTAGCATTTTAATTGCTATGAAGAGACACCATGACCATGACAACTTAGAAAGAAAAGCATTTAATTGTGGCTGCTTTACAGTTCCCATTGTTGTCATGGTGGGAAACATGGCAGAGTACAGGCAGGCATGGTACTGGAGAAGGAGCTGAGAATTCTATATCTTGATGTGAAGGCAGCAAAAGGGGACTGCCACACTGAGTGTAGCTTGAGTATAGGAGACCTCAAGGCCCACCCCCACAGTGACACACTTCCTCCAACAAGGCCACACCTACTCCAACACCACCACACCTCCTAGTAGTGCCACTTCCTATGGGCCAAGCATTCAAATACATGAGTTTGTGAAGGCCAAACCTATTCAAACCACCACACCCTTGGGTCTTACTGTTTGGCCTCCTTAAGGCCCAGCAACAATGGAGCCATTCACCCTTATTCATGGCAGACTCCCTGAGCCAAAATAAACCCCACTTCTTTTTAGAGTGTTTCTTCTCAGGTATTGATCACAGCAACAGAAAGCCTGAAAGCCACAGTATTGTTTGTGAAAAGCAGTCTGGAGAAGACTGAGAGAAATCCGAATTACAAGCTACAAGGAATGAGGCTTGGGGTTCATTTGTGGTGTTGTTTAATTTTTATAGTGATAATGTACTCATGATTTACCTGTTTGTTAAAATAACTTTAGATGTTTAGGAAGATATGATAAAGTGGCATAGAACCTATTGCTGGATTCTGTGTACGGAAAGGGGAAACCGTAAAAGCAGTGGGGCTTACCCTGAGTGTGGCCTTGGCTTCACAATAGGGAAGGGAAGGTGTGATCAAGAAAGACTCCAAAGCTGTTTTGGTTTGGTTTGTTCTTGTTCTTGTTCTTGTTCTTGTTCTTGTTCTTGTTCTTGTTCTTGTTCTTGTTCTTGTTCTTGTTCTTGTTCTTGTTCTTGTTCTTGTTCTTGTTTTTTGGTGAGGTCTTGAACAATGAGAGGCTTTCCAGATCTCTTGAGCCCTATCCCATGGATGATATGAAGAACTGAATTATTAGAACTCTGAAGGAATTTCATCACAAAGGGAGAGTGTAGGCAGAGACAGAGGGTAAAAAGCATCTAGAAAGTAATTCCACATGGTTACCACATGGGTTGCTATGTTTGAAATGGGGAGAAATAGAGAAACAGGAGACCATGTAGAACAAACTAAAAAGGAGCCTAAACTTATGTGAAATGCATCAGGTAGGGGAGACAATCACTTAGGCTGGGTGGAGATGCAGTACTAAAAGGGTAGAGACAGTAACTGCCAGTCTCCACCCAGTGTAGATGTTATTTTACTAGCTGAGAAGGGAAGTGTATTAGCCACTTCTCTGTTGCTGTGATAAAATACCATGTCCAAGAGCAGCTTGTAGAAGGAAGAAGGTTTATTTTGGCTTATGGTTTCAAAGGGAGAGTCCATATCGCTGGAGTGAGGCAAGGTAGGCGGTGGCTGGAGGAGGAAGCTGAGAGATCCATCATATCTCTAAACACAAAGCAGAGACTGAATCAGAAGTGTGGGTAGACTATCAACTCTCAAAGTCACCCTCAGTGACATACTTCCTCCAGCAAGCCTTCTCCTCCTGTTACCAGTTGTGACACATTTCTCATTCAAAGCATCTCTGATGATCGAGCAACTACAACAATGCCAGAAGGCTTTGGTCTAGGTAAAGTTCAAAGGTGAAGTACACATGGTGGTAACTGACAGAGTGCGGAAGGAAGGAGACTATAGGACACCAAAATGACCCCCAGCCTAAGCCAATCATAATGACTCATGATTTTATTCTTTGGGAGGGAGTTGAGCAGAATAACATGTTCACAGAAAAGTCAGTCAGCCTGGTTCTGAGCAAAATGAAACTGAGGCTCCCATATAACATCTCTAGAGATATCAAGGAGCTGTTTAAGTGGATATAAATTTTGAGTAGGGGGCTACTTTTGGCATGGCACTGGCCCAGCACATACAAGGTATGGGTTTGCGTCCCAACTCTTCAGTAGTGATGATGATGATGACGACAATGATAAAATTATGGTAAAAGTTCTGGTCTGGAGATGTGGGTTTTGAGGAATAAGATGTGCATCCTGGGTTCATGGAGATGTTTCTCAGGTGCCATTTGACCCTTTATTTCTCTAACTCCCATAAAGAGGTTCTGAGATGTTCTCTATGCAATTCTTTGTCTTCAAAAGATACCACAGATACCATGATTGAGGTGCACCATGGGAGAAGTACAGACAAAACAGAAAAGGAAACAAGATGGAGAGCTGAGGCACGGCTGAACAAAGTATGCACCTGTGAAACACTCCCTAGAGAATCCTGTACTGAGAATCCAAGAGCTGACATTTGCATGGAATAGAGAAGTGAACGCAGAGCCATGTTGATTACTGATGTTACCATAGCTGTGGTCTCACACACCTGCTCTACCTCTTCCCAGCTGTGACGGTTAGCCTGAACATATTAACACTTCCCCGGTACCTATTGATCTGACAAATGCTTTGCTCAAAATAACTCTTAGAAACCACCAGAAATAATTTGATTTCAGGTGGCAAAGCCAGTGGTGTCACTTCACTGTCCTATGTCAGTGGCATGGAAGCTTTCTTAATCTGTTCATAATTTAGTCCTCAGGGACCCTAATGACCTTTCTCTTCCCCCAAGATGTCACACTGGTCTATTACATTGATGACATTTGGACCTAGTGAGCAAGAGGCAGCTATTATCCTCAACATAATGGCAAGATATTTGCCTGTCAGAAGCTTGGACATAAACTTGACAAAAATGCCAGGTCTGGGAACCTTAGAGAAATTGTCCAGTCTGGTAGTGAAGGCATGTCGAGCTATCTTCTTGACGATGAAGGTGAGCTGTTGCATACGGCCCCTTCTGAGAGAGACCACAAAAAGGTGTAATGTATACTGGATGGAAACTGCAGAAGGAGTATATTTTTCATCTGCTGATCCAGCTCATTTACCAAGGTTGAATTATAAACCCCTCAAAAGATATGGCACACATGAATGTGGCTTTACTTGATAATAGGATCTTTGCAGATGTAATCACATTAAGATGGGATCATAGAGTATTAGAGTGAGCCCTAATTCTAAAAACTAATGGCTTTAGATAGAAATAGAGACATGATAGCACATGACAGTAGAAACAGTAAATGGAGAGATGCCAGCTATAAACCAGTGAAAGCCAAGGATTGCTGCAACTTCCAGGAGCTAGGAGATAGATAGATAGATAGATAGATAGATAGATAGATAGATAGATAGATAGATAGATAGATAGATAAAGGATGGTTTTCCTTCAAAGCTTACAGATGGAGACTATAACACCTTGAATGCAGATTCCTGGCCCCTGTACCTGCACAAGAATATATATCTAACTTTTAAAGCAATCAGTGTATGGCAATTTATTACAACAGCCCTAGAAAAGTCACATATTCAATCACCTGAAGAGCTGTGGGTTTGAGAAGAACTCTGAGCAAGAGAAGGCTTTGCAGTTGATCCACGATACTGTATGAACTTTTCTGACACTTGGGCTCTAAAATCCAGAAGATCTGATAATATTGGCCCTGGAAAGTCAGACAAATCACCATTCAGAGACTTAGGTTTTCCAAGCAAAGTTCTACTGTCCTTTGTAGACAACTGCACATGATTGAGAAATAATTTAGTCTGTTGCTGGACCCTAGCAGAGACAGGTACTTATCCATGAGCCACCAAGATGACATATGACCCAAGCTGGTATCATGAACAGGGCACTTTATAGCACACCATGGTGTGGTATGAAAATGCTATATAAAATAACCAGTTAGTTATTAGAAGTATATTTTAATTTATGTGAGGATCCATCCAAATGTATAGAATCCATTTTCCACTATCTACTTCCTCTTTCCCAGCCTATACCCATAGCCTCACAAGGAGAGACATAAAAATTGCTACCTGAGGCAGGCCTGGTTTGCAGGTGTTTTTACATGCAGAACTCAATGTATGCAGAACTCAAATGTGGAAAACTGACACACTATGGTTATTTTCTTCAGCATCTCTGAGGAACAGAGATACCAGTCAGTCCTCACAGTGAGCAGAATGCTTTGTTGCCCCTTTTGTAGAAATGAGAAGGAAGCAAAAGTAAATTTCTCTCTCTACTGCCATGGGCTATAGCAGGGTCTTTGCTAGATGGCTTGAAGTTAGAAATAGTGTGACTGAAAAGTTGGAGGTAAGAAGTCTAAGAAAGAGGAGTGTGCATAGGCACCTCTGTGTGTGTAAGGTCTGTGGTGGTGTTTGTGTTTCATGTGCATGCTCACAAATAACAATGACCTCAGCAGTGGTAGATTTTAATAGACAAATGAAAAGTGAAGGTCCCCCTACTATGTGGGGACCAGTGAGTCTCTTTGTCCAGTTACTGGTCTACCCAATGGCCTCATAAACAAAGCATTCATTGTGTCAGGGATGGGGGTATGTGTGAACTTAACAACATGGACTTTCCCCAAAGCCAACCTGTCCATAGCCACTGCTGAATGCCAGGCTGCCAGGAGCAGAGACCAACACTGTGTCCTCAGTACAGCTCTATTTACCCAGGCAATCAAGCAGCCATCTGGTTGCAGATTGATTCCACTGAGCCACGGCCATTGTGGAAGAGATAGCTCTTTGAGCTTACTGGAACATATACTTGGATATTAATTTGAATTCCATGACACACTACTTCTCCCTTGAAAAGGGTAAAATAAAGGCTCTCAAACTGCTATGTTATGTTGGTCTAGAGCAGTGTGTGAAATCTTCCAAATGCTGTGACCCTTTAACACAGTTCCTCATGCTGTGGTGACCCCCAACTATAAAAGTATTTCTGTTGCACTTCATAACTGTAATATCACTACTGTTATGAGTCATAATGTAAATATCTGATATGTAGGGTGGTCTTTGGTGACTTCTTTAAACAGGTCATGACCCACAGGTTGAGAACCACTAGTCTAGAGGTCAAAGGAAGAATGATTTCCACCCAGGGATCACAGTATCCTGCTTGGCCACTCTGGTCCTCAAAAACCTAAAGCATGAACAAAGAAAGATGTTTCTTGTGGTTTGTAGTCTAAACCTGTCTTCCAAGAAGGAATTGAACAATGACTGTATAGCAGAGCTAAAGAGTAGTGAGTCCAGACACTGCCAATTCCATAGATCTTGTCTGATGCTAACCATATCCTGTGATTCAAGTCAGTGGGGAAACTACAGTAACTCAATTAAGAAAGTCTTTTCATGGCCCAAAGTCATCAGGAGTGGAATCTTAGGTTTCTCTAGGGAACCTAAGAAACCATAGTTGAGTCAGAAGGAATGTGGGGAGCTAGAGGAGGGTAGATGTAAATGCCAGCAACAACACGATGAGCTGCAGAAGTTAGGATTCAGCAGTCAGGATTCTTTCTTTCCTATTCTGTTGTGAAATTTTATAGGCACATGAAGCTAATACCTTCTTGTTTGTTTTTCTCTTACAATACATATCATCTGGAATAGGATAGATTGTTGGTAGTGAACTTTATATCACAGTGCTAAATTACAGGAAGACAAAGGAAAAGAAGAAAAATGATACAAGGACTTCCCTCTTCTGAGGAAAGGGTTAACATGGTTTCTCTTGTGTGCAAGACAGCTGTAGCATCAGAAGGTCTTTTAGGTAGGGTTTCTACTGCTGCAATGAAACACCATGACCAAAAAGCAGGTTGGAGAGAAAAGGGTTCATTTGGCTTACACTTGCTGTTCATCATTGAAGTCAGGATAGAAACTCGAACAGGACAGGAACCTGGAAGCAAGAGCTGATGAAGAGACCATGGTGAGTTGCTACTGGCTGCCTTTCCTGGCTTCCTCAGCCTGCTTTCTTATAGAACCCAGGACCACTAACCCAAATGACATCACCCAGAATGGGCTGGACCCTCTCCCATTGATTATTAATTAAGAAAATGGCCTACAGCTGGATCTCATGGAGACATTTTCTCAGTGAGACCCCCTTCCTCTCTGATGACTCTAGCTTGTATCAAGTCAACACAAAACTAGCCAATACAGAAAGAAATAGGACTTCGTTATTGTCTTTAGTGAAAGACTTAATTATTTAAGGAGACATGAATGATCATTTTTATGTGTTGATCTGGCTATATTGTATCCCCTACTATTCAATAGAGTACTAATCTAGTGTTTGCTAAGAAGATATACTTCATAGATGGTTGCTATTCATAAATAGTTGACCTGAATTAGAGAAGGCTGTGCCAGATCATCTGAGTGGCCTTGATTCAATCCATTTAAGGTCTCAGGAATAGAATAGAAGTTTATGGAGAGAAAAGTTTTACCTGAGGACAGTAATGTCCACATCCACCAAAAAGCTCCAGTGCCCTAGTGATGGCCTGCCCTCCAGACACCAGGCCTACTTAGAAAACATCATCACTATCTTTCTCTTCCAGACTAGTCAGAAAGACATTGGTGGTAAGAAGAATGTCCACAAGAATAAATGAAGAACATAGGCATCTGATAGAATCAGATGTTTTCAAAGGGAGAACTTCAGTTATTTCTCCCTGTTTCTAAAAAACACACTCATGGTGTTGAGCTGGTCAATTGCATGACCCATCTCTGTCTTCAGTGTAGTTCAAGGAAAGCTGATGTTCATAAAAATGGCCCTGAAGCAGACTCTTGAAGCACATGTGAGACCAGAAGCATTCAAGTGCAACCATTATGCATCGCAGGACAGTTGCTGGGTTCAACAATTATTTAAACCCCCACAATAGACTATTGATAATCACAGTTAGGCATTGCCAGTGTCAAAGTCAGTCATGGGATAAATATGGGTGAAGCAAAAAGAACAACAGTAGAGACCAGAAAGCACACTAATTAGAAAACATAGCCTCCTGCTTTATCATCTTATCACATGGACTTCTTAAATTTAGCAGTGAGTGGAAGGGAGCAGATCTCCTGCAGCCTGAGGTTGAGAAGCCTGAAGTAGCTAAGTACCCCACTATAGAGGTCAGCTTCTCTGCATATTAGCATCCTCCCACAATAAACAGAGTGATGCAGTGTGCCACAGCAAGGACCCAATGCCAGGATCAGACTCAAGTGCCTCCCACTTCCTAATGAGGCCCAAGCAATATAAAACCATACTGGACACTCATCTATCCCATGCCTGGTCTAAGGGGAAGACTCAGTGAGTGGAAACCACCAAGTCACCCTTCTTGAAAGCCCGTTTTCCACCTGCATCTAGCAGATGGCAAGCAGGGAAGCATGCCGATTAGGCAGAATTAAACTGAATTAAA
The DNA here is from genome assembly GCF_978045245.1 of Mus caroli. Lineage (NCBI taxonomy): Eukaryota > Metazoa > Chordata > Mammalia > Rodentia > Muridae > Mus > Mus caroli. Next base: position 94,064,002 of record NW_028227266.1, read on the forward strand.
TGTTGGCTCCCTTGTACCTGGCACTGTCTCCTAAGTAAAGAAAGGAACAATGACAGCAGGAGAGGAAGGGAAGCAAATATGGATGAGCCTTTGATATTGGCCTCGCTTTTCTCTACATGCTCTCTCATTTCATCCTTGGGACCCTGGCTTATGTACAAGGACCAAGGAGACAAGGGCCTAAGATCCCATGGGTGTCTGATCGTCAAAGAAAATTTTGAACACAGAATAATATAGCTCCAGAGCCCATAGGTATTTCCCTGCTATTCCAAGCTGCTGAGGGCATAGTTTGTATATGCCAAGAGTCCATCGTGCACTAGCGTTGGACTGAACATTGGACAGATGCAACCTAGCAGTGTGAGGTTTATGGCTCTCAGACCACAGACAGGGTAAATGACCATGACAGAGTAGATGACAGTGGCCACAGGTAAACTATGAGACCCCCGGGCCTGGATTAGTTAAACATTAGTCGGTACACCAAGTGACAGAATTCTAGCTGTACATCAGTCTAGCTGAAGAAAGGAAATTCTCTTTTGTATAACCTAGAAATCAGTGAACTAGCTTTGGTACAGGTAAGGACACAAGCTGACTTCTCCACTTTCTCTTCACTCCTCCGTCTTGACCTCATTCTCAGTAGACCCAATGCATGCCAGAGATGCCCATCAACACTCATGTGTTTTGATCATTCTTATGGCCTGTAACTCCTAAACCCTCAGAGTAGCTTTTCCAAATTACACTAATGAAATCCCAGAAATGCAGTGCTTGGCCCTCTTGAGCCCCCCTGCTCACCTCTGGGCACTTATTGGGTCAGCTAGCCATTATTGCTTGCCCATCTTGTGGCATCTCAAACACAAGTATTTAGTGGACAGCTCTTGATGAAAACAAACATTAAGTTCTTGGGTCATATCTTCCTAAATTAACCTGCATAGCCAACAGGAGATTATGGAGATAATAACTCATAATCACCACGCAGTTCAGCTTCTTCCAGGTGGTCTTGGTCCTTAATACTATGGGAAATCACTTGTCACATAAAGATAGTCCCATGGAGAAGTTTATGTACTGTGGAAATTTGGCTGCTTGCCGATCTCCAGGACGGTTCATCGGCAATATGAGTGAGCCAGCTCAGAAGGGATGCTCCTTGCAATGATGTCAGTCCCAGGTGACATTTGACTGTTGCCTTGGAAGCCCCTCAGCCAGAGCCACCTGATGAGGCCGTTCCAGGATTGCTGAGCCACAGAAGCTGTAGAAGAGTCGATGTCCTCTATTGTCACTGGCTTTAAGGCTGCCTTCTTATGGGGTAGTCACAATGCAAAGCTCCTGGATGTACAAAAAGAACTCCATAGCCTCGCATCCTGTTGAAAACTTCTTACAATAAAAACATTTTTTTTTTTTGCTTAGTAATTAAGAGTCTAGAAGCCTTGTTATAGGCTTAGAGTTTTCAGTCTACTTTATTTAGGGTTCTTGGATGCTTCAACCTCCCTTCTAGTCCACCGACCAGAGATAGGGGAGAAAGAAGGTTCTAGGAAAAGGAGGTTGTGGACCTGGTTAGAAGCCGTTCTTTGGGGTGATTCCACTCTTCATTGTCAAGATCCCAGTAGTTCAATAGCAAACACCAAACACGAATCAGTAGCAGCAGCTCATTCCAGCAGAAGCAGCAAGAATCAGCCAGAGTTCTTTGATGCATTTCTCTCTATGAAATGAAGACCAGTGAAGATCAGTAAAGAAAGAAGACCAGCCAGCGAAGCATTGCATGGTCAGTGAAGAACACAAGAGCATCCTCTCACTGTTTATGGGGTTCCATTTATGTTCTTTCCAAACATCACATGCCCTCTCAAGCATCCACTCCATCAAAACATCACATAACCTCTCACATGTCTGCTTCAGAAAACATCCTCTCACAAAACAGTGTCCAGGAAAACATCACATGACACAACTGAATTTCCAAAGAAACCAGAAATGTCCACTTCACCTTCCTCTCCCCATCTTAGCATATCCTATCTGCTTTCCCCACCATCTGATCCTGAATTCAGAAATGGGGGGCAGTTAGAGCACCAAGTGGCAGTAGCCACACACCTTCTGATCAGGGTCACACAAGAGTTCCACCAGGGTTGAATGGAAAGAGAGACAGTATGGGCCCACTGAGCTAACTGCTAACTGCTAATAAGTGAACAGAGATAAGAAAATTGTTTCTGAGTTCAAGAAGGTTCTCAGCTGAGCTTAGGAATGAAGTGAAAATAGAGTTCTTCCTGTAATCCATAGAAGCCCTAGGCTTATGTGGAGTTGTAACAGGAAGGAGATCATGGTTCACTATTAGGCCTACACTTTGGACCAACCAAGAAAACTTCTAAAGCTAGTAATGCCTGCTTCCCCTGGAGCTTCAAAGTCAAGCCAGACTGTGGCCCAAATCCAGAAATACCTTTCAAAGCTCTCCAGGTAATTCTATTGTATAAGCAACATTGAGAACTGGGAGCTGACAGGGGCTTCCAGGAGGAAGAGGTGCTCGCTGTTTGCAGAAAAAGCCTCAGAGGCCTCCTTAGAGCAACTGGGAGTTAGCGTCTGAAAGATTTCAAAACCAGATGGAGATAGGGAAGTGAAGAACCTGAGCAAGCTATGCCAGTAGAGGTGTGGTCATGTGGCCTAGGGATGTGGGGAGCATCCAAGTGAAAACCCACCACAGGTTGATGGAGATGTTACCCAAGTTCCCGTTCTAATTCAGAACCTCGGCTGTAACTCCCGAACCACTACCCTGCTATAAAAGCTCCAATTGACAAAACCTGTGAATCATCAACTTCTAAAATCCTTGGCATGCAACACATTTGGGATATCATTTTAGGGAGCCACAGCTGCTGCCTGAACAAAAGAGGAAAGAAAAATAACTGCTCCCTTCCAAGGCCCCGTGACCGAGCAACAATGTCATCCGACATACCACTCCAAACTGTCGCCTTTCATTAAAACCAGACCCAAAGCTGAAAACTGCATCCGAATTTGGTGCACCTCTGGCTTGATCCACCTTGGATGTATGTTTTCTAAGTGTACTCATTCTCCTCTCAGTTCCTCAGTGAGAATTGACTGTCCCAACTCTCAGGGGACAGTCCTTACCATGTGCAAGTGGAAAGACAATTATTGATCTGATAAGATTTGCCCATTCTAAGTGCCTTAGTTAGAGTTTTACTGCTGTGAACAGACATCATGATCGAGGCAAGTCTTATAAAAGACAACATTTAATTGGGGCTGGCTTACAGCGTCAGTGGTTCAGTCTAGTATCATCAAGTCAGGAACATAGCAGCATCCAGGCAGGCATGGTACAGGAGGAGCTGAGAATTCTACATAGTCATCTAAAGGCTGCTGGTGGAAGACTCACTTCCAGGCAGCTAGGGTGAGGGTCTTAAGCCCACACCCAGAGTGACACCTATTTCAACAAGGCCACACCTCCTAATAGTGCCACTCCCTGGACCAAGCATATACAAATCATCACACTAAGTATTTCTTTCCTTCCCTCAAAGGCCTGTTTTTGCTCTTTCTAATGTGAACAAGTGAACTACTTACGTTAGTCCAAAGGGATGTATGGATGAGGGCTTCTTAAATTTTAATATGCATTTGGATACACTAAGGATCTTATTAAAATCAGGCAGGAAATCTAGATGGCACCTGAGGGTTTGCGTTCCTAGAAGGTTCCCTGGTGACACTTGCAGTGACCAAATACCAGAGCAATGTTCATCAGGCTTGGGACTTGCTTTTCTATGGGCAGTCTGGAAATTTCAGGGCTAAAGCAACCAATTTAGCCACATTACCCCTTTTAAGTGCATCGACTGAGATTTTCACAGAAATTCTTGTATTTTTAAAGTGTGTCCACATATGATAAAGATAAATTCATGTTCACACCAATCTGGTTAATATAGGGCAAAGTTGGTTCTATATTTCACCTTATTTGGGTGTCAACAGTTTACTTAACAAACATCCACTTTAGTTGTTATTATTATATATTCACAACTCATAAGCCTGTATCAGTCACTCAACTGAAATTTTCCAGGACAGCAGAGCAGACATGGAAGAAACAATGAAATCAGCAGAAATCTAACACGGCATCCTTGGAGGGGGCAATGGAAACTCCCTAACAGCACAGGTCCTGATTCGGAGGCTGGGCATGGGAATCTACAGAGCTGATACAGTCACAGAGCAACCTACAGGAGAAGACTCTGAAATGGCCTTATCTGTTCGCCCCTTGCTTCTGCAGGACTCACCCTGTAGGAGGCTTGCTAGTGGTGGACATGAAATTGAAACTTTCAAAACAGAAAGGGAATCCTAATAAGACCCTTGAATGTTTCCAGGACAAGTAAAAAATAGTTTCTAATACAAAAATCCATAAATCTGGCCCCCAAATGATGTAAACCCCTAAGCTACAAGAATGCTATTCAAACTATACACCTAGCAGCAAAAAGATAGGTCAAGCGATAGTTTTTTCCTAAAACAGCTTAATTGAATAGAATGAAGTCATCAGGAATGGTAGCATGCATCACTAAACCCAGCTCTGAGAGATGGAGGCAGAAAGATCATGGGTTTAAGATCAACTTAAGCAACCTGTAAGAAGGACACATGCTCCACTGTGTTCATAGCAGCCTTATTTATAATAACCAGAAGCTGGAAAGAACCCAGATGCCCCTCAACAGAGGAATGGATACAGAAAATGTGGTACATTTACACAATGGAATACTACTCAGCTATTAAAAAGAATGAATTTATGAAATTCCTAGGCAAATGGATGGACTTGAAGGTCATCATCCTGAGTGAGGTAACCCAATCACAAAAGAACTCACACAATATGTACTCACTGATAAGTGGATATTAGCCCAGAAACTTAGAATACCCAAGATATAAGATACAATTTGCTAAACACATGAAACTCAAGAAGAACGAAGACCAAAGTGTGGACACTTTGCCCCTTCATAGAACTGGGAACAAAACACCCATGGAAGGAGTTACAAAGACAAAGTTTGGAGCTAAGACGAAAGGATGGACCATCTAGAGACTGCCATATCCAGGGATCCACCCCATAATCAGCCTCCAAATGCTGACACCATTGCATACACTAGCAAGATTTTGCTGAAAGGACCCAAATATAGCTGTCTCTTGTGAGACTATGCCACAGCCTAGCAAACACAGAAGTGGATGCTCACAGTCAGCTATTGGATAGATTACAGGGCCCCCAATGGAGGAGCTAGAGAAAGTACCCAAGGAGTTAAAGGAATCTGCAACCCTATAGGTGAAACAACAATATGAACTAACCAGTATCCCCCGGAGCTCTTGTCTCTAGCTGCATATGTACCAGAAGATGGCCTAGTCGGCCATCAGTGGAAAGAGGCCCATTGGTTGTGCAAACTTTATATGCCTCAGTACAGGGGAATGCCAGGGCCAAGAAGTGGGAGTGGGTGTGGGGGGGAGTGGGTGGGGGAGCATGTGGGGGACTTTTGGGATAGTATTGGAAATGTAAATGAAATAAATACCTAATTTAAAAAAAAAAAAAGATCAACTTAAGCTACATAGCAAGACCCTATCTCAAAAACCCAGAAGATGAGGCAAGAGACATGGGATGATGGTAATGAGGAGGGAAAGAGTGAACCCTACAACATACTTCTCAAGGTGAAAACCCTTTCTGGTCACACATGTTTGCTAGCTAATATTTTACTTTTCAGTGGGAAAATGTTCTGGTTAGACTTGGTTGTCAACTTGCTTAGACCTAGAATCATCTTAGAGACAGTATCTAGGCATGTCTGTGGGCAAGTATCTTGATAGGGTTAATCGAATCAGGAAGACTTTCCCCCACTGTGTGGTGGCACCACCATCTGGGTTGGCATTATTGCCTGGCTTGGGATCCTGGACTCTATAAAGCAGGAGAAAGCAAGCTGAACACAGCATCCTGGTTTTCAGCTCCCTGGTATCAGATGCAATCAGACCAGCTACCTCAAGCTCCTGACCACAGAACACTACCACACTGAAACATCATGGACTTTGCCATTGAGGACTGAGCCAAAGTAAACCCTTCCTCTCTCAAGCTGCTTTTGTTGGAATTTTTCACCACAGCAACAGGAAAGGCAGCTAAGACTGACAGTATCGTCACTGTGTACAGAATGCAAAACAGCTCTTAGCTGATGTAAGAGATGGGATGAAACTGAAAGCTATATTCTTGTTTGTGAAATCCTTACCACAGCAAAGAATTTACATTTTGAAAATGCATGTTCTGTGCCTGATGAAGCAGACAAGGGAAGGAGTGTAAGGGTCGGACTGACAAAATCCTGCTAGGACACCCTAGCTAGGGAAATAAGCATGTTTACCCTCACACTGCTAGAGCGGAGAGGGACCAAGATGATCATCAACACACTCACTCCCTGTCCTCTATTCAGTGAATATATAATGAGGGTCTGTAATATGCCACACACCTTCCTTATCTGTGTAAGCTTTACATTAGAACAAGAGGCAGGTGTATATTATGCGGCATATTACCAAGCCACACAGCACATGGGGTTTATGAGTAGGGTAAAGGAGTTGAGAATATAGACTGAGAGGTGACTTGGGAATTGGGACTTTACATAAAGGGTATACCTCTAGGAGAAGATGGCATTTGAGTAAAGACTTGACAAGGATAAAGAGTAAGATAAGTCTGTAAAGAGAACCTTCCATGCTTCTCTGGAACCTTCAAGAACAGCAGAGAAACAAGACAAGCAAGGTAAGCAAGGAGAACTATAGAATATAGGGTCAGAGGGGAGGAGTTGGGTGAGGGGCAGTTCCAGTAGGCTGTTGTAAAGACTAGTTCCATTTCAATGAAATAAGAACTGACGGGAGCCAATCACAGGGACCATAGGCAAATGACAAATATGACTTCTAAAGGAATCACTCTGGCACTTGTGGATATAAACTCTAGGCAAGTAATAAAGAATATTAGTCCAATATTACTGCATAGCAATTTTAAAAGCCGGACCACAGGAGCAGGGAAGGTCTCTCATTGTTTGGACATCTGTGTGGTATTTGGAGGTCTGTGGGACTAGACAGAGTTCTGCTGAGCCAATGTCACTGGGTCTTCTCCTACTTCCTTTACATCCTTCAGTGGAACCAACTAACTAGACCTGGAATTCATTAATTTCTTTTTTTTCTTCCCTCCATTTTTTCTAACTTAGTTCATACAATGTGCTTGGAGCTTCTTCACCTCTCCAGTTTCTCCCAGCTCTATCCCCACTTCCCTACCCACCCAATTATGTGTTCTTTTATTAAGATCCATTAAATCCAATCTTTATTGCCTATATATCCTTGGACAGGTGACCTTCTACTGAACTATAGTCAACCTATCAAGGGCTACATATACTCTTTAAAGAAGCCATCTCTGTCTCCCAGCAGCTGTCAATTACCAATGCTCCTCCTTGTCTAGGGCTAGGGCATGCTGCACACCTCCGCACTCCATGTTGGGGTTTGTAGACCTGGAATTTCCTTTCCATGGCAGGTGTGATCTTGATCTAACATTAATGTTACACATTGGAAAATATACCATAGTCCTTGTGGCTTTGTTTACGTGTTTGTTTTGGATTTTTAGCATGCAATGCAGAGCATGCACAGTGAACATTCTGTATGTTCACTTCTAAAATGCTCTAAGTATCAGGCACAGTAGGGCTCACTAGGATTTGTTTTTAGTAAAAGGCTTTTTTTTTCTCCCTGACACTAACTGCCAGCAGAAGCCATCTTCATAACTCATCGTTCCAACTCGGTTCCTCGAGTTCCATATCACAGCAATGTGTTCAGTTCCTGAACAGCTTGACTCTATCTCCCCAGAAGCTGAAATGCCGTAATTCCAATGTTGCGGTTAAGGCATTGGGATTTTTTTAAAAAGCAAATTGCCTGCAACTCCCGTCTCTGGAAGCCGCAATTTTCTAAGACAATTTTTTTTCTCTTCTGAGAGAGAAATACATGGTTTATTAATGGGCATACTTGAAAGCCACATCTAAATATTATGACAGATTTAGAAGAAACTTACAAATATAGCCAAATAGCAAACATCCATTTATCATTGCCTTCTTTGGCATGTCCAGTTTTCCACCGTCTCACTAACCCCTATCTGGGCTGGTGGATGCAGAGAGTGAGAAGATGACCTGTAGTTCAGGTTCATCTTCTACCCAGATAGCCAGAACTTCCTGACCCATCTACTCATTACCAAAGAATTATAATAATTATGAGTTAATCCTTTGAAGTTCAGGAAGGATATTAATGAGAAGCAGAACTGTCCCCCACAGTCCACCATGAGCTACATATGGATGCCCTAGAATACACCTTAGATTACAGATTGTCTCAGGACACAATAATACTCCATTATTATGATTTTCTGTGTGAGCTATGGAAAAAAATAGCATTGAATCTTTTCTCCGTGAAAGCCGTGGGGCACCAGTATACCAAATGTCTGGGTAGCTCGCAGATTGCTCACATTTTGAGAAACAGACCAAGAAGTGACAAGCAAATCCAGCCATTCCCTTGCCTACCACAAATCAGGTGACACTGAGTCCCCACTGACAGATAGCCTGGGATAAAGTGCACGAGACAATCTGTCTGAAGGGGAAACGCTTCCAATCATGTTCAGTCTGCAACACTCAGTTGTGCCAACAAGCCAAGTGAGTTATAAGAATAATGAAACAAGTACAGCCATAAAAACGGTGACCTGTCCACATTAAAAAGAGAAAAGACTCCCGACTCCATTTGGCACTCGATGGAAATGACCTCTAGTTATCACACCGTTGCAGTGACAGCTCCTCCCTCTGACACCCACTGGACATGTGGAAATGGGGCAATTACTAGCTCGTTCTCTCCAGACAGCACTTCACAAGCACTGACAGAAGCCCTAACCTCAAGAAAGCTTGCTCTGAGGGGTATGCTTCCCTCCCTTCTATGCAATTAGCCGATCTATGCATCTCCCACTTGGAGCTGATCTCCTCAAGGGCAGCTCGGCAGGTCAAGTTCAAGTGCAGAAAGCAGATAGCACAGATGAGTAAGATTGCAGAGACCCTCAATGGGGAGCAGGCTGAGCCTGAAGGCCTCAGAGCAAACATGGATACTGTGAGAGGCAGGGCAACATTTTGATCATGTGACTTGTGATAAGGAGGTGTGTGCACACTGATGAATAACTGTGAAGCAGGTGAGAAAGAACAGTAAGCAGGAGGAAAGTACCAGAAGCTCTAATGCATCAGTCCCTGAAGGACAGGGCAGGACTACTATTTCAACGTGGTTTTCCATTCCATATAATCAAAGGAAAAAAATCACCACTAACCAGCTGAAATTGCAGTTGGTCAAAATTGAATAAGAAATATGGGGACTAAGCCAAGAAAAGCTGAGTTAGCACAGTCCCAGGAAGACAAGAGATGCTGGGCAGAATACCATCACCTGTGGCATTGACCCTAAGTCTTCATCTTAGTTATTGTTGTACTGTGAAGAAACACCAGGACCAGAACAAGTTTTATAAAAGAAAACATCTTGCTTACAGTTTGAACGGGTTAGTCTATGATCGTCATGTCAGAAAGTGGACAGCCATGGCACTAGAGCAGTAGCTGAGAGCTTTACATCCTGATCCAAAGGCAACAAGCAAAGAGGGAGAAAGAAGACATTGGCCCTGGCATGGGCTCTTGGAATCTCAAAGCCCAGCCCCAAGATACACCTCCTCCAGCAAGGCCACACCTTCTAATCGTTCTCAAACAGTTTCACTAACTGGACCAAACATTCAAACATATAAGCCTATGGGGGCCAGCACAGTGTCCAAACTTTGTTTTGTGCACCTAAATTAACAAAAGGGGATAGGGATTTGCATTCTTCATGAACTGGGTCTCCTGCTTCTATATGCTTCCAACACTTCTGGCCCAATTTCTACTCAAAATACCTTCTCCTTTCCAGATTGAGGGGGAAAACAATAGAAGCATATTTTTCCTGTCCCTCCATGCATTAATATTGTGTGTAACCTGTGAAGACAGCAGACATTTCTGCTCAGAGATAAGATTGACCCCACACATGGAGAAAGCATGGCAGTGACTGTAGCACACAGAACCTCCCAGAAGAACATCTGATACCAACAGTAAAGCCATCAATGTGTATGAATTCAGCCATCTGGAAATAAACCCAAAGATTGCAGATGTGTGACAGAAGGGACTGGGAACACTCAAAACTCCAATCAAGGGGACCAGAGTGCAATTTCTAAGAAACAAAACTCAACTGTGATTGTAATTGAGATAAATAAATCCTAATCAATTGCATTGTACCCAGTTTTAGAACGTATTCTGAAATGCAACACACAAGTCTTGGCATGGAGCACAAAGAGAGGGTCCACATAGCTGAGAGTGGTAGCATTGTTCCAGCACAGTCCTGAAAGGAGAGTCCTGGTGGCAAGAATCAGCAAAGCAACCCAACCTGCCATTGGGCAAGACTGACATATCACTCTCCTTGGGGCCACTGTAGGTGAGGATGATAAAATCAGCTGCTATGATCTCAGCTCTTAACCCTGAAGCACCCAGAACAGCCCCAACTTCCATAAATCCCACCTACTGATCTCTAAGCATTTCCATGCTTTAAAAAGAAGGAGAAGGAGGAGAACAAGAAAAGAAACAGGAGTTAGTGATGGTGGAGGGTGAGGGAGGGTCACTCATTCAATAAAATGCTTGTCATCCCGACCTAGGGACCTGAGTCTGATCCCAAAATTCATGTTTTAATGGGGGGGGGAGCAGAATCACATCTCTGTAACCCAAATGCTATGAGGGAGGAATTAAACAGGGTGACCCCTGTGGCTCATTAATCAGCTGGCCTACACTAGTCAGTGAGCCCTAGGCCAATGAGAGGCTCTGTCTGAAAAGCCAAGATAAATGTTGCCTTGTGCCTGAAGAATGGCATCAGGTTGACCTCTGACCTCCCACATATACACTTACACATGTGGACACACACGCACACATACTATAAATAAATTATATATATATATATATATATATATATATATACTAAACCACCATCAATGCAAAACAGCTATTCTTAACTAAGTACCTATAAGATTCTCTGATATACTGTTCCATCCCCCACAAGATGATGTCATAGCTACAAAGCAACTTTCTGATGATAATTTTTCTTTTTCTGTTAGAGAAAAAATGGGGGAGAGGCTCCCAAATAGCAATAAGTATCAGATACCAGCATTACATGTGCCTGATGACAGTTGTATAAAATCCAGTATAATCATCAGACTCTGTGACTTTAATTGGTCCTAATAATGCATAAGTCATGTCGCCCTCCCATCTGGCTGAGGCCAGGTCCCTAATGAATTCACCACACCCAGGACTCTCTGAAACCCATCAACTGGCCTTCCAGCTTCATGTTACAACATAAAAGTCTGAAGTAAGTGTTTAACTTTTAGTCTATCAACCAAGGAAAACTCTTCCATCACCACAGTGAATGTACAGGTGGACAGACTGAACCATTACTTGTGGTGGTTGGGCATACACTCCTGTGACAGAGGAAGAAAAATGGCCTTGTAAGTAAAGGATATGGTCTTTGATTGCTTCCCCAAACCAAAATTTGTCATTCCCCCTTCTAAAACCTGTATTCATGGAGTCCATCCATATAGCAGAGAGGAAGTCAGCTACAGACCTTTGCAAGCACATGATCAAAGTACTTGGTGACAGAAGGAAGTTACTGTAACAAAAGGAGTTGCTGCAACCCAAGCCTTGAGCTGGAGTATGTCTTACTTTCTCACTCCTATTGCAAATAATTTCATCTCCTTTTGTTGCTTCAAACACACAATTTATTACCTCAGAGAACTAACTAGATGTCAGAAGTCCAGAATCAGCTGCACTGGTCCAGAGCTTAGGCAGAGCTGTCCCCATGGAGGGATCTGCATGCATCTGCTGTCTCTTAGCTCTTTCTCCTTCTAGAAGATGCCAGGATCTGTTGCTGCTGGTGACTCTTCCTTGAAGCACTCAACCTTGTATCCATTCTTGTTTCTGATTCTTATCTACCTAGTTCCCACTTGTTTAAGAATCTTGGATTGCAATGGGTCTACCTGGATGGTCTAGGGCATTCCCTCTCTCACATCCCTATTCGTGTCTACAGGACACATTCACTATTGAAGAGAACCCTGGCAAGTTCGAGGGACTAGGATGTGAACATCTCTGAGAGGTATTAGCCAGCTTACCACAAGTGTCAGGGTTGTGGGATTGAAATGAGAGGGACAGCGTGACTGATTCTGGGTGGCTACACTATAAAGCAGGAACTTCAACATGGACAGCACCTCTATCTCAGGAAGCAGATTTGTCTGAAATGGACTTGCATGATTCAGTATGAGGGACAGGTTGCCACCAGACATAGCATGGACCAATGACTAGCCAATGACCAATGCCCAAGACTACTGCAACATAAGAAGAAAATACTGATAGAATCTAATGAACACCCTGATTCTGGCCAGGTTCACACTTTATGAGCTAGTAATTGGAGGTGGGCTTAGGAGTTTTATATATTTATTTTGTATTATATTGAGTGAGTGGGTGTTATTGTTTACTCTGTGTAGTTAATTATCCCTTAATGTTGTCTTTATAAAGCCTAGAGCAGATAATTACTTTAAATCTTATTAAGCAATCCTCTGAGCAGAGGTCCTAAGGTAGTCACTATGCCAAGGTCTGAAGTGGGAAATTCAGAAAGAGCATCAAGTGTGATAGCTCTTCCCTGGACACTCCCTCTCTCATTCCAGGCATGCAGATGTAGTCCAGCTATATCCCCAAGCCCCTGTAAGAAACCTAGAAATTAGGATCTAATGTCATTTGACTTCCAAATTAGGTCTATCTAGGTCTTCCTGAATACCTGGTAATATAAATGTTAGCCACCAGTGTTCAATGTCCAGTCACAAATATGTAAAATGCAGTATAATCCCAAAACTCTTCAGAGCTTGAGTGATCATAAGGCCTACACTGTATTCCAACAAGTCACTCTCCGTGTGGCATCACCATCCTTGCAGTCATTTATCTGTGTGGTCATGATAAATTTATATAACTTTTCTGAACCTTTATTTCATTATCTATAAAATATTGATTATGAGCTACTTACAAGTTATGAGCATAATGGCTAAAATGGAATTATAGAAGTGATGGAGCACAGTATTTGATAGATAGCTACTGAAATGGTTTTCTGGCCTACCAGACACGTATAATATAGTAAAGGTTTGTGTAAGGCTGGAGGCAGGGAGCACACATTGAGCTTATGACACAAGACAATGCGCAGAGAAGATACTCATTCCCAATCATCTCCTTCACCTAACCTCCCACATAACACTGGAGAGTTATCTATAGACGGAAACTATTGTCTCTAGAAAACCACTGTTCAAAAATGAGCCTTAACCCCCACCCTTCCTGTCCCTCACCCATCAGCTTCTTGGCACAGAATCTTTCCTCATATAGACTTGCCACACACTGCTTCCAGAGACCCTGTCCCTTAAGAAGATGGGACAGCTTGTCTGCAGTGGATTGGCATACTGCAGTATACAGGACATCACCTACTAGGGACCTTTCATGAAAAGATGTCAATGCCAGAGATACAGCTTTTCCGAACTTAATGGAGGAGCAGAATATAGGCTTTGTTGACTAGCATCACAGAAAAATCTAGTCAGCATGACTGATAGATAGATAGATACATCTCTTTGCTTTGCTTTCCTCTATCCTGTTTCCCTTTCTCAAGAAGTGACACCTTGAAGGCAGCTTCTGATCACCAACTTAGCAAACTCGGCAGAAGAGAGCTTCTTTCTCTACAGTTTCAACAAAACCCTTTTACTAGATTTCACAGTACCACACTGGACCCAGTGACCATCTCTATACTAGTCAGTGGGCCAAAGGGATATGTGAAATACACTATAATCACATGCTATGCCATGCTGTGCGATGCCATGCTATGCTATGCTATGCAATATGATGCTATGTGATGGTATGTTGTTATGCAATGAAATGCTATGCTATGCTATGCCATGCCATGCCATGCCATGCCATACCATGCCATGCCAACTGGCTAGGCCAGGAAAGCATACCTAACGCTTGGAGCTAAAATGTGCATATAGTATTGGGAGGCCAGTGAGTGGCACCTTCCACCTGAATCCAGGTACTGGAAGCTGAAGGCAGTTCATTTTCTAACAGGAAACTGCAGCACTCATATTAGAACAAACTGGAGAAGAAATCTCAGCAGGTCCCACAAGACAAGCTAAAAAGCCCTGGAAGTATGGGAAAAGCTATAGAAGGTCTAGGCAGCAAAGTAGGTTGCAGTCATTGTCTGGTCTGCTTATATCTTTAAGTAGTGGACCACATCTTACCTGCCTGCAGAACAGCCCCTAGCATATCCACGGTTCATTTTCTTTATGACTCTGCACAGGACATTATATTGTCTCAAGTAGATTATCTGTGGTTACAGCCACTTGACCTCAATGCCTGACAAGTGAGGTGAAGAGACAGATAGAAGCTGAGACAGAAGGGGAGGAGGAAGTCAGGGCAGAAGGAGGGACCAACAACCCTTTTGCTTGAGACACTTCTTTCTCAGACAGTGTTCTGCAATTGGATAAGAAATTCAAACCCCAAAGTCCATTACCAGGTCATTATGTGGGTCTCTGACCAAAGACTGCCAAAGTAAAAGTGACTTGTGCAAGATGTCACTCCTCCTCATCGTTCGGGGCCCCCAGAGTTCTGTCAACCCAAGATGGCGACTGGGCTGCTTTTCTATGAACTAACTTTATCAAAGGCTTCTGGAGACGCAGACAAGTATCTATGCAAATTACAGCCACTAGTCTCTTTTATCGGACACTTCATTTTAAGGACTTCTTTCAAGTTCAAGAGGCTTAATCTCCCCCCATGTCAGAGGCTTTTTCCCCTCAAATTCTACCCATTCCAGTGCTTCATTCAAAGCCTATGTGATTCCCTTTGCCTCTTGCAACTCCTTTTGCCATGTGCATCTCAGCACCTACACTGAGGAGTTGTATCTTCTGCCTCTAATTCCCAAGGCTAAGCCATCTTTTCTTCAGCATATGCAGAGTATGATAAATGTGGCTTACATGACAAGACAGTTCTGACAGGTTTGCAAAACCAGCTTTTCAGGGTCAAGTGGTTTCATACCAAACTGACAAAAAGGAAAAAAAAAAAAGGCAGGAAAATCAGTTTTTTATTCTAATCATCCATTAAAGTCATCCAAGGAGATTTTTAGAACTGTGCCCCTGCCTTACCCTCAACTAATTAAACACAAACCTCCAGGGTTGGGGCCTAAGTCCAAGAATTTTCTTTTGAGCATGCAGCCAAGATATGAACAACTACACAGAAGATGCTGGGTCTCTCAGGGCATTGGATTGGATTTCTAATTTGTCTCCCGGCTGCTGACACCTGGAGAAGACATCTGCAACGGTCGGTCTGAGGGAGTAGATATCTCACTCACTGTGTCTTTTGTACCAGAGGAAGGTGAACCTGTGAACAAAAGACTCCCAATGTTGGCGACCAAAGTGGCTGAGTCTTTGGTGTTTGTTGAGGATTTAAAAAAAAAAAAAAAGAGTCCCAATGGGGGAACAAGGGTGACAAAATGTGATGGAAACAAAGAAGAGAAATAAATAAAAGATCAGCTTATGCTAAGTCGCCAAACCTTGGAGTGACAACATGAGAGGGTATTTGCTGGCCATACTTCTGCTCCTTACCTGCATGCCCTTGGGTAAATATATTACCGTCCCTTGCCAAGTTCACCCGCCTAAAGAGTGACGCATGCTTCTTGTCACTTAGGAGAGCTTTTGCAGACACAACGGGCACAGGGAAGCGCATAGAGCGAACTGTTGATCTATAATAGTCAAATGTCAAAGCAGCCAGCAGAGAAGGCGCATACAGGGCATCCTCTACCTCCTCTGCAGGCTGCCTTCACTCTGCTCCCCGTCACTTTAATTCTGTCATTTAAGGAAACAAAAGACAAAATCCTGAAAATGTACCCCAGCTGGGAAAAGGAGATGTTACAACTCCCTTTGTGTGATGGAGATAAATGCTCAGGAAAATAAGTCGATCAGAGCTGTTCAGAACTGAAATGTGTTCAGCATAAATTAGAGACCCAAGAGTCTTCACGGTCTGTTAAAAAAAAAAGAGGGGAGGAGGGGGCAAAAGCCCACACGCTTTTAAAAATCACTCTAGACCTACAAATATACGCCTGGGGCTGTTTGTTTGTTTGTTTGTTTGTTTTGTCAAAATTTCTCTTTGGGTATGCAGAACAAGAAGCTAGCAAGAAAAAGTGGGGTGCAAAGGCAGGTATTAAGCATTGCCAAGGCCCTCAGCCCTGCAGACAGGTCCCCAGCAACTGAAGAGTTCCCACGAGGGGGACAGGTCAGAGCTTGCATTCAGCGCAGCTGGGCAGTCATTCTCCTGCATTCCTGATTTGTCCTAGAAAGAAACCACTTAAGCATCTAAGGTGATTTAAGGATGACTTCCTCTTTCAGAAAGGCAGAACCTAGGAGGCAGGTAACTTAGCTGCTCTGAGCCTA